>NC_083592.1:53451219-54051219 GCF_027579695.1 Neoarius graeffei
GCTCGGACCCAAAGCCTCACTCAACTTTCATTCTCAAGCTGTCTAAATGCCCTAAAACATTTTTACATTGGTGTCTTCATGGTTTAATCATGGCCTAAACATCAGAATGAAGGTCAAGATGAACTGATTTCAAAGAACAGTAACTGTGAATTCATGTTATTGGGTTTCTCTTCTCCCCATGCTGGTTTTTGTCAGTTTGATGTGATTGCAGTCAGTGAGCCGGATAGGAAAGGGCTGCTCAGACACCACTTTCCCTGCAGCCCTCCCACCTTCTCTCAGATTCACAAAAAATAAAAAAAAGTCAATTAACCCGGAAGTGGATTACCAACGTCATCGAACGGACTACAGTCAATTTTACACAGTCCCGTCCTTAAAATACTTTAAAAATAAACTAAATAACGAAATTTACGGCTAAAAAATACTCCCAATAATAACAATATTTAAACACCTCATCCTTCTGTGTTTTGAATGAGGTTTTCCCCTTATTTTCGATTATATCCGGAAGTGGATTATAAACGTCACCTAATGGACTACAAATCCCATCAGCCGCACAATTTCCAGACTCTTATCGCGTGGTTTCCAGTTCTCGCGCGATTTCGCGTATGTGTTTTGTCAGTGGTAGCGAAGTTGCTAGCTTGAGCTTCGTTTCTCCATGATTTGTACGTTTTTCCCCCCGTAATTTCTGCTCGCTAACTTAAGGTAAGTGTTTACTGTTCGAAGTAGCGACTTAAACACAACAGTTGTATGTGGTATTATAAGTATTTGTTGGCCGTCGAAAAGATGCATAACTTTGCAGCTTGCGTTCGGCCCCAAATAGTTTAATCTAGCTAGTAGGGGGTGTGTCCAAAATGGCGGCGTTTTGTAAATTGTAGTGCACTAGACAGGTCGGGAATAGAAAGTGCTTCGCTCCCTAGGTAGGAAGGTATAGTAGGGGACGTGTAGGTATTTGGGATTGGGTGCGTTAAGGGGAGTTGTACTGCAGAACGATGCAGCAGCAATAATATAGTGTTATTCAGCTTGTTTAAATAGATGAAGTTAGACACATTTATGCAGCTAAAAAAAGAAATTATAATGTTTTAGTGATATATGAGCTAAAATAGCTGCAATAATCTACGTTTTACAATAACTGATGGATGTTTTTGCTCTTTGTTTATCTTTCTCACAGCACTGTGCAGGGCGATATGACAAAAATATCATATCACGGTACCTAAAGATACACGATATAATATCGGTTTGGTAAAAAAAAAAAAATGTAGTTAGAAACTGATTTTTTTTAAATGATGTTATTAGCTGCATCAAATCAATTGATTCCAAGTCACGTTATTCATTCTCATCTCATTATCTCTAGCCGCTTTATCCTGTTCTACAGGGTCGCAGGCAAGCTGGAGCCTATCCCAGCTGACTACGGGCGAAAGGCGGGGTACACCCTGCACAAGTCGCCAGGTCATCACAGGGCTGACACATAGACACACAACCATTCACATTCACACCTACGGTCAATTTAGAGTCACCAGTTAACCTAACCTGCATGTCTTTGGACTGTGGGGGAAACCGGAGCACCCGGAGGAAACCCACGCGGACACGGGGAGAACATGCAAACTCCGCACAGAAAGGCCCTCGCCGGCCACGGGACTCGAACCCGGACCTTCTTGCTGTGAGGCGACAGCGCTAACCACTGTGCCGCCCACAAGTAATGAAATGTAGCTTGAAAATATTTCTATTTAATTTATTTCAATGACAGCATGATATTTTATGAAAAGGTGTATTTGGTAAGAAAGTCTGTTATTGTTAAACATATGGAATCGAACAAGATTTGAATTGTTAGTAGTAGTTGTATTTATTCATTGACCCCGCCCCCGTTTCCACCCAAGTGCACAAAGCTCCACCCCCAAAACTTAGTCTTTCAAGCGGTGTTCGAACGACCAAAAACTGTCATGAAATCACTTTAAGGCACGCTCGGACATAGCGCCGCTCGAAATCGGAGTTACAGCTGTATTAACACGTGACAACTTCTCGAAATAATTTGTGAGCAGGACGTGAAAGGGTGTTCGGGGGTGTGGCTATAAAATGATTGATGGGAGGCTAATCCAAATACACAAAATGGGTACCCTATGGGTCATTCCGTGCCAACTCACCTAAGGGTCCCCACATCACCATCTCAGATTTTGCTCAAAAAATTCTATAATCAAGAATCATATGTTTGTACCACACATGCAAAATATTAGCTCCCAATTCATTGTAGTTTTGGAACTACAGGCCTTTGAAATTTTGATGTCAAAATACCACATGACGAAATGGCTCTTTCCCCAACTTCAGAGACCCATAACTTTTTATTGCAGCTATCTAGACAGTTGTGTTTGCAGATTCTTACTGAATGATACCCACTCTTTTCAAATCTGTTGCCACAAAGCCTCTGAAGGACATACGTTTTGCATAATGGGAAGCCAAAAATGACGTTTTGGCCAAAATCACTTAAAATTCATTAAAACTCTAGGGGGCATAGTAGAAATATGAAGCTAGTTAGATTTTTTTCCTCACTACATAGTAATTGTAGGGTTGTTATCTGTTCACAGAAACATATTTTGCCATGAAATTTCAATTCCTGAATTAAAAAAAAAAATTAACATCTTACGTCCTTTCCGAGGGGGCTAAAATAGGGCATTTTTGCCATCTTATTTGGTCATGTGGCTAGGGGTTTAGGATCTTCTAATTTTTTGTGAAGATGCTCTCATATAAGATGTAACTACTCCCTGATTTTTTTTTAACAAACGCCCCTTGCTTCATATTTTAATAATTTGTTTTGTACATGGACAGTTTCATCATTTTTCACTTTTTTCCACATTCAGAACTCTGTAACTCTAAATTGGAAAATTCCTACTAGCAGCTATTTCAGATTTACATACACTGACACACAAATTTTCATATTTTAGTAGTAGTATGCCCAAGAAATTCATATTTTTCTTTCTATTGGGACCTAAAAACAGCTATTTGGCCAAAAATGACAAAAACGCTGGGCAGCTTTTAATAAACAAGGGAATAATGAAGGGGTGTTTTGCACACAAATTAAGGCTTATAAGAACCTAATCTAGGCATACACATTTCCTGAACAACTTTTACTGTATTGTATAGTATTTTTTGCAATTAGAAAATTTTAGGTATAATTGCAATTTTTGTTGAATATCCTTGGAAAATATAGAAAAATAACAACAAAATTCTGGAGTA
Source organism: Neoarius graeffei (assembly GCF_027579695.1). Lineage (NCBI taxonomy): Eukaryota > Metazoa > Chordata > Actinopteri > Siluriformes > Ariidae > Neoarius > Neoarius graeffei. The sequence continues at coordinate 53,454,442 of NC_083592.1, forward strand.
GTATTTTTAATATACTTCAAGGTTGTGTAAGCACAAAACATTTAGCAATGAGGTTTTATTTACATATTAACACATTCAATGATCCATGATCATGATGTTGAAAAACATCACAAGATTTGTACATAATTTAAAGTCAAATATGGGCATCCGTGATAATGGGTAATTCATTCACAGGCAGTACAGTTTCATGTGATGTGCTAAGACACTCATAAACTGTCATCTAGTAGTACATAAGTTAAAACTTAAGTCTTTCACAAGTTTGAAGTCATCCTCTGTTAGTTGGTATTGGCATCCCCCACTTTTTATGTTTGGGGCCTCTACCACACAAAGGACATGAAGCAAAGGCACCCAACATTCATCTTTCCTGCTTTGTGGTGGCCATGAGAATGTGTTGCCTCGTCCTTGTCTCATGAAATTGACATACACATCATTTTCTTCTTCATTTCTGGTGACAATATTTCCAATGTACCATTTTCTGTCATAAACACAGGCAATATATTTGCCCGGCTGGTACATATTTGGTGCAGATTGGGACATTTGGCTTGGGGCCTGTAACTGGGACTGTAAAACTGGTGTGGTTTCAGGTCCTATGTCCACTACCGATGATGGTACCACATCAGAAGAAACCCTTCTCATCTCCAGCTGAGTGGGTGCAATTGGGCTAAGGATATCATTGCTAATATATATATATATATATATGGATAGAAAAAGTCACCACATCTTTAATTTATGAGGAAAATAGCCCATTCCCTCCAGAACTTGAAAAATATCAAGTCAACATTTGTCATTTTTGGCCAAATAGCTGTTTTTAGGTCCCAATAGAAAGAAAAATATGAATTTCTTGGGCATACTACTACTAAAATATGAAAATTTGTGTGTCAGTGTATGTAAATCTGAAATAGCTGCTAGTAGGAATTTTCCAATTTAGAGTTACAGAGTTCTGAATGTGGAAAAAAGTGAAAAATGATGAAACTGTCCATGTACAAACCAAATTATTAAAATATGAAGCAAGGGGCGTTTGTTAAAAAAAATCAGGGAGTAGTTACATCTTATATGAGAGCATCTTCACAAAAAATTAGAAGATCCTAAACCCCTAGCCACATGACCAAATAAGATGGCAAAAATGCCCTATTTTAGCCCCCTCGGAAAGGACGTAAGATGTTAAAAAAAATTTTAAAAATTCAGGAATATAATTTTCATCGCAAAATATGTTTCTGTGAACAGATAACAACCCTACAATTACTATGTAATGAGGAAAAAAATCTAACTAGTTTCATATTTCTACTAGGCCCCTTAGAGTTTTAATGAATTTTAAGCGATTTTGGCCAAAATGCCATTTTTGGCTTCCTATTATGCAAAAAGTATGTCCTTCAGAGGCTTTCTGGCAACAGATTTGAAAAGAGTGGGTATCATTCAGTAAGAATCTGCACACACAACTTTTCTAGATAGCTGCAATAAAAAGTTATGGGTCTCTGAAGTTGGGGAAAGAGCCAATTTCGACATGTGGTGTTTTGGCATCAATATTTCAAAGGCCTGTAGTTCCAAAACTACAACATAATTGGGGGCTAATATTTTGCATGTGTGGTACAAACATATGATTCTTGATTAGAGAATTTTTTGAGTAAAATCTGAGACGGTGATGTGGGGGAGTTCCTGAAATTTAGGTGAGTTGGCACGGAATGACCCCTATGGGAACATGTGGCTCCTGCTTATCAATAAAATTTTCTGATTATTATTATTATTATTATTATTATTATTATTTTTTTTTTTATAAGCAATATCTGTGTTATCTGTTTTACTCACCTCATCTCTTGCAAGCATCAGGGCTTGTAGGATTTTGGTTCCCAATTTTGTTTACTGTGTTTTGTTCAAAATACAGTGCTGTGATCTTTATCTATTTTCAAAATAGTAAGAAAGCACTTGTTCATGAATTGTCTTAGAAGCATTATTTAGTACTAATGAGCAAATTTTTTTTTCACAAATGTAGTGTAAAGACTCTAAAATAAAATAAAAAAATTAAAGCGAATAGCAGAAGTTTGACCAATTATACTTTTAACCTTTACTCTTAGTTTTCACAAAGATGCTGATTTCTTCCCACGCAGGCCTTTTGTAATTGCAAACCGAGCGGCTCACTCAAAAGATTCCAATGTTGTCTTTGCTGTCTTCTCAAGTTTTTGTTGAATGGCTGGAGTTCTTGGCGTAAATATCTGCCAAAAAGCTTAAAGGTCCCATGGCATGGTGGTTTGTTGATGCTTTAAACGGGTTCGTGGAGGTTTCCGAATGTTATATCCGCAGCCTTTCTCGAAATGAACCCTCGGCACGTAGATATAGCCTCCTGGGAGAAAGCCCCATTTCAGCGCTTTTCCCAGTGCGTCGTTTTGCTAATGAGAAGCAGGAGGCGGGGAAGGGTAGAGGGTGGGGGCAGGTCTTATCATTAATATTCATGACATGTAAACGTGTTACCTCTGATTGGCTAACAGCACTGTGACGCTACCTCCAGTGGGTCAGAACAAGCGGATGTGGGTGTCTTACTATGGCGAGAGAGGAGGAACAAACCGCGAAGGGAAAAATACCGCGCGCTGACGTCATTAAGGTGCGACGCGAGGAAATAAAATAAATTCAACAAATGTTTGAGTTTTTACTGAACAAACAAATAAAATGAACGAGTGACTTAAAAAAAAGAATGTGGGTGTTTTTGTAAAAACTGTTTTGATTGGCTATTATAACAGAGCATGCTGCATGCTTTTTGGTTTTGTAGCGCAGAGTACCTGGCTAACTGCAGGAAGCGGTTAGTTGCACAGCTAATGTAGCCATTGCAAGGCTAACGTGGCACCGATTTTAAAACACGGCAAAACATAAGCTCATAAGTTAGTCAATTTCCAGACTAAACTCAGTTTAACAGAGCATGCTGCATGCTTTTTGGTTTTGTAGCGCAGAGTACCTGGCTAACTGCAGGAAGCGGTTAGCTGCACAGCTAATGTAGCCATTGCAAGGCTAATGTGGCACCGATTTTAAAACACGGCAAAACGACCAGTTATACACTTACTTGTTCGGTGTTTGTTGCTGATGCGGCAGGGATGCTTGGTACGGACCCAGGCTTCAGTGACAGTTGATGTGCAAAACCTGCCCTGTACTGTCCCAAGTTGTGGAAACATTCATCAGGAAAATGCTTCCGACAAACATACACCGTCTTAGGTAGACTCGACGGCGTATTATTGGAGTAAATAAAATTAAGCCACTGCGTCTTCAGGGGCTCTCCCGTCGGCAGTAAAAACCGACTCCTTTCTGTGTTGTCACATCCATGTACAGCGCAATTTCCATGTTTGGTGGCAACTTTTGAGCTGAGCGGGCAATCCATACAGTGGGTGGGAATCCAGAGGGGGCGGGTGTGGGGATCATCTCCCTTGCTGACGTAGTAAAGGGAAGAGTTTATCAACGCGCCGTTTTGACGCGCCATTCTCAAATGTTGGGCATAGTTTGGTTTACGCATTATGAAATTTCTAGCCACTGGGGTGACTTAAGAAGGTCAGAGGAACTCATTTTAACGTTAAAAAACCTCAGAAAGTGAAAATTTCATGCCATGGGACCTTTAAAAAAATCCTTAAACCTTTCAGAAGGACCAAACAAAAGCTGTGACAATCAAAAGGTAAATTCTCTTAAAATAAACACCACTTACTTAATATCGAATCGGTAGCCTTGGCGAACCACGAGGTGAATTTCGTTTACCTTTTAATCTGCCGGTTATCTTCCGATACTACGAAGTTTCTCTTATTTAGTTTCTGGTTCTGACTAGTTCCGAAGTTTATCAAGAAGTCGAAGTTGATCAGGATAAGTGCTGATTGGTTACGAAGTTTCGCGATTGTTATACTCATTCTTACAACACGATGACATCGTGGCTTTGCCGCTCGTTCTTGTGTACCTTTTGATAACGCGAGAATTATTTTGCCGTTCTGGTGATTTGTAAAACTTGTGCACGTGCCCAGTGCGCTGTTCTTACACTCATTCTTGCGTCCTTACAACACAATGACACAATGGCTCCGCCTCTACGAGGCAGTAGCTACAAAAAGGTTCTTATTTTCAGCACTTGTACAAATAAAAAAAAATTTGCTATTGCACCTTTTAGTAAATTGTTTAAATGAGCATCATGAAATGCCATCTAAATATTTAATACGTCGTTAATATTTCATTTTTAATTATTTAATTATTAAAGACCGATACTCATCCATCTGTAGATGTGATGATACCTGCAGTATGTATTGTAGACAGATCTATTGTATCATCTCAATATCGATATAATATATTGTCCGGTTCTATGATTCATCATTTGTTTATTTATTGATTTGTTGTTTACAGACAGACAGGATGCAGAGTGCCAGTCCAGGGAGCAGGGATTTGGGCTACTTCCCCTCCATGTTCTCTTCCCTTCCACACTTCACTGTTCCTGATATGAGCATCTCCAAGGGGAAAACCAGCAGCTCGTTCCACCTTCCAGGAAGCTCCATGACCAACTCGTGAGTGTTAGAGATTGGAGGTTTATAAAAAGAAGTTTTTTTGCTCACCTCCTCAAAACACACACTAATCCTCATTATTATTCACACTGTTACAGTTCACCCAGCTTTCAAATGTTGTTTTTCCAAAAGTATGTGCACCCCTGACTAGGGATGTTAACCGATGACCGTTTGACCGGTGGTTGACCGAATCAACGTTAACCGGTTAATTTTTTTTGGTTGTCAGTGAAAAAAAAAAAAATCGTTTTGAAGCTGCCGATTTTGGAGAGGAGAACCTGGAATTCTGTGTTTGTAAACGCTTGGGGCACGCCATGCGGTGTAAGGACGACAGCTAACAAATCAGAAACACCCATTCAGTCATGTCCCGCCCTCCCGCCCCAGTTAAAGACAGCTGACAAATCAGAAGCACCCATTCAGTCATGTCCTGCCCCAGTTGAACACAGCTGCCACCAGTGTTGCCAGATTGGGCGGTTTCCCGCCCATTTGGGCAGTTTTAAGTGGATTTTGGCGGGTTTTGAACATATTTTGGGCTGGAAAACGTCAGCAATATCTGGCAACATTGGCTGCCACTCGGCGAGAGAAAAGTGTAGACACAGGCTTTTTAGCTTACAAATTACTATTCTGTTTTTTTTTTTTAATTATTATTAGAAGGCACATCGAGTTTAGTCCTGCCTTGGCCAGTGCATTCTGAAAGTATGTTTCAGTCTGTAGCCAACAATGCATGTTATTGCAGATCAGATCTCTCCACACAAACTAAAGGCGCAGATGCCGACTTTTTCATGGACTGTAACGGCATTTGCTTATGTAGTAATTTTAATACAGAATTTACTCTGTTGAAATTATTCAGACACTCCAACGCCCCCCCCCGAAAAAAATATCGGATCTGCACGAGCTGTGAAAAAGGCGTGCCGTTTGCATCCCTGTTTAAACTCATAGGTTAACCGACTTTAACTGGCTAATGAGGCTCGGTGGCCGGTCAAGATTTTTTTTTTTTTTTTAAGTTTTCGCCATCCCTACCCCGGCCATCAAAGCCATCTACGGTATGGTTCTTGCTACAAAAACCTAAGCAACAATTAGATAAAAATGTCTTTGTATCCTGTATCCGTTGTAATTTCCCTTCACTGGAACGAAGAGGCACAAACCTGTCCCAGCTCGACAGTGCCCCTGTGCACAAAGCGAGCTCCATGAAGACATGGAAGAACTCGAGTGTCCTGCACAGAACTCAAACCTTAGGGATGAACTGCACCCCAGACCTCCTCACTTACCGTATCGAACATCAGTGCCTGATCTCACTAATACTCTTGGACCTGAATAAACACCCCAGCCACGCTCCAAAATCTAATAGAAAGCCTTTATAGAAGAGTGGAGTTTATTATAACAGGGCCGTATTATAATAATCCATGTTAATGCCGACAGGTTTTGGAATAGCAGCTGTGATAGTCAGGTGTCCACATACTTTTGGCCATATTACACTCATCAGCCACTTTAATATGAGCTTCTTGTTAATTTCTAAGATCCCTGTTCTGGGCTGCAGGAGTGGAACCCAGTGTGGTGTTCTGTTTTCTGTTGCATGCTGAGATGCTTTTCTGCTCACCACGGTTGTAAAGAGTGGTTATATGAGATACTATATCCTGCCTGGCAAAAAAAAAAAAGCTCGAACCAATCTGTCCCTTTTCCTCTGACCCTCTCTGATCAACAAGGCATTTGTTTCTATCCACAGAACTGTCCCGCACTCAACTCGATGTTTTTTGTTTTTCCCACCATTCTGTGTAAACTGTAGAGAAGTGTGTGTGTGAGAGAGAGAAATGCCTGAAATGTGATTCATTCATAGGGATCCTGAACATGACTAAATATCTCGGAGCTCAAACTGAGCCCAAAATCAGAGGTACCAAGATGATCGTGCCTTGCCTTGTTTAGTGATGCTGCCTGGGTCGAGTCTGTGATCTCCCAAAGGCCATGTCAATTCTAATTATTATACGCAACAGCCAAAAGAGCTCTTGTACTGGACAGAGATAAAAAGGAAGATGCTGAAACATCTCCTGTGTCTGTGAAATCTGTAAACATGCCTACTTACGCACACTATTAACTCTGTACTACACGGCTTGTATCTAAGTCTGGACAATATCTTGATGGTACAATCTCCAAATCATGATATCTGCTGTTCTAACACCTGTTGATGTTCTGTTGTGTGTGTTTGTTTCAGGAGCTGGGAGAGGAGATGTCTGAGGAAGCACAGGAGGAGGACGGATGATGAGTATGTATTTGCTACACACCGATCAGCCATCACATTAACACCACTGACAAGTGAAGTGAAAAATATTGATGATCTCATTACAGTGGAACCTGTTAAGGGGTGGGATATACAGTATTGGGCAGCAAGAGAACAGTCAGTTCTTGAAGTTGATGTGTTGGAAGCAGGAAAAATGGGCAAGTGTGAGGAGCGACTTTGACAAGGGCCAAATCGTGATGGTGAGATGACTGGGTCTGAGCATCTCCAAAACGGTACATCTTGTGGGGTGTTCCTGGTATGCAGTGGTTAGTACCGAACAAAAGTGGCCGAAGGATCCAAAGGACAACCAGTGAACCGGCGACAGGATCATAGGTGTCAAAGGCTCATTGATTCACATGGGGCACGAAGCCTAGCCCGTATGGTCCAATCCCACCCACAGAAGAGCTACTGTAGCACAAACTGCTGAAAAAGTTAATGGCTAAGTTAACCTTAGCCAGAGTTCATGAGTATATTCATTACTCGAAGATAAACTTCATATCTTTGCACAGCCATGTAATATCTTCTATTTATTTTTTTGTGGTCCAAATCCTGCGCTTTGATTGGCTGGCGAGCGGGTCTGTATCCTACAGTACAGACCCCACTTAAGAACCTCTGGCGACTCGCTCGTTCACAACAACAAACATAGTAGCAATTTTTTCAACATTTATCTTTAAAAAATAAATAAATAAAATTTTTATAAGATTTATCTCATTTCATCTCATCTGTAGCCGCTTTATCCTGTTCTACAGGGTCGCAGGCAAGCTGGAGCCTATCCCAGCTGACTACGGGCGAAAGGCGGGGTACACCCTGGACAAGTCGCCAGGTCATCACAGGGCCGACACATAGACACAGACAACCATTCACACTCACATTCACACCTACGCTCAATTTAGAGTCACCAGTTAACCTAACCTGCATGTCTTTGGACTGTGGGGGAAACCGGAGCACCCGGAGGAAACCCACGCGGACACGGGGAGAACATGCAAACTCCGCACAGAAAGGCCCTCGCCGGCCACGGGGCTCGAACCCAGAACCTTCTTGCTGTGAGGCGACAGCGCTAACCACTACACCACCGTGCCGCCCCAGATTTATTTGAGATTATCAAAAATCTTAATTTTTGCCAGCATTTCTCAGGAAAATAGCATTAATTTTACGTCATGGATAGCGATAACGACAGTCTTCACAGCAAAAGCGAGTTTTACTACCCTGAGGAAGAAGAAATAAATGACAACGTTTCAGGAGAAAGCTAAAACCTGTAACTTGCTAACAGTTTGATCTCATTAGTTAATGAGGCCCATTTTGGACCATGTTATCCTAATGCATAATATTACGTTGGGTAAAAACTTTAAACCAGAACAATCTCTTCAAAGTTTCAACAAATGGCTTTATTTATGCAATATAAAGGTCATAATACTGTATAACTTTGGTCGAGCAAAAACACTGAGCAAAAACATGGCTGAATCCTGAATGACTCAATTTTGTATAAATAGGGGACTACATAGGCGGCAAAATGTAGTTTTTTTTTTTTTTTTTTTTGCGCCTGCCATGGAAGTGCACTTGTATACTGAGGAGGAAACAATTTGCATTACAGCCGTGAATGAGGATTCAAAATGGTGTCTCGGCTCGGTTTTCCCTTTCGGGCGCTCTCGTTTTCTGTTAGAATTTGGTAAAGAAAAACTAAACATTATTTACCAGCTTAAGGTTGGTCCATATGGTGAAATACCGTGACCTCAGCCTTGAATACTGACCTCGGCCCAGAGGGCCTCGCTCAGTACTTTCAAGACCTCGGTCACGGTATTTCACGATATGGACCTCCCAGCTGGGAAATATATGTGTGTGTATGTGTGTATATATATATATATATATATATATATATATATATATATATATATATATATATATATGGTGGAAATTTATTTAAATCTCGTAAGATAGCCTAACAAAAAGACAAACGTTCGATCAGAAATGGAGCTGTGCTGTGCTCTGATTGGTCACAGAGGCACTGGACATGGACTGCATTGATGCATCATGTTAAGGTGATGATACACAGGGCTAGGGCTGCACGATATCAGAAAAATATGCGATATTCGATAACATGACTGAATATCTCCATATCGATATGTATCACGATAATTAAATATATAATGTTCTTACTTCTACTCGCCGTTCTGCCCTGTATCTAGCATTTAAAAAAACACCCAATGCATCGCTTCCATTCCAACATTATTTTTTATTGGAAAAACATGGCTACACCTGCAATGGTGTCCATCAGTCATCTTTAAATCTCTTAATTTTTGTGAGCGCAGCAGAAAATGTCTTAAGTAAACAAAAAACTGAAAACTACATTACATTAACATAAATCATTCAAAATGGCAATTTCAGCGGCTCCCGGGAGATGAAGGTGAGCGACACAGATTCACCATAAACTCAAACACAATCTGTTAATAACACATGCGGGTGAGAGAGCAGTGGTGTGTGTGTGTATGTATGTGAGAGAGAGCGTGGTTTTATGTTTTTATGCTTCTGTACAGCAGTGTTTGTCCCAGTGAGCCGCCCCACCACTGTTTTACAGGTACATGTCTTGCAAAGTACCTGAGTTTGCAGTACATCACCCCTCCTGAATCCAAAGTACTTCCAAATAGCAGACGTGCATTTTTTTTTTTTTTTGGAAACCAGTTCCTCCTCACACAAGTTTGTCTCGCCACACTTGCTCCCGCGTTCCGCCATCACCACGAGGCTTTTACTTGTTTTGCAATAGGGGGCGGAGTTATCCCGCGGCGCTTGTTGACATTCAAATGTGATTGGACGGCACAGAAAAATGTGCCCTTTATCGAAACTTAAGTAATTTTTGCGGTATGTGTATCGCAAACTATGATATCGCGATATCGATACTTTTTCGATATATTGTGCAGCCATACACAGGGCAACTTTTTGGGCAGTGTTGCTGGCAACAGGCAACCAGGTAAGAGACAGGGCAAGTAATTAGGGCAACAGACCAATCAGATAAGAGCAAAGGCAAGTTTATTTCTATAGCGCATTTCATACACAGTGGCAGTTCAATGTGCTTTACAGAGGTAAAGGCAAAACAGTAAACAGTAGAAAATAAAATTACATAAAATAAATGGGGAAGAAGAGAGAGAAAAAAAGAATTAAACAATAGTAGAAATAAAATAATAAAATGAAGTAAAAGTTCAGTAAAAAACAGCAGAATAAAAGTTAAGTAAAGTTTAAAACATGCAGAGACTGTAAAAGTTAAGTAAAGTTTAAAACGTAAAGATGATATTTAGTTAGCAGAAAGCATCTGAGAACAGCTTGGTCTTTAGTCTAGATTTGAAGCTGCCAACAGCAGGAGCATTTTTGATGTCCTCTGGCAGTTGGTTCCATAGCTGTACTGCATAGTAGCTAAAAGCTGCTTCACCACACTGTTTTAACAACAGGTTTTACCAGTAAATTTTTCTGCTGCGATCGGGTAGATCTGATTGGGTTAGGCCGCTGCAACATATCAGAGAGGTAATTGGGCCCTGTACCATTTAGAGATTTGTACACCAGCAGCAATGCTTTAAAGTCAATTCTGTAGCTTACTGGAAGCCAGTGAAGGGACCTTTAGAATTGGAGCAAATCTATTGCCAGGGAGACGGACACCGCAAAGATGGAGACTGAAACATGTCCAGCTGTCGCGTCTTCAGTCTTTATTTCACTCAAGTGAGTGTCACTTCTTCTGGACCAAAGCTGAATAGATCCTCTGGTCAATAGATAATTTACCATTACTTTAACATTTTATAAATCAAAATAACCACATTCTATTACTAAAGACTTCTTAAAAAAATATCTTTAAAAATGCTACTAGGCTCAATCACACATGCTATAACTTATAACTGACACATACAGTGCTCAGCGTAAATGAGTGCACCTCCTTTGAAAAGCAACATTTTAAACAATATCTCAATGAACACAAACAATTTCCAAAATGTTGACAAGACCAAGTTTAATATAATATCTGTTTAACTTATAATGTGAAATTAAGATTAATAATATAACTTGGATTACACATTTTTCAGTTTTACTCAAATTAGGGTGGTGCAAAATGAGTACACCCCACTGAAAGTCTCTGGAGCAAAGCTAAATTGTAGGCTACAAATGTCTAATTTAACAAGAATACAATCACAGGTGAGTCTAATTAGTCATTACACAGGTGTCCAGCAGACAGTTGACTATAAAAGGGTGTTACTTAAAGAAAACCCTTTCCCATTTCATGCTGTCAGCAACGGCACCACATGGCAGAGAAATGACAAGACCTGAGAAAGAAAATTTCTGTACACCACAAAGGTGAAGACGACAAGAAGATCAGCAAAGCTTTACTTATCAGTCAGAATACTGTAGCAAAAGTGGAACAAGAATTTAAGAAAGATGGAACTGCAACCGTCTCACAGAGACGTCCAGGTTGTCCACGGAAGTTAACACCTCGACAGGAGCGTCTTCTGATGAGAAGGGTTGAAGAAAATCGGCATGCAAGTTCACTGCAGTTATCTAAAGAAGTAGAACCCCGATTCCAAAAAAGTTGGGACAAAGTACAAATTGTAAATAAAAATGGAATGCAATGATGTGGAAGTTTCAAAATTCCATATTTTATTCAGAATAGAACATAGATGACGTATCAAATGTTTAAACTGAGAAAATGTATCATTTAAAGAGAAAAATTAGGTGATTTTAAATTTCATGACAACGCATCTCAAAAAAGTTGGGACAAGGCCATGTTTCCCACTGTGAGACATCCCCTTTTCTCTTTACAACAGTCTGTAAACGTCTGGGGACTGAGGAGACAAGTTGCTCAAGTTTAGGGATAGGAATGTTAACCCATTCTTGTCTAATGTAGGATTCTAGTTGCTCAACTGTTTTAGGTCTTTTTTGTCGTATCTTCCGTTTTATGATGCGCCAAATGTTTTCTATGGGTGAAAGATCTGGACTGCAGGCTGGCCAGTTCAGTACCCGGACCCTTCTTCTACGCAGCCATGATGCTGTAATTGATGCAGTATGTGGTTTGGCATTGTCATGTTGGAAAATGCAAGGTCTTCCCTGAAAGAGACATCGTCTGGATGGGAGCATATGGTGCTCTAGAACCTGGATATACAGTTAGGTCCATATATATTTGGACACTGACATAAATTTTGTTTTTTTACCTGTTTACTGAAACATATTCAAGTTATAGTTATATAATGGACATGGACAAAGTCCAGACTTTCAGCTTTCATTTGAGGGTATCCACATTAAAATTGGATGAAGGGTTTAGGAGTTTCAGCTCCTTAACATGTGCCATGCTGTTTTTAAAGGGACCAAAAGTAATTGGACAATTGACTCAAAGGCTATTTCATGGGCAGGTGTGGGAAATTCCTTCATTATATCATTCTCAGTTAAGCAGATAAAAGGCCTGGAGTTGATTTGAGGTGTGGTGCTTGCATTTGGAAGATTTTGCTGTGAAGAAAATATGCGGTCAAAGGAGCTCTCCATGCAGGTGAAACAAGCCATCCTTAAGCTGCGAAAACAGAAAAAACCCATCCGAGAAATTGCTACAATATTAGGAGTGGCAAAATCTACAGTTTGGTACATCCTGAGAAAGAAAGAAAGCACTGGTGAACTCATCAATGCAAAAAGACCTGGACGCCCACGAAAGCACTGGTGAACTCATCAATGCAAAAAGACCTGGACGCCCACAGAAGACAACAGTGGTGGATGATCGCAGAATAATTCCATGGTGAAGAGAAACCCCTTCACAACAGCCAACCAAGTGAACAACACTCTCCAGGAGGTAGGCGTATCAATATCCAAATCTACCAAAAAGAGAAGACTGCATGAAAGTAAATACAGAGGGTTCACTGCACGGTGCAAGCCACTCATAAGCCTCAAGAATAAAAAGGCTAGATTGGACTTTGCTAAAAAACATCTAAAAAAGCCAGCACAGTTCTGGAAGAACATTCTTTGGACAGATGAAACCAAGATCAACCTCTACCAGAATGATGGAAAGAAAAAAGTATGGCGAAGGCATGGTACAGCTCATGATCCAAAGCATACCACATCATCTGTAAAACACGGCGGAGGCAGTGTGATGGCTTGGGCATGCATGGCTGCCAGTGGCACTGGGTCACTAGTGTTTATTGATGATGTGACACAGGACAGAAGCAGCCGGATGAATTCTGAAGTATTCCGAGACATACTGTGTGCTCAAATCCAGCCAAACTGATTGGTCGGCGTTTCATAATACAGATGGACAATGACCCAAAACAAAGCCAAAGCAACCCAGGAGTTTATTAAAGCAAAGAAGTGGAATATTCTTGAATGGCCAAGTCAGTCACCTGATCTCAACCCAATTGAGCATGCATTTCACTTATTAAAGACTAAACTTCAGACAGAAAGGCCCACAAACAAACAGCAACTGAAAACCGCTGCAGTAAAGGCCTGGCAGAGCATTAAAAAGGAGGAAACACAGCGTCTGGTGATGTCCATGAGTTCAAGACTTCAGGCAGTCATTGCCAACAAAGGGTTTTCAACCAAGCATTAGAAATGAACATTTTATTTACAATTATTTAATTTGTCCAATTACTTTTGAGCCCCTGAAATGAAGGGATTGTGTTTAAAAAAATGTTTTAGTTCCTCCCATTTTTATGCAATCATTTTGTTCAATCCCCTGAATTAAAGCTGAAAGTCTGAACTTCAACTGCATCTGAATTGTTTTGTTCACAATTCATTGTGGTAATGTACAGAACCAAAATTAGAAAAATCTTGCCGCTGTCCAAATATTTATAGTGGGGCAAAAAAGTATTTAGTCAGAAGAAGAAACCTTTATTCATCACATGCACACTTCAAGCACAGTGAAATTCATCCTCTGCATTTAACCCATCTGAAGCAGTGAACACACGCACTCACTCAGAGCAGTGGGCAGCCACACCAGAGCGCCCGGGGAGCAGTCAGGGGTTCGGTACCTTGCTCAAAGGCACCTCAGCCCAAGGCTGCCCCACGTCAACCTAACTGCATGTCTTTGGACTGTGGGGGAAACCGGAGCACCCGGAGGAAACCCACGCAGACACGGGGAGAACATGCAAACTCCACACAGAAAGGCCCTTGCCGGCCGCTGGGTTTGAACCCGGAACCTTCTTGCTGTGAGGCGACTGTGCTAACCACTACACCACCGTGCCGCCCCCAATTGTGCAAGTTCTCCCACTTAAAAAGATGAGAGAGGCCTGTAATTTTCATCATAGGTATACCTCAACTATGAGAAACAAAATGGGGGGAAAGAATCCAGGAAATCACATTGTAGGATTTTTAATGAATTAATTGGTAAATTCCTCGGTAAAATAAGTATTTGGTCACCTACAAGCAAGATTTCTGGCTCTCACAGACCTGTAACAACTTCTTTAAGAGGCTCTTCTGTCCTCCACTCGTTACCTGTATTAATGGCACCCGTTTGAACTCGTTATCAGTATAAAAAGACACCTGTCCACAACCTCAAACAGTCACACTCCAAACTCCACTATGGCCAAGACCAAAGAGCTGTCAAAGGACACCAGAAACAAAATTGTAGACCTGCACCAGGCTGGGAAGACTGAATCTGCAATAGGTAAGCAGCTTGGTGTGAAGAAATCAACTGTGGGAGCAATTATTAGAAAATGGAAGACATGCAAGACCACTGATAATCTCCCTCGATCTGGGGCTCCACGCAAGATCTCACCCCGTGGGGTCAAAATGATCACAAGAACGGTGAGCAAAAATCCCAGAACCACACGGGGGGACCTAGTGAATGACCTGCAGAGAGCTGGGACCAAAGTAACAAAGGCTACCATCAGTAACACACTACGCCGCCAGGGACTCAAATCCTGCAGTGCCAGACGTGTCCCCCTGCTTAAGCCAGTACATGTCCAGGCCCGTCTGAAGTTTGCTAGAGAGCATTTGGATGATCCAGAAGAGGATTGGGAGAATGTCATATGGTCAGATGAAACCAAAATAGAACTTTTTGGTAAAAACTCAACTTGTCGTGTTTGGAGGAGAAAGAATGCTGAGTTGCATCCCAAGAACACCATACCTACTGTGAAGCATGGGGGTGGATACATCATGCTTTGGGGCTGTTTTTCTGCAAAGGGACCAGGACGACTGATCCGTGTAAAGGAAAGAATGAATGGGGCCATGTATCATGAGATTGAGTGAAAACCTCCTTCCATCAGCAAGGGCACTGAAGATGAAACGTGGCTGGGTCTTTCAGCATGACGATGATCCCAAACACACCGCCCGGGCAACGAAGGAGTGGCTTCGTAAGAAGCATTTCAAGGTCCTGGAGTGGGCTAGCCAGTCTCCAGATCTCAACCCCATAGAAAATCTTTGGAGGGAGTTGAAAGTCCGTGTTGCCCAGCAACAGCCCCAAAACATCACTGCTCTAGAGGAGATCTGCATGGAGGAATGGGCCAAAATACCAGCAACAGTGTGTGAAAACCTTGTGAAGACTTACAGAAAACGTTTGACCTCTGTCATTGCCAACAAAGGGTATATAACAAAGTATTGAGATGAACTTTTGTTACTGACCAAATACTTATTTTCCACCATAATTTGCAAATAAATTCTTTAAAAATCAGACAATGTGATTTTCTGGATTTTTTTTTTTCTCATTTCGTCTTTCATAGTTGAGGTATACCTATGATGAAAATTACAGGCCTCTCTCATCTTTTTAAGTGGGAGAAC
The DNA here is from genome assembly GCF_027579695.1 of Neoarius graeffei. Lineage (NCBI taxonomy): Eukaryota > Metazoa > Chordata > Actinopteri > Siluriformes > Ariidae > Neoarius > Neoarius graeffei. The sequence continues at coordinate 53,469,940 of NC_083592.1, forward strand.
TTGCACAATTGGTGACTGACTAAATACTTTTTTGCCCCACTGTATGGACCTAACTGTACCTTTCAGCATTGATGGTGTCTTTCCAGATGTGTAAGCTGCCCATGCCACACGCACTAATGCAACCCCATACCATCAGAGATGCAGGCTTCTGAACTGAGCGCTGATAACAACTTGGGTCGTCCTTCTCCTCTTTAGTCCGAATGACACGGCGTCCCTGATTTCCATAAAGAACTTCAAATTTTGATTCGTCTGACCACAGAACAGTTTTCCACTTTGCCACAATCCATTTTAAATGAGCCTTGGCCCAGAGAAGACGTCTGCGCTTCTGGATCATGTTTAGATACGGCTTCTTCTTTGAACTATAGAGTTTTAGCTGGCAACGGCGGATGGCACGGTGAATTGTGTTCACAGATAATGTTCTCTGGAAATATTCCTGAGCCCATTTTGTGATTTCCAATACAGAAGCATGCCTGTATGTGATGCAGTGCCGTCTCAGGGCCCGAAGATCACGGGCACCCAGTATGGTTTTCCGGCCTTGACCCTTACGCACAGAGATTCTTCCAGATTCTCTGAATCTTTTGATGATATTATGCACTGTAGATGATGATATGTTCAAACTCTTTGCAATTTTACACTGTCGAACTCCTTTCTGATATTGCTCCACTATTTGTCGGCGCAGAATTAGGGGGATTGGTGATCCTCTTCCCATCTTTACTTCTGAGAGCCGCTGCCACTCCAAGATGCTCTTTTTATACCCAGTCATGTTAATGACCTATTGCCAATTGACCTAATGAGTTGCAATTTGGTCCTCCAGCTGTTCCTTTTTTGTACCTTTAACTTTTCCAGCTTCTTATTGCCCCTGTCCCAACTTTTTTGAGATGTGTTGCTGTCATGAAACTTCAAATGAGCCAATATTTGGCATGAAATTTCAAAATGTCTCACTTTCGACATTTGATATGTTGTCTATGTTCTATTGTGAATACAGTATCCGTTTTTGAGATTTGTAAATTATTGCATTCCGTTTTTATTTACAATTTGTACTTTGTCCCAACATTTTTGGAATCGGGGTTGTAGAAAGCCAAACTGGGGTGAATATTTCCCATGACACAATACGGCGTATGCTGCAGAGGAATGGCATGCATGGATGCCGTCTGTGAAAGAAGCCTCTCCTAAAGCCCAGGCACAAAAAAGCCCGCCGAGAGTTTGCCAGGGCCCATGCTGACAAAGATGAAGGCTACTGGGACTCTATACTCTGGAGTGATGAGACCAAGATAAATGTTTTTGGAACTGATGGCTTCAAAACTGTATGGCATTGCAAAGGTGAGGAATGCAAAGAAAAATGCATGGTGCCTACAGTGAAACATGGTGGTGGCAGTGTCCTTATGTGGGGCTGCATGAGTGCTGCTGGTGTCGGGGAGCTGCATTTCATTGATGGCATCATGAATTCACAGATGTATTGCTCTATACTGAAAGAGAAGATGCTACCATCATTCCGTGCCCTTGGTCGTCGGGCACTTTTCCAACATGACAATGATCCTAAACACACATCTCAGGCCACTGTTGGATTTCTGAAGAAGAACAGGGTGAAAGTGATTCAGTGGCCAAATATGTCTCCTGATCTGAACCCAATCGAACACCTATGGGGAATTCTGAAGAAACAAGTTGAGCATCACTCTCCATCCAGCATCCAGTCACTAAAAGAGGTCGTTGTTGAAGAATGGAAAAAGATTGATGTTGCAAAATGTCGCCAACTTGTTCATTCCATGCCTAGAAGACTTGGTGCTGTCATTAAAAATCATGGAGGCCGTACAAAGTACTAGATGTAGTAGTTTTTGTTGTGGGGTGTACTCATTTTTGCACCACCCCAATTTGAGTAAAACTGAAAAATGTGTAATCTAAGTTATATTATTAACCTTACTTTCATGTTAAGTTACATTCAAGCCAGAAAGTCTGTACAGCCCTTTCACCTTCTCCACGTTTTATTACATTATAGACTTGTAATAGACTGAGTTCATTTTTTTGTCACAAAATAGCCCATAATGACAAAGTGAAAGCAGGTTTTCAGAAAATATGCAATTTTATTTTACTGACAAAAATAGGTTATTTAGGGGTTACATATCTGTACACACCCTTAGCCTTGGTTGATGCACCTTTGGCAGCAATTACAGCTTCAAGGTGTCTTGGGAAAGAAGCTATGAGCTTGGCACGCTTGTTTCTGGACGTTTTTGCCCATTCCTTTTGGCATATCCTTGCAAGCTCCGTCAGGTTGGATGGGGAGCATCGGTACACAGCCGTTTTCAGCTCCTTCCACATGTTCAATTGGATTCAGGTCTGGGCTTTGGCTGGGCCACTCAAGGACATTCACAGACTTTCTCTGAAGCCACTCCTTTGTTCTCTTGGCTGTGTGCTTCGGGTCGTTGTCATGTTGGAAGGTAAACCTTCGCCCCAGTCTGAGGTCCAGAGCGTTCCGGAGCAGGTTTTCTTCTGTGGATCTCTGTGTACTTGGCTGTATTCATCTTTCTCTCTATCAGCACCAGTCACCCCGTTCCCGCTGCTGAAAAAACATCCCCATATCATGATGCTACCACCGCCATGCTTCACTGTAGGGATGGCATTAGCCAGGTGATGAGCGGTGCCTGGTTTCCTCCAGGCGTGACGCTTGGTATTCAGGCCAAAAAGTTCAATTTTGGTTTCATCAGACCAGAGAATGTTGTTTCTCATGGTTTGAGAGTCCTCTAGGTGCCTTTTGGCAAACTCCAAGCAGGCTGTCATGTGCCTTTTACTAAGGAGTGGCTTCTGTCTGACCACTCTACCATAAAGGCCTGATTTGTGGCGTGCTGCCTGGATGGTTGATCTTCTGAAAGGTTCTCCCAACTCCACAAGGATACGCTGGAGCCCTGTCAGAGTGACCCTCGGGTTCCTGATATCTGAGCTCCATATCAATGCGCTGCCGAAGCGCGCAGAAGGTGTTAGTACGCCTGTCATTATAGTGCGGACTTTCCATAGCATAGAAAATCGCTACGTTTCAATTTGTGTAACTGAACTTGTTTCATGTCACTGGTCATATAAACCTATGTAAACAGGAAAAACGCAGAAGAGTTTGGTCGCATCTAACTACAGCCCCAAAAAATACCATTGGCCATACTGAGCCTAGCTACATTGCTAACAGGAGTGACAGCGCGTCTGACTGATTGGGAGGTCGCGCAAAGCTCGGAGAGGTACGGAGCAGCTCGTCTCAATTCAGATAAGAGCATATTTCATTATGGAAGTACGGTGGACTGTTCCTTTAAACTTTGTCTTGTCAACATTTTGGAAATTGTTTAAAATGTTACTTTTCAAAGGGGGTGTACTCATTTACGCTGAGCACTGTACATCACGAAAACAATCGTTTCATTCTCATCTCAGCAAAAAAGACAAAAGGACATGGACCAGGAAATGGCTGCTGAGGAGGAAAAGGGCGTGGCAGAGCTCCTGAAAGACTTTTTTACATCACGAAATTTGTACTGTTTCGCCCTTGGGTTCCACAAGTTAGTCATGCTCTGTATGTGAATTAGATCAGACGATAAGTTGGACAAGCTCCATTACAACTCTCTCAAAAAAAAAAAAAAAATCATGAGCTGCCAATCAGTTTCTAACTTGACGCAAGAGTGCTAACGTCATCCCTACATAGCTAGCGATAGCTTTCAACTAACCGTGTTAGCGAACTAGTGGTGGTTTTTGCTAAATCCCATTCGGTCTCTATGGAGCTGTGGTTAGCTAACAGCAGTTTACACTTAGCTGAAAAAAAGTCAATAATAATAATAAGTTAAATTTCTCTAGCGCCTTTCAAGAAACCCAAGGATGCTTTACAATTCTAGACAAAGAAAAAAATAAAAATAAAAAATAAATAAATGAATGAATAATTAATAAAAAATAAAAGTAAAAAGTCCACCAAGTAGGGGTCAAGATGTAATTCCAGTGGTGTAGCAGCCACAGTCCCACCAAAAGGCGCATAAAAACGAGTCCCACATCTCCAGCACCGCCGCCGCGACGCCATCAGCCACATCACTCGAACACCACGCCGTGGATCCACAAAAACGAGCAGAGACGCTCCGCCACGCAGAGCGCTGGTGTGTCCCAAACCGCCTGCACAGCCGCCGGAACATCATGCCAAGCGCTAAAGCACAGAGCGCTGGACAACCACGATGTAAAATGAGCAGCGAGCTCACTGCAGTCCACAGCTGGGAGCGCAGGCATCACCCACAGCGAACCAAGGCCTGGAGGGAACCAACGCCCAAACTGGGTCCGGAGCTACATCACAAGCGGCGCGCAAAACACTCAAACAAACATCAAACTACACAAACACACAGAAAAAAAAAATAAAATGAAAATTGAAAAAGAAAGAAAATAAAATTAAAACAAAAAGCTCTGGTGAGAAGCGGCAGCCAGAATGCGCACGACGTACTCTCAACCGGAAACGGAAAAAAAAAAAAATTATCTAGCTTACCCACGACCCTGCACAGGATAAACGGCTACCAATGTCTTAATTCTAACCTGAGCACATAATAGATGTCTGTCTGTTTTTTTAAGTGTTTGATGAGGTAAATTCACCACATTGGGTTTACAACAACTTACTGCCGTAAAAAGATACAAGTTGTCTTTTTTTTTTTTTCTTCGTGCCACTGCCGTTGAGACCCGCCATCTTCGTTGAAAATTTCAGAAGCTCTCAGGTGGTCATGTGATTTGCTGCGAGCACTCTGATTGGATGGTCTTAAAAAGTTTCCCCAAAACTGATCAAAATCGTTCAGGTAGAAATTGTTGCCTGATCTCAATGGGAAAGTATCGAAGCGCAGTTGCCCTGTGTATCATCATCATCATCATCATCCTCTTAACAGCTACAAGTATTTGTGAAGCTTTTCCTTTCTGTGAAACTGAGATTTTTGTTCTTGTCTCATTTGAGTATTCGAACTTCTTTTACATCGTTCTACATTTCTCTTCGCAGTACAGCTGGATTTGTCTTTGGTTTGGTTTCTGTTTCTCGAGTCTGTTGTTAAAATACTGACTGGTTTTATGGATGTTTTTTTATTTATTGTTTTCCTCGTATAGAGGCTGCAGCGCCAAAAGACAGAAGATGATGGATGAGGGAGAATCCGATCCCTTGGAAGACGCAAGATCCAGACCAGACCCAGAGTGGTTGGCCGAGTGTGCGACTGTAGGTTCTCCCACCGTTCAGCACTGCGGTACCTCCGCCCCGCCGTCCCCAAACACCCAGTACAATCGGAGCCCTTTACCGGCTGTCAGGGTGGAGACAGAGGGCTCCTGTATGGAGGTGGAGGCGGCACAGAGGAAGCTGCAGGAGATCGAGAACAGGTTAGAGACTTGTAGACCTGAGCGGAGTAGAAGGTTTGTCAGTGTCTGTTTACTCGTATCAGAGAAACACATGCGTTTTTGTACTTTTATCGGTGTAGGGACTCTCATTGATCTCACGTATTCCCGAGCCCCTTACCTGAACCTTAAAGCATGTATGCAGAATCATGGCCTCACTTTTGTTTATAAATGCCTTGAGACCTCAAGAATGGCACAGGAATGGTTTTAAGCGTTAACAATAAATCTAATATAGTAAGTTTTACGATTAAAGTGATTTATACAGGTAGCGGTCTGAGTGAATGACCTTGACGTCCGTAACGTCACAGCAGGAAGTCTGTCAGTCTCCTCGCCATTTCCGCTATACCAAAACACAGAGCTGACTGCAACTCCGAGCCTCCATTTTGAGCTAATTTATTGCCGTGCCACGTCGACGTGTTGCTGGCAAGTGCAGCAACACAACAGAAGCTGGATTTACATTGCATTCATGGCCCAAGAATGTTCAAACTGCAAAGGTTTGGACGCGTTTTGCGAGAAGTTCACGGGCACATTGGGCGCCTACGAAGTGGTTTCTCCTCTGCTCTGCACATTTTACTGAAGATTCATACGAGACCTCTGATCTGTTGAGGAACTTTGGCTATAAGCCTGTATTGAAAGAGGGTGCAGTACCAACAATTAAAGGAAACAAGAAAAAGAAAAGTATTTGTGTGTTGTTTTTTTTTTTTAAAAGCAAAGTTCAGTTGCATCAGTTCTCCCAGAGTGTGAGCCGAGGGTTGTTGCTAAAACCTGGGATGGAATGGAACGGGACGTGACGTATTGCTCAGGCAGTGACCTCCCCACGGTTGTTGCTAAAACCGGTGACGTTCCGTCCCGGGTTTTAGTATTTGCCTGAGCTGAGCAGTAATGGCGGAGTACTCTGTATGGACAAAATGGAGAATGAGTGGAGCAGCCGGCTGATTTCTCCACTGGATATTGCTGCCATCTCGCCCTTACATGGAAGAAGCGAATGAACAGAGAGCTGAACGAACAACTGAAAGTCAGATTGTTTCAAAACAGTTGGCCGCAAGATCGGCCTTCAAGAAGCGAGAACACAAACGGGTAAGCTCTGACTCTCATTTGGATAAAAACAACAAAAACACGTTGTGTATCTGCATTGTGTTTAAGTTACCAGTATAAGATTATTTATTTAATTTGCTCCAGAATGTGATTCTCAGTTCATCTGATTATTTAATTAGCCTTTTACGTTTTATCCTGTTTTAATGAGTCAACACACAGTCAGTGAAGTCAAATCAGTCTTAGTTGAGCAAGTCGGTAACGCTATTTCTTACTTTCACCATAAGTTTTTATTTATATGACTTTGGTCTATAGCTGGCAAAGGCCTCGGCCTTAAAACCAGTTACCGCAGTGATGTCACGCACTCAGGGGTGGCTGGCTCAGCGGGGCGGCTCCAATGCCAACTTTGCGGTTGATTTTAACTCTCAATGTATTTTTTTTATTTTTTTTTATTCCCATTTATGCAGCATACAAGAGTCAAAGATGGAGGTACTGTCCACTCAGAAATGTATTTAAAAATAAAGGTTCTACGTATCTGCTTTAACCATCACAAGTAAATGCTTCACCTGAACCCTAAAACTAAGTCTTCATCCTCAAACAGCCCTTTGAAAAAGTGAAGACCGGCCAAAATGTCCTCAATCCGTTAGTAAAAAAAACATCCTCAATATATAGCAAGCGCACACGTGATCTTGGGCGGTGGGAGAACATGGACGGACAAACCAGCAGCTCGGGATTTTTGCGCCCAAGCTACAGTCCTGTGCAAAAGTCTTAGACGTACACAAAGAAATGCTGTAGACCAAAAATAACGAAATGAAATGTTTAACATTAAAAAAAGTGTATATACACTACCGTTCAAAAGTTTAGGGTCACCCAGACAATTTTTTATGTTTTCCATGAAAAGTCACACTTTTATTTACCACCATAAGTTGTAAAATGAATAGAAAATATAGTCAAGACATTTTTCTGGCCATTTTGAGCATTTAATCGACCCCACAAATGTGATGCTCCAGAAACCAGGGCTTTGAACCAGAATTTTTTTCCTATTGGTTCGTTCCGAACAGAAACGGAATTTTAACGTTTCCGGTTTTGGGTTCCACCATTAAATAGACGTTCCCGAACCGGTTAGAACAAAAAAATATCGTTCCCGGAACGGTTAATTACGTTCCCTGTCAGCTGTTTAACAAATGGCTATAAAGTTATGTCTCTGTCTCATCCAGCTTAAGCCAAATGTAGGCTAATTCTATTACAACCTTCATTAAATAAGACAAGAAATAATTCTAAACAATTATTATTTCAAATGTTGGCGATTTGGATTCTCAGTATGTCTTCCCATCTACACAAACAGAAAAAGTGCCAAAAATGAAAGATAATTCGTTTAGTGTGTTACCAAAGGCTAGTCAGGCCCTATGCATTGATAGGCTAACAGAGGTTAATGTCATTTAATGTTCGCGAGCCTCTCATTAACGTGGACAAATATATTGATATCGTGTTTGAAATTGACGTTTTTGAATAACGATAGACTGCAATATTTACCTCTTATTTAAGATGTGGAGACGTGATAGTAGTCCACCCTCCCGCTCTCTCCATTCAGTCAGCGAACGTCACACAGGAAGTGAACCCCAGCGGGTCATAGAAACTTGCGCAGGAGAAGAATGACTTTTTTATTTGTAGGCTACGGAAACTTTGAGGAACGAAATAAAAACCGGTATTAACCGGTTACCATTATTTTTAATAAGCGTTTCTGTTCCGGAACATAAAAAATAATAAAGTTTCTGGTTTCGTTTCTGTTCCATGTGAAATAGAAAAAGTTCCCGGTTTTTGTTCCTTGAACTGGTTCAAAGCCCTGCCAGAAACTCAATCTGCTCAAAGGAAGGTCAGTTTTATAGCTTCTCTAAAGAGCTCAACTGTTTTCAGCTGTGCTAACATGATTGTACAAGGGTTTTCTAATCATCCATTAGCCTTCTGAGGCAATGAGCAAACACATTGTACCATTAGAACACTGGAGTGAGAGTTGCTGGAAATGGGCCTCTATACACCTATGGAGATATTGCACCAAAAACCAGACATTTGCAGCTAGAATAGTCATTTACCACATTAGCAATGTATAGAGTGGATTTCTGATTAGTTTAAAGTGATCTTCATTGAAAAGAACAGTGCTTTTCTTTCAAAAATAAGGACATTTCAAAGTGACCCCAAACTTTTGAACGGTAGTGTATATAAACAGCAGTAAGCCATAATAAATCACTATAACAGTCAATGTTTGGTGCGAGACGACCTTTTGCTTAAAAAAAAAAAAAAAAAAAGGCATCTCGGGTCCAGTGAGTGCAGTTTTATGCGGAAATGATCTGTAGGTTTTACTGAGCATCTTACAGAACCAGCCGCAGTTCTTCTGGATACTTTGACTACGTTCAGACTGCAACCTGAAACGACCCATATCCGATTTGTTGTGAAATCCGATTTTTTTGTTAGGCCGTTCACATTACCAGTTATATGAGACTTGTATGCGATCTCCAATATGAACGGAAAACGACCCAAAAGTGTCCTGCATGCGCAAATTGACACGTAATAAGCACATCTACGTAATACGTAAACAAAAAAAAAGCGCACTCTTCAAGTTTGCAAGTAAAGCATGGGGATGAGGCGAGACCTGGCGATGTGGTTTTTGTGGCAGCGGCGGAACTCGCACAATAATCTGATTAATGTGGGCAGCAGACTAATGAGGTCGAAGGTGTCAAATTACTGGAAATTTCCAGAACAATCTTATGTAATACAGGATGGTTTAACATCCAGGTCCCTACCAAATCCACCATTAGCTTGATCAATTCTATAAAAGTCTATTTAAATTCTGAAAACTGTACAAATGTTGTTTTCCACCAAAGAGGCGGGATTAGCCAACGCAGAATAGTGACGTTTGTCTCTTGTTGATGACGTGTAGGTCGCATGAATGTGACCTGTCTGGTCAGACTGCAGTCGCATGTGAAAATAACGGATATGCATCGGAATTAGGACCACATATCCAAGCGGCCTGGGTCGCATGTGAAAAAAATCGGATCTGTGTCGTTCAGATTGTCAATAACAAATCGGATACAGGTCGCATATGGGCAAAAAAATCGGATATGGGTCGTTTCAGGGTGCAGTCTGAACGTAGTCATGGTCACACTTGTTTCTTCATTTTGCACCAAAACCCGAGTAGCCTTCATTATGTTTTTTTTTTTTTTTTTTCCCCTTTTAATCTGAAAAGTGCTCTCTTATGGAATATACTGCTCAGAGACGAACGTTTGGAACTCTCAAATGTTTTTGTAATGCTTTGACTCGATAATGTAGAAATCTATAACAAAGTTTATGTGAAGAAAGGGGGGGCGGGGAAAGGGGTGCCAAAGACTTTTGCACAGTACTGGATGTGTAAATTATTATTCATATCTCAAGTTTCAACAACTGGAGGAAAATGAACGCGCCTCGATGCTGTCGCTGTACCTCGTGCGTCTGAATCCCGCCGCTATGCGAGACACGTCACCCGATCTGCGATTCAGCTCACTCGAAGGAGTTTTACTACATGGATTAAACAGCGTGCACGGCTTATCACGATCAGGAACTACGGTTTAAAGAAACTGACTGACTGCAATACAGCTCCGTCATATAACTCTGCTGCTTACACACGTTTGTGTTGTATCTTAGTTTCACAGTGTTTTTAATAGGCCTGGAAACCCCGCCCCCTTTCCTTCCATCTCTAGTTAGTCTCGCATGCTAGTTTTCTTGCTTATAAACATCTTCAAACAGCCCTGGAGTGCAGGTGTATATACACCCGGTTATACGGTAACCACGAAAGCTATCGCTCGTCCGTATTAGTTAAAGTTCACGCACGCGTTTTCTTGTTAATTGCTGTATAACACGTTTATAGAAAGAGAACATCATCTTTTCTACTCTTCTAGTGTCTACATCTTCAAACGCTTGACGTTTCCTGCCAATCCAAGCGTACTGGAACGTTCCGCAGTGAAATTGTTCTTTTGCCTTAGTCTACATTAAAGCCTAGGTCACAACCGTATGTGCGATTTTTGGCGTTTCCCAAATTGCTGCGTTTTTTTTTTTGTTCGTGGAGAAAGACGCACATTGGCCGTAAGTTTGTCTTGCAACCTGAAAAAAACATAAGCGCCCGTAGAGTTTGTTCGACATGACAAAGAACCTCTGCGGCCGGTCTACGGCTCGAAAATCAGCACGTCACACGCGCGCCCTCCGTGCGTTTCTTGCGTTTTTTGCACGTAGACCGGCCGTAGGAGCACGTACGGCCGGTTGTGACCGAGGCTTAATACACTTTACTAGCTCGCCATAAGTTAGCTAACCGAAATATACGGCTCTGCAGAAACGTGATTAGCCCAGTAGGTTAGCTCATAAATTTTGATTTATGAAGTCATATTCTTATTCACCTGTGGCTGCGTCATTATTCCATCTTCGTGACCCGGGTTTCACTGCTTGTGTGGGTGTGTTTTTTTTTTGCGTGCTTGCGCGCGTGCATGTGTGTGTTCAGAATCACTCTGGAGGATGACAGCGATGAGGATCTGGACGTAGAGCCGCCTCAGCGCAGACCCGTGCTCGTGCTGTCCGACAGCCTGAGGGAGGGGCTGCAGCGCGGCATCGCCGACATTCTCCCTCATACAGTAGCACAGTCCGTGTGAGTGTCCTTTCTCCGAGTATACGTCACGGACGACACCTGAATCGGCCAGAACGTGACATTCTGTTATTGTGAACGTCATTATAGCCTAATTGTTATCCAGTATCCAGTTAACAACAGCAAATCATCATGTTTTTGATAATTTTACACATTCACACTGATTCGTTTGATCTGTTTAATAGTTATTCCATGAAATCGAGTCGTACATGAGCCGATACGTACAGTACGACGAGATTGAGTGGAATAACTGCGTTTATTCTATCCACATTCACTGGATTTTGAGAAACGGAGCATTTTTATTTTTTGTAAATTCGATAAATAAAAACTTTTCACAATACGTCCGACAAAATCATTTCCGCTTAGGCGGGCTTCTTAAAAACCTATCGATGGCGGCACGAATTGACTTTTTAGTGTTTTTTTTGTTTTTTTTGTAGAAAGTGCCGTCTTGCTGTCGTGCCGAGGTCTAGAACAGCTTTAGGCATTTATTTAATTCTTCCTTGAACGTTTCAGTTCTGTAATTTTTCAAACTTCTTTGAGCTTTTGAACCAGTCTAAAAAAAAAAAATTCAGCAAATTTTAATGCTTAAAGATGAAGAACGTAAACAAACCGGCGAAACGACGGGAACAATTTGTGAAAAATGCGATAATTCTTGAAAAAAAAAATTTCTTAGCATCAAATACTTGTATTCCATATTTTGTTGCTTTTTTGGGGGGGGGGTGATTTTGTCCTTGCCATTTTGTTTTTCTCTCCTCATGGTATATGAGCTGATATCCTAGTAGTAGAGTAGCCAATCAGATCGTGTGAATGTGGATAGAATAATGGTTCTTATTCTGGAGCAGTTTCTGTGTCGTCATAACGTGAAATTCAAAATCAGTGACTGACTTCCTCAGGATCATCTGTTTCGTTAGAGTTGATTTTCTGCTCGATTGATCTATAACGTAAGGAACAAGAGCTGCCTGGCAAAAGAAACCTCGCCCGGCAGCACTTATTTGATTCCTGTTTCTCAATCATCAGCTGTCAGGTTATAGTCCTATGAAAATCTATGACCTTGAGTTTTTGATATTTGAGTCATCAAAGGTCATGGTGGCTACTGAAAGCCCAGATGGGGGGACTTGTATGTTGATAATGGTAAATATCTGGCGATCATGAACCATTTTAAAGTTACAGCCCTCTGAAAATCCATGACCTTGAAAGGTCACTCATCATGGTGCCAAATGAAAGGCCATATGGGAGTTCCTATACGCTCCTAATAGTAAACATTTGTATATCGGCAACCGTTTGAGTTATAATGGAAAATGTTATTTTGACCAAAAGGTTGACCTTTCCCGGTGACCTTCATCCGATTTACATCCAAAATTTAATCAGGTAATCTATGGACCATTGCCCACCTAACCTGAAAATTTGAAGTCAATCGGTGGAACCGTCTAGACGCAAGACTGATAAAAGACAAACAAACAAACCGCACTGATTACAATCCCTCGCCCTGCTTACGCCATTGCAGGCGAGGTAATAAAACTTAAAAGGGTGTGCTGTTATAGCAGAGCCAATACACCCTGATATATTTGTTCCTTTTACACCACAGTGAATTGACGCCAGTTTAAAAAAAAAAAAAAAAAATTACGTCGTACGTTTTATCCATTTATATTTGTGGAACGTCTGCGAAACAAATTCATGTTCTCGCTTGCGTTTTAACAGTGATAAACACCAGCCTTGTTTTTTTCCCTCCTCTCTCTTCCTTGACGAAAAGAATTCAGCTTGTCCCGTTACCAAAAAACCAGAAAGCTTAAAGTAAGGAAAACTTACTGACCGTTAAAGCGTGGAGACTCTTTCCAGAAACGTTCAACATCTCTGCTGCTATTTAACAATTTATATTAAAAAAAAAGCAGCATGTAAGTGTAATAACTCGGACTTGTCACTTATCTATTCCGACTCACGTAAAAAAAAAAAAAAAAAAATATATATATATATATATATATATAAATAAAATATATTTTTTGAAATCAATAAAATAAATCGCAGTTCCACCTTACCTTTTGAATAATTTTAGACCAAACTTCGTAGCATCTTTAGTACTTTTAGGAACAGCATTTTCTTTCATCCTTTGTAATTCTTCCTCACTTACGGTGACGGAGCGATCGACTGGCCGCCGTTTTACCGAGTCGCTCGAGGTGATTAATCGAGAAAAAAAAAAATCAATAAGCCGAATCTCTCAACCAATCAGCATGCGCGATTTTCGATAATCACCTCTGTATTTATACGAAAGAAAATTTAATCAATCAATCAACACGTTCCGACCAATCGGAATCCAGAATTCGGCAGTGCTGTGGTATAATGGCGTATCCTGTGGTCATTTGGAAACGCCAGCATAAATAGTAGAGGCAGTATAGCACCATGTGACCCAACAACGTAACCTCGTGTCTCAAATTTGTGTAGTTTTTGTTCCGGACTGTTATTAAGCAATAACACGAACAGATTGTCCTGTTCTAGGCAGAGATTTCAATTTGACACGCAGGTTAACGATGGCAGAAAGTTAACTCGAATAACGCAGCACGTATGCATGCTGAGAGTGAAGTGAGTTTTACGTTTGGGTCATGTGAGTCAGGAGGAGAGAGAGAAAAAGAGAGCTCCAGAAATTAAAAAAAAAAAATAAAATGAGTTGGTCAGAGCTGTTTTTTAAAAAAAAACATAAAACCCTAATATCTGATATATTCGTCACCTGTGCAGGAGCCGATCATGTATGGAGCTGGTGCTGTGGCGCCCCCTGGAGGACCCGTTCACTCAGCAACTGAAGGACTCTCTGCAGAGACAGCAGCGTAAACAGCAGCCGGTGTGCAGACAGACGCCAACACCCGTCCCCGTCCACGCCCCTAAAAGGCTGGATGAACACACCTTCAGCCCTCTCGCTTGCCCTTCCGCAGCCTCCAGCTCCACAGAGGAGGACATGGAGCTATAGACTCGAGCCTGCAAGCATGAAATGAACTTTGTCGAGCTTCGACCAGAGGATTTTGGGTTCTGCCAAAATGTCACAAGGTCGAGCTGTTGGTATTGCACTACAATGATGAGATGATGTGAGGGGTTTTTTTTGTGCCATGTCTTGCATCATATCCTGTATGTATCCTTGGTTCGCAGCTTTGGATTGTATTTTAAGAGTTTGTGTTGCAGGGAAGGCATCGCACGATGAATACCTGACACATGATGTAAAGTGTGAAGTCATGTGACAACATGGCTGTTGATCCAGTGATCCATTATACAGGATATTTACGCTTCAGTTTGTCATCACGATCTCACCAGTTCCAGTCTGTTCTCTCTCTCACACACACACACAAAAACCTAAAGTAAAACTGATTCATACATCGACGTAAAGCCTGAGACAGAATCGGACCTCTCTGTCCATCTGACGGGTTTTTTTTCTTTTTTTAAAGCTTGTAGTTCGGTTTGCGACGTGTAAAACGATCCACCTGAGCCTCTACCGCATCTGACCTAAAAACCTTTTTTGATTAACGCTCCTTTGTAACGGATGTACGGAAGCTGAGAGAGGCCCTTCATATAATCCTTTTTTTAATTCACCTTGTTATCCCGAGATAACGACATAGTTAATTCAGGATCTCGAGAAAACACCACAACTAATTCGAGATCTCGAGAAAACGAAATGATTATTTCGTGATCTCGAGTAAACAGCTGAGAAATGGTTCATTCAGGTGCGCCAAGAGACTTGTGATATGCTGACTTTGGGGCTATTTCTCATTCTGTATAGACGCAACTTTGGTCATTAGAATGTCTGGAATAATCGATCACCTAATAAGGCAATATTTTGATCAGGGGTTGACACAGGGAGAGATTGCATTAAGCCTTTTAATAAGGGATAATTTCAAAATTAGTCCGCGGCACCTCCGCAGAAGACTGGCCCGGCTTCGTCTCTACCGACGGAGATACAGCGATCCAGCTGAGATCATGAAATAATTTTGTTTTCTCGGGATAACAAGGTGAATAAAAAAAAGATCATATGAAGGGCCTCTCGCGGCTTCCGTACGGAGGTGTAAGAGCAGTTGTTGATATTCGAGTAAGGAATAAAATACAGGGTCTTGTGCAGGTCCAGGAAAATAATCAGCAGCAGGATGGCATGACCATGACGGTGAAGTCTCCACATCCATGTCCTGAAGTGTTTTATTCCTCTTGTACTACACCAGTTAGCTTTGTATCCTCCACTGTATCGATTTAGAGCTTCGTGGAAGAATTTATCATTACAAAGGATGCGGTTTATATTAAAATTAATGTTAATGGACGGAATATGACGGCTGCCCTTAGACTTGTATTATACACTTACACACTAATTTTTTAAAGTTAACAAGGTGTGTGGTTTTTTTTGTTCGTTCAATCGGGGGGGCGCCAAAATTCTTGTCTGGGTGTACACATGTAGTGAAGAAGTGTTTTGTTCACTTTCATGCACACGTCCAGAAGTTGTGACTTTCGTACAATTTCTGTGCTCATTGACGTGTTTTTTTTGTTAAATAAAAATAAACTTCAAGTACGGGCAATATTGAATTCAATTAATAAATATTACAGCAACAAACTGGAACGTTCTGCTGGACATCCACCAAGCCTGTATTTCAAGAAAATACATAAAATGTGACGATATTTTGTGTCTTTCTTCCTGCTTGTTTTTTTTTTTTTTAATAAAATTACAGATGTTCTGAAAAGTTGAATGTGTTTTTATTAATAATAATAAAAAAAACCTCTCAAATAATCAACCATAAACAGTTCATAATATGATTACAACCGATAAAACAAATAGTCCATAGCTGGAAATAGTGTAAAGTAATAGAATTCAATTATTTAATATATTTTGGAATTTTTCTCCATCACGTGCCCTCCAGTAACCAGCGAGATTGAGGAAGATGTGCTGCTTCCTCCGTGGAGCATCTTTTCAAACTGCACAATTCAATCCATGTGAGATCGTGATCAGCTGCTCTAATGGACATGAGAGATGGGACACAGTAGTGATGTGCTGTTCTCTAATGAGTCGACTCTTTGAATTGGATCATTTCGTTGAACTCTGAGAGCTGACTCGCATACGTGAGCCTTTTTTTCTTTATTGTATACTAGCAGGTTGCTCGGGTTTTGCAAAATTCTGGAATGCCCCCAGACTTCGATGTCAAATTTGGTGAAGATCCGTCGAGAAATGGTGACGTTAACCCAAGACAAACAAAAATCCAACGATCCACCACCCTGCGGCCCACCGGGCACCCCAATATGGAATTTCTGAGTTCTGCCAAATTGTGGCTATCTTCTGTACCTACGTGCCAAGTTTAGTGAAGATCTGCTGAGAGTTTGTGTTGATAAATGTAATGTGAAAGGCATTGAGCAAGGGGGTGGGTGGATATTGTGCCCCTCCCTGGGGCCCGTACATGAATTTTGTTTGTGTGCAAAATTCCAGGTCATCCCCGGACCTACTTGCCGAATTTGGTGAAAGTCCATCGAGAAATGGCGATGTTAGCTCGAGACAAACAAACACAGTTGCTTATTATATAGATATACAGCACTATGCAAAAGTCTTAGGCGCATGCAAGCAAATGCTGTCAACCAAAAACGGCTTAAAAATAATGAAATGAAATGTTTCAACATTAAAAAAAAAATACATACTATAAACAGTAATCAGTAAGCCGTAATAAATGAATATAACAAAGTCAATATTTGGTGTGAGACGACCATTTGCTTGGGGAAAAAAAGGTCCAGTGAGTGCAGTTTTATGCGGAAATGAGCTGTAGGTTTTACTGAGCATCTTACAGAACCAGCCCCAGTTCTTCTGGACACTTTGACTGTCACACTCACTTCTTCATTTTACACCAAAACCCAGCAGCCTTCATTACGTTTTCTTTTTTCATTTGAAAAGTGCGATCTTATGGAATATGCTGCTCAGACAGGTCACAAACTTTTTTTTCCCCCCTGCAACATTTAAATTTGTGCTGGAAAACCCCCCCGAACATTTGGAACTCTGAATGTTTTGACTCGATAACGTAGAAGTCTCATCTCATCATCTGTAGCCGCTTTATCCTGTTCTACAGGTCGCAGGCGAGCAGGAGCCTATCCCAGCTGACTACGGGTGAAAGGCGGGGTACACCCTGGACAAGTCGCCAGGTCATCACAGGGCTGACACATAGACACAGACAACCATTCACACTCACATTCACACCTACGCTCAATTTAGAGTAACAGGTTAACCTAACCTGCATGTCTTTGGACTGTGGGGGAAACCGGAGCACCCGGAGGAAACCCACGCGGACACAGGGAGAACATGCAAACTCCGCACAGAAAGGCCGTCGCCGGCCACGGGGCTCGAACCCGGACCTTCTTGCTGTGAGGCGACAGCGCTAACCACTACACCACCGTGCCGCCAATGTAGAAGTCATAAAATAGAAATCTATAACACAGTTTGTATGGAGAAGAAAAAAAAATAGGGGGACTTAAACTTTTGCACAGTACGTAATGCAGTTACTCTTTTTTTTTTTTTTCAAGATATTTTTTGGGCTTTTTTCACCTTTATTGGATAGGACAGTGTAGAGACAGGAAATGAGCAGGAGAGAGAGAGACGGGGAGGGATCGGGAAATGACCTCGGGTTGGAATTGAACCCGGGTCCCCGGATTTATGGTGTGGCGCCTTATCCACCTGAGCCATAATGCCCCCTAATGTAGTTACTCTTGCAGTGTAATTTATCGTCATGCTTCAAGAGTCGAAAGAGTTGATTCTTACTGGTAGTAGGAATTAAAAAGAAAAAAAAAAGATGATCTAACTCACAAGGGCAGTTACGCTCTCTTGGAATCTCGGTTGTGTCACTTAGGATTTAATTGACTGAACATTTCCTTGGAGACTGGAGCACATAGAAATGGAAAGGTGTAAACTCATTATCGATGAGCTTTATAAGGTTCTCAGTAGGTCACATACTGTCTCCAGGTAGGATGTTACATACTGTCTCGAGGTAGGATCCGGCCAGCTCGGTGTTCCCCCGGTCCCGGTTTAAACGCTCAGCTCTGGCGGTGGAGGTGGAGGTGTGTGTGGGGCTCTGTGTGTCAGCCTGCAGCTGCCGGATGCGGCTCTGGAGGTGGCGCAGTAGTTTGTACGAGTCCAAGTCGTGGCTGCTGACAGCGTCTGGGATGTGAGCTGACGAAGTAGAAGATGGTGGGACGTCTGTAATTTCAGTGAAGCTCTGGAATTAATGAGGAATGCAAAAAAAAAAAGTTTGGAAGTTAATTTCCAACACCAGGTAATAAATTCAGTCATTATTATTCAACGTCTCAAAAAAAAAAAATTCCAGATTGTATTAATATGCAAATTTGACGCACACCCCTCGACCTACAGTCAAGCCGGAAAGTCTGCACACCCCTTTCTCCTTCTCCACGTTTTATTCCGTTACAGACTTATTCTACAATAGATTGAGTTCAATTTTTGTCACAAAATTCTCCACAAAATAGCCCATAATGAAAGTGAAAGCAGGTTTTTAAACATTTGTGCCAATTTATTAAAAATCAAAATGTAAAATATGTACACAAGTGTGCACACCCTTTGATATGACACCCAAAAGTGGGCTGAGGTGCATTTTGCTTCCAGTGATACCGCTTGAGATGTTTCTACAACTTAACTGGAGTCCACCTGTGGTAAATTCAATTGATTGGACATGATTGGGGATCGCCAGCACCTGCCTATATAAGGTCCCACAGTTGACCGTACATGTCTGAGCAAACTCCAAGCCGTGGGGTCAAAGGAATTATCTGCAGACCTCAGAAACAGGATTGTGTCAAGGCATGGATCTGGAGAAGGGTACAGAAAATTTGCTGCAGCTTTAAAAGGTCCCAAAGAGCACAGTGGCCACCATCATTCGTAAATGGAAGAAGTTTGGAACCACCAAGAATCTTCCTGGACCTGGCCGCCTGGCCAAACCGAGCGATCGGGGAACATGGGCCTTGGCCAGGGAAGTGAGCAGGAACCCGAGGGTCACTCTGAGAGAGCTCCAGCATAGCATATCCTTGTGGAGATGGGAGAACCTTTCAGAAGATCAACCATCCAGGCAGTATTCCACAAATCAGGCCTTTATGGTAGAGTGGCCAGACGGAAGCCACTCCTTAGTAAAAGGCATATGACCGCCTGCTTGGAGTTTGCCAAAAGGGCCTAGAGGACTCTCAAACCATGAGAATCAACATTCTCTGGTCTGATGAAACCAAAATTAAACTTTTTGGCCTGAATACCAAGCGTCACATCTGGAGGAAACCAGGCACCGCTCATCACCTGGCTAATGCCATCCCTACAGTGAAGCATGGCGGTGGCAGCATCATGATGTGGGGTTGTTTTTTCAGCAGCGGGAACGGGGTGACTAGTGCTGATAGAGGGAAAGATGAATGCAGCTAAGTACACAGAGATCCTTGAAGAAAACCTGCTCCGGAGCGTTTTGAACCTCAGACTAGGGCGAAGGTTTACCTTCCAACATGACGACCCGAAGCACACAGCCAAGAGAACAAAAGGAGTGGCTTCAGAGAAAGTCTGTGAATGTCCTTGAGTGGCCCAGCCAGGGCCCAGACCTGAATCCAATTGAACATCTGTGGAAGGAGCTGAAAATGGCTGTGTACCGATGCTCCCCATCCAACCTGACGGAGCTTGCTAAGAGGAATAGGCAAAAATGTCCAGAAACAAGTGTGCCAAGCTCGTAGCTTCTTTATATATATATATATATATATATATATATATATATATATATATATATATATATATATATATATATATATGTATGTATGTGTGTGTGTGTGTGTTATTTACCAGCTGGGAGGTCCATATCGTGAAATACCGTGACCGAGGTCTTGAAAGTACTGAGCGAGGCCCTCTGGACCGAGGTCAGTATTCAAGGCCGAGGTCATGGTATTTCACCATATGGACCGACCTTAAGCTGGTAAATAATATATTTATTTTTTTCTTTACCAAATTCTAACAGAAAACGAGAGCGCCCGAAAGGGAAAACCGAGGCGAGCCGCCATTTTGAATCCTCATTCACGGCTGTAATGCAAATTGCTTCCTCCTCGGTATACAAGTGCACTTCCATGGCAGGAAAAAAACTACATTTTGCCGCCGATGTACTCCCCTATTTATACAAAATTGAGTCATTCAGGATTCAGCCAGGGCGGCACGGTGGCGTAGTGGTTAGCGCTGTCGCCTCACAGCAAGAAGGTCCGGGTTCGAGCCCCGTGGCCGGCAAGGGCCTTTCTGTGCGGAGTTTGCATGTTCTCCCCGTGGGTTTCCTCCGGGTGCTCCGGTTTCCCCCACAGTCCAAAGACATGCAGGTTAGGTTAACTGGGGACTCTAAATTGAGCGTAGGTGTGAATGTGAGTGTGAATGGTTGTCTGTGTCTATGTGTCAGCCCTGTGATGACCTGGCGACTTGTCCAGGGTGTACCCCGCCTTTCGCCCGTACTCAGCTGGGATAGGCTCCAGCGACGCTGTAGAAGGATAAAGCAGCTACACATAATGAGATGAGATGAGGATTCAGCCATGTTTTTGCTCGGCGTTAGCAAGTTACAGGTTTTAGCTTTCTCCTGGAATGTTTTCTTTTATTTCTTCTTCCTCAGGGTAGTAAAACTCGCTTTCGCTGTGAACACTGCCGTTATCGCGATCCATGCTGTAAAATGAATGCTATTCTCCTGAGAAATGCGAAAATAAAATGTTGACAAAAATTGCTACTATGTTTGTTGTTGTTGTCAACGAGCGAGTCGCCAGAGGTCCGTAACCGGGGTCCATATCGTAGGATACAAACCCGCTCACCAGCCAATCAGAGCGTAGGATTTGATGGAAACCGGACCGCGAAAAAAATAAAATTGCATATTTTCTAAAAGCCTGTTTTCACTTCATAATTATTGCCAATTGTGTGTAGATATGAGGCAAAATCTGAACTCCATCTATTGTAGAATAAGTCTGTAACGGAATAAAACGTGGAGAAGGTGAAAGGGGTGTGCAGACTTTCCGGCTTGACTGTACATACTGTATTTGTATATTGGAATATGATTGGCTCTGATATTTTGTGACACAATAACACGTCTGTTGAGTGCTTTTGAACTCTGACTAGTCTGCGTGCTCGATGAAAAGGATTTATATTGATAAATACATCTTGTAAAGTTGATAGAAGGAATAATTCCATTTTAGGGATGTTTTTAATAAAAAACAAAAAGTGAAAATCTGTAAACCTAAAGGTAGGCTTAAATGGAAATCAAAGTGGAAGAATGGAAAAAGTCAATATCCTAAATTTGAATTTAGATACTTAAACTGCGACCACGACAAACAGTAATTTAGAAACAACCTGACCATGTTTTGTACTTATTATTCATGACAGAATTTTACGCTAGGCGGCACGGTGGTGTAGTGGTTAGCGCTGTCGCCTCACAGCAAGAAGGTCCGGGTTCGAGCCCCGTGGCCGGCGAGGGCTTTTCTGTGCGGAGTTTGCATGTTCTCCCCGTGTCCGCGTGGGTTTCCTCCGGGTGCTCCGGTTTCCCCCACAGTCCAAAGACATGCAGGTTAGGTTAACTGGTGACTCTAAATTGAGCGTAGGTGTGAATGTGAGTGTGAATGGTTGTCTGTGTCTATGTGTCAGCCCTGTGATGACCTGGCGACTTGTCCAGGGTGTACCCCGCCTTTCGCCCGTAGTCAGCTGGGATAGGCTCCAGCTTGCCTGCGACCCTGTAGAACAGGATAAAGCGGCTACAGATAATGAGATGAGAATTTTACGCTTCCTGGTTTCTCAGTAACGTTACAAGCCACATTACATGTTTGCTTGTTTATTTTGTCTTATTAACTTTAACAATGAGAAACAGAGCGGCTGGTGAGGGAACGACTGATTACGGCTGCTGTAACATAAGTGATAACAGGAACTAACACGTTCTAGGATTTTTGCAGACTTTCAACACAATTCTACAGTATATGTAGAGGATATTACATGGTGGCGTGAAGACATGAAGTTTATCTTCGAGTGGTGAAGAGAACGAGTGAAAATATTTCCAACATGAGAAGATAAACTTCATATCTTCGCGCCACTGTGTAATGTTATTTATATTATATGGATACATCCACAAAAAAAAAAAAAAAAGCGCGTTAATCAAAATAATTTTAATTTTGAACTGGTTCGTCATTTTGACAATGCACATCTATCTAGTCAGCGGGAAAACACTGGGAGTGATGTCATCGGAGTGAAATATCGGGAATTATTATACATACAGAGCACTTTTTCAATGGAATACAAACGTGTTCTACAGTATTCCCTTCTAGCAGGTTTCATTCATTTGGTTCGATAGCATGCAATATTGTTAGCATATCGCTTATCCTACGTGTATTACGTCACTCTACACCAGAGGTGGGCAAACTACGGCCCGCGGGCCACATCCGGCCCGCGGAAGACAATCATATAAACACGATTGAGCAGATCTATAAACTATAAGCGTCAGTGTTATCACGTAGACAGGTGTTCTAGAGATCCGTCTTTCCAGTCAGTCGTATTCACGCGAGATTACATTTGCAGAGTGGTGCAGCGCGTGCCATGGAAGTCATTCTGGCGCCCGTGCCACTGATGATCTCGAGAACACAGGATAAAACTTTACAATGAGTGGTCCTAAAAAAAGAAAAGTGGACAGTGAGTGCAGGGTGTTCAATAAAGAATGGACAACTAAATATTTTTTTGCTGAAGTCCGATCAAAGGCTGTATGCCTTATTTGCAAAGAAACCGTTGCAGTTTTATAACATCAAACGGCACTTTTCCTCCAGGCATGCTAATTATGCTAACAACCAGTCAGTGCAAACACAGACGAATACAGCTGAGCGGTTGCTGAGTGAATGTGAGTATTAACACTTTCTCTTTTTAAAACGATGTTGGAGCTGTAATAAGATGGTAGTCACATGTTTACAGACAATAATATAAAAAGTATAACTCTTAGTAATTTTGGTTGTCGTGGGTGGCTGCTGTAGTGCTGCTGTTTGTTTTTATGTGTATGTATTTTTTTATGTGCCAATCTATTGAACTGCAAACATTTTTCTGCTCTGCCTTTGTTGACTGAGAACTAAAATAAATGTCAATCTGATCTGCATTTGGGTCTCTGTCAGTGAAGGCCTTACAATAACACTAAAGCGTTTCCGGTTTATGTTCGATATGTATGAATTTGGTGCTGGCCCGGCCCGCCTGGCAAATTTCAAAAGTCAATGTGGCCCCTGAGCCAAAAAGTTTGCCCACCCCTGATCTACACAATGGAGAATGAGCGTTGAATATGGTTTACAATATTGCATGGTTGTCAAGACAACATGATGTCACACATCGGAGACGTAAAACTTGCGCGCTAGCGAGCGACTGGGACAATTTGTAAATGAACAAACATGGCCACCAGGTTTGCTTTGTTAAATACGGAAGATTTTGAGAGAATTTTGAAAGAGAAAGACGCGTTGAACACCCGAAAGGAATGTGTATGTATAATAATAATAATAATAATAATAATATTGGTTGGCTTTCTTTCGTGATCTATCAGATATATTCCATTCAGCTCCTCGTCTTCGGCTCGTTCAGTATCATGCTAGCTGAATGGAATATATCTGATATACCACTCAACGCCAGCCAGTATTATTTAAATATGTCGCTCAGATCCGCGATGCATTTCGTATGAAAAATGTGAGTTTTTCAACACGAGAAGATAAACTTCATATCTTGAAACCAATTTGTGATTTTCTTATGATAATCAACACAAACAAAGTCCCCAAATTTATCAAAACAAAATTTATCATCAATTTCCTCACGAGTGACAGCGATTTATGTCACAGTTTTGGTTCTCCGTGTCCCGGCTGGAGCTCGGATGAAAAACACGAGTGGTGTATTTCCCAGTAAAACACTTCAGGACATGCTGTTATTGGAAAACAATCAACTCCGTGATGCGAACAGTGACTCTGCTTTATCACAGCATGCTGTCGTTGATTATTTTCCGACAACAGCATGATATTCCTTGCTTACTGAACCCCAGACACTTGCTTGTCTTTGGGTGCTAACGTTCTCTTTCCTAATAGAAACGATGGACTTCTGTAAAAAATGTGAATGTGTGTTTATGAATCTGTACCTACAAGGTCATTTTAACTCCTTATGTATGACACAGACATGGTGTGATGAGTGATTTTACCGCCGTGAGGTGCCTCATCTCTCCCTCGAGCTGCTCCAGCCTCCAACGCTGCTCACATTTCTGTCTGGAGGTTTTCCTGAACAATGCAGTCCACACCAACATCAGTTCTTATACAGCTAACATGTACTCTTCCATATTTTTTTTTTTTGCATGCATGCATTTGCAATTTATATACAAGACATTTTTCAAATAGTACAGCATTTCTATGGTTTACATTTGAACTGATATAGCAGGGGATTTTGGATAGTTCAGGAAACATTAGTTTAAAGATTAGTCGTGTGTTATTAGCTCATCTGTCCATAAAGGCTGATAAACTGTTGCCATGGCGTCCGTCCGTCCGTCTGTCGTCCATGATTCAATTAAATCGTATTTCTTCCGTCGGTTCTCCACAGATTTCCGTTCCCATTGTTTTGTTTGAAAGGACTCGTCACTGCACACAAAACTTGGTCGTTGTTTTGTCAAATTCTTTTGCTAATGAGTTACTAATTAGGCCAAATTAATGAATTTTCCAGGCCTCTCACTAGAATTGTAGGGGAGAGCGGGGTAAGATGAGCCACTTTTTACATTTTTCATCATAACTACATGTTAAAGCCATTTTTGCTTCCAGTCTACACACCATACCAAATTTCAAAGTGTACTGTTACTATCTGAGCAAAAAATAATTGATAAGCTCTTATGGTTAGAGTGATATTACCTCTTGAAAAAAAAATGTCAAGTGGCTCAACTTACCCCATGCACGGGGTAAGATGAGCCACTGTGTGGGGTAAATTGAGCCAACACAAAACATGTTAGGTTAACAAAGTAAACAACTTTTATTATTAGAAATGCAATCAGTGAATCAAGTCAAGTCAATCAAGTGGGGGATAGGGCCGTTGCATAGAGAAGGGGAGATGAAGAGAGAGGTGATAGAACGAGATGGGATAGGGAGGGATAGATAGATGGATAGAGAGAGAGATATGCATAGATAGATAGAAAGAGGGATGGTTAGAGAGGGAATGAGAGATATACTATATTATAGAAATTACTAAAACAGTAGAACAGTGCCAAAAAATCTTATTTCTTTCAGTAGGTTAAAACATTGCTAAAACATGCAGCAATCATTCCATCAATCATTCAATCATTTCATCATTATTCAATGTTCCAAGCATTCAAATTGCAAGGGAACACCATTTGCCTCTCCCTCCGTGCTGTCCCCCCAACAGTAAAGGGGTGGGGCAATTTTTTCACAATATCCTGTCTTGACAGGACAGCCTTATCTTTCTCTTTGAAGACAAAGGTCGGCTTTCTTGCAGAGCCATGGCATGACCGGCTTCTTTTGACAAATCTTGCCTCTATTTCGAAGACATCCAATTTGATTATCTGGCCAATGAAGAAATGCACTTTCTTCTTCCCCGTGTATTTTGCCACAACATAATCCCCCATATCTAACAACTGGTCTTCCTCATCTGATGTCATATATATATATATATATATATATATATATATATATATATATATATATATGTTGTTGTCATATATGACCAGTAAATGTGAAAACTTAAGTGTCATCCATATTGGGTAAGCTCAGCCACCAATGGGGTAAGTTGAGCCAGTGGCTCAACTTGCCCCACATCTAATGGCTCATCTTACCCCGTGGCCACCATTTTGTAGAAAAATGCTAATAAAGGGGATTAGGCTAATCAAAATTATTTTTATTAGCATTCATATCATAGCTTAGAAAGCCACTAACTTAACCCTAATGTGTCTAAATATTATTCTACTTTTGTCTTCTCTAAATTATCTTCACTGTGGACAAACATGGAATTGACTTAGAAAGCACAAAAACACATTTTTATAAATATCTCCCTCACCTAGTTTGACATGTGGTGCTCCTCTCCACAAGTGTAAGTAAATGGTCCCGCCCCCCTTTGAATGTGGTCACATGGTCACATTTGTTTACTGTTTCTTAGAAACAGGGGGTGGCTCATCTTACCCTCTGGCTCATCTTACCCCGCTCTCCCCTATATAAATACAAAATCTTTATTAAATCCTCCGCATAGGGATCTTCCAGATTAATTTATAAGGTAATTTAAAAAAATGCAATATTAAAATTTACGTTGGTACAATAATAAAAATAATAATTAACTAATTACTTGCATCTCCTCTTTCATTTCTCATCCGATTTCAGTTCTGATCAATGTTTTGGGTCGATCTTCCCAAAACTTGGTCGTTTGTTTGCTGATTTTCCTGTTGTAAACAATTTGTTTACAGCTTTTTATTTTCAGTTAAGTCGTATCTCCTCCGTCCATCAGTTCTCAGCGGATTTCAGTTCTGATTGTTTTATTTGAAAGAACTCGACCTTCTGCACAAAACTTGCTCATTGTATCGTCTATTTTTTGCGAAGAAATTAGTAATCAGCTCAACTTAACACATTTCCTTCTGACTAGAATTGTATCTCCTCTCTCATTTATCATCCGAATTCAGTTCTGATCGATGTTTTGGGTTGATCTTCGCTCGGGGAACAAACTTTAGTCCTTTGTTGATTTTCCTGTTAGAGATGTCCGATATTATCGGCCGACAGATATTATCGGCCCGATATTAACATAAAAATGTAATATCTGTTAATATCGTTATCGGATTTTTTTTTGCCTCAAAACCGATAAAATAATGATTGCGTTACACCCAAATAGTGCCTATGCGCTCCTGAAGCGTTTACCGGCGCAAAGATGATGACCTCATCAAGCTGCGTCTTGAAGCGTACAAACAAGCGTGGATGGCTGCAGTGACAAACTTGCTCGCTCTGTTTCAACATTATGTCTGTGGTTTGGAATTATTTTCAAGTGTCTCCTTCGGACGTTAAAGTTGTTTACTACTCTGGAAGGTCTGGACTGAAACTTTGTGCCTTCCTTGTTCTTATTGCACACTACCTTAATGTTGCATATCTTTGTTGTTGCTCATGTAGAGCAGTGCTGATTGAGCCCAGTTTATAATTTCAATGATTGCATTAGCCCAAGTAATGGGCTAGGGACACAGGCTGCTTACACCTTAAAATGTTTCATTTTTTGTACTTCACCTCAAGCCTGAAGTATTTTTTGTAGCTCAAACAAATGTGCAGTTTTCAAAATTGTGCAGTATAGTTGCCACATTGTAATTGACTCATATTTGTGCATTCATTCAATTAAGGTGATTGAGTTTTAGTTAAAGAAACAGTTCATGAGGCATCCTACAAACGCAGGCTCATTTAACACAGAAAAAAGAGTAGCCTGTCATACACTATGCCTGTTATTTTAGTTGACTTTAGATGCTGCTATGTTGCACATAGTTGTTCAGGTACAATGTTTTATCATTTGTGAAGAAGTCAAATTTGCCCTATTTGTTGTGGGCATTGTCAAGATTATCTCAGGGAGAGTGTAATCCAAACTGTTGTTTGAGACAATTTAAAAAAAAATAAAACATGGCACTTTTTCCCGAAATTAAGTTGAAGTATTTTTCTTATTTTGCACAGACAATGTTAACATTTGGAAAGCCTTGTTGCATTCAAGAATGCATCCAGTGGGGCATCACAATAACATTAAGCATGTTGTGTTAATTCCACAACAGGAGATATGTGATGTTACCTAAATTAGTTCTGAGGAAAAATAACCCACATATCGACATCGGTATCGGCTGATATCGGAATCGAAAATTGAGAGTTGGACAATATCGGCATATCGGATATCGGCAAAAAAGCCAATATCGGACATCCCTATTTCCTGTTCTTGTAAACAGTTTGTCGTGGAGGTCGGTCCTCTCTCACATCGTCACATTTCAGTTCTGTTTGAGCTTTTGGTTGTTTTGATGGCAGGCCAGATGAGCTCCTACGTCCTTGATGTTCTGGTAATATTATAAAATTAGAAATATGAACTGTAAACCTGTGCTGGGTTTTCAGTTCAGGTCAGCAAATCTTAAAGGGAAGGTTCAGGTACAGCCACAACGTGACAGTTAGTCGATCAGAATGTAGTCGCTCAGTCAAAACCAGACGCATGTTTGGTGTCTGTTTGTTTGTTGTTGAGTTTTAGTTTTGTTCTGGAGTGATGAGGTTAAAGTAGCTAACAAGTAATGAAAGAAACAAGTTTTAGACATCAACCATGTTTGGGAGGAGGAGAAAGAGGAGGAGGAGGAGGAATTTATTTGCAGTTGATTTGTCACAAAAAAAAACAAAACTAGAGATGCATCGAAACCTTCCCCCCTCCGAGGTTTTTCAGTAAAAAATTGTTTACAGCTTTTTATTTTCAGTTAAGTCGTATCTCCTCCGTCCATCAGTTCTCAGCGGATTTCAGTTCTGATTGTTTTATTTGAAAGAACTCGACCTTCTGCACAAAACTTGCTCATTGTATCGTCTATTTTTTGCGAAGCAATTAGTAATCAGCTCAACTTAACACATTTCCTTCTGACTAGAATTGTATCTCCTCTCTCATTTATCATCCGAATTCAGTTCTGATCGATGTTTTGGGTCGATCTTTGCTCGGGGAACAAACTTTAGTCCTTTGTTGATTTTCCTGTTAGAGATGTCCGATATTATCGGCCGACAGATATTATCGGCCCGATATTAACATAAAAATGTAATATCTGTTAATATCGTTATCGGATTTTTTTTGCCTCAAAACCGATAAAATAATGCTTGCGTTACACCCAAATAGTGCCTATGCGCTCCTGAAGCGTTTACCGGCGCAAAGATGATGACCTCATCAAGCTGCGTCTTGAAGCGTACAAACAAGCGTGGATGGCTGCAGTGACAAACTTGCTCGCTCTGTTTCAACATTATGTCTGTGGTTTGGAATTATTTTCAAGTGTCTCCTTCGGACGTTAAAGTTGTTTACTACTCTGGAAGGTCTGGACTGAAACTTTGTGCCTTCCTTGTTCTTATTGCACACTACCTTAATGTTGCATATCTTTGTTGCTGCTCATGTAGAGCAGTGCTGATTGAGCCCAGTTTATAATTTCAATGATTGCATTAGCCCAAGTAATGGGCTAGGGACACAGGCTGCTAAAACATCTCGGATATCGGAATCGAAAATTGAGAGTTGGACAATATCGGCATATCGGATATCGGCAAAAAAGCCAATATCGGACATCCCTATTTCCTGTTCTTGTAAACAGTTTGTCGTGGAGGTCGGTCCTCTCTCACATCGTCACATTTCAGTTCTGTTTGAGCTTTTGGTTGTTTTGATGGCAGGCCAGATGAGCTCCTACGTCCTTGATGTTCTGGTAATATTATAAAATTAGAAATATGAACTGTAAACCTGTGCTGGGTTTTCAGTTCAGGTCAGCAAATCTTAAAGGGAAGGTTCAGGTACAGCCACAACGTGACAGTCGATCAGAATGTAGTCGCTCAGTCAAAACCAGACGCATGTTTGGTGTCTGTTTGTTTGTTGTTGAGTTTTAGTTTTGTTCTGGAGTGATGAGGTTAAAGTAGCTAACAAGTAATGAAAGAAACAAGTTTTAGACATCAACCATGTTTGGGAGGAGGAGAAAGAGGAGGAGGAGGAGGAATTTATTTGCAGTTGATTTGTCACAAAAAAAAAACAAAACTAGAGATGCATCGAAACCTTCCCCCCTCCGAGGTTTTTCAGTACGTATCGATATCGAGATCAATACTGATACCGAAACGAGTAACCTAATACGTATTAATCATTCGGAGACGTCACATTTTATTTAGCTCTATTTATGTTCAAATAGTGTGCATGAAAAATGTACACGTTTTCATTCACTCATGCTACGATAGCTAACGTTCTTCATAACGTTAGCTAGTCGATTTTTCATGATGTAAATTCGCAAGCAAATTGGATCTTGTCAGCATGTAACGGAGAACAGCAGGGTTTAGTTTCCATTTCGGAAAAGTACTTTTGCCAATTTTTAAGTTTAAGATGTTTTATCAGGTTACTTGCATCACAAGGAGGTTCTGTAGTTCCTCTTCTTGATACAGTATATAGAGGATATTATACAGTTTTGCGAAGATATGAAGTGTATCTTCGAGAAGTGAATGGATACACTACCGTTCAAAAGTTTGGGGTCACTTTGAAATGTCCTTATTTTTGAAAGAAAAGCACTGTTCTTTTCAATGAAGATCACTTTAAACTAATCAGAAATCCACTCTATACATTGCTAATGTGGTAAATGACTATTCTAGCTGCAAATGTGTGGTTTTTGGTGCAATATCTCCATAGGTGTATAGAGGCCCATTTCCAGCAACTCTCACTCCAGTGTTCTAATGGTACAATGTGTTTGCTCATTGCCTCAGAAGGCTAATGGATGATTAGAAAACCCTTGTACAATCATGTTAGCACAGCTGAAAACAGTTGAGCTCTTTAGAGAAGCTATAAAACTGACCTTCCTTTGAGCACATTGAGTTTCTGGAGCATCACATTTGTGGGGTCGATTAAATGCTCAAAATGGCCAGAAAAATGTCTCGACTATATTTTCTATTCATTTTACAACTTATGGTGGGAAATAAAAGTGTGACTTTTCATGGAAAACACAAAATTGTCTGGGTGACCCCAAACTTTTGAACGGTAGTGTATATCATGGGTATCTCTTTCAACACGAGAAGAGAAACTTCATATCTTCGAGCCACTGTGTAATGTTCTTTATATTATACGGACACATCCACAAAAAAAAAAAAAATACACAAGTTAATGAAAAGAATTTTAGTTTTGAACCGGTTCGCCATTTCGAGTCAGCGGGAAAAACACTGAGTGACGTCATCGGAGTGAAATATCGGGAATTATTATACATACAGAGCACTTTTTCAATGGAATAAAAACGTGTTCTATTCCCTTCTAGCGGGTTTCATTCATTTGGTTTGACAGCATGCAATATTGTTAGCATATCGCTTATCCTACGTGTATTACGTCACTCTACACAATGGAGAAAGAGCGTTGAATATGGTTTACGATATTGCATGGTTGTCAAGACAACATGATGTCACATGTCGGAGATGTAAAATTTCCGCGCTAGCGAGTGACTGTGACAATTTGTAAATAAACAAACATGGCTGCCAGGTTTTCTTCGTTAAATACAGAAGATTTTGAGAGAATTTTGAAAGAGAATGGTGCGTTGAACACCCGAAAGGAATGTGTATGCATAATAATAATAATAATAATAATAATAATATTGGTTGGGTTTTTTTCATGGTATATATCAGATATATTCCATTCAGCTCCTCATCTTCGACTCGTTCACAATCATGCTAGCTGAATGGAATATATCTGATAGACCACTCAATGCCAGCCAATATTATTTAAATATATGTTGCTCAGATCCGTGATGTATTTTGTCTGAAAAATATGAGTTTTTCAACACGAGAAGATAAACTTCATATCTTCAAGCCAACATGTGATTTTCTTTTTATTATATCGACACGTTCACAAACAAAAAGTCCCCAAATTTATCAAAACAAGTCATCGGTTTCCTCACGAGTGACAGATAGAGATGTATGTCCCGGTTTTGGTTCTCCATGTCCAGGATGGAGCTCGGATGAAGAATATGAGTGGTGTATTTCCCAGTAACACACTTGTGTCTATCATTATTAATCATGAAACGTGTCCAGTTCGTTCTCATTTCTTGGTGTTTATTCACTGGCTTTGCAACAGTTTACATTACACAGTATCGCCTGGTTGGTATCGGACCATTTCAGAGCACGGTATCAGTATCGATGCATCTCTACCCAAAACTATCAAAATGATGCATGTTTGCTGCAAGCAAGCGTCAGTTCTAATGCAAGCAGTCCATAAAGAACTAAGTTAAAATGCGATCTAGACTTATTTTAGCAGACTGTTAGGCTACAACCAAAGGAGATCGGATTACAGTCTTTAGCTCTAAGTTATATTAGTGTCTTAGTAACTGCAGAAAGACTTTGAATGGACGAATCGAATCAATCTTCGCAGAGTGCTGACGAAGGATCAGTTCCTCCTTAAAGGAACAGTCCACCGTACTTCCATAATGAAATATGCTCTTATCTGAATTGAGACGAGCTGCTCCGTACCTCTCCGAGCTTTGCGCGACCTCCCAGTCAGTCAGACGCAGTCAGACGCGCTGTCACTCCTGTTAGCAATGTAGCTAGGCTCAGCATGGCCAATGGTATTTTTTGGGGCTGTAGTTAGATGCGACCAAACTCTTCCGCGTTTTTCCTGTTTACATAGGTTTATATGACCAGTGATATGAAACAAGTTCAGTTACACAAATTGAAACGTAGCGATTTTCTATGCTATGGAAAGTCCGCATTATAATGACAGGCGTACTAACACCTTCTGCGTGCTTCGGCAGAGCATTGATATCTGAGCTCCGTATCAATGCGCTGCCGAAGTGCGCAGAAGGTGTTAGTACGCCTGTCATTATAGTGCGGACTTTCCATAGCATAGAAAATCGCTACGTTTCAATTTGTGTAACTGAACTTGTTTCATATCACTGGTCATATAAACCTATGTAAACAGGAAAAACGCGGAAGAGTTTGGTCACATCTAACTACAGCCCCAAAAAATACCATTGGCCATGCTGAGCCTAGCTACATTGCTAACAGGAGTGACAGCGCGTCTGACTGCGTCTGACTGACTGGGAGGTCGCGCAAAGCTCGGAGAGGTACGGAGCAGCTTGTCTCAATTCAGATAAGAGCATATTTCATTATGGAAGTACAGTGGACTGTTCCTTTAAGCCAAGACGACACTACAGGTAGAAATGACTTGAAACAAATTACCTCAAATATCTACAATATCGATAATATCTACTCAAAGTGTGTTGAAATCAAAACTGTTTTTTTTTTTTTTTAGTTCATTTTTGTCCACTCATGACTACGGCATTCTGAAAAAACACTGGAGAAGACTTGAAGCTCCGCCCACTTGGCAAAATCACGCCATGTCGTATATCACTGAAGAGCTTGTTTTGTTTTAAACATCAAAACGCACGTCAGTATGATCTCTACCAGCTTCCTTTGTAAAACTTATAAACCACACACATTAGATTTCTGATTCCTGAAAATGATTTTTTTCCTATTCAGAATCAAAAAGCTCAGAAAACCTGCGTTCATGAAATTTTTACATTTTTACATTCCAATTACGAATTAGACAAACTTAGAGAGAAATTTCTTCAAATTGTTGAATTTGTTTGATTTGATAAAAAAAAAACCAACATGATATTGTGATATTATGCACATAGTATTTTACTGATAAAACAATAAATAATTAAGTTATTCCATGAAATCGAGTCGTACATGAGCATCAGCTGACGAGGCGCGTAGCACCGAGTTCTTTATAATCCGTGTACGATGAGACTGAGTGGAATAACTGTTTTATTCAATCCACATTCACTGGATTTTGAGAAACAGAGTGTTTTTATTTTTTTGCAAATTCGATAAATAAAAAAAACTTTATACAAAACGTCCGACAAAATCATTTCCACTTAGAATGAAAACAAACTGGTGCAATGACAGGAGCAATTTGTGAAAAATGCGATAATAAATAATAATAATTCTTGAAAAATTAAAAAAGGATACGTTCTTACCATCAAATACTTTTATTCCATATTTTGTTGCTTTTTTTTGTATTTTTCGGGGTTTTGTTTTCGAGTTTTTATTTCGACCTTGGTTGGTTCAGCAACACGCTCCGCCATTTTCTTCTTCTTTAGGATTTTTTGGCGGTTGGCAAACCAACTTAAAGGTTCATTAGCGCCACCGACTGGGCTGGAGTGTGGAACAGGGGCTACTGGGGGAAAAAAACCCAAGCTATATTCTTTTACCTCTGACTGTTTCCTTTAAATGGCGCACTTGCATGTGACGTCACAGCCGATCCAGATTGTGACAGACGCCATCGTGTCGGTCAAACGCCATATTTCCGTCTTCTACTTCTACTTCTGGTTCTACTTCTGCTTTTACTTCTACCTTTTCTTCTGGAAAACCCTACTATATACAATTCTACTACAACGGCTGCGGCTACAAGCTCTCCCTACCTGTGCACGTTTATGTTTTTTGTGTGTATTTTTGCGTGTTGTTCGTCTGTACCGGACTTCAATATCCACTACAACCGTATGGACTTACTGGACATTGGTTTCCAGCAGAAAATGACGGTTTGTAGCAATTTCCATCGCATGCACAACATTCCGGATGAGAAAAAAAAAAAAAAAACATTCCGGGCGAGACCAGCGGGGTCTCCGTGGATTGTTATCGGAAGCAAAGTGAAGGAGGCGGCGCCGGGAGCAAAAGCGAGGCTACAGGCAGAGCCGGCCTGTTGACTAAGCTCAGAAAACAGCCATTCAAATCTCCACTGCCAAGCCTCTACCTCTCCAACGCCAGATCCATGTAAACAACACGGACGATTTGGAATTACCTTATTCTATTCTATAATCGGCTGGTCAGTGCTATACTCAATACTTAAGTGACTTACCCATCCAGTGAGGATTCTTGTTTACAAGATGCCACATCTGAGTCGCTGACAAATCCTGAATTTCTGTAAAGATAACTGTCCAGAGATTTATAAGCACGCAGTGCTTCACCACTGAACAGCGAGGGAAAGTTAATGAGGTAATTATACACGTCCGGGTATTCCGCTGGCAGTTCAAAATCCGGTCGTGAAAACTCCGTCCGGTAAGCCATAAGGGTCACAAATCTGTAGATCGTTTATTTTAGACATATATCTAGTTATCTGTTCATTAGAAAAATGAGCCGTGTAGTCCGTCGGTTGAAACTGATCCATTCTGTACACGAGTGCAGCAGTATTCAGCGGTGTTTTTGACCGACAAGATGGCGGTTGTGTACTTTCCGGTCACGTGACTGCAAGATCTCTATACTTGATAAAGTCGCCATTTTGTTTTTCTCTACTCAAGGTATATGAGCTGATATTCTAGTAATAGAGTAGCCAATCAGAGCACGCAGTCACTCATATCCAGTGTATGTGGATAGAATAATAGTGTTGATGGTGTTCCTATAAATTCCTTCTCTGAAGAGTTGTTTTTTTTTTCAGTGTGAAATAAATATTCAAATTCAATCACCATCACCATCATTGGATATGCAATATCCGATCAGCCATAACATTAAAACCAGACCCAGTCGTCCAGCGATCACAGTTTGGTCCTTGTTAAACTCACTCAGATCCTTACATTTGTCCATTTTTCCTGCATCAACTTCATGAACTGACCGTTCAATTATGGTTAATCTGATACAAAAATCTCATATCATCTCTAGCCGCTTTATCCTGTTCTACAGGGTCGCAGGCGAGCTGGAGCCTATCCCAGCTGACTACGGGCGAAAGGCGGGGTACACCCTGGACAAGTCGCCAGGTCATCACAGGACTGACACATACACACAGACAACCATTCACACTCACATTCACACCTACGGTCAATTTAGAGTCACCAGTTAACCTAACCTGCATGTCTTTGGACTGTGGGGGAAACCGGAGCACCCGGAGGAAACCCACGCGGACACGGGGGGAACATGCAAACCCCGCACAGAAAGGCCCTCGCCGGCCACGGGGCTCGAACCCAGGACCTTCTTGCTGTGAGGCGACAGCGCTAACCACTACACCACCGTGCCGCCCTGATACAAAAATATAATTGGAAAAAAAAATAGGAATATAACTGGCCAATTGTAGTTGTGATATCTGTTTTTTTTTTTTTTTAACATTACCGTAAATACACCTGTAGTGTCTTGCTGTGAATTCAACTGAATTTGAAATTAAACTGATCCTGGATCAGCACGCTGACGTCCCGAGCCTCTAATCTACACCAGTTTGTGCAGGAGACTCTCTATTACCTTTTCCTCAACCAGTCTACTTTCCATCTGCAGGCAACAAAACACACTGTAAACACTGAAACATCAGCTTTAATGATGCCGTATTTACTCAGGACACTCTGACAGCACTAATTTCTGTCATATATCTACATTTAAAAAAACAAAAAAAACAAAAACTGGTAAATGTTTCCAGGGACACGTTTTAAAAGTGAGGGTCATAAAAGTGCAAAATGCCACTGTGTGCGTCAGTCAGAGGTGGACCATAGCGAAGTACATTTACTCGAGTACTGTACTTAAGTACACTTTTTGAGTATCTATACTTTACTTGAATATTTTTTTTAAACTTATGACTTTAACTTCACTACATTTGAAAGACATATCGTACTTTTCACTCCACTACATTTCTATCAAGCTCCTCGTTACTCGTTACTATGAAGCAGCTTTGATGGTAGATGGTTTTTTTTCTTTTCTTTTCTAAAACGCGATTGGTTTTTTCTGCAGGTGACACTGAGAGCCGATCAGTAATCACTAGGGTCCCGTCACGTCCATAGACTGTATAAAATCAAGTTCAGTAATTTCTCCGCAGCATTATTTAACACGATCAGTTGATGGCAGAATGGAAGGAGGCGGTTCTTCTGTGGAATGAACGCACTCATGGCCCATGAACCCATGTTTCAGTTTTCTGAAAGGATTAAAGAGTCCTTTCGTTTTAAATATTTGCTTTGTTTGCTGAAAACGAACCACATCACGGCCTACAAAAACTCGCCGTCCGACCTGCGGAAGCATATTGAGGGACGTAAACGTTTTATTCTAAGAGAAAGCTTGTAATGAAGTTGTCTGTGCTTTTAGAGCTAGCGATAATGTTGCAATAGCTATGCAGTCTGGTTAGTCACATGACTTTCTATGGATTTGCCCGCTAAGTTGCCGTAGCCTTGTCCACGGCTAACGTTAACACATAGCTAGTTAACTTGGACACTGTTAGTTAGCATGTAAAAATGGAGTTACGCTAAGATGAATAACGTTAACTTATCTGAAGTCCTTTCAGAAATATGTTTTAGCATAATCTTGCCAAATAAACAGAATGTAGAAATCTTTCTTTTCTAGTAGCGTTAGCGACCCAATATGATTTCGAGTTTGAAAAGAGTTTGCTAGCATGTCAGGTGGAGTTTCACTGACTAGCTAGCTTAACGTTAAACCACCATGATGCACAGCATGCGTTCATTTTGTGAATTCACATTTCTGTCTTTGGTAACGGCGTTAGGTTTCGTAAGCATTGTGGCAATAATACAACGATGTATTGACCGAAAATGTGCTTTTAATACTTAAGTATTTTTAAAAGCAAGTACTTCAGTACTTTAACTTAAGTAAAAATTTGACTGGAGAACTTTCACTTGTATCGGAGTCACGTTTGACCAGCGGGATCTGCAGTTTTGATTTAAGTAATGAAGTTGGGTACTTTGTCCACCTCTGGTGTGTGTGTGTGTGTGTGTGTGTGTGTGTGAGAGTGAGAGAGAGAGAGAGAGAGATCTGAAAATGTATGAAGGCATTTAAGATAGGAGCTTTGAGATTTGGTTGGTAGAAATAATGATTAGGTGTAGGAATATATCTGTATGTGTGTGGGGATGAAACATATGTCTCCAGTCCTAACCTCTCCAGTTCAGCCGTGAGCTCCTGTTCAAACTTGCGTGCGAGTCGTGTCGTGGTTTTTTCCTTCCACTGCACCATGTTCCTCTGCACCTGACGCAGCTCTTCGTCTTTAGCTCGCAGCTGCCTGCGCAGACGCGCCGCCACGCCATCACCTTCATCATCCTCACGCAATCGCAGCCTGTTCAGACTGCTCAGCTCCTCAATGTGCTCCTGCACCACACAACACGCACAGCAAAGCTAATTACTAAAAGCACGACTAAACACAAGCGCTCGAGTCAGTCTCAACTGTGAGGTGAAGAAACAGAGACTCTGGTTTTACCGAGTCCAATTATATCTGGATCTGGAAAAATAGCCACAGAAAATAAAAAAGAAAAAGTGTAAATACACCTGATACACATTTCCTAATGGGATTTAACTGGTTTCCTGTTGTTTGGTTGATTAAATAATTGAAATCATTTGAATTTTGTTCTGTAATGAATGAATGAATGAATGAATTGTCTTTATTGTCATTGTAAATGTCTCATCTCATTATCTCTAGCCGCTTTATCCTGTTCTACAGGGTCGCAGGCGAGCTGGAGCCTATCCCAGCTGACTACGGGCGAAAGGCGGGGTACACCCTGGACAAGTCGCCAGGTCATCACAGGGCTGACACATAGACACAGACAACCATTCACACTCACACCTACGCTCAATTTAGAGTCACCAGTTAACCTAACCTGCATGTCTTTGGACTGTGGGGGAAACCGGAGCACCCGGAGGAAACCCACGCGGACACGGGGAGAACATGCAAACTCCTCACAGAAAGGCCCTCGCCGGCCCTGGGGCTCGAACCCAGGACCTTCTTGCCGTGAGGTGACAGCGCTAACCACTACACCACCGTGCCGCCCCTATTATTATTATTATTATTATTATGATTCAACTTATTGCTGGGTTTCATATGACGTCACATCCGCCTCATTAGTTATTCAAAACTTTAGCTGGTGGTCTAAAGCTCAGCTGACAAAGCGTTTGTATGGAGAAGGTGCATTGCTCGCATGAAAAATGCCTTACGCTTGCGTTGTTTTCGGTTGTTTGAATTGATCAAACCGTGAAACTGATAAAAGTTTCTTCAGGGTTCCCCATGAACGAATAAAAAAAGGGTGAACGAACACAGGATTTCACAAAAAGACGTGGAGAAAGGTGGCTTTTCAGTGAACCTCTGACTGAAATCGAAGGGAGCCGAGTCGAAGCGTGCTCGAGTTTGCAGTGATCACTTGGTGAAAGGTTTGTATTTCCCTCTCAGCTCTGGCCGTAGTGTTTTCCAAGTACTTTTCTTGCTATGTGTCGTTATTTTACGTTATTTTTTTCTAGTCACGAAGCACTAAAGTCCCCAGCTGTTTCTTTGTTTACGCCTCACAAAGTCCATATGCATGAAGGTCGCGACAAAATTCTTCCCCAGCCGTACAGTTACAATGCGCCGTGATCACTTCTTCTCCGTCTTGTTTAACTAAGATCCAGGTCTTTAAAGGGGTTTCTGATGATCTTTGTGAATGATTTAGCTGAGAGATAAGAGCCAACACAAGTGAGAATCAAGCCAACTGTTGTTTGTTTACACTTCGTTGTAAAGACGAAACAAAAAGCTTTATAAAAAAACAAAAAAAAACAAAAAAAAAACATACTTACACGGACAAAAACAATACAGGATTCATTCGGCAGCGACTTGATCCCGAGGTCCTTTACCCAGCCACATACAGAAAAGTTGTAAGCCTCCATACTCTTCCACGCTTTCATCTGTTTTGCGGTGTAGAAGGACGTCTGCAACACCAGATAGTTCGAGATGTCGGGGAACTCGACTGAAGGGTAGTTTTCCAGATTGTATGACAAATCCTTCTTTCCCAGACTGTCGGGGTCGATTCCATTGCACACAGCAATCTTCTGAATATATCTAAAGCGAGCAGTGGCTTCTAGATTACAAGCGCACTCTGATAAGTTATCGCTAGTTGTTTGCACTACGGCAGCATTTAGACCACCAGCTATTTCACTTCCGGTAAAACCGTGAAGAAAAGTCACGTGAATGAAACCCAATGATAAACCACTTTACTCGAAGCTCCAGGACACATTTTAGCCATGTTTTACATGCAAATCAAATATACCTCCTCTATCCCCCCTCCCATTTTTAATCAGGATCTTTCTTCTTCTCCTAATGTTTTTTAAGGATGTGATTTCTCCCTCAAAAAAAAGGGGAGTCCCATATACGATTCGTACATTGGGGGAGTGCCTGTTAGAGAGCGCACTTGTCCTGGGCCATCGGCATAGTGAGGTAGGGTGGCCAGTTCCTTTCCTCGCCGCCTTTAACTTCCCCAGTGTTTCCACCAGGTCCCCATTCACTGCTGGGTGGACAGGGAGCGAGCCCCAGATCCCCATCGAGCCGAGGCTCGAACCAGGGACCATTCGCTTAGCGGTCAAGCGCTCTAACCACTTGGCCACCTGCGCTCCGATTTCTCCCTCAGTTTTCAACCAATCACCGAATTACATTGCTATGACTTTAGGTGCTGATCTGGATCACCAAACCAGAATGATCCATGAAAAACAGACTTTTTTCTTCACTAAGCGTCATTCTGTATCTCTTACCCTTCCGGATCTATAGGGCATGGGGACCAGACGTCCCAGTTTGTAAGAGCTAGCGCAAATCACTGTGACTTTAGTCACAGTATCTATCTAGTTATACGTATCTCTATTCGACAACCCCAGTTCCAAAAATGTAGGAACGCTATAAAATGTAAAACGTGCAGAAAAACAGAATGTGATGATTGCTGCTGTAGCTCAGAAAGCAGGAAAGCGTTGAGCTTCCAGGTCTCTCTTGCTGCACGGGGTACAAAATCGTAAATCTTACAGCTAAACCGTACATGTTGGGATTTGTAGGTAAATCAGATCTAACTGGAGTTTGGTGATTAATTTGTACGCAAAGGCACAAAACAGACAGCGAAGTTCAGTGTGAACATCGGAGACGTGTTTGGCTGTAAGTGTAAAAGCAGGAGGTGCTGAGTTGAGTGGTGTGTTACACACCTGTATCAGTTTCTCCCTTAACGCATTCACAGCTCTCTCCTTCTCTGCTGTTAACAGCTCCCTCTGCACACGCAGCTCCTCCTCCTGCAACACACACACGCAATATAGTATAGAGACATGCATGTCTTTCTCTATAGGTGTGTGTGTGTGTGTGTGTGTGTACCCACTTTATCAGCACTGAGCTGCTGTTTGGTGTGCATCAGTGAGGTGATGTGATTCTGCAGGTTGGTGATCAGGTGTTGTAACGACTTCCTGAGAGACTGAAGCACCTGCAACGCCTCACTCACTGTAACACTACAGCACACAAACACACCAAAATATATAATATTATTTATCATATGTACTGGACAATAAATTGATAAATATCACTTCTTTGGGGCGGCACGGTGGTGTAGTGGTTAGCGCTGTCACCTCACAGCAAGAAGGTACTGGGTTCGAGCCCTGTGGCCAGCGAGGGCCTTTCTGTGCGGAGTTTGCATGTTCTCCCCGTGTCCGCGTGGGTTTCCTCCGGGTGCTCCGGTTTCCCCCACAGTCCAAAGACATGCAGGTTAGGTTAACTGGTGACTCTAAATTGAGCGTAGGTGTGAATGTGAGTGTGAATGGTTGTCTGTGTCTACAGTATGTGTCAGCCCTGTGATGACCTGGCAACTTGTCCAGGGTGTACCCCGCCTTTCGCCCGTAGTCAGCTGGGATAGGCTCCAGCTCGCCTGCGACCCTGTAGAACAGGATAAAGCGGCTACAGATAATGAGATGAGATGAGATAATTGCAGAGGTGGACAAAGTACCCAACTTCATTACTTAAGTCAAAGTACAGATCCCACTTCTCAAACGTGACTCCGATACAAGTGAAAGTTGTCCAGTCAAATTTTTACTTAAGTTAAAGTACTGAAGTACTTGCTTTTAAAAATACTTAAGTATTAAAAGCACATTTTCTGTCAACGCATTGTTGTATTATTGCCACAACGCTTACGAAACCTAACGCCGTGACCAAAGACAGAAATGTGAATTCACAAAATGAACGCATGCTGCGCCATCATGGTGGTTTAACGTTAAGCTAGCTAGTCAGTGAAGCTCCACCTGACATGCTAGCAAACTCTTTTCAAACTCGAAATCATATTGGGTCGCTAACGCTACTAGTAAAGAAAGATTTCTACATTCTGTTTATTTGGCAAGATTATGCGAAAACATATTTCTGAAAGGACTTCAGATAAGTTAACGTTATTCATCTTAGCGTAACTCCATTTTTACATGCTAACTAACAGTGTCCAAGTTAACTAGCTATGTGTTAACGTTAGCCGTGGACAAGGCTACGGCAACTTGGCGGGCAAATCCATAGAAAGTCATGTGACTAACCAGACTGCATAGCTATTGCAACGTTATCGCTAGCTCTAAAAGCACAGACAACTTCATTATAAGCTTTCTCTTGGAATAAAACGTTTACATCCCTCAATATGCTTCCGCAGGTCGGATGGCGAGTTTTTGTAGGCTGTGATGTGGTTCGTTTGCGGCAAATAAAGCAAACATTTAAAACAAAATGAATCTTTAACCCTTTCAGAAAACTGAAACATGGGTTCATGGTCCATGAGTGCGTTCATTCCACAGAAGAACCGCCTCCTTCCATTCTGCCATCAACTGATCGTGTTAAATAATGCTGCGGAGAAATTACTGAACTTGATTTTATACAGTCTATGGACGTGACGTGACCCTAGTGATTACTGATCGGCTCTCAGTGTCACCTGCAGAAAAAAACAATCGCGTTTTAGAAAAGAAAAGAAAAAACATCCACTTTCAAAGCTGCTTCATAGTAATGAGGAGCTTGATAGAAATGCAGTGGAGTGAAAAGTACGATATGTCTTTCAAATGTAGTGAAGTTAAAGTCATAAGTTTCCAAAGAAATACTCAAGTACAGTACAGATACTCAAAAAGTGTACTTACGTAAGTACAGTACTCAAGTAAATGTACCGTACTTCGTTACTCTCCACCTCTGTATAATTGTGTACAATTATGTTCGTAGCCTGTATTTATTTTTGTAATTTTTCGGTTACGTTACACACATATTCCATCCTCATTATTTATGTTATGTTATGCAATAACATTCACTACCTGGTGTAATATTTCTATTTCCATTTCAGTTTCCAGTATTTTATTATTGCAATATTTCTACTTCAGTTGAAGTTCCATTCTTATTTAGTTGTGAATATTATGTACATGGTCCGTGTTTTTACTTCTTTTTTTTTTAAGACATAAATATATAATTTTTTCCTTTTTTTTTATACTTTCACTGCACTCTACAGTACCGTTCAAAAGTTTGGGGTCACCCGGACAATTTTGTGTTTTCCATGAAAAGTCACACTTTTATTTCCCACCATAAGTTGTAAAATGAATAGAAAATATAGTCAAGACATTTTTCTGGCCATTTTGAGCATTTAATCGACCCCACAAATGTGATGCTCCAGAAACTCAATCTGCTCAAAGGAAGGTCAGTTTTATAGCTTCTCTAAAGAGCTCAACTGTTTTCAGCTGTGCTA
Organism: Neoarius graeffei; assembly: GCF_027579695.1. Lineage (NCBI taxonomy): Eukaryota > Metazoa > Chordata > Actinopteri > Siluriformes > Ariidae > Neoarius > Neoarius graeffei. The sequence continues at coordinate 53,513,134 of NC_083592.1, forward strand.
ACATGATTGTACAAGGGTTTTCTAATAATCCATTAGCCTTCTGAGGCAATGAGCAAACACATTGTACCATTAGAACACTGGAGTGAGAGTTGCTGGAAATGGGCCTTTATACACCTACGGTACAGTGGTGCTTGAAAGTTTGTGAACCCTTTAGAATTTTCTCTATTTCTGCATAAATATGACCTAAAACATCATCAGATTTTCACACAAGTCCTAAAAGTAGATAAAGAGAACCCAGTTAAACAAATGAGGCAAAAAATATTATACTTGGTCATTTATTTATTGAGGAAAATGATCCAGTATTACATATCTGTGAGTGGCAAAAGTATGTGAACCTCTAGGATTAGCAGTTAATTTGAAGGTGAAATTAGAGTCAGGTGTTTTCAATCAATGGGATGACAATCAGGTGTGAGTGGGCACCCTGTTTTATTTAAAGAACAGGGATCTATCAAAGTCTGATCTTCACAACACATGTTTGTGGAAGTGTATCATGGCACGAACAAAGGAGATTTCTGAGGACCTCAGAAAAAGCATTGTTGATGCTCATCAGGCTGGAAAAGGTTACAAAACCATCTCTAAAGAGTTTGGACTCCACCAATCTACAGTCAGACAGATTGTGTACAAATGGAGGAAATTCAAGACCATTGTTACCCTCCCCAGGAGTGGTCGACCAGTAAAGATCACTCCAAGAGCAAGGCGTGTAATAGTTGGCGAGGTCACAAAAGACCCCAGGGTAACTTCTAAGCAACTGAAGGCCTCTCTCACATTGGCTAATGTTAATGTTCATGAGTCCACCATCAGGAGAACACTGAACAACAATGGTGTGCATGGCAGGGTTGCAAGGAGAAAGCCACTGCTCTCCAAAAAGAACATTGCTGCTCGTCTGCAGTTTGCAAAAGATCACGTGGACAAGCCAGAAGGTTATTGGAAAAATGTTTTGTGGACGGATGAGACCGAAATAGAACTTTTTGGTTTAAATGAGAAGCGTTACGTTTGGAGAAAGGAAAGCACTGCATTCCAGCATCAGAACCTTATCCCATCTGTGAAACATGGTGGTGGCAGTATCATGGTTTGGGCCTGTTTTACTGCATCTGGGCCAGGACGGCTTGCCATCATTGATGGAACAATGAATTCTGAATTATACCAGCAAATTCTAAAGGAAAATGTCAGGACATCTGTCCATGAACTGAATCTCAAGAGAAGGTGGGTCATGCAGCAAGACAACGACCCTAAGCACACAAGTCGTTCTACCAAAGAATGGTTAAAGAGGGATAAAGTTAATGTTTTGGAATGGCCAAGTCAAAGTCCTGACCTTAATCCAATTGAAATGTTGTGGAAGGACCTGAAGTGAGCAGTTCATGTGAGGAAACCCACCAACATCCCAGAGTTGAAGCTGTTCTGTACGGAGGAACGGCCTAAAATTCCTCCAAGCCGGTGTGCAGGACTGATCAACAGTTACTGCAAACGTTTAGTTGCAGTTATTGCTGCACAAGGGGGTCACACCAGATACTGAAAGCAAAGGTTCACATACTTTTGACACTCACAGATATGTAATATTGGATCATTTTCCTCAATAAATAAATGACCAAGTATAATATTTTTGTCTCATTTCTTTAACTGGGTTCTCTTTATCTACTTTTAGGACTTGTGTGAAAATCTGATGTTTTAGGTCATATTTATGCAGAAATATAGAAAATTCTAAAGGGTTCACAAACTTTCAAGCACCACTGTATGTAGATATTGCACCAAAAACCAGACATTTGCAGCTAGAATAGTCATTTACCACATTAGCAATGTATAGAGTGGATTTCTGATTAGTTTAAAGTGATCTTCATTGAAAAGAACAGTGCTTTTCTTTCAAAAATAAGGACATTTCAAAGTGACCCCAAACTTTTGAACGGTAGTGTACTTTTTGTTATTGTTTATTCCGGACTCTTTTTCTATTTGTGAGCTGCTGAAACGTGTACATTTCCCCACCGAGGGATGAATAAAGTTTCTCTTATCTTAATAAAACACAGGACACAAACTCTACCCGAGACTACTGATGGAAAAGATTCTCATCCCAGATATTAACTTCACTGCTGCTTACTGCTTTTTATAGTCGGATTTTAAAATGTCAAAGACATTAAATTTCATTGTTTTTAAAGCTATACAATATATATTTGCTATCCAGCATTTATTTACGTGCACTTTTGCTGTACAGTTGTGTACGTGCTTAAGAAGGAGTCATAATATAGCACTCAGTAGGTTTACATGGACGCTAATATTTCATATTACTCTATCCACATTCGCTGGATATAAGCAATCACGTGCTCTGATTGGCTAGTCTACTACTAGGCTATCAGCTCATATACCGTGAGTAGAGAAAAACAAAATGGCGGAGCGTGTTGCTGAATCAACCAAGGACGAAATAAAAACGAAAACAAAACCCCAAAAAATACAGAAAAAAAAGCAACAAAATATGGAATGAAAGTATTTGAGGGCAAGAACGCATCTTTTTTTTCAAGAATTATTATTATCGTCACATTTTTCACAAATTGCTCCTGTCATTTCGCCGGTTTGTTTTCATCCTAAGCAGAAATTATTTTGTTGGATGTTTTTATTTATCGGCTTTGCAAAAAAATAATAATAAAAACGCTCCGTTTCTCAAAATCCAGTGAATGTGGAGAGAATAAAACAGTTATTCCACTCAATCTCGTCGTACATGGATTATAGACAACTCGGTGCAGCTCATGTACGACTCGATTTCGTGGAATAACTGTTAAAAATACGAATAATACATTAAGTTCAAATACATCACTGGTTGAAGTGTCATGAGTACTGGTAGGACTTTGACTTCACTGGTACTCACATCAAATAACTATGATATATAATAGCTGTTTGGATGTTCAAATTTAATCTTTTGTCTTCGGTCTTCTTCCTTGTTAAAAATTTATTTTAAAAAGACACGTAGCAAGACTGATTCGGTGCCACCAAGCAACAGAAAACTATTTTTTTTCTCTCCGGATGAGAGTTAAAGTACATGAGAATAAAAAAAAATTAAAAATACTTGTTTATAATGTGGTGGATTTACAAAAAAAAAAAAAAAGTGAGAGAGGCAAAGAGAGAAAGAGAGCGAGAGAAGGAGACTTGTTTGAGTAGCCAGAAAAGCAGTTATCGTCTCACACGAACTGTAAAAACCACCACGTTCACCCCGACGCTTTCTGAAAACGTTTCTAAACCTCAGCACTGTGGTTTGATGCTTATTCAGTGGTTTACAGATGTTTGCTTCAGACTTTCGGTGCTTGTGGCTAGCGCGCACACACACAGACACACGCTAGCCACAAGCACCGAAAGTCTGAAGCAAACATCTGCGCATCCCAGGTGTCTGAGTGTACCTCAGTGTACCTGTGTGAGAAGTGTGTGTTGTCCCCATTGAAACCGTTACGAGTGAGCAGCTCCTGCAGAGAGACACACTCTGTGTGTAGATCCTGAGCCCAGCCGGCACTCAGCTGTTCGTGTCTCACTGCTGCCCCTTGCTGGAGACGCTCACACTCAGCCAGCTGTGCCCTCACACCCTGCAGCTCCTGCTCACTCTGCTTCACACACTCCTTCAGACGCACGGCTTCACTTTCAGCCTCCTGTTTATCACACACACACACGGGCTGATAAATCTTTACAGTTTATAAACTGTAAAATGGAATGGGAAGGCGTGTGTGTACAACCAAAACAGAATCAGAGTGTCTTGATGGCCGACACACACCTGCTGCAGCTGTCTGCGCAATTGATATAACTCTGTCTGGTGCTCGTCTCTCAGAGCTCTGATCACAGCCATGTGCTTCAACGCTGCGCTGTCCAACTCCTCCACAGTCTGGGGGGGGGCACGACACACAGAGAGAGAGAGGAGGAGAGAGGGGGTGGGGGGAACAGAGAGAGAGACAGAGAGAGAGTGGGGGGAAGAGAGAGAGAGAGAGAGGGAGTGGGGGAAGAGAGAGAGACAGGGAGAGAGAGACAGGGAGAGAGAGAGAGAGAGAGAGAGACAGGGAGAGAGAGGGAGTGGGGGAAGAGAGAGAGACAGGAGAGAGGGGGTGGGGGAAGAGAGAGAGAGAGAGAGGAGAGGGGGTGGGGGAAGAGAGAGATGGGGAGAGAGAGGGTGGAGAGAGAGGGGGAGGGGGGAAGAGAGAGAGAGGGAGAGAGACAGACAGAGAGAGACAGAGAGAGATGGGGAGAGAGAGAGGGTAGAGAAGGGTGGGGGGAAGAGAGAGAGAGATGGGGAGAGAGAGGGTAGAGAAGGGTGGGGGGAAGAGAGAGAGAGAGAGAGAGAGGGAGAGAGAGAGAGAGAGAGAGAGAGAGGGGGTGGGGGGAAGAGAGAGAGAGAGGGAGAGAGACAGACAGAGAGAGAGAGAGAGAGAGGGGGTGGGGGAGAGAGAGAGAGAGAGATGGGGAGAGAGAGAGGGGTGGGGGAGAGAGAGAGAGAGAGATGGGGAGAGAGAGGGTAGAGAGAGAGGGAGGGGGAGAAAAGGAGAAAGAGGGCAGGGGAGACAGACAGACATGGGAGAGAGAAAGACGGGGGAGGGGGAGTTTAGATGTGTGTGAGAGAGTGAGAAAGAGAGAGACAGAGAAAGAGATGGGAGAGAGAGAGTGAGGCATGGGAAAGAGGGGGGGAGTTTAGGTTGTGTGTGAGAGTGAGAAAGAGAGAGGATTGAGATTGTGTGTGTATGTGTGTGTGTGTGTGTGTGTGTGTGAGCGTGTGTGCGATGGTCTTCACCTTCTGCAGCTCCAGTACTTTATCCTGCAGAGCCAGTGCACTCCTCTTTTCTCTCTCTACCTCCACTCTCCCATTCCTCTCCATCTCCTGCATCTGCTTCTCCAGTCTGACCTGCTGCTCTCGGAGAGACTCCGCCCTCTGCTCCTCCCACTTCCGCTGCTCTCGTTCCACTGCCCTCTTCACCTGCACACAGACAGGAAGTATGATCTCTAAACTTCCTGCTTGGATCTCCTCAGCAATTAAATCTGGAGCCTGAATCATAACGATGTGCCCTCCCTCATTACTACAACCATCTAGATTTAATTCACGATAAAACTCGTGACTGTGTACCACAGCGCTGCTGAATTCTCTCTTCTGATTGGTCAGAAGCTGTTGATCCTGGTTCTATAGCAGCAGCTCTATCAGTGCGCTCTTTATGATACACCAGCGTTTCTTTAATAACAGGACGTGCGAGATGGACACGCTACATAACAGGGTCAGAAAACAGAAGAACCTTTATGTCGCGGTTATGGAAGGAGTCTCCAGTCTCACTGCTCTGTACCAGTCAGAGATAAAACTATATGTTTTCAGACACAGGACAGTTTTCAGGACCGAGGACGTCCTGGTGTCTCTGCAACATGACAAGCTGCACTGTTTCCGTCTTATTAAACTCGAGGAAGCGAGAGAACGGCTGTTTATAGCTGCTATAGCGCAAGTGATAACAGGAACGCGTTTTACAGACCTTCCATAACATTAACTGTAACTAAAAATGGATAAAAAGTGACAATTATTAAACATGCCACTCTTTATTAAATAATAAAAAAAAAAAACATTTGTTGACACATCGTTGCGGTATAAAGTGAATAAAACACTTTGGAAAGAAGCTTTTACAGGAAAATAATCAACTTCAGGGGCAACAGTAATTATTATTATTATTATTATTATTATTATTATTATTATTAAGTGCTGTGGAGAGACAAAACCTGTTCTTGAGTTTCTCCTCTCAGCTCCTCTTCTCTCCTCCTGAACTCCTCCTGCTGCTGCTTTAAACACTCCTTTAGACTGTTCACCTCTTCCTCTCTCATCTGAGGGGTGAGAGAGAGAGAGAGAGAGAGAGAGAGAGAGAGAGCGCATGACAGAGAGACAGAAATACAAAGAGACAGAGAGAGAGAGAAAGAAAGTGAGAGTGCGACAGAGTGTGTGTGTGTGTGTGTGTGTGCATGCGAGTGTGGGAGAGAGAGAGAGAGAGAGAGAGAGAAAGAAAGAGCGCAACAGAGAGCAAGAGAATGAGAGAGAGGGAGACAGAGAGATAGCAAGACAGAGTGAGAAAGAAAGAAAGAAAGAAAGAAAGAAAGAAAGAAAGAAAGAAAGGAGAGCGCAAGTGTGTGTGCGCGAGTGTGGGAGAGAGAGAGAGAGGGAGAGAGAGAGAGAAAGAGCAACAGAGAGAGCAAGAGAATGAGAAAGAGAGAGAGCACGACAGACAGAGAGAGAGAGAAAGAGAGCAAGAGAGAGAGCAAGAGAGAGTGTGACAGAGTGTGTGTGTGTGTGTGTGTGTGTGTGAGATGCAAGTGTTGGGGAGAGAGAGAGAGAGAGAGAGAGAGAGCGCGCAACAGAGAGCAAGAGAATGAGAGAGAGAGAGAGAGAGAGAGAGCGACAGAGAGATAGCAAGAGAGTGCGAAAAAAGAGCGCGACAGTGTGTGCGCGCGTGTGCGAGTGTGAGAGAGAGAGAGAGAGAGAAAGCACGACAGAGAGAGAGAGAGAGAGTGCGACAGAGTGTGTGTGTGTGTGTGCACGCGAGTGTGGGGGAGAGAGAGAGAGAGAGAGAGAGATCGCAACAGAGAGCAAGAGAATGAGAGAGAGAGAGAGAGAGAGAGAGGGTGACAGAGATAGTAAGAGAGAGAGTGCGAAAAAAGAAAGAGCGTGACAGTGTGTGCGCGCGTGCGAGTGTGGGAGAGAGAGAGAGAGAAAGAAAGAGAGAGCAACAGAGAGAGCAAGAGAATGAGAGAGAGCACGACAGAGAGAGAGAAAGAGCGTGACAGAAAGAGAGAGAGAAAGAGACAAAGAGAGAGAGCAAGAGAGAGAGAGAGACAGAGAGAGAGTTATATCCTGGCTATAACAGTATATGTATATTGTATGAATGTATGATGTGACCTCCGACCTGGATGTGGTTGTGTAAAGACTCCGTGTGGTGTGTGTGTGTGACGGCTTGCTCTCTGAGCGCGGCCTCTTTCATCTCATGCACCTGAATACGGACCTGTGTACACACACACACACACACACACACACACACAGTAGTAGCCATCACTTTTCATATATTAGCAACAAACAACGCTCTGTGTGTGTGTGTGTGTGTGTGTGTGTGTGTGTGTAGTACCTGCTGTAACTCTTCAGTGTGGGTCAGAGTCATCCGAGTCCTGAGCTGCTCCACCTCCGCTTCCTGCAGCGTCGTGTGGAGAAACACGGACAGGACTGAGACAGTCTTTCAAATTAATCAACATTTATTACCATCTTATAACAGGAAACTAAATCCAACACAACACACACGATACTAAAACTCGAGGATCCCCTGCGTTTCTGTGAATACCTTCTGTTTCTGAGCGCGTGTCAGCGCTGCTGTTAGCGCCGCACTGTGCTCCTCTCTGCCAGCCCTGATCTCCATCTCGAGGTGATTCTTCTCCTCCTGTGTGGCCAGGAGAAGCAGCTCCTTCTGCGCAATGATCTTCTCGAGAGCTCCGATCCGACCTTCCTGCTCCACTCGTTCGCTCCGTGCAGACTGAGACGTACAGACAGAGTTGACGTTGACAAACGGAACAGAAGACACAGACACACCTGAGAGACTGCGAGAACCTACTTCCTGGAGCTCCTGTCTTGTTTTTGTGACGGTGATCAGCTTCTCCTCAAGCTGTGAACATTTCTCTCTGAGCTTCCTGTTCTCCTCCTGCTTCTGCTCCAGCTCCTGGGTCACTTCCTCCAATCTCTGACAGAACGAAGGAGAGAAAGGTGAATAAACAACAGAAATGGAGTCAATAACATGAGACGGGCCTTGCTTGGAGTTCGCTTTACTTCTTGGATGGAGTCCAGCGTGTTTCTGAAGCGCCGCTGCTCGGAGAACAGCTCGGATCTGGCGTTGTCCAAAAGCCGATCCATCTCCTCCCTCTCCAGCGCAGACACACGGCTGGTATTCGTGTGCTAGAAATGAAAAGGAAGAATAAAACTGTTGTATGAAGGAAAGAATAGAATAGAAGGAGTGTAGAAGGTTGAAAGATGAAATGGAGTCTCATCATCATATCCGGTGAGCTACTGTATGTGTTGTTTATTAAAGCTAAGGTCTCACATTGCCAGTTGATCCGTGAGAACCGTGGCTGGGGCTACCGTGGCCATTCGGGCAGATTTTTGAGGTGATCCGGTGCATAAATATGGGCGGAGTAAGTATGCAAATGAAGCCACGGTAGCCATGATGGAAGATGGCGGTAAAACCAATAGCGGCAGCGACGTATAATGACGTATGGCCTTACGGCAATGACGGCAGTGTGTACGGTTTTCACGGCTGCAGTATGGCACAGCCATGGCAAGACAAAACAAGCCACGCCCCCTCGGCAAACTTTTCACTTTCTGCAAAATGCTGTTCCGTGAACATTTTGAGCTCGATGGTTGCGACGGAATGCTATGGTAACCCCTGGTAACCCACATAAGCCTCACGTATGCCTCAAAGATGCCTTCATGGTTGCGACAGACGAATTCATCCAACACTTGACCTGCAGTGAACCTTTCCGGGGATGGAAGCCACGCCCTCCCGGTTGTCAAACTCCCTGGTTCTCACGTATTCCGACGGAAGGGCCTGGAACGCATTCCGGTTGAACCCTGAAAGGCTCAAAATTGTCTAGCTTTAGGGGCTCATATGCAGGCCAGCCCTTAAGTGTGACACAAGATGGGTGGGTGTGTCTTAGTATACGGGCATATCGGCATCTCAATGTGTAGCGATATACAGCATAATCGCAATGTTTCTGGCTGATCAGCATTTAAACCCAAACAGGAGTTACGGTAAATTATTACAACCCTGATTCCAAAAAAGTTGGGACAAAGTACAAATTGTAAATAAAAATGGAATGCAATAATTTACAAATCTCAAAAACTGATATTGTATTCACAATTGTTAGGGTTTTGCTGGGATTCGAACCTGGTTCGTTGGTGTGATAATCCAGCAAACCCCCACTAGGCCACCAGGGGGATGACTCAAATGCAGAGGCGTGAGGCGGAAGTAGAAAAAGAATCAAAAGGTTTATTTAAACTATATACACTATATACAGGGCAAAACAAAAGACAAAAAAAAACCAAAGAGTATAATCCAAAAGAAAAGCAAAGTGCAAAAATTCAAAAGCTAAGAAGATCAAAAAACACAGTACAAAGGAAACTGGAGATAAACATAACAGCACAAAGACTCCGTGACAAGAGGACTGAACTCAGGGGTATAAATAGACAAACTAATTAAGGACACAGGTGAAGATAATTAGGCAATTAACACAAACACAAAACACAGGAACAGTGGCGGCCTCTAGAGGCCAAAATAAACACGACATGAAAAGGAAATAACAGCGGCCTCTAGAGGCCAAAACAGTCCTAGTCCTAACAGGACCCCCCCCTCTAGGAGCGTCTCCTGACGTTCCCAGGGCGATCCGGATGGGCCGAATGGAAGTCCCGACATAGTTCTTTATCAAGGACATCCCGAGCAGGAACCCAGCAGCGCTCCTCAGGACCATAGCCCTCCCAGTCCACCAGATATTGCAACCCGCCGCGGACCCGGCGGGAGTCAAGCAGGCGATTCACAGTGAACACAGTCTGCCCCTGGAAGATGCGGGGGGGTGGGGGGTTCCTAGGGGCAGGGGCATACGTAGACGTCAGTACGGGCCGTAACAGGGAAACATGGAAAGTGGGGTTGATCCTCAGAGTCCGGGGCAACTGGAGCCGGTAGGAGACAGGGTTCACCCTGCGCACCACCTTGAAGGGGCCAATGTAGCGAGGAGCAAGCTTGCGGTTCTCCACCCGCAGTGGAAGGTCCTTAGTGGACAGCCAAACACGCTGCCCAGGGCGGAAAGCGTGTGCAGGTCTTCTATGGCGGTTGGCCTGAGTCTGGTTGGTTCTGGAGGTCTGTATGAGGGTCTTCCTGACCTTGCTCCAGGTCTTGCGACACCGTCTCACATATTGGTTGACCGAGGGCACCCCCGCGTCCTCCTCCTGGTCCGGGAACAGAGGTGGCTGGAACCCGAATTGGCACTGGAATGGCGACAGCTTGGTGGCCGATGACTGCAGGGTGTTGTGGGCGTACTCCGCCCATGGCAGCCAGGTGCTCCACGATGTCGGGTTATCCATAGCCAGGCCTCGCAGGGTGGTTTCCAGGTCCTGGTTGAGCCTCTCCGTCTGACCATTGGACTGTGGGTGAAACCCAGAGGAGAGGCTGGCAGTGGCTCCGATGACCTTGCAGAACCCGTGCCACACTCGGGAGGAGAACTGGGGCCCTCGGTCTGAGACGATGTCCTGTGGAAGACCAAAGACTCGGAAGACATGATTAAACAAAAGTTTCGCAGTTTCAAGAGCAGAGGGGAGTTTGCACAGTGGTATGAAGCGGCAGGCCTTGGAGAATCTGTCAACTAAGACCAAAATGACCGTGTTACCTTGTGACTCAGGGAGACCCGTGATAAAGTCGACTGCCACGTGGGACCAGGGACGCCGGGGAATGGTCAGAGGATGCAGGAGACCCTGGGGACGCTGTCGTGGGTTCTTGGTTCTGGTGCAAACCTCACAGGACAGGACAAATGACCTTACTTCCTTCTCCATGTTAGGCCACCAGAAGCGTCTTTTCAGGAAGTCCAGGGTCCTCCGAGCTCCCGGGTGGGCGGTGAGAGGGGAAGAGTGACCCCACTGGAGAACCTTGGCCCGGGCTTGATGTGGGACGTACAAGAGGCCTGGTGGCCCCGTCCCAGGACCGGGGTCCTGGCGTTGGGCTCGTCGGACAGCCTCCTCAATACCCCAGCGGACAGGGGCCACAATCCGGGACACAGGGATAATAGGCCCGACTTCATTCTCCCTGTTAGTGGCAGAGAACAGTCTGGACAGTGCGTCAGGTTTGGTGTTCTTGGAGCCGGGGCGGTATGAGAGGGTGAAGTCAAACCGACTGAAAAACAGGGCCCACCTAGCCTGTCGAGGGTTCAGTCTCTTGGCTTGCTGGAGGTACTCCAGGTTCTTGTGGTCAGTCCAAACCAGGAATGGATGTTGTGCTCCCTCCAGCCAGTGCCTCCACTCCTCAAGGGCCAGTTTGACCGCTAGCAGTTCTCGATCCCCCACATCGTACCGGGACTCAGCAGGACTCAGGCGGTGGGAGAAGTAAGCGCAGGGGTGCAGCTTTCCTTCCGAACGTTGAGAGAGCACCGCGCCGACACCACTGTCCGAGGCGTCCACCTCCACGATGAATGGTTGGGAGGTGTCCGGGAGAACCAGAATGGGTGCCGTACAGAAGCGGTCCTTGAGGTCTTTGAACGCCTTTTCTGCCTGAGGAGACCAGCCATAAGATCCACCTGTCCCTTTGGTGAGGTCTGACATGGGTGCTGCCACAGAACTGAAGTTCCTGATGAACTTGCGGTAGAAGTTAGCGAATCCTAAGAACCGCTGAACCTCCTTAACGGACTTGGGAGTAGGCCAATCCCGGACGGCCAGGGTCTTGGCAGGGTCCATTTGGAGTTGGCCTGTCCGTACAATAAATCCCAGAAAGGAGACCTCGGGAACATGAAATTCGCATTTCTGGGCCTTGGCGAACAGATTGTTCTGTAGCAGCCTCTGGAGAACCTGGCGGACATGGTGGCGGTGCTCCTGCACGGTCTTGGAAAAGATAAGGATGTCGTCGAGGTAGACAAAAACGTATAGGTTAATCATGTCCCTTAAGACGTCATTGATTAGGGCCTGAAAAACAGCTGGTGCGTTGGTGAGTCCGAAGGGCATCACCTGGTATTCGTAGTGCCCAGACGGGGTGTTAAAGGCAGTCTTCCACTCGTCTCCCTGTCGGATACGGATGAGGTGGTATGCGTTCCGTAGGTCCAACTTGGTGAAGACGGTGGCGCCTTGGAGCAGGTCGAAAGCTGTGGACATCAGCGGAAGGGGATATCGGTTGCGCACAGTGATCTTATTCAGGCCCCTGTAATCAATACATGGTCGGAGCCCCCCATCCTTCTTGCCGACAAAGAAGAAGCCGGCTCCAGCAGGTGAAGTGGAGGGTCGAATAAACCCAGAGACCAGGGCATCTTTGAGGTATTCCTCCATGGCCTTGCGTTCTGGCTGAGAGAGTGAAAACAGTCTGCCACGAGGAGGGGTAGTCCCAGGGAGCAAGTCGATGGCACAGTCGTAGGCCCGGTGCGGAGGAAGAACGGCGGCCCTGCTCTTGCTGAATACCTCCTTGAGATCCCAGTACTCTGTGGGAACTTGAGATAACTCGGTGAGATCAGGGGGCTCGGCAGGAGACACAGGAGAGCTAGAGAGCAGACAAGAGGCATGGCATGCAGGGCCCCATTCCACAACCTGGCTTGTTACCCAGTCTATGCGAGGGTTGTGGCGAGTAAGCCAAGGAAGGCCTAGAATAACTGGGAACTCAGGTGAAGGAATCAGGTGCAGGGATATTTCTTCCTTGTGACCTTGAGACTGGAGGAAGACTGGAGAAGTAACTTGGGTGACTCTTCCATCACCTAACGCTTGACCATCGAGGGCAGACACAGACAGAGGGACTTCAAGAGGTGCAGTAGGTATATTGATGCTTTGGGCGAAGTGAATATCCATAAAGTTCCCAGCCGCCCCTGAGTCTATCAAAGCTTGACAAGAGTGGACAGACTCACCCCAGGAGATGGAGACCGGGATGTAGATTCCTTGGCCAGGGAGTCCGGGAGAGAGGGTAGGCCCCGTCACAACCCTCCCTCGGCTGGACGGGGCGGTCCTTTTCCCAAGAGTTCGGGACATGATGCTCGGAAGTGACCAGGCTTGCCACAGTAGATGCAGCACTTGTCCCTCCTTCTGCGCTCCCTCTCAGATGCGGAGAGGCGAGTACGACCCACTTGCATGGGTTCTGGACAGTCACTGAAGGAGGTAGACGGTCTCCAGGTAGAGGTAGGGAGGCTGGGGGGGCTCAAGGCTTGGTGGCGTTCTCTCATCCTGTTGTCCAGACGAATAGCATGTGAGATGAGGGTTTCGAGGTCACTTGAGCATCCAATAGAGGCCAGACCGTCCTTGATGGGGTCAGACAGACCATGGTGGAAGGCTGACACCAGGGCAGTCTCGTTCCATCCACTTACTGCTGTGAGTGTTCGGAACGAGATGGCGTAATCTGCGACGCTTCCTCCTTGCCGGATGGACATGAGCTTTCGGGCTGCGTCGGTACTGATGTCTGCCTGATCGAAGACCCGAAGCATCTCTTCAGAAAACAGCTGGAAATCAAAGCACTCAGGTCCCTGTCTTTGCCAGATAGCAGTAGCCCAGGCTCGCGCCTTACCAGCTAATAAGGTGATCACAAAGGCAATCTTGCGGCGATCCGTAGTGTAGGTGGTAGGCTGAAGCTCAAAGGTGAGTTGACACTGGGTAAGGAACTCTCGGCACTCACTGTGCTTGCCGTCATACCTCTGTGGTGCAGGAAGGCTGGGTTCACGAGGTGAAGAAGGCAGCATTGCAGGAGGCACTGGAGCAGGAGTGGGAGCTGGATCAGGAGCAGGAACTGGATCAGGAGCAGGAGATGCAGGCAGAGATGTCAGCTGTGCCAGGGTTTTCCCAATTTGCTGAAGCAGTTCCTCGTGGCGAGCGAGGGCCTCACGTTGGCTGGTGAGCGTCCGTCCATGAGCGTCCATGGTCGCTCCGAAGCGTGTCAAAGCTGCCATAATTCCCTGAAGGTTGGCCGGGTAGACAGTTGAAGCAGCCTCTGCTGAGTCGGTCATGACGGAGTCTTTCTGTTAGGGTTTTGCTGGGATTCGAACCTGGTTCGTTGGTGTGATAATCCAGCAAACCCCCACTAGGCCACCAGGGGGATGACTCAAATGCAGAGGCGTGAGGCGGAAGTAGAAAAAGAATCAAAAGGTTTATTTAAACTATATACACTATATACAGGGCAAAACAAAAGACAAAAAAAAACCAAAGAGTATAATCCAAAAGAAAAGCAAAGTGCAAAAATTCAAAAGCTAAGAAGATCAAAAAACACAGTACAAAGGAAACTGGAGATAAACATAACAGCACAAAGACTCTGTGACAAGAGGACTGAACTCAGGGGTATAAATAGACAAACTAATTAAGGACACAGGTGAAGATAATTAGGCAATTAACACAAACACAAAACACAGGAACAGTGGCGGCCTCTAGAGGCCAAAATAAACACGACATGAAAAGGAAATAACAGCGGCCTCTAGAGGCCAAAACAGTCCTAGTCCTAACAACAATAGAACATAGACAACATATCAAATGTCGAAAGTAAGACATTTTGAAATTTCATGCCAAATATTGGCTCATTTGAAATTTCATGACAGCAACACATCTCAAAAAAGTTGGGACAGGGGCAATAAGAGGCTGGAAAAGTTAAAGGTACAAAAAAGGAACAGCTGGAGGACCAAATTGCAACTCATTAGGGCAATTAGCAATAGGTCATTAACATGACTGGGTATAAAAAGAGCATCTTGGAGTGGCAGCGGCTCTCAGAAGTAAAGATGGGAAGAGGATCACCAATCCCCCTAATTCTGCGCCGACAAATAGTGGAGCAATATCAGAAAGGAGTTCGACAGTGTAAAATTGCAAAGAGTTTGAACATATCATCATCTACAGTGCATAATATCATCAAAAGATTCAGAGAATCTGGAAGAATCTCTGTGTGTAAGGGTCAAGGCCGGAAAACCATACTGGGTGCCCGTGATCTTCGGGCCCTTAGATGGCACTGCATCGCATACAGGCATGCTTCTGTATTGGAAATCACAAAATGGGCTCAGGAATATTTCCAGAGAACATTATCTGTGAACACAATTCACCGTGCCATCCGCCGTTGCCAGCTAAAACTCTATAGTTCAAAGAAGAAGCCGTATCTAAACATGATCCAGAAGCGCAGACGTCTTCTCTGGGCCAAGGCTCATTTAAAATGGACTGTGGCAAAGTGGAAAACTGTTCTGTGGTCAGACGAATCAAAATTTGAAGTTCTTTATGGAAATCAGGGACGCCGTGTCATTCGCACTAAAGAGGAGAAGGACGACCCGAGTTGTTATCAGCGCTCAGTTCAGAAGCCTGCATCTCTGATGGTATGGGGTTGCATTAGTGCGTGTGGCATGGGCAGCTTACACATCTGGAAAGACACCATCAATGCTGAAAGGTATATCCAGGTTCTAGAGCAACATATGCTCCCATCCAGACGACGTCTCTTTCAGGGAAGACCTTGCATTTTCCAACATGACAATGCCAAACCACATACTGCATCAATTACAGCATCATGGCTGCGTAGAAGAAGGGTCCGGGTACTGAACTGGCCAGCCTGCAGTCCAGATCTTTCACCCATAGAAAACATTTGGCGCATCATAAAACGGAAGATACGACAAAAAAGACCTAAGACAGTTGAGCAACTAGAATCCTACATTAGACAAGAATGGGTTAACATTCCTATCCCTAAACTTGAGTAACTTGTCTCCTCAGTCCCCAGACGTTTACAGACTGTTGTAAAGAGAAAAGGGGATGTCTCACAGTGGTAAACATGGCCTTGTCCCAACTTTTTTGAGATGTGTTGTTGTCATGAAATTTAAAATCACCTAATTTTTCTCTTTAAATGATACATTTTCTCAGTTTAAACATTTGATATGTCATCTATGTTCTATTCTGAATAAAATATGGAATTTTGAAACTTCCACATCATTGCATTCCGTTTTTATTTACAATTTGTACTTTGTCCCAACTTTTTTGGAATCGAGGTTGTACATCGCTTTGTTGAATACTCCATTCTGATTGGTCAATTACGGCAGTCTACACTGTTATTTCTGAATAACACACCGTCACTATGGACACAGTTCTAATCAAATACTGCCTTCAGATTCAAACGGCATCGAGTTTGCTACGTTCATGAGAAGACTCCGTTTGAACGCCGCCCCCCTCTTGTGGTATTTTTTCTAGAATCTAATTAACAGTTATTCCATGAAATCGAGTCGTGCATGAGCTGATAGCCGACGAGGCGCGTAGCACTGAGTTGTCTATAATCCATGTACGATGAGACTGAGTGGAATAACTGTTTTATTTTATCCACATTCACTGGATTTTGAGAAACGGAGCATTTTTATTTTTTGCAAATTCGATAAATAAAAACTTTATGCAAAACGTTCAGCAAAATCATTTCCGCTTAGGCCGACTCCTTAAAAACCTACCGATGGCAGCACGAATTGACTTTAGTGTTGTTTTTTTTGTAGAAAGTGCCGTCTTGCTGTCATGCCGAGGTCTAGAATAGGTTTAGACATTTATTTAATTCTTCGCTGGAGTTTCTGAAAGCTCCGAATTCATGAGATGTGCCGTGTTTGCTGACGTTTTCACAAACAGTTGAGTCCATGGAAGTACACCGTTCGGTGGATGATGAGGTAATTTATTGGAATTGTAGTCATATTGTGTTTTCTTCGTCATTTTATAATACGTCCGAGTAAAACGTTGATATTCCCAACGGACTCGTGCTTTCATTATGCCCTTGAACTTTTCCACATTTTGCAGTGTTAGGTCATGAAAAACAGCCCGTAATATTGAGGTGAGAAGAAAACTCAACATATTTTTTTTTGCATAATTATTTACACATTAATAACCATCACACTTTTGACTGTATAAATATTCACCCCTGTTGCTATGAAACCTTTAAATTACTTCTAGTGCAACCAATCGCCATCAGAAGTGACATCATATGGAGTTTAACCTGTGCACAATTAACCAGTCATGTGACCTCTCTATGAGTTCACCTGCTCCTGGAGGAACAAAGAGTTTATTAGAGACCATATCTAAACAAACAGCATGAAGATGAACGAGCGATCGGTACACATCCAGGAGAAAGTTCTGGAAAGTGCCAATCAAGGTTTGGTCATAAAAACCGCGTCAGAGCAACCAACTGGCCGAGAGGAACGCTCAACATGGTGCTACCACCACCGTGCTATACAGGATGAGCAGAGTAATGAGTTTCCTGCTATTGGATGTTGCCTGTGTGTGTGTTTCTCTCTAGAATTATTAATAAAGTTGATTTTCTTAGTGAAATCTTAGAACAGTAAGTTAAGTAAACAAAGTTGGAGTGTGTGTTAGTTACCCTGCGAGGGCTGACATCATGGTGAACAGTGGTGGTGTGTCTCTGCAAGGCAGCCTGGCTCTCCTGCAGAGCCCTGACCTCCTGAATATACGAGTCCCTCTGAGCTTGGAGTTTGTGCAGCTCGCTCCTGCAACACACACACACACACACACACACATATATGAGTCATTCTATAATTAGGGGTACATTTCATGTAAAGCAAAATCTCAAAATATCAGTATTCTTTTTCAATAAATAACCTATACGTTTCCATGGTATATACCCTCAAGTTCCTAAACAAATTAACTGCCAAGCTTAACCTTAAATTACTTTTAAAATATTTTAATGAAAATGAACATTTGATTGTTTATTTTGTCAACCGTGTTACGGACAAATGTTATGTCATCTTAAACATATATAAAAATACTACACATCTGAAAACACATTTGTTTGAAAGTCCATTAACAAGATGTTTTTAATTAATCTGTACAACTGCTATGGAAAATATTCATTTTGAGCTTCATAAATAGGATTTTATGGTTCACGGGGGGGTGGGGGGGGGTGTTTCAGTGGGTAACACAGTTGACATAAGTTTCTCGGACGCACACAAAATTCTTCATTTAATTTATAATATAAAGCATTTTAGGCTTTTAAACACTTTTGTCATATTATAATAATTACCATGAATAAATATTTGTAAAAATTTTAAACAAAAACCTTTTTTTAAAATGTAAATATGAAGACCAAACCTGACATTTGGAAAATCGGACAGCATAAAAACACCAAATTCCAGTATTATATATGCATTTTTGCAGAGTAAAATGATGTAATTTGTTGACTTTTTGTATTATATAAAAGAGAAATGTGTGCTAATGTACAAAAGATCATTGGCTGAAGTTAATAGTTAGTGAAATTGACAAATACAGCACATGGACTTGAGATGTACCCCTAATTATAGAATGACTCATATACCCAAAAGAGAAACGATTGATTCCATGGTTCATTTTGGGATGGAAAGTAATCACACAGGGAAGGTGTGTGTGTGTGTGTGTGTGTGTGGTTGGTATGTACCTGAGGAGCTGACTGTGTGTCCTGGTGTGAGTCACACTAAGACACAGTGTGTGTTGCTCTTTCTTAGCCTGCTCGACCTCTTCTCTCAACCTCTCCACTCCCTGGACCGCTGCCTGGAGAGGGGACACACAGGTTTATACACACACACACGGAGGTTCTTGAGATAAATAGTAGGATAAATGACATGTCCCCAAATGGACAGCAATATCTGACAGTTTTGACCTTGTGGGTCAACCGTGGGTCAAATGTGGTTTAGTTAAAAAGAAGAAACAACTAAAAGAAGCAAAAGTTTTTCTTTTGGTTACCGAGGTTAAGTTTAGTGTGTGTGTGTGTGTGTGTGTGTGTGTGTGTGTGTGTGTGTGTACCACTTTTTGCTGCTGAAGTTCAGCAAGCGTCAATTCCACAGAGCTGAATTCTGATTTGATCTCGTCATTAGTTCTCCCCTTGCTCTACAGCAGGCACACAAATAGAAAAATCAACAAAAAAAAGTAAAAAAAGATTTACATTTCTACTTTTTCCTAGAATCTAATTAGCAGTTATTCCGTGACATCAAGTCGTACATGAGCCGATAGCCAACGAGGCGCGTAGCACCGAGCTGTCTATAATCCGTGTACGACGAGATTGAGTGGAATAACGGTTTTATTCTCTCCGCATTCACTGGATTTTGAGAAACGGAGCATTTTTATTTTTTGCAAATCCGATAAATAAAAACTTTATACAAAATGTCCGAGAAAATAATTTCGGCTTAGGCGGACTTCTTAAAAACCTATCGATGGCGGCACGAATTGACTTTAGTGTTTTTGTTTTGGTTTTTTTGTAGAAAGTGCCGTCTTGCTGTCGTGCCGAGGTCTAGAACAGCTTTAGACATTTATTTAATTCTTCCTCGGACATTTCAGTTCTGTAATTTTCAAACTTCTTTAAGCTTTTGAACCAGTCTAAAAAAAATTCAACAAATTTTAATGCTTAAAGATGAAGAATGTAAAAAAACTAGCGAAATCACAGGAGCAACTTGTGACAAACGTAATAATAATAATAATAATAATAATAATTCCTGGAAAAAAAAAAAGATATGTTCTTGCCATCAAATACTTTCATTCCATATTTTGTTCCTTTTTTTGTATTTTTTTGCGTTTTGTTTTCGAGTAGTTTTTATTTCATCCTCGGCTGGTTCAGCAACACGCTCCGCCATTTTGTTTTTCTCTACTTACGGTATATGAGCTGATATCCTAGTAGTAGAGTAGCCAATCAGAGCGCGTGACTGCTCATATCCAGTGAATGTGGATAGAATAATAGCGGATATAATGTGAACAGAATGTGAAGGAGTGTGTGTGTGTGTGTGTGTGTGTGTGTGTGTAGTGGTGTGTTCACTGCAGTGTCTCACAGTTGTTGAGCTGGTGGTGGTGTTGTTCCTCCTGCTTTGGTTCCTTTTCTCTCTTCGCTGGACGCTGACTGGAGATCTCAGCACTCTGTAACACCTTACACACTCAGTGTTCATCTCATCTTCAGAGCTAACACACACACACACACACAAACACACACACACACACACACACACACACACCAAAATATGAACACATAAGCACATATTTCAGATTAGTTGATATGGAATGATCACACACTCTGCAGATCCTACCTGAGTATTTGGTTTTCGGGTCGTTGTGTGCTTTTCACGCTGGCTCTTCCTTCACATGATCCATTCTGTACACACCTTTCCTGTGCTGTGATGAAATATACAGAAAAAAACATGTGTATTATATGCTATACACTCTCAGAAAATAAAGGGCATTATTTTTTTTGCGGTCCAGTTTCCATCAAATCCTGCGCTCTGATTGGCTGGCGAGCGGGACTGTATCCTACGATACGGACCCCAGTTACAGACCCCGGTTACGGACCTCTGGCGACTCACTTGTTCACAACAACAACAAACATAATAGCATTTTTTTGTCAACATTTATTTTCGCATTTCTCAGGAGAATAGCATTAATTTTACAGCATGGATAGCGATAACGACAGTGTTCACAGCGAAAGTGAGTTTTACTACCCTGAGGAAGAAGAAATAAAAGAAAACATTTCAGGAGAAAGCTAAAACCTGTAACTTGCTAACGCCGAGCAAAAACATGGCTGAATCCTGAATGACTCAATTTTGTATAAATAGGGGACTACATAGGTGGCAAAATGTAGTTGTTTTCCTGCCATGGAAGTGCACTT
Organism: Neoarius graeffei; assembly: GCF_027579695.1. Taxonomy (NCBI): domain Eukaryota; kingdom Metazoa; phylum Chordata; class Actinopteri; order Siluriformes; family Ariidae; genus Neoarius; species Neoarius graeffei. The sequence goes on from NC_083592.1 coordinate 53,533,434, forward strand.
GTATACCGAGGAGGAAGCCATTTGCATTACAGCCGTGAATGAGGATTCAAAATGGCGGCTCGGCTCGGTTTTCCCTTTCGGGCGCTCTCGTTTTCTGTTAGAATTTGGTAAAGAAAAAAAATTATTTACCAGCTTAAGGTCGGTCCGTATGGTGAAATACCGTGACCTCGGCCTTAAATACTGACCTCGGCCCAGAGGGCCTCGCTCATTACTTTCAAGACCTCGGTCACGGTATTTCACCATACGGACCTTCCAGCTGGTAAATAACATATATATATATATATTGTTGTGTCATGTAGCCTAACATGAAATGGACTGACGCTGATTGTTTTGTTTTATTACACTGGGTTTGTTGAATCCTCGATTCTGATTGGTCAATTACGGCATTGTATGCGCTGTTATTTCTGTATAACAAACCATTGCTATGGACGACATCATTAACGGAAGCAATAAAATAATTTTTAAATTAATATTTTGTGTCATACGATCGATTTCTTTAGTAAGCAGCCATGAAATACATGGGATACATGGATAATGGTTATTATTCTATCCACATTCAGTGAATATGAGCAATCGTATGCTCTGATCGGCTACTCTACTACTAGGATATCAGCTCCTATACCGTGAGTAGAGAAAAACAAAATGGCGGAGCGTGTTGCTGAAGCAACCGAGGACGAAATAAAAACTCTACTTGAAAACAAAACCTCAAAACTGTTATCAAGTATTTAAAAGAAACAGAAATGGCTTAAAGAATATAGTTTTTTTTGCCCATTATCTCCTGCTCCACACTCCAGCCCAGTCGGTGGTGCTAATGCACCTTTAAGTTGGTTTGCCAACTGCCAAAAAAACTCCCCCTAAACAACAAGACAACGAACCCAAAAAATACAAAAATACCAAAAAAAAAAGCAACAAAATATGGAATGAAAGTATTTGATGGTAAGAAGGTTTATTTTTTTATATTTTTCAAGAATTATTGTCGCATTTTTCACAAATTGCTCCTGTCATTTCGCTAGTTTGTTTACATTCTAAGCAAAAATGATTTTGTCAGACGTTTTGTATAAAAGCTTTTATTTATCGAATTTGCAAAAAATAAAAATGCTCCATTTCTCAAAATCTAGTGAATATGGATAGAATAAAACAGTTATTCCACTCAGTCTCGTCGTAAATGGATTATAGACAACTCGGTGCTACGCGCCTCGTCGGCTATCAGCTCATGTACGACTCGATTTCGTGGAATAACTGTTAAATATTGTGTAATAAACCTGTCCAAGGTGATTCAAGACTCCAGAAACCTAGCTCCAAAGTCTTGACACTGGAGACTCCTTCTATAAACGTTAAACAAACATCTTCTAACATGCAAGTTTTTCTTCGTGGCCTTAGATTACGTATATGGAGCGTCCGCCATACAAGTCCCAGTGTTAGCTGAAACGGTGAACAGTCATTCTACAATCTGCTTTACAAAATTAATTCACCCTTCATGACCAATCAGGATTGAGAATTCAACAGTGCTGTGGTATAAAGGTGTATGAATTACAGCACACACACACACACGGTACCTATCCTGTTGGTGAGCGTACTCTGGAAGTGGTGGCGTACTCGCTCCGTACACACAGAGTCCAGATCGCTGTCTATCGCGACCAAATCGAAGCTTTTCAGTGGAACACCTGCAAAACCAAAAGCGTAAAGTACACTGCAAAAAATATCTTAAGAGAAAATATTTTTAATATGGATGAATTTATCTAATATTTCTTATTAGAAGATTATTAGAACTCAAAGAAGATTATTTATTCTATCCACAGTCACTGGATATGAGCAATCGTGCGTTCTGATTGGCTACTCTACTACTAGGATATCAGCTCATATACCGTGAGTAGAAAAAAACAAAATGGCCGAGCGCGTTGCTGAACCACCCGAGGATGAAATAAAAACTCGACTCAAAAATAAAACCCCAAAAAATACAAAAACCAAACAAACCCCAGAATATGGAACGAAAGTATTTGACGGTAAGCAAAGATTTCTGTCTCCTGACTCTTCTTCCTCGCCACAGTATTTTTCACTCAGACTTAAGTATTCATTTCCCTCTGTAATTTCCTTCGTTACTTTTATAATCAACATCGACAGCTGCACACAACGGAGCGACCTGGTGGCCAAAATTCCCTCAAAACCTTCCGCTTTTAACAAAGCGGACCTGGCGGCCATGTTTATTTACAAACTGTCACAGTCGCTTGCTAGCATGGAAGTTTTACATCTCTGACGTGTCTCTTTTCCAGTTTTTCGATGTCTGTCGGTATGTTTTTCTCTTGTAAATATGCGTGACGAATATATAATGAAGCTTTAGTAGCCTTTTGGGTGTTCAGCGTGTCTTGAGTTTCAGTTTTATTTATTTAGTGCTTAATTATAGCATCGCTAATCCTAGCAGTCTCACTGGATTAGCCTCGTCTTCTCTCTTTCCCGGTGGACAAAGAAATGATTCTGTGAATGCGCAGTGGAAAAGTTCTCATTGGATAGTCACATGAGTGCTGACGTGTGACGTCATGTTGTCTTGACAGTGTGCAATATCGTAAACCATATTCAACGCTCATTCTCCATTGGGTAGAGTGATGTAATACATGTAGGATAAGCGATATGCTAACAATATTGCATTCTATTAAACCGAATGAATGAAACCCGCTAGAAGGGAATAGAACACATGGTTTTATTCCATCGAAAAAAAGTGTCCTGTATGGATAATAATTCCTGATATTTCACACCGATGACGTCGCTCCCAGTGTTTTCCCGCTGACAAGATGTGCGTTGTCAAAATGGCGAACCGGTTCAAAATTCAAATTCTTTTGATTAGATGTGTCCATATAATATAAAGAACATTACACGGCGGTACGAAGATATGAAGTTGTATCTTCTCGTGTTGAAAATATTTTTGTTCATTCGCTTCGCTCACTTGTGATATATACATTCACCACTCGAAGATAAACTTTATATCTTTGTGCAAACCAGGGCTTTACATTAGCACCCGCCAAATGCGGGTAAAATTCAGCTTGGGTGGGTAATGACTTTAGTCTCACTAGCCACTTTGGCGGGTGGTTTATTCTGTGGTATGACAATATATTTTAATTGTAGTTTTCTCTGAAGGCATCTGATATAATAAACGCATTGCAATGTAATATTACGCGCCTACAACTCCCATGAGCACCTGCATAAACATTCTGACAACATGTTAGAATTGTTTAGAACGTTCGTTAACGTCTCAGATAAAATCAAATGTTACGGTAACCTGTGGTTAATGAGCGAAGCAACAAAGTTGCTGACGAATGACAAGCGCACTATGTGGCGGCGTATAGCTGGAGTTTCAAACCCTGCTGCTCAGGGAAAAAGGGGCAGAGATGATCAGGGCCGGAGCAGCATTTTAAAATCACTGAGGTCCGTGATGCGCAAAGCACGCGCCGAAAAATGTTCGCCATATTTAAATGAGAAGGGTGAATTATAAGTCACACAAGAGATCTATTCCTGAAATTACTTTTAATGGTGTTTGAACTGAATATCATCAGTTTTGAGAAAAAAAAAAATCATGTATGTGGCAAGAGTAAGAATAATTTAAGCTTGTTTAATGGTTTGATCTGGCCCGAGCAATGAGGACAAAAGATACCCAACCATGTAGCTTATGGAACTAAGATACATTAACAATCTGGCATCCATTACACCTACTGTACACACACACAAAAAAAATTCTGGGTAAAAAAAAATATATCAGTATACACCACCATGTTTTAGGCAAAGTTATCCAAGCCAAACATGAGTTGAAACTTTCCACTCTATTGCTTTGGCTTATCGAATGATTTATTTTTAAAATCACAAACAAGGCAGGCTACGACTGCGCTGCTTCGAAAATGTAAATTGAACAGCTTGATGAAAGTGCGATGATGGTTCCCATGGAAACCCCGTGTCTGCTGCACTGCGTTCCTCCCCCGAGTTGCGCACTCATTCGCTTTTGTGTTCTTGGTCTCAGAGCCGCGCGCACCAAACACACACAGAAGACAGAATCAGCGTTTAACATCATTAACAATGCACTTTTTACGGAGATGTTTTAATGTTATTCTTTATTTTTTTATCCAGTTGAATATTTAGCGTAAAAATGTATTTTCAGCTCTTAAAAATGACCGAGGTCCGGACCGCGGGGACCTCATAGCTGGCTGCGGCCATGGAGATGAACAAGACGCTAATAGGAAGATAAGACAATTCAATGACAAATGGAAGTTCGGGTGAGATTGGCTAGTTCAGTGGTTCCCAAACTTTTTTTCTCAAGCCCCCCTTTGATGATATAAGAACATTGTAAGCCCCCCACCCCTCACCGCACCCGATCCCACCCACCCCAAATCTATTGCACCGTCTCTGTTTTGAATAAATTGGATAATATATAAACGCTATATAAAGATCTTTTCTTTCTAAAATATGTACACATCAGTTCACATTTCAATTTCACAGTTTTTATTGTTTCTTATGCTGAAAACTGGGGCGGCACGGTGGTGTAGTGGTTAGCGCTGTCGCCTCACAGCAAGAAGGTCCTGGGTTCGAGCCCCGGGGCCGGCGAGGGCCTTTCTGTGTGGAGTTTGCATGTTCTCCCCGTGTCCGCGTGGGTTTCCTCCGGGTGCTCCGGTTTCCCCCACAGTCCAAAGACATGCAGGTTAGGTTAACTGGTGACTCTAAATTGACCGTAGGTGTGAATGAGAGTGTGAATGGTTGTCTGTGTCTATGTGTCAGCCCTGTGATGACCTGGCGACTTGCCCAGGGTGTACCCCGCCTTTCGCCCGTAGTCAACTGGGATAGGCTCCAGCTTGCCTGTGACCCTGTAGAAGGATAAAGCGGCTAGAGATAATGAGATGAGATGAGATGCTGAAAACTAGCAATACTAACAAACTTTAAATTGAACTCTAGTATTCATTCAGCATTCATACATTATTACATTCCTGAATATGTGTTCAGGTAAATTTAACTTCATGTTTTAACATTTAATTGAGGACCAGTGCAACACCAACAAATTTCAAACTGAAATGAAAACCTTATGTGCACGCTATTTCTACAGTGACCTGCATCAACATCATTCAAAGTGCTACATATGAATCAGTGACTGGTGTGGGCTTGCTTTGTTTTGCAAATTTTTTCAAAGCGGGGTTGCTGTTTGGAAATAGCCACTCTCGGTTCATGTTCAATGTTCAACTTAGATCTGTATTTGGTCTTGATTGCAGCAACTGCAGAAAACCCTGTTTCACATAAATAGGATGTGGCAAAAGGCAACAGTATGTCCATAGCTCTTCGGCCAAGTAGTGGGTAGTCTTTCTCCACGCCAATCCAAAACACAGCCAGTGAAGTGGATGTGAACTGTAATCTCTTTCTTGAGTCAGATGTCATGTCAATGTAGTAAATCAATTCACTTCTCTTACTAGCTCTGCTTTGCAATAAAAAACAAAAAAACAAAACATTGGTACAAAGCAAGCCCATTCACTTTTTTATGCTGATCAGAGAATTACAATGGTTTCTCATGTGACAAAAATGTGCGATTCGCGATTAAATATTTTAATCGCTTGACAGCACTAATTATTATTATTAGAGACACTACATGCTGAATTCAGAAACAAGGTAAATAATAACAAACGTGAACGTGAGCTGTAGATATTTATGCTCAAATCCACTCAAAGTAGGGGGCGGGGCACCATCACGCTGTGTCAAGACAAGAACTTTCCTGAGAAATAACGCGAACGTCTGCATCATGCGGGATTTGCGGGCGGGAGCGGGACTCATCTCATCTCATCTCATTATCTCTTGCCGCTTTATCCTGTTCTACAGGGTCGCAGGCAAGCTGGAGCCTATCCCAGCTGACTACGGGCGAAAGGCGGGGTACACCCTGGACAAGTCGCCAGGTCATCACAGGGCTGACACATAGACACAGACAACCATTCACACTCACATTCACACCTATGCTCAATTTAGAGTCACCAGTTAACCTAACCTGCATGTCTTTGGACTGTGGGGGAAACCGGAGCACCCGGAGGAAACCCACGCGGACACAGGGAGAACATGCAAACTCCACACAGAAAGGCCCTCGCCGGCCCCGGGGCTCGAACCCAGGACCTTCTTGCTGTGAGGCGACAGAGCTAACCACTACACCACCGTGCCGCCCCGGGAGCGGGACTGAAAATCATAATTTTTTTGTGGGCGCGGACGGGAGCGGGACTGAAAATCATAATTCTTTGCGGGCGCGGGCGGGACTGCACAATGCGGGCGCGGGCGGGAGCGGGACTGAAAAATCCGACCCGCGCAGACCTCTAATGTACTGTTCTTCCTCTGTGGCACTGAGGTCTGCAGGTACAGTTGCTTGAAAGGGGTCTCGTATCCAGTCACATTTTGCAGAATCCTCAGGGAAGTACCTCTGAAAGTGCTTTTGCAGGGCCGAGATATGAGCCTTCATACATGGAAGAATTGTATTTTCCAGCTCATTTTTGTCAAGGTATGCTTTCAGGTTTTCAAATGAGTCCACGTTTCCCTCTGCAAGCCTTCTCTCCCACATCTTCATTTTTTTTTGTGAAAGAAGTTATTTTGTCTGCGAGTTGTGGAAGATGAGTGTTGGTGCCTTGCAACTGTAAATTCAGTTCATTTAGCTTCTGAAATATGTCACTGAGATAGGCAAGCTCTTGTCAGAACTTTTCATCATGAAACTTGCGGGCAAGGCCATGCCCTTCTTCAGTCAAGAAAACTCCAATCTCATCCTTCAGTTCAAAAGCCCTTCCCTCGTGAAAGCTATCTACACTCACTGTGCCACAACAGAGCTGTGTGCTGAGATCCCATTTCTTCACATATTGAAGATAAGATTCTGGATTTCAGGGGTCTGGTTTTTATGTAGTTGACTGTTGTGATGACATCTGTCAACACTGAGTTTAGCTCAGGACTTAGCTCTTTGGAGGCAAGTGCCTCTCTGTGAAGCAGGCAGTGTGTCCACTGTGCTTTGGGGGAGACGCGTCTGATGACAGCTTGCAGTCCGCTGTGTTTACCAGCCATCGCCTGAGCCCCGTCTGTACAAACTCCCACACAGTCCTCCCACTTCAGGTCTGCCTCTTTCAAATATGTGTCAATAATTTGGAAAAGTTCCTCTGCAGTGGCTCTGTTAGGGATATATTTGCAGAAAAGCAAATCCTCTTTTATATCTTCCTCGTCAGTATACCTGACGTATGTTATTAACAGACTGTCTTTATTACTGTCCGTTGCCTCATCCATTTGCAGCGCAAAATGACCATCTTTTATCTTTTCAATTAGCTGCTCTTCCATATCTGCAGAGAGGTCACTTATACGTCTTGAAATAGTGTTGTTTGACAACGGGATAGTTTTCAGTTTACTGGCAGTTGATTCATCAATTAGAGTTGAAACCATGTCAGTAGCTGCGGGTAGTATTAACTCCTCCGCTATGGTGTGCGCTTTTTTGCACTGGGCGACTCTGAAGGCTACCTTGTAAGAAGCGAGTTGTACTTTCGCAGGGACAGATGCACTTTGGACAAAGTGACTCTGCTGGGCACGACAGTTTTCCAGTTTCTTTTTTAAAAAAATCAAGGCGCTTGTTCACATGTTCGGGGTGGTGGGTTTCCAAGTGTCTTTTCATTTTATTGGGCTTTAGACTGTCGGCCGCTAGTATTTTTAGACACACAACGCACTGCGGTCTCTCTTCTTGGCCGACCACAGTGCTTGTAAAGCCCAGGGACAGATATGCCTCGTCATATTTTCTTGTTTTTACCTTTTTCTTTTCCGTTGTTGTGGGGGTCGCATCACTTGTTACATTTGACTTGCCATCTGATTTTTGCTTTGCACCTGTCACAAACCTGTCCATCTTTACTTTTCACTCTACTTCTCACTCTACTTTTCACATCTTCTTCTTCTACGGCTTCTGCAGAACAAACGTCGCTCGTTCTTCTTGTTTATTTTATTGCGGTTTGCAAACCCAGTGAAGGTAAGTGCATTACCGCGATTAGCTGGACTGGAGTGTATAGCAGGAGATCCTTGACGCCCCCCCTGCAGTTCCACTGTGTGCCCCCCCCCCCAGGGGTCGCGCCCCCCCAGTTTGGGAACCACTGGGCTAGTTCATAGCAAAACCGAAAACACCATGTACTGTGAAGACTGTAGAAAGTCTGGCAAAGACAGGCACCAGTAATTTTAAACTTGAAACTATAAAGGACCACGAAAAGTCAAATGCACACATCGGTACTATAACATCAAAACCGGTGAAGACGGCTGGTTCACTACAGGACAGCATTGCTTTTGGCCCTTTTCCACTACCCTTTTTCAGCTCACTTCAGCTCGCTTCAGCTCACTTCAGCCCGACACGGCTCGCGTTTCGACTACCAAAAACCAGCATGACTCAGCTCGTTTCAGCCCTGCTTAGCCCCTAAAACTCGCACCGTTTTGGAGTGGGGCTGAAGCGAGCCAAGCCGTGCCGAGTGAGGCTGGGGGCGTGAGCAGACACTCCCCTGTGCACTGATTGGTGAGGAGGAGTGTCCTCACATGCCCACACACGCCCTGCGAGCGCGCTGGGACCTGTAAACACCGCAAACCCGGAAGGAGAAGAATTACGAATTACGAGAATGTCTGAAGCCTTATGCGCCTCGCCTCATCTATACGCTCTTGCCAGTATCTGTCCGCGTTGTCGGTGACAACAAGCCACAGCACCAAGACCAGCAACACTAACGACTCCATGTCCTCCATGTTTATTGTTTACTATCCGGGTCGTGAGACTACCGCTTAAAAGATCACTGATGTCACTGTTTGCGCTGCTTAACGACATCACCTGACGTCCACCCACTTTCGCTAACTCCACCCAATGTGTCCACCCACTTCCAGCCAGCACGGTTCAGCGCGGTTGTAGTCGAAATGCAACTCCAACAGCCCCACTCAGCCCGACTCAGCACGGCACGGCTCAGCCCGACTCAGCCGCGTTTGTAGTGGAAAAGCGGCATTTCAGTCCCTGGCTGTCATGAAGTCGGCTGAGCTGGAGAGGATGGAGCTGCTGTTTAGAAACGTTCACGCGATTGGAAAGAAGTTGATTCGCCCCAGCTATCAACTTACGGCCTGCTGGAAGCCTCAGGTCATGAAGACCATTTTTCATGGACCATTCAGACTCATCTGATGATGAATGTAATGAGGACATTTAATGTCTCTCTCGACACATGTTCACACACACACACACACACACACACACACACACACACACAATTAATAGATAATACATAATATACATAATAATACTTGATAATACACATAATACTTGCATATCAAAACATCAAATGTTTTTCAATGATAAATGTTTTGAATTGGAATTTTGATATTAGAATCAGTTCAGTTGTACTGAATGTTATTTTTCATATTATACGATATTTCATATTGTAAGGGGCTTGAATTTGAGTTCAGTAAACAGAATACTCTGTTTATATTTCTGTCTGAATTGGTTGCATGTTTTCATATAAGGAGCGACCTTAACAGCACCGAGTATTGAGTGCTACTGTAGAGATACATTATACGCTGCCATTCATAATTAAATCTAGATCTTCCGAACTTTAACGTATCATGGTGAAGAAAAAACTGCGATTTCCTGGCAACAAAATTGTGGCTAGTGAACAGGCTGAATGGCTAGTGACTCGGGAAAACCACTAGCCACAGTGGCCAGTGAGCAAAAAAGTTCATGTAAAGCCCTGGTGCAAACGTGTAATATCCTCTATACATTAATCAGATATTTGTACCAGGGTTCGTTTTCTGATATTGACATTTAAAAAAAAAAAAAAAAACACATTTATTTTGAATATCTTAATGAAAGTACTGTTCCTCAGTACAGGAACAGGAGTCTAAGAGTGTGAGGTCTGAGTTACCTGCTAGTCGTCTGCTGGGAGTTTTAAAAGAAAGCACATTGGGGTTCTGGTCCGTGTTCTGGCTGCCTGTGAGCTGAGGTTCGGTGAGGAGTGTGGTATCGCTGCTGATACTGGCAGAATCTGCAGCACTGAAGTCTAGAGCTGGAAATAAACCCAGAGACTCCTTACGATTTATATATAAAAACATTTTAGAGTTCCAAACGTTCGCGTTCCAGCACAAAATTAAATGTTAGAGAATTAAAAAAAAAAAAAAAAAAAAAAAAAAAAGGTGTTTGTATCTGAGCTGAGGGTTGTCTCACACCAAATATCGACTTTGTTTCATTTATTATGGCTTACTGCTTATAGTATTTTTTCATGTCGAAACATTTCATTTCATTATTTTTAAGTCGTTTTTGGTCGACAGCATTTCTTTACATGCGCCTAAGACTTGTACGGTACTGTACATCTCATTCATCTCATTATCTCTAGCCGCTTTATCCTGTTCTACAGGGTCGCAGGCAAGCTGGAGCCTATCCCAGCTGACTACGGGCGAAAGGCGGGGTACACCCTGGACAAGTCGCCAGGTCATCACAGGGCTGACACATAGACACAGACAACCATTCACACTCACATTCACACCTACGCTCAATTTAGAGTCACCAGTTAACCTAACCTGCATGTCTTTGGACTGTGGGGGAAACCGGAGCACCCGGAGGAAACCCACGCGGACACGGGGAGAACATGCAAACTCCGCACAGAAAGGCCCTCGCCGGCCACGGGGCTCGAACCCAGGACCTTCTTACTGTGAGGTGACAGCGCTAACCACTACACCACCGTGCTGCCCGGTACTGTATATATAAATATAAATTAGCATTTCTTTCAGGCGGCACGGTGGTGTAGTGGTTAGCGCTGTCGCCTCACAGCAAGAAGGTCCTGGGTTCGAGCCCCGGGGCCGGCGAGGGCCTTTCTGTGCAGAGTTTGCATGTTCTCCCCGTGTCCGCGTGGGTTTCCTCCGGGTGCTCCGGTTTCCCCCACAGTCCAAAGACATGCAGGTTAGGTTAACTGGTGACTCTAAATTGAGCGTAGGTGTGAATGTGAGTGTGAATGGTTGTCTGTGTCTATGTGTCAGCCCTGTGATGACCTGGCGACTTGTCCAGGGTGTACCTCGCCTTTCGCCCGTAGTCAGCTGGGATAGGCTCCAGCTTGCCTGCGACCCTGTAGAAGGATAAAGCGGCTAGAGATAATGAGATGAGATTTCTTTCACCAGGAAATTATTTGAATCTTTGCTGACTTCTAGAGGTGAACAGCTGTCACAAACCTGTGCATTTCAACGGTGTTTTACATCAAACTTCGTTCATTCAATAGTAATTTCTGTCAGTAATTAGTAAAGGATTCAAAGCTATGAATGAATAAATAAATAAATAAGAAAATGTCTTTAAAAGGTGCTGAAAATGTTTCTGTCTTTCTGAATAATCCTATATAACTTTAAATCTTCTCGAAAAACTGACATTTACAGCGTTACACTTGAATAAAGTTTCTTTTACAATTTTTCAGCCCAGAATTAAGCTCCGCCCCAGCAGAAGTTCAGCTCCGCCTTTTTTTTTTTTTGCTCTTTTCTGCACCTGACACACAATAAGGCCCACTTTACACGGGGACGGTCTGAAACAAAAACGCAAAAGTCCGTTTTCGTTCTCACTTTTTTCCGCGTCTACACGACCGTTTTCAAGGAGGAAATCTGCGTCTATACGGTGACGCATAAATGTGTGGAATTCAATTGGATGTGCATGCCAGGCGGCTAGGTGGTGCTGTGAAAGACCTCCGCTATGTCTGCACGCATGCGCAACGTCTTCCGTCTTGTCTGATCTGCACCGCAAAAACTTTGACTACTCTGGCTATGGTAAGTAAGAAAGTAAGAGCATACTATACCCGCCTCTGTTCATTAACGGTATATGTGCAGATTCGGTATAGATGTTCGAAGGACTCCTGGACGTTTATTAAAGCTGCCAGAGCAGCTTGAAGGTCCGTTGGATCGATGTAATCAGACATGCTCTTACTTTTTTACTTACTTTCTTACTTCCCGGGCTGGCATGTACAGTATATGACATATGTATGATGTAAACGCGTCCCCAACATGAGCAGATCCGAGCAGAGTTTCGCATACTGGGTAGTTTAGATGGATATGCAACAGGGGCTGTTTTTAACTTATCCACTCTGGAAGGCGTTTTCAATTTTTTCCGTTTTTCAGCCTCGGAAACGCCGTCCCCGTGTAGACGAAAGGCACTTCCGATAAAATATTTAGTCGTTTTTACCCGACAGCGTCCTCGTGTAAACGGGCCCTAAAAGCCTTTAAAAAAATTACAATCCACTCCATTAACATGACCCAATCCCAGCTTTCTGACCCAATCCAGCAAATTCACCGACTCTAACGTGTGATTGGCTCACCAGATCCGGCTGCGTGCAGCTTCGTCGGTTCCAGCATTTCCTGTCGGAATCTTGCGCTGAAATCCTCAGTGCGCACGCTGTCCTCCTCTTCATCAACCTCATCCTTCCTTGTTACCTGCTTTGTTTTAATATTGTGTAAGGATTAAGTCACTTGGGGGTGTGCTGGGAGAGGAAACGAATCAAGCCGATGCAAAACGGAGTCACTGTTGAACCTCCGACATTGATTATGTTTCTATAACAGCGCATACTGAAGCATGTTAAAGGGATCCTTCAGCTGATTGATTTTCAAACTTATTTTATGTAAAATTAGTCGTAGATTTCAAAAATCCAACTTTCATTTCCGGAGACCAAATAGTTTGAGAAAAATGCATTTTGAAAAATAATACCGAATGGATTTCCTGTGGTAGTGATGTATTCGATGACGTCAGGTTGTGGTCGCTTGGAGCAACTCAGCTGTTTATATTCTGTTTACGTCATAGTTTTGCTAGTTTTACAAGTATTTTTACAGAACTTAGCAGCTTTTAAAGAAGTACGCCTCACTGTGAAGGATATAAATGTCACAGTGATGCTAAAAAGAAAGACAAGATGATATCTTTTCACCGTTTACCTGGCCAGAATCGCCCGATTATTCGCAAGAAATGGAGTCACGCCATCAGAAGTCCTCAAAACAACCTGCCTGCGGTACCCTACTTACATTCTGAAGATTTTTACTCATCCTGTTTCGATGATTCGATGGAATTAAAAACGAAGATTAACGAGGATTTCTAGAATGAAAAGAAAGCTAAAAGACGATGCCGTGCCAACAATATTTGCCCATCGTTCAACTCCAAAAGTCTTCCGATGCAGTGTTGAACGTCAGAGATAACGCCGAGAGATTAGTTTCGACTTTGCTCTACCATGATCCTTTGTAGTAAATTATTGCTGTCTTACCTGGCGAATTGTAATCAGTATTCTGATGTGTCGTAGTTCTTGTCTCCATAGTTTGACATTGGCCACAACAACCACAATGAAACTTCTCTGGACACTCCATCTTCGGAGCTGAGCTCTGTTTCGTCGTTATTTTCTCTGCTGGAATCACTCTCGTCATCCACTATTTCATCTTCATGATATTCTGGTTCGAATTGGAACGGTAAAGCCATACTAAAACGTAAACTTAGTCGAGATTTCATACTCAAGACACACCGAGGCGACCGAAGCTGTTGCAAGCGACCGCTACTTGGCATCTTCACATCCGTCATTATCACAGGAAGCCTGTCTGGTATTCTTTAAAAAAAAGTGCATTTTTCTCAAAAACTATTTGGTCTGTGAAAATGAAAGTTTGTTTTTTTGAAATCTACAACAAATTTTACATAAAATAAGCTTGAAGATCAATCTGCCGGAGGATCCCTTTAAACAACATTTTGACAACAGCGACAATTTTTCGTTAATTAACCAATGGCACGCAATATTTTTTTCTTTTTATCCGTTTCTAATTACAGCTAATGTTGTGAAACGTCCATGAAATAAACAGACATTTCCTCAGCCAAAGAGAAACTGGACAGGACAAACTCTACTGTCCTGAAGACTTTCCTGTGATGGAAAACTAAGTGACTGTTACAAACGCACTGGACGTTGGAGCATGGGTGCCGCCAGGGGGGAAAGGTTAGAACAATTCTAGGGGCCCAGCACTGCCATGGGGTCCTTTAAGGGGCTGATAATATGCTTTTAATGATTTTAATAAGACTTTTGAAATAACAACAATGCAATATTCCATCTGGTAAAATGAGCTAATTGAACAAGGTTGTCTATTTCTTGAGTTCTTCAACATATTATCATTTAACCCTCCCCCTTTTGCGAAATGGTACGGTCCAGTTCTGGTAGAAGCGCGATGCGTTAAATCTGTGTGCTGATCAGTGCAACGCTACTTGCTGCTGTGTCGCGGTGCAGCAGCCAGCCAGCCAGCAGTGGAGTGCGTACAGTCTATGATCGCTAAATATGAAGAGTGGCTGTCAAAGACGTAAAGAAAGGCAGCTGAAAGCTGAGAGGGACCGGAGAGGCAGGCAACTGGTCACTCAGTTTTTCCCAAAGAAAGGTAGCTATCGCTCACATGTGTGTTCAAAATATTAGCGAATGGTAAATGAACAGTATGAACGTGGTTGGATTAGCCTATGAAGAGAACACTTTTACAGTTTGTACAGTGACATTTTTTCCATTTTAATAACTGAACTGACTTGTGTGATAAACAAGATGAAATATTACATTATGCTGGTGCTAATAACTAGTGCTAATAACCAGTTTCATAACTAATGGGGTGCCCTAAATATGGAGGGGCAACCAATAGTCTAACTCTGCTTACGCTCAAATTTCTGTCTAGACACACTTTGCTTTGAACATATTCCTTTTTTGCAGAACAGTACACACAGCTTTCTACCTAACACATACCATAACAATCCATGGGATTTCCATAGGTATTTTGATGCTGGGTAGAAAACTTTTTCTATGATTTATTAGCAGTCACATCACACATTTCACTACCAATTGTCCTAGCACAAGAAGGCATGTGGCAAAATCTTGAATTTTCATTTGTGATTGTAAATGCACCAGAATTAGTCACTGACCAGTTTTCATCTAGTCCCTGGTAGGTTAATACATAAAATGTAGTAACAAGTCACAAACTCAAGGTCCATGGGCTATCAAAAGTCAAATAATGACAATAGTGTAATTGTGACGAGGGTGGGCAAAGTTGGGGGGCCCAAAATTCTAATCTTTCATGGGGCCCAAAATTTCTGGCAGCGCCCCTGGTTGGAGACTCCTTCCATAGGACGTCTCCTTCCATGAAGAAAACTTCATCGTGTCAACATTCGGTTCTGTGTTGTGTGGTGCATCCACCATCCAAATGATTGCCTATTAGAACAAGCGCTTTAATATAAACTTACGATTTACTGTCAGAGCTGCTGCTTCTGACCAATCAGGTGACAGCTTTAGCAGATTCTCTGATGTTTATTTGTTTCTTCAGGCATTTAGCGAGAATTTAACAACGAGAGTTTGTTATTATCGTTGTTCATTTGTGCTACCAGTGCTGGCGCAAATTGTTACTCTCACTCAGAATCTTTCTACCTTATTATTCTTATCATTCTCCTTACATTTTTAGGATGCTATTTAACCAATCATCACCAAATTTCACATGACAAATACCTCTGGGCTGAATTACGTTGCTGACTTTTGGTGCTGATCTGGATCACTGATCCCGAATGATCCATGAAAAACTGGATTTATTCCTCACTAAGCATCATTCTGTATCTCTTACCGTTCCGGATTTATAGGGTACGGTGACCAGATGTCCCGGTTTGTAAGAGCTAGCGCAAATTACTGTGACTTTGGTCAGAGTATCTCTCTAGTCTTCTTCTTATTATTATTATTATTCTAACCTTTTTAGGACGTTATTTCTCCCTCAGTTTTCAACCAATCATCACCAAATTTCACATGAAGAAAACCTCTGGGCTGAATTACGTTGGTATGGCTTTTGGTGCTGATCTGGATCACTGATCCAGAATGATCCACAAAAACCAGGATTTTTTTTTCCAATCACTTATAACTCTGCCGGTTTTCATGATTTTTTTTCAATCGTTTTTTAAAATTTTTTTATTTTGTTCAGGGCGGCAGGGCGCAACTTTTCCTCACTAAGCATCATTCTGTATCTCTTACCGTTCCGGATCTATAGGGGACAGTGACCAGACATCCTGGTTTGTAAGCGCTAGCACAAATTACTGTGACTTTGGTCACAGTCTCTATCTAGTTCTTCTTTTTCTTCTTCTTCTCCTAATGTTTTTAGAATGCTATTTCTCCCTCAGTTTTCAACCAAACACCACCTAATTTTACACAAAGAAAACCTCTGGGCTGAATTATGTTGCTATGACTTTTGGTGCTGATCTGGATCACTGATCCGGAATGATCCATGAAAACCAGGATTTTTTTTCCAATCACTTATAATTCTGTCAATTTTCAAGATTTTTTCAATCAATTTTTATATTTTGTTCAGGGAGGCAGGGCACAACTTTTCCTCACTAAGTGTCATTCTCTATCTCTTACCGTTCCGGATCTATAGGGTACGGTGACCAGACATCCTGGTTTGTAAGAGCTAGCACAAATTACTGTGACTTTAGTCACAGTCTCTGTCTAGTTTGTGTTTGATTTTATAAATGGCCATGATGATGATGATGATGATAATACCCCAGAGCCAGTTCCCAGCAGTCGCTCCAGTCTCCACAGACACTGCTCTCTCTTGGAGCTCCTGACTCCTCCAACTCCCCCTTTGTGCCAGGAGGTAACAAAACCCAGTCCTACATGTTCCTTATGCTCATCCTCCTGAAGTCCAGTGAGCTCCTTTCCGCTCCTGCTGGGCTCCGCTGTGAGGGAAAAAGAGAAAACACACAACATTTCGGGATAACAGGATGCTCCGGATCCGTGACCGGACTCTACAGATGTCTCTGAGGTCACCTGTGGTCAGATCTGCGTGATCTGAATTCAGGCCCTCAGGAGCAGAGCTCGCTTTATCAGTGCCGAGACCAGTGTCTTTGCTCACAGATGTACTTCTATCGAGGGATACTGAAGGAAAGAGAAGAAGCAATGAAAAATATATCAAGACAAAAATGTGTGTGGTTTCCAGTCACAGTCCTGGAGATTGGAATCGTGTGTATAAGTGTGTTTTCCGTGCTTTAACACTGATTTCATGGCCAATGAATGTGTGCTTTTCTTACAATAGCTAGCAACTAGCAAGTGACGAGTTGCCTGTGGTGTTTGTTTGCCCACCCACTATACAATTCGTACACATCACTTTTGTTTACAATATATTTCAGTTTGATTTACAGGTTACTAGCATCCTTAGCATATTAGTAAAGCAGGCTAACTCTTCTAGCTACATCCACTCACCAGAATACACACTGCTACTTCCTTTAAAGCTTTAATTTTACCTATTTTTCCTTAGAATGTCTCTATATACATTTAATAAGACAGTGTATATGACAGGATAAGATGAAGCCACATGGCAAAGAGGAAATGAGAATTAACTGCAAACTGGAATTAAAGTTATGAGTGAAAAAAAAAAGTCAGACCAGGAATGATGTGAATAACTATTTGAGCTAATTGTTTGGATTTTTTGCTTTACCCATCAAAGTATACATAATATATAGGGGTGTAACAAAGCACTGCGATGTAGAAATGAGAGGATGTTCCTCATGAGAACGTGCAATTCACAACGTGGGAATCAGCATTCTGTAATTTATGCATCTAATGCAACTGCACTGTTTGGACACCAGAGGTCCCAGTAGGTTATATGATTAGAGACTAGGTTCTTACAGTTAAAAATAGCTCTTCTGTAGCTTTTAAATGACACCACTGCGAGCTATAGCACCCGAGAAAGAGGTGACGGAAAACGGCCGGTTTAGGCGACTTTGGAGCTCTAATTGATGCCACAGGAGCTGCTATGAAGCTCATTAGGTTTTAATTGATCGTTTTCCCTGGGTCAGTCAGAGACTTTGATTCTTCAGTAACATTTTGGAGAGAATTTATAACGTATTTATTAGCTCATCCGGCCAAGAGGTGATGAGTTTATGCCATCACGTGTTGTCCGTTGTCTATCCAGCAGCGTCCACATTTCACAAAAATTGCTTCTTCTGTTTCAGTTCTTCACTGATTTTTCTTCTTTTTGGCAGGAATGTGGGTCTGCTTGGGGTGCATATAGCTTCTACCCAAATTTGCATAATTGCACTTAATAATGAAGATATGGAGTAGTTAATCAATCCCTAATGAGCAGTTTCCACACAAATCGCTTCTTCTCCCTCAATTCTTCACCGATTTTGATTCTTTCTGGCATGAAGGTAGGGGTACCTAGGGTGCATATAACTTCTACCCAGATTTGCTTCATTACAATTATTAATGAAGTTATGGACTAATTAAGCCTTAATGAGCAGTTCAACAAAAATCGTTTCTTCTCGGTCAATTCCTCACCCTTTTGGATTCTTTCTGGTAAATAGGTCGGTATTCCTAGGATGGATATCGCGTCTATATATAGCTTGTATACAGTGTATATAGCTTGCAACATTTATTGCGCAAGGTGGCCCACTTTAGATCGTTCCTTCTGGACTAGACGAGGCCGGAGTGAGCTACACCGTCATTGACGGTCTCGTTTTTAAGATGAGCAATTCCAGCGTTATGGACGTGACACTTGAACTCAAAATGGCAACAAATGACCCAGTGCATGTTTTATTGTCTCCCAGTATTTAAACAGGTGTTGCATATTTTAAGGCTGTACCATACTGGAGAAGTGATAGAACAAGAACAATTCCCATAGTACATCTAGGGCATGCCAGAAAATGCCAATAAAAGATGCGTTATGGATGTGACAGAAAAAGTATCACTTTTCTTGGGTGACTGTACATTTTTATCAAACTCTGTGAAATTGTAAACCTAATGTCGAAATGGAGATATCCATTTGATAGAGGGGTCCAAGGTGAATATTAAAAAATCTTTGTTTAAAATATTTTGTATTTCATGCAGAGTTTCAGAAGGAAAAGTCAGCGTTATGGATGTGACGAAATTCCGTTATGGATGTGACGCGTCTGAAATAGACATGGCATATGTTTAGAAAATCAGCAATTTAACCACCATAACCCTTTGAAAAACTCTCTAAATATCAGCTAAAACTATCAAAGTTCTTAAATAATATTTAGGATGGCTATTGTTTTGCTGTTTTGTGGATTTTAGCATACATTTCTGTGGCTTGTGGCAATAATATAGAATTGTACATGATCAAAGTTGATTTTAGCTTGGGGTTTACATTATAAGAAAGAAAGACTGACAGTGACACATTAGGTTGGTTACAAATTGGTTCAACTTATTCACATCTGTAAAATACAGGCCTAGGTGAGATCTCTGGGAGTGGTTTTGATGTATTACATGTTGCTTTATTTTTGCATGGTGAGGTTGACATTTACATGGAATTGCCCAGATGCGATGGTGCACCTGTAGTTTGTTTTGTTACAGTATTAAGCCTGGGTTCATAGCAATTTTATACAAACAAAAATCAATATTGTTTTGTACTGATTCAGAAATAAAAAAAAGGAGTCTTTATAGTCATCATTTTCTTCATTCAAATTTATTCTGAGAATCGAATTCTGAAGCCAGTATCACGAATTGAATCAAATTGCGACCAGAGCGTATCGTAACACTCCTACTAATTGGTATTGAACCAAATTGCAGCTACATAGAAAATGAACAGTCATTGATCAGTTTTTCACTTGCTCGTGCAAACATAAGGGTAGAGAAAGAACAGCACAACACGTGGGTTTACCTGAACCAAGAACATCTTCTGTCTTTCCGTTTCTGTCATTTGCCTGGCTATGACTGCAAGTCTACAGACATAAAACATATGACAAATTCGTTTAGATTTTTTGGTCTATTTAAAGATGAAATTGTCGAATATTTTAGAGTGACTCCAGAACTTTAATAATAATATACTCAGCAAAAATAAAAACTTGACACTCATTATTTTTCAAATAGTGTTTAGAAACTTTTCTTGAAAGAGTTCTTGTTGTGATTATGGTTAAATGCATTGTCAAGGGCATTACGTCACACATTCATTCTACTGGTCGGGCCTATGTAGCACGTGCGAGAGCACTGCACGCTAAAATCACGTTTCCACGTGACACAAGTGACGTGACCTATTGATACACGTGCAATTGATCTCACGGTAGCAGAGTAGAGTGTCATCTCAGAAAAACAAGGTTTTATGGTTAATTATTCGTTAATTTGCAATGCCACGACTGTCAAACATTCAGCGTGAACGTGCCATTGGCATGCTGAATACAGGAACATCCGTCACTGACGTTGTGAGGGTTATGGGATGCAGTCGACAGACCATCCATAATCTCCAGACACGTCTCCATCAAACTGGCACCACAGCTGACCGCCCCCGTCCTGGTCGACCACGTGTGACGTCACACGCAGAAGACCGACAGATTGTCTTACGTCATTTGCGTAATCGGTTTGTCACTGCCACATCCACTGGGAATGAATTGTTTGGAGGTCGAGTGACTGCCCAAACCATTCGAAATCGCCTGCACTCTGCTCTGCATTAAGTTGTGACTCACAGTTTTTGATCATGGACATTGTTGTCGCATTTCCGGTGGAACCGATTCCATGACAAACATGATCTGTATGCTATATCATCTTTAATGACAAGATAATTGAATACAATCGTTATTTCAAACCTATTTTCCAAAATGTTCAAATTATTGACTTTGAAACGAGTGTAAAGTTTTTATTTTTGTTGAGTTTATCATTACACATGCCATTGGCCACTATATCTGCTTCAGGCTTTTGTTCACATTTGTCAATTTTGATTGATTGAAAAAACATTGCGATGCAGCTGATCAGAAATCCCGTCCTCAGTAAACAGTGCCTCTCTGACCTGTAGGCGACGGAGCTGAGCATCAATGGCGTCCAACAGCAAATCGCAGTGGTCTCGAGAGAGAGCAGATGGACACCCCCCCAAATCACTGATCACCTCTGAGACGAGAGAAAGAACAAAATGACGACTAAAAATGCAATTAAAAAATTGTGTGTTATTATAAACTGTGTGTGGCTGAGGCTACAAAGCACTGGAGAACCAAATATAACAGTAGGGTCCATAGTATGTGTCCCAATTATGGTATGATTTAATTTTATTGCTATAACATACCTAAGTCATGATTTTCACACCTAAGACAAGGTATTGCAGGTGTGATTGAGAAAAAAATAAATAAAAAGACACCAAACCGTCGTGGTAGCCCACTTGGCTATTTCGGCCATTTGACTATAGTGGTGGACATGACGAGAACTGGCATTATTAACAGTTTGTGGAGCTGTAAATAACTCTGAGTGTAATAGGCAATCCTTTAAAGGTGCAATAGTTGTTTTTTTATGTTATAGTAGTACAGGTAGCCTGGAAAATGTGTCGAACGATGGGAAACAACAACAACAACAACAACAACGTTTAAGCACTAGCATCAGCACAACGGTGTTATTTGGCTGAGAAAAGTCTGTTTGGAAACTGTAGTCTGGGCCAGACTTGTGTTTACATAATCATAATCCGGTCATGTATCTCATCTCATCTCATTATCTCTAGCCGCTTTATCCTTCTACAGGGTCGCAGGCAAGCTGGAGCCTATCCCAGCTGACTATGGGCGAAAGGCGGGGTACACCCTGGACAAGTCGCCAGGTCATCACAGGGCTGACACATAGACACAGACAACCATTCACACTCACATTCACACCTACGGTCAATTTAGAGTCACCAGTTAACCTAACCTGCATGTCTTTGGACTGTGGGGGAAACCGGAGCACCCGGAGGAAACCCACGCGGACACGGGGAGAACATGCAAACTCCACACAGAAAGGCCCTCGCCGGCCACGGGGCTCGAACCCAGGACCTTCTTGCTGTGAGGCGACAGCGCTAACCACTACACCACCGTGCCGCCTGGTCATGTATTATTATTATTATTATTACTACATATTCACACCACAATGCGCCTACACTCCACCCACATTTCGGTCTGTACAGAAAGGAACAGAAAATATAACCAAATCTGAAAAGTTTACCCAGTGCAGCTAGATACATTTACCATAAAATGCTTAAAAAAAAAAAAAAAAAAAGCATGAAAAAACCCCATAGTAAACAAGAAGAAACTTTGGTCATGCTTATCCAAGATAGACAACCAGTGAAGGGGGTGAAGTTGAAGGCAAAATGAGCAACGTTGCTCCTGGACAGGTATGTATATATCTGTATAAAGTGTTGAATTGGTTTCACATAGCAAATTACGTAGATAAGAAGATTTCGTAAAGGAAGTAAGGTAATGTTTTGGATGAACTGTATATAGCATACTTGCCAACTCTACCGATTCATGTCGTAGTCTACTGCGTTTGACAGGTGAATACCACCTTCCACTTTTAGTTCTAAAATCTCCCGCATTACAAAATAATCAGCGAGCACTGTTACTGTAGATTCGCTCTTCGGAGCTCACTTCAGCCGTTTTCGGCACACAAGTTTATAGCATCAAGTAGTCATATTAAGTGAAGCCGAGAGCCAGTGGAACGATGTGATAATAATGTTGAATCTAAATTGTATCGCTCTATCACGCCATTCCGCTGGTTCTTGTTATGGTTCGAGCCAATCGGAAATGAGGTTACATATACTTGTGCTTTTTCTCAAGCCAAAATAATTTGCTCCAAGACTTCTGTCTATTAGCCGTGGCCTATAAGCGGCTTTGGGACCAAAAAGTTGCCGGTTTGATTCCCTGGACCAGCAGGAATGGCTCAAGTGAACTTAAACAAGGCACCTAACCCCAACTGCTTCCCAGAGAGTCTGCTAAATGCCATTAATGTAATATTACAACAAATCGTGCCAGTATTTGTAAAAACCAAACACACTTTGGTGACTGCGGACAATGAAAACTTTGAAGAAAAAAAAAAGATTCACTATGACAACAAATTCAAAGTGACTTGGTCGTCGGGTCATCCAGCATGAATTTTTTGAAGTACGTTGGTCCGATTTCTTGATCAATTTTCTTCAAATATGGCACTCAGAATGCAGGAGAATGCACCATTTTACACCATTTTTTATTTCACAGGGGAATACTTCACACACCCCTTGAAAGGCACGACTGCATCACACAATCTGATCTACTACTTTTCCTTCTCGAGGGATTGGCAAGTATATACAGTGCTCAGCATAAATGAGTGCACCCCCTTTGAAAAGTAACATTTTAAACAATATCTCAATGAACACAAACAATTTCCAAAATGTTGAAAAGACAAAGTTTAATGTAACATCTGTTTAACTTATAACGTGAAAGTAAGGTTAATAATATAACTTCGATTACACATTTTTCAGTTTTACTCAAATTAGGGTGGTGCAAAAATGAGTACACCCCACAACAAAAACTACTACATCTAGTACTTTGTATGGCCTCCATGATTTTTAATGACGGCACCAAGTCTTCTAGGCATGGAATGAACAAGTTGGGGACATTTTGCAACATCAATCTTTTTCCATTCTTCAACAACGACCTCTTTTAGTGACTGGATGCTGGATGGAGAGTGATGCTCAACTTGTTTCTTCAGAATTCCCCATAGGTGTTCGATTGGGTTCAGATCAGGAGACATACTTGGCCACTGAATCACTTTCACCCTGTTCTTCTTCAGAAATCCAACAGTGGCCTTAGATGTGTGTTTAGTCATGTTGGAAAAGTGCACGACAACCAAGGGCACGGAGTGATGGTAGCATCTTCTCTTTCAGTATAGAGCAATACATCTGTGAATTCATGATGCCATCAATGAAATGCAGCTCCCCGACACCAGCAGCACTCATGCAGCCCCACATAAGGACACTGCCACCACCATGTTTCACTGTAGGCACCAGGCATTTTTCTTTGTATTCCTCACCTTTGCGACGCCATACAGTTTTGAAGCCATCAGTTCCAAAAACATTTCTCTTGGTCTCATCACTTCAGAGTATAGAGTCCCAGTAGTCTTCATCTTTGTCAGCATGGGCCCTGGCAAACTCTAGGTGGGCTTTTTTGTGCCTGGGCTTTAGGAGAGGCTTCTTTCGTGGACGGCATCCATGCATGCCATTCCTCTGCAGTGTACGCCGTATTGTGTCACGGGAAATAGTCACCCCAGTTTGGCTTTCTACTTCTTTAGATAACTGCAGTGAACTTGCATGCCGATTTTCTTCAACCCTTCTCATCAGAAGACGCTCCTGTCGAGGTGTTAACTTCCGTGGACGACCTGGACGTCTCTGTGAGATGGTTGCAGTTCCATCTTTCTTAAATTCTTGTACCACTTTTGCTACAGTATTCTGACTGATAAGTAAAGCTTTGCTGATCTTTTTGTAGCCTTCACCTTTGTGGTGTAAAGAAAGTATTTTATCACTCTCCATCCAGCATCCAGTCACTAAAAGAGGTCGTTGTTGAAGAATGGAAAAGATTGATGTTGCAAAATGTCGCCAACTTGTTCATTCCATGCCTAGAAGACTTGGTGCTGTCATTAAAAATCATGGAGGCCATACAAAGTACTAGATGTAGTAGTTTTTGTTGTGGGGTGTACTCATTTTTGCACCACCCTAATTTGAGTAAAATTGAAAAAATGTGTAATCTAAGTTATATTATTAACCTTACTTTCACGTTATAAGTTAAACAGATGTTATATTAAACTTTGTCTTTCGGGCCACCAAATCCTAAGTATCCTTCTTAAACGTCTATGAATAAATGCTTGTACTTTCCTCAGCATAGCCTTTGTAGTCCTCCAAGTTTCTGAGCCACACAGCAACACCGCTTTGACATTGGTATTGAAGATACGTAATTCGGTTGATGATGTGATATCCCTCACTTTCCAAACCTCCTGCAAGATATTACAGGCTGCTCTGGCTTTCCCAATTCTAGCTTCGATGTCATCTTCTGTGCCTCCACTAGTACTCACAATACTTCTAAGATACGTGAAAGATGAAACCTCCTCGATGTCCCCCTTCTCCAGTAGAAGAGGGTTCTCGTTGTTGTTGTTAATCCTCATAGACTTTGTTTTATCCTTACTTACGAATAGCCCCAGTTTAAGGCCCGGTCCCACTGGCCGATGGACACAAAACGTATGCAAAAAGGACACAGCGGACGAACAAAATTTCGGGGGTGGCTCTATCCGTTTTCATCCGCTCCAGAAATGGACAAAATTGGCAAAAATTTGCGAAAACAGAACGGAAAAGAACGGACGTGGGTAGTATATAGCGGGGATGTTAAACGCATGTTCATAGGAAGCCTAGTGGATGAAAGCGGATGGAGGTGGATGACAGCTCCGAAGGGGTTACCGGTGATAACTGAGAAGCGGACGCATAGCAGAAAGAGCGGATGCATAGCGGATGAAGGGGATGCATCACGTACGCCTAACGGAAACAAAGGGGATGTTGCGCGGATGTATATCGGATGCAGACCGTTCACTGCGCATGCGGGGAGTATGAATTGCGTCTGCTCCGCGGATATAAAGGGATGCAGCACGCACGCCGTCAGCATAAACGTGCTTGCGGCTACATCGATACATCTCTACTATTAGATGATTTTCTCCCCCTTTTTATACAAAATATCGATTGTCCGCTAGGTGTCCTTCTACATACTCTAGACATCCTAAATATACGAGATACATCCCAGATATAAACGCTTTGTCCGTTTTGAATACTTTATATACGAGATGCATACGCTTACATCCTTTCTATTTCCGTGCTACTAACGATGAATAGACGTTTCATGTACCTTATCTTTCCTCCCTCTTTCCGTTTTCAGCTGCAGCGGATGCGAGTTGCGAGGATGCCCAGAGGATGCAGAGAGGATACAGCAGACGTTTAACGGATGATAACGGACATAGAACGTTTGTTGCTCGTATATGTCGCGGATTTACATCGTACACGGCGGAAAGTTCATCCGTTCTAAAAGTTTTGTGCAGCTCAAAACTTTTTGCGCGGATGAAAATCACAGTGGACGGATGCTCGATGGATAGAGCGTATGAAGCACGTATGCAATGAGTACACAACGGATGCGTAGCGTTTTCCAACGGATGGCAAAGATTTTTTTACGTTTTACATCCTCTTTGCATCCGTAAGTGCAGTGGGACCGGGCCTTTAGCTGCTGACTGCTCCAAGAGTCTGATCTTATCCTGCATCTGACTGTGGCTATGCGATAGTAGAACGATGTCATCAGCAAAGTCTAGATCATCCACAAGGTCCACTGTATTCCATTCCTTCTACCTTCTGTGCTCTCCTGCAGTATCCAGTCCACAGCTAGCAGTATGTATATAATGCTAGCTATTTCCCTTGCAGCTAACACAGCTAACTCACTAACACCGCTACTGACAGTCAACAGATTCTTGGAGAATGGTTTTGTGTGTATGAGTGGAAATGAGAGGAGGGTTCAAAGAGTTAAAAAAAAAAATCTTTCTGATGTTGTTTTACTTCACCAATTTAACCACTAGGGGTCCAATCAGACCAGTCAGACTAATCTTGCTTAATGCACCTTTAATCTGGACGTGAACCAAAATCCCATAAACCAAAATCAGTAAAAGATATGACACAGATCTGAGATTGATATAACAGTTGGAAGAAACCTTTCTGACCAGTACGGAGCAGCTCATCAGTGTCATCAGCTCCATCATGGGTGCCGTCTTCCATGACCTACAGGTTAGAAAGCACAATAATGGTCATGTAATGACAGATAATTAATATCTGGATCTTGTACATACAGTATGTATTGTGGTGTCTTTTCAGACTGAAAAGACACCACAGTGCACATGTACAAGATCATGCTGCCCACTACACCACCGTGGGTGGCACGGTAGTGTAGCCGTTAGCACGGCCGCCTCACAGCAAGAAGGTTCTGGGTTCGAGCCCAGCGGCCGGCAAGGGCCTTTCTGTGTGGAGTTTGCATGGTGTCTGTGTGGGTTTTCTCCGGGTGCTCCGGTTTCCCCTACAGTCCAAAGACATGCGGTTAGGTTAATATGGGACGGCCTTGAGTGAGGCACCTAACTCCTGATTGCTCCCTGGGTGCTGTTAGCATGGCTGCCCACTGCTTGTGCGTGTTCACTGCTTCAGATGGGTTAAATGCAGAGAGAAATTTCACAAGTGTGTGATGAATAAAAAGTTGTTCTTTCTGAAGTATGTTTTCTTTCATTTTTGGTTTCTTGGTCATTGTTTTATTCCTTTTTTTATTTAATTTTGCCACTATTAAAGGAATGGTGTGGTCAAAAATGAATTCAAAAATGAATTCTGTATTATACGCGGCACGGTGGTGTAGTGGTTAGCGCTGTCGCCTCACAGCAAGAAGGTCCGGGTTCGAGCCCCGTGGCCGGCGAGGGCTTTTCTGTGAGGAGTTTGCTTTTTCTCCCCATGTCCGCGTGGGTTTCCTCCGGGTGCTCCGGTTTCCCCCACAGTCCAAAGACATGCAGGTTAGGTTAACTGGTGACTCTAAATTGACCGTAGGTGTGAATGGTTGTCTGTGTCCATGTGTCAGCCCTGTGATGACCTGGCGACTTGTCCAGGGTGTACCCCGCCTTTCGCCCGTAGTCAGCTGGGATAGGCTCCAGCTTGCCTGCGACCCTGTAGAACAGGATAAAGCGGCTAGAGATAATGAGATGAGATGAATTCTGTATTATACGCGGCACGGTGGTGTAAGTGGTTAGCACAGCCGCCTCACAGCAAGAAGATTCTGGGTTCGAGCCCAACAGCTGGTGAGGGCCTTTCTGTGCGGAGTTTGCATGTTCTCCCCGTGTCCGCGTGGGTTTCCTCCGGGTGCTCCGGTTTCCCCTACAGTCCAAAGACATGCAGGTTAGGTTAATATGGGGCGGCCTTGGGCTGAGGTGCCCTTGAGCGATGCACCCAACTCCCAACTGCTCCCCGGGCGCTGTTAGCATGGCTGCCCACTGCCTGTGTGTGTGTGTGTGTGTTCATTGCTTCAGATGGGTTAAATGCAGAGAGGAAATTTCACAAGTGTGTGAAGAATAAAAGTTCTTTCTCACTACATACACTACCGTTCAAAAGTTTGGGGTCACCCAGACAATTTTGTGTTTTCCATGAAAAGTCACACTTTTATTTCCCACCCTAAGTTGTAAAATGAATAGAAAATATAGTCAAGACATTTTTCTGGCCATTTTGAGCATTTAATCGACCCCACAAATGTGATGCTCCAGAAACTCAATCTGCTCAAAGGAAGGTCAGTTTTATAGCTTCTCTAAAGAGCTCAACTGTTTTCAGCTGTGCTAACATGATTGTACAAGGGTTTTCTAATCATCCATTAGCCTTCTGAGGCAATGAGCAAACACATTGTACCATTAGAACACTGGAGTGAGAGTTGCTGGAAATGGGCCTCTATACACCTATGGAGATATTGCACCAAAAACCAGACATTTGCAGCTAGAATAGTCATTTAGCACATTAGCAACGTATAGAGTGCATTTCTGATTAGTTTAAAGTGATCTTCATTGAAAAGAACAGTGCTTTTCTTTCAAAAATAAGGACATTTCAAAGTGACCCCAAACTTTTGAACGGTAGTGTACATAAATACAAACTGACAAGATTGTAGAAAGAATGGGAGCAGCATGATGTATAGCGCAGAAAAAAAAGTACAGTATTTGTTCATCAGAAATAAGTGAATCTGTATGGGGCGGACTGAACCATTTGGTGCTTTGACGGTGGGGGGGATAAGCCCTAATGGTTATGCATATTCTTATTAATAATGAAAATATGACAAGTTAAAATCACTCAATATATTAATTAGGATTATTTTTAATCAATTCTGATTTAAAGTACATTTTAAAAAGGCGAAAATATAACAAATCAAATCAGTTTTGAGGGTCGTAACAACCCCCCCCCCCCGCGAGTGGTGTTACGGTTACCTAGGAAACGGCTCCTAGAGAAAGGAAGGAACTCCTCAAAACACCTTCACACAAGAAACTTACAAAAAGCTTTTTCACTCCTAAAAAGTGTCTAAAATGTCCGAAATTCGGTATACTGTTCGTATTGTTATTTATAAATAAAAACAAATACATTTACTGAACTAATCAGGCTAGTTAGATCGGTTTATCGAATTAGTGTTCAAGTTTGAATCGCACTTTTCTTTCATTTTCTCTCACAGCATGTATGGAATAATTGTTTTTTCCTGTAAAAGTCATGTACAGCCCTTTAAACCCACTGTAATGTGCACTCACGGTTAGTTTATCTCCTCAGAAAGGAAGCTGAAATGTCTAGTTCCGGTCTCGCGCGAGATAAGACACGACTGAGCGACATTTAAGCCAAGCGCGCGCCCAAGGCTTCTTAGCAACAAGCGCCCCTAGCAACCAACGCTAGCAAAGAGTTAGCAGAGTGTGCATGTGTTTGCATTCCTGCAGGGTTCCTGCAACTATTTTTTTAAAAACATTTAAAATAATACAGAATGCACAAAAAGATTAGATTCTGTGGGAAAACGGTCACATTTTGTGATCTCAGTGATTTTGGTTTCATTTGCATATTTCATAATAATAATCTTTATGAGGCACAGGGTTTCAAAAGCTGACACTTATTTACATGAAAGCTGTGCATAACAAACATAAATGAACGGAAAAAATATACAATAACAAATAAAATAAATAAAAATATAATACTGTGGAGGGCGGCACGGTGGTGTAGTGGTTAGCGCTGTCGCCTCACAGCAAGAAGGTCCTGGGTTCGAGCCCTGGGGCCGGCGAGGGCCTTTCTGTGTGGAGTTTGCATGTTCTCCCCGTGTCCGCGTGGGTTTCCTCCGGGTGCTCCGGTTTCCCCCACAGTCCAAAGACATGCAGGTTAGGTTAACTGGTGACTCTAAATTGACCGTAGGTGTGAATGTGAGTGTGAATGGTTGTCTGTGTCTATGTGTCAGCCCTGTGATGACCTGGCGACTTGTCCAGGGTGTACCCTGCCTTTCGCCCGTAGTCAGCTGGGATAGGCTCCAGCTTGCCTGCGACCCTGTAGAAGGATAAAGCGGCTAGAGATAATGAGATGAGATGGATAAAAATATTAAAACATAACGATTTGAATTGACAATGGAAACTTCAATAAATAGTGTGAAAATTATAATAACTTAGAGGTTTGAGTACACAGAACAATTTAGAGTTAATCTAGAACATTTTTAGTGATATACACATCACCAGTAGTTTGATTCTAGTTACAGTGGTGCTTGAAAGTTTGTGAACCCTTTAGAATTCTCTACATTTCTGCATAAATAGGACCAAAAACATTATCAGATTTTCACACAAGTCCTAAAAGTAGACTAGACAGGGACACTCTAACGAGTGCAAACCCCGCCTTTTCCCTATTAAAATACATTGGGCGAAAATTTCGAAGTTCTGCCATGACCTTGACCTTTGACCTCCAAAATTTAATGGTTTCCTTCCTGGGTGATTGGCAACACATGTACAAAATTTGGTCCAAATCGATCCATTGGTTCTTGAGATATCTTGCAGACACACAGACAGACAGACAGATACACACACACACAGACTGACGCAGGTGAAAATAATAACCCCTCCGACTACTGTCGGCGGGGTTAATAAAAAGAACCCAGTTAGACAAAAGAGACAAAAATATTATACCTGGTTATTTTATTTATTGAGGAAAATGATCCAATATGACATACCTGTGAATGGCAAAAGTATGTGAACCTCTAGGATTAGCAGTTAATTTGAAGGTGAAATTAGAGTCAGGTGTTTTCAATCAATGGGATGACAATCAGGTGTGAGTGGGCACCCTGTTTTATTTAAAGAACAGGGATCTATCAAAGTCTGATCTTCACAACACATGTTTGTGGAAGTGTATCATGGCACGAACAAAGGAGATTTCTGAGGACCTCAGAAAAAGCGTTGTTGATGCTCATCAGGCTGGAAAAGGTTACAAAACCATCTCTAAAGAGTTTGGACTCCACCAATCTACAGTCAGACAGATTGTGTACAAATGGAGGAAATTCAAGACCATTGTTACCCTCCCCAGGAGTGGTCAACCAACAAAGATCACTCCAAGAGCAAGGCGTTTAATATTCGGTGAGGTCGGTGAGGTCACAAAGGACCCCAGGGTAACTTCTAAGCAACTGAAGGCCTCTCTCACATTGGCTAATATTAATGTTCATGAGTCCACCATCAGGAGAACACTGAACAACAATGGAGTGCATGGCAGGGTTGCAAGGAGAAAGCCACTGCTCTCCAAAAAGAACATTGCTGCTCATCTGCAGTTTGCTAAAGATCACATGGACAAGCCAGAAGGCTATTGGAAAAATGTTTTGTGGATGGATGAGACCAAAATAGAACTTTTTGGTTTAAATGAGACGCATTATGTTTGGAGAAAGGAAAACACTGCATTCCAGCATAAGAACCTTATCCCATCTGTGAAACGTGGTGGATGCCATCATTGATGGAACAATGAATTCTGAATTATACCAGCGAATTCTAAAGGAAAATGTCAGAACATCTGTCCATGAACTGAATCTCAAGAGAAGGTGGGTCATGCAGCAAGACAATGACCCTAAGCACACAAGTCGTTCTACCAAAGAATGGTTAAAGAAGAATAAAGTTAATGTTTTGGAATGGCCAAGTCAAAGTCCTGCCCTTAATCCAATCAAAATGTTGTGGAAGGACCTGAAGCGAGCAGTTCATGTGAGGAAACCCACCAACATCCCAGAGTTGAAGCCGTTCTGTACGGAGGAATGGGCTAAAATTCCTCCAAGCCGGTGTGCAGGACTGATCAACAGTTACCACAAACATTTAGTTGCAGTTATTGCTGCACAAGGGGGTCACACCAGATACTGAAATCAAAGGTTCACATACTTTTACCACTCACAGATATGTAATCTCATCTCATTTTCATTATCTGTAGCCGCTTTATCCTGTTCTACAGGGTTGCAGGCAAGCTCGTGCCTATCCCAGCTGACTACGGGCGAAAGGCGGGGTACACCCTGGACAAGTCGCCAGGTCATCACAGGGCTGACACATAGACACAGACAACCATTCACACTCACATTCACACCTACGGTCAATTTAGAGCCACCAGTTAACCTAACCTGCATGTCTTTGGACTGTGGGGGAAACCGGAGCACCCGGAGGAAACCCACGCGGACACGGGGAGAACACGCAAACTCCACACAGAAAGGCCCTCGCCGGCCACGGGGCTTGAACCCGGACCTTCTTGGTGTGAGGCAACAGCGCTAACCACTACACCACCATGCCGCCCCCAGATGTGTAATATTGGATCATTTTCCTCAATAAATAAATGACCAAGTATAATATTTTTGTCTCATTTGTTTAACTGGGTTCTCTTTATCTACTTTTAGGACTTGTGTGAAAATCTGATGATGTTTTCGGTCATATTTATGCAGAAATATAGAAAATTCTAAAGGGTTCACAAACTTTCAGGCACCACTGTATATACATCACCAGTAGTTTGGTTCTAGTGTTGTAGTTTTGTACTTCAGAATTGTGGGTAAACATGTTCCTGAGATATGACGGGCAAAGTCCCTTCAATTTGAATATAAAAAAGCATTTATGGAAAGTCCAACGATCAGTTAAAGGGATCCAACCCAACTCTCTAAACAAGTTTTCAGATCGTTCTTCTCTGAAAAGCCTTGTTGATGATAGAAGTAAAAAAAAAAAAAGAATGGCCAGGTCCGTTCAAGTTCACAGGACAGATAACAGTAACTCAAATAGCCACTCTGGACAACCGTGTTGAGCAGAAAAGCATCTCGGAACGTAATACAAATAAAAATGAGCCTCATTAGATGTGGACTGTTTCAATGGCGGTGCTTGCAAAAAATAATTTCTCATGATAATGTGTTAATTATTTACAACCTCAAATCAGAAAAAGTTGGGATGGTATGGAAAATGCAAATCAAAAAAGTGATTTCAAAATCTACTTTGACTTGTATTTCATTGCAGACAGGATCAGGATGGAGCCAAGATATTTCAAGATGTTTCGTCTGGTCACCTTCATTTCACTTCATTTCACTTCATCTCATTTCAGGCCTGCAACACATTCCAAAAAAAGTTGGAATGGGGGCAATTTCAGGTGAGTAATGAGGTAAAACTATTAAGTAATGATGCGATTTGAAACAGGTGATGTCAACAGGTGACTGTAATCATGATGCCAATAATGCAGTCTGCGTAGGAAGTAGAGACACTGCTGGGCTTTCCTGGCTATGGAGCTGGTGTTGAGGGACCAGGTGAGGTTCTCTGCCAGATGAACGCCAAGGAATCTGGTGCTCTTGACGTTCTCCATGAGTCAGCCATAGGGTGACCACCTGTCCCGCATAGCGCGTGCGCGTACAGCATTTGAAGACGAATTTATGCGTCCCGCAAATTCAGAACGTGTCCCGCATAATCGATGCTTGCTGAGGGGGATGTCGCTCTCCCTGGGCCACCCAGGCAGCCAAACGAATATTACTTGACATTTCAGCACACCACCGTCGGCACTATAGACTGTAGAACAAAACCACACACACCCCTCACAACTGACTGGTTGTTGTCAACTTTTTGTTGTTGCCATGACACCGCACTCACATGCACAGACAGTGACGAGGGACGCAGGTGCAACGCATGCATTGCTTTCATATTAAAAAATGGAGAAAGGTACCGGGGAGATGGCAGGTGAGGCACCGCCACCTCCAGTTAAAAAGAGGTGTATGTACAGGAAAGAGTGGGAAAATGAATATTTGTGGCTGAAAGGGGTTGAGGGGGATACCGAGAGGGCTTTTTGTGACCTTTGCAAAACATCTTTCTCAATCGGACATGGCGGGGAATGCGATGTGAAATGACACAGGCTCGTGGAGACTCACAAGAAACGTGTGCAACAGAAAGAAACGTCTAAATCTATGGATGCTTTCCTCCGACCCAAAAACGACTCTCTAGCTGACAAAGTGACTGCGGCAGAGGTGACGAGTGTGTATCACACTGTCCAACACGCAATATCATATCGGGCAGGACTTTTTTTCTACTGTTTCTGTGGTGCTGAGCCACTACAATTCCTGTTAATCCACTGAAAACTAAATGGAGACTTGTCACTATTCCTGCTGTTCTGATGCACTGCAAAGCCTCAGACTCAATATTATATTATGATTGATTTAAAGTGAATAAATTGTATAATGGAAAATAAATAAAATTGAGTAGCTTCAGTAAATCATAAGTGGAAGTGTGTCTGTCAAGTCATAATTGAATGGTCAAAATATTATGAATGTTTATTTAAAAAAAAACACATTTGTTGGCCTGTTCATGACCATAAATCACCAATAACAGCAGATTAGGGTATTATGTAAGGTAGTATGTGCTAGAAATGGGTAAACCACTATCTGTGAGTCTTCCAGCGGCCGGCGCGGCGCAGTGGGGTCGGCGTCCCACATTGTCCCTCAAAAACATACCCCTTGTCCCCCCTTGGGCTTATGAGCAGGTGGTCACCCTAGTCAGCCATCTCCAGCATCTTGCACACTATTTTAGTCTCCCCATGGTGGTCCATATGTTCTGAAAAATACCCGTCTGTATGACTCAGATTTTGAGCTTGAATAGTGTCCAGTGTTTCCATCCATCCATCCATCCATCCATTATCCGTAGCCGCTTATCCTGTACAGGACACAGGCAAGCTGGAGCCTATCCCAGCCGACTATGGGTGAAAGGTGGGGTACACCCTGGACAAGTCACCAGGTGATTGCAGGGCTGACACATAGAGACAAACAACCATTCACACTCACACCTATGGTCAATTTAAAGCTACCAGTTAACCTAAGCTGCATGTCTTTGGACTGTGGGGGAAACCGGAGCACCTGGAGAACATGCAAACTCCACCCAGAAAGGCCCTCGTCAGCCGCTGGGCTTGAACCCAGGACCTTCAAGATAACCTTTATTATCTGTTCAGTTGCAAACCCAGACCTAGAGATACTGAGTGACATGCTTGATTGCTGGTGAGTGACCTTTAACCTTCGTCATTTCTTGGGAATACTCATGAATTTGAACACACGCATCCAAAAGTTTCCTGTTTCGGCATATTGTATTATTTTATTCTGGCCTGAGCTTCATGACAAATCTTTTATTATTATTATTATGATTATTATTATAGTCATCGTTTTCAGCTTGTGCGTATTCAGACAAGTTAACTGATTAAAATGTGCTGCGAGTGCCACAGTTGATGAACTTTGATCAGAACACGATCTTGCTTAACCAGATGTG
Organism: Neoarius graeffei; assembly: GCF_027579695.1. Taxonomy (NCBI): domain Eukaryota; kingdom Metazoa; phylum Chordata; class Actinopteri; order Siluriformes; family Ariidae; genus Neoarius; species Neoarius graeffei. The sequence continues at coordinate 53,568,506 of NC_083592.1, forward strand.
TGTAAATCCCTCGTCTGATTGGTTTACCAGCCCACACACCCCTTTAAAGGCCCCTCGAACTCCTGCACCAGGCTCGCACTCAGCCTTTCTGTCTACCTGGACCTGCACTGCAGCCTCACAGACTACATACAGCTCGCAATGTCGGACAGAGGAGCCTTCGATACCAATGTGATCACGCTGACCAGGTTCGTCTTGGAGGAAGGACGGAAAGCCAAAGGGACTGGAGAGCTGACCACGCTCCTCAACTCCATGTGCACAGCCATCAAAGCCATTTCCTCTGCAGTCAGGAAGGCAGGAATCGCTAACCTGTAAGTATCACCTGGTGCTTCTCTGGAAACCTGGTGTTGGCGTATGTACACTGGAAATGCACACGTTATATTTTATAACCATTTTTTCTATAAAATAATTCTAAATACACCAGATTTGATTGGTTTGTATGATTGAGATGTTATCATGTTTACAACACCACAGTGTTGTCAGAAGGCGTTGATTAATTTTCTATAAGAGCAGCTCTAATAAATAGTAGTTCTCGAAATAGACAGAACGTTTATGGAAGGAGTCTCCAGTATCAGTCAGTGGGGTTTCTACCAAACCAGTCAAGAGTTAGGAGAGATGTGTTTAAGCTTTCTGGTTTCTCAGTAAGATGTTTTTTTGTTTTCCTCTTAAAGCTAGACCGCCTTTCAGATTTTTCAAGTGTAGGTCAGAAAAATAATTTTCCCCGACACCCAATTATTTTTGTTTGGTGGACCAAAAGCTACTGAATCCAAATCACAGACTTCCAATTTTATTATTTAAAAAAAAAAAAGAACAATTAATGAATTTAGGGCCACATGGCCTGAAATTCTCCGCTATTGCTTCACCATGACTCAATTCAAGATACTACGTTATGCAGCATGTGGTGGGCTTTCCCTGTTCGTGCAAGGCATTGTGGGATACAAATTTGAAACAGGAGAGAAAAATGGAGGACGCAAGTGTGCGAATGAAACGTGAAAGACCGACTACAGTAACGGAAAGAAAGCGAGAAGAAAAGACGTGATGTTACCGTATATACGAAGGAAAGGAAACGCAGGACCAAACTAATAAATATCGGCGCTCAGCGAGCACCTCGGTGTGATCAGCTGTTCGTTTAGCGACAGAATGATGGAACTGTCAGTGCATGCTCAAAGGTAAACCTGCGCATGCGCACACACACACACGGACTTCCTCTGTCTGCTTGACTGCACGAAGCGAGCGACTTCATGCACATTATTTGCTTTAATCCACTTAAATTAAATAACTTCCCAGCCACAGAACAGAATGGCCTGATATTTTGTGAGATATTACAGAAATAAACATATATCACAATGACCACATTTCAGAGGGAAATAAATTTCACCGATTGTATGAAATCAAAAGGCAGTCTAGCTTTAATGTCAGTAGAGAGAAAAGAAAGGCTGTTGAGGGAACGACCGAGTATTGCTGAGATAACAAGAACTAACTCGCTTTGCAGGCAAAAATTATAACTATGAATAAACAAAAATGACGTTCATTCATACTTCAACTTCTGGATAACGTCAAGAGTAACTCCGCTTCATCACGCCACTCTGACACTGATTATTTTCCTATAACAGAATGCCATGCCACGCAGTGCTTTTTTTTCCCCTACATATAATATGTACACTCACCGGCCACATTATTAGGGACACCCCTACATCCACCTGCTGTTCTGTTTGAAGCCGTTCTCTAAACAGCCGATCCCTCGACAGCAGCACCATGCATCAGATCACACAGATACAAATCAAGAGCTTCAGTTCATTAATATTCACAATGTTCAAACATCATAACGGGAAAAACTGTGATCTCACGGTGAAGTGTGACTTTCTTTCACTGTGGTATGGGTGTTGGTTTGAGCCCGATGAGTATTTTTGGTTTGAGTATTTCAGAAACTGCTGATCTCCTTCCTGGGGTTTTCACACACAGCGGTCTCTAGAGTTTACACAGAATGGTGCGAAAAACAACAACAAAAAAACCATTGAGTTAAGTGAGCGACAGTTTTGTGAGTGGAAACAAACGCCTTGTTGATAAGAGAGGGTCGGAGGAAAATGGACAGATTGAGCAGTTCAAGCTTTTTTGCCAGGAAGGATATAGTAACTCATATAATCACTCTTTACAACCGTGGTGAGCAGAAAAGCATCTCAGCATGCAACAGAAAACAGAAGAACACATTGGATTCCAGTCCTGCAGCCAAGAACAGGGATCTTAGAGTCAACAACAACAAGTTCCTCATCATTATCATTATCTCTAGCCGCTTTATCCTGTTCTACAGGGTCGCAGGCAAGCTGGAGCCTATCCCAGCTGACTACGGGCGAAAGGCGGGGTACACCCTGGACAAGTCGCCAGGTCATCACAGGGCTGACACATAGACACAGACAACCATTCACACTCACATTCACACCTACGCTCAATTTAGAGTCACCAGTTAACCTAACCTGCATGTCTTTGGACTGTGGGGGAAACCGGAGCACCCGGAGGAAACCCACGCGGACACGGGGAGAACATGCAAACTCCACACAGAAAGGCCCTCGCCGACCACGGGGCTCGAACCCGGACCTTCTTGCTGTGAGGCGACAGCGCTAACCACTTCACCACCGTGCCGCCCACAACAAGTTCCTATTAAATGTAATGAAATATAATTATACTCTGCTGCATTAACAAAATCATACAAAATCTGCATTAACATTTTTTTCTGATTGGACTATTAACCATAGAGGCACGGTGGTGTAGTGGTTAGCGCTGTCGCCTCACAGCAAGAAGGTCCGGGTTCGAGCCCCGTGGCCGGCGAGGGCCTTTCTGTGCGGAGTTTGCATGTTCTCCCCGTGTCCGCGTGGGTTTCCTCCGGGTGCTCTGGTTTCCCCCACAGTCCAAAGACATGCAGGTTAGGTTAACTGGTGACTCTAAATTGAGCGTAGGTGTGAATGTGAGTGTGAATGGTTGTCTGTGTCTATGTGTCAGCCCTGTGATGACCTGGCGACTTGTTCAGGGTGTACCCCGCCTTTCACCCGTAGTCAGCTGGGATAGGCTCCAGCTTGCCTGCGACCCTGTAGAACAGGATAAAGCCGCTAGAGATAATGAGATGAGAATGGACTATTAACCAGTTTTTTGTTTGTGTAATATAGTCAGTGTTGAGTATGTTTTCTGAGTGCACTTATCTCTGCCAAACACTGTTATTGATTAACACATCCTCGTTTTACCTTTTAACCAGCACATGCAGTCATGCAGCGTAGAAACACACATTAGCAAAAATGACATATTTACATCTGGTGGCTGATAGGTTTATGTTGTTCGGAAATAGATTTTAAGAAAAAAAAATCACCATTATTAATAATCATCTATCAGGAAGTTTGTTTGTTTGTTTGTTTGTTTGTTTGTTTGCTGCACTGATTTCCTTGCACACCTCCTTCTCACTTTCTGTCTTTCTCATTTCACCTTTCGGTTCCATGATAAGTCCTGTGACGTTTGGTACAGATAATGCAGTCAAGCTTGCAAATCACATGTTGCACACCAAAATCTGTAATTCAAAAAACAGAAGCATGAACTGATCTTTTTATCATTTTACTCATAAGTCAAATAATTGTTTAAAAGGTGCTGACTGCAAAGTCATCTGAATTTTTAAAATATTTTTATTTTGCATGACATTTTCGTCTGTCTCGCAAGATATGAAGTTTATCTTCCATCCTTTACCTGTAGCCGTTTATCCTGTTCTACAGGGTCACAGGCAAGCTGGAGTATGTGCGAAAGGCGGGGTACACCCTGGACAAGTCGCCAGGTCATCACAGGGCTGACACATAGACACAGACAACCATTCACACTCACATTCACACCTACGGTCAATTTAGAGTCACCAGTTAACCTAACCTGCATGTCTTTGGACTGTGGGGGAAACCGGAGCACCCGGAGGAAACCCACACGGACACGGGGAGAACATGCAAACTCCACACAGAAAGGCCCTCGCCGGCCCCGGGGCTCGAACCCGGACCTTCTTGCTGTGAGGCGACAGCGCTAACCACTACACCACTGTGAAGTTCATCTTCTTGTGTAGAAAAACTTGCATTTTTCATACAAAATACATCACGGATCTGAGGGCCATAATTAATTAATATTGGCTGGCATTGAGTGGTATATCAGATATATTCCACTCAGCTAGCATGGTACTGAACGAGTCAAAGAAGAGTAGCTGAATGGAATATATCTGATAGACCATGAAAAAAAGCCAGCCAATATTATTATTATTATTATTATTATTATTATTATTATTATTATTATACATGCACATTCGATGGAACAATTATATATTTTACAAAAAGTTAAGAATGGGGGTAACTTACCAATACTGAATACTGATTCTGATCGAATGTAATTCAATGTTCTGTCGATCCAATGTACAAAGTTCTAACAATAAAAATGGTATAAAGTCCAAAAAGCCTAAACAACAACCCAACTTATATACAACCTATATCCGGGTTAACAGTTCAAGTTGTTCAAAAGCAGTTGTTCAAAACAAAAGGGTTTTGCTGAGTGAAGTCCATGAGTGAAGTCCTCTTGGAAAAGTGTCCGTCACTTTTCCTCACCTCCAAGTAGAACTTTGACCATATTTCTGCTATTGCTCTCTTTTCCAGTTTTTCGATGTCTGTTGGTCTGTTTTTCTCTTGTAAATATGCGTGAAGAATATCCAGTGAAGTTTTTGTAGCCTTTCAGGGGTTCAGCACGTCTTTCTTTTTAAATCTTCCGCTTTTAATGAAGCAAACCTCTTGGACATTTTTGTGAACAAACCTTCAGTCACTCGCAAGTGTGGACGTTTTACATCTCCAACGTGTCTCTTTTCCAGTTTTTTGATGTCCGTTGGTATGTTTTTCTCTTGTAAATATGCCTGAAGAATATCCAGTGAAGTTTTTGTAGCCTTTCAGGTGTTCAGCACGTCTTTCTCTTTAAATCTTCGGCTTTTAACGAAGCAAACCTCGTGGCCATGTTTGCGTACAAACAGTTACAGTTACTCATTAGTGCGGAAGTTTTACTTCGCCGATGTGTCTCTTTTCCAATGTTTCCATATATTTAATGCGGAAGATTAAATGCGTGACGAATATCCAGTGAAGTTTCTCTTTCAAAATTCTCTCAAAATCTTCCGCTTTTCATGAATCAAAGCTAGCGGCCATGTTTATGTACAAACTGTCACAGTCACTTGCTAGCGTGGAAGTTTTACATCTCCGATGTGTCTCTTTTCCAGTTTTTCAATGTACATTGGTATGTTTTTCTCTTGTAAATATGCATGAAGAATATATAATGAAGTTTTGGTAGCCTTTCAGGTGTTCAACGCGTCTTTAGTTTCAGTTTATTCATTTAGTGCTTAAACCTAGCATTGGATCTTCTCTCTTTGGCAGCTGACAAAGAAATGATTGTGCGCATGCACAGCAGAAAAGTTGTGTCATTGGATCTTGGAATCAGCTCCGAAGTGTGACGTCGTGTTGTCTTGACAACGTGCAACATTATAACAATATTGCACACTCATTCTCCATTGGGTAGAGTGGCATAATACATGGAGGATAAACGATATGATAATATGATAATATTGTACGCCATCAATAAACCCACTAGAAGGGAATAGAACATATGTTTTTATTCCATGGAAAAAGTGCCCTGTATGTATAATAATTCCCGATATTTCAGTCTGATGACGTCACTCCCAATGTTTTCCCGCTGACTGGACGCATGTTGTCAAAATGGCGAACAGGTTCAGAATTAAAATGCTTTTGATTAACTTGCATATTTTTTGTGGATGTGTCCATATAATATAAAGAACATTACACAGTGGCACGAAGATATGAAGTTTATCTTCTCGTGTTGAAAAATATTTTTACTCATTCGCTTCAGTCACTCGTGAATATGTTCACCACTCGAAGATAAACTTCATATCTTTGCACAATCATGCAATATCCTCTATATACTTCTTTAAGGAAATGAAATGATGTAGCGTTTATAAAGATATTTGGAATCTTACTGAAGTATGAATTCGGTATGAATACTAATACTGCAGAGTTAGTGTCATCACCCTGAAGTTGATGATTGTCCTAATTTAATTATTAATGTAAACTCAGATTGCGTACATTCTTCAATATTCAGTACTCCTTGTCAGCTCTTCACTTGCATGGCGCTATGACAGAGTGTATAATGTTGACCTAATCACTTCATTATCCACAGACGTTTGTACTACAGGGTCTAATACTGATAGCCGAGACAGGGTTTAGTCCCTTGTGCAACAGGTCAGAGTCTGCGTTGAAAGAAAAAAACTGCAAGATTGCAACAAGAATTGCCTCGTCTTACTCCACATCTCTCTCTCTCTCTCTCTCTCTCTCTCTCTCTCTCTCTCTCTCTCTCTCAGGTATGGCATTGCAGGAAGCACAAACATAACAGGGGACCAGGTGAAGAAGCTGGATGTGTTGTCCAACGATCTGGTCGTTAACATGATTAAGTCCTCCTTCACTTCCTGTGTGCTGGTCAGTGAGGAGGACGACAAAGCTATCATCATTGAGCCTGAACAAAGAGTGAGTATTCGTGACTTCTATAAAAAGGTTTGATATATCTACTTCACATTCCTCCATTTATGTAAATGATCAATAGCTATGACCTTATATCAATGCGCGTGCACATACTTTTGGGTATCCGGAGTGCCTACCAATCCACAAACTCTGAAATAAGACAACCCAATCAGTTTCTTCTTAAAACATGAGCTTCAACAAGCTATTCAAATTCGGCTCCCTTTTCTATGTCACAAGCGGCGCTCGTTAGAATAACCCCGCCCCTTCATCTGAGTATCTCTATGCATGCATGCATGGCTTGAGAACTGCCTTTGCGAATGAATATTCTTGATGAAAGTGCTATCTGATTGGCCAGTAGAACATGGGGTGGGGTGAGCACTGGCTCATTATCATTTAAAGGAACAGGCCGCTCCTTAAATCAGCCGTTTTGAACAGGGTTGTTTAGACAGGGTGAGAAGGGAACTGTGGTGTTTTATGTTTGTGGTATTTTGACCAAAATATGTCACAGACATTTCATCGAGACCTCAGGGAAGTGTGTCAGCTTGTGAAAAAGGGGTATAATATGTCACCTTTAATATTTCTTTTCCAGGGTAAATATGTGGTTTGTTTCGATCCGCTGGACGGCTCCTCCAACATCGACTGTCTGGCTTCCATCGGAACGATTTTTGCCATTTACAGAAAGGTATTTTTGAACACAGTCTGCTCTGTTTGTATGTTTGGTTCATGCTTCATGCATGTAATGTTGAAGGTTGTAATCTGGTTAGCTGTTTAGATTGCAGCTCCATATGGCAGTTTTCACCTGGAAAACAAACTTCTCAATGCCTTGAATCAGTGGGTTTTTCAGGGAAAAAAAATCGTCACTGGTGTAAAAAAAAAAAAAGTTCACACCATTTTGTTGTAACAGTCTGGACTCCGTGTAAAAGGGATCCAAGATGAAGAATCAGAATCCAAATACAGTCCAAGGTCATACACAGAATATGCACTGTAATTAAATCCCAGTCAATCAATCAATGGTCTTTAATTAAACAAGACAAATATGTATATCTTATTTTACATAACACAGAAGACAAAAAATATACAATAATATACACTAAAAATTCATAGATGGCAAGAATTAAAATAAATAAATACACACACACACACACACACACACACACACACACACACACACACACACACACACACACACAAGTGCATCTCAAAAAATTAGAATATTGTGAAAAAGTTCAATATTTTCCATCAGTTATTTAAGAAAGTGAAAATGTTATATATTATAGACTCATTACACATAAACTAAAATGTTTCAAGCATTTTTCTATTTTAATTTTAATCAGTATGGCATACAGTACAAAAACATTAAAAAATCATCTCAAAATATTAGAATATTTCATTTCGAGTTTAAGTAAAACAGTATGAACACAGTGTATCTCTCGGTCTAGTTCAGTACACACAACCACAATCATGGGGAAGACTGCTGACTTGACTGTTGTCCAGAAGACGATCACTGATGCCCTCCACAAGGAGGGTAAGCCACAAAAGGTCATTGCTGAAAAGGGTGGCTGGAAAAGGTGCACAAGCAACAGGGATGGCCGCAGTCTTGAGAGGATTGTCAAGAAAATTTGATTCAAGAACTTGGGAGAGCTTCACAAGGAGTGGACTGAGGCTGGTGTCAGTGTATCAAGACCCATCACGAACAGACATCTTCAAGAAAGGGGATACAACTTTCGCATTCCTAATATCAAGCTACTCCTGGGCCAGAGACAATGTCAGAAGTGTCTTATCTGGGCTAAGGAGAGAAAGAAATGGACTGTTGCTCAGTGGTCCAAAGTCCTCTTTTCAGATGAAAGTACATTTTGCATTTAATTTGGAAATCACGGTTCTAGAGTCTGGAGGAAGAGTGGAGAGGCACAGAATCCAAGGTGTTTGAAGCCCAGTGTGAAGTTTCCACAGTCTGTGATGATTTGGGGTGCCATGTCATCTGCTGGTGTTGGTCCACTGTATTTTATCAAGTCCAAAGTCAACACAGCCATCTACCAGGAGATTTTAGAGCACTTTATGCTTCCATCTGCTGACGAGCTTTTTGGAGATGCTGATTTCCTTTTCCAGCAGGACTTAGCATCTACCCACAGTGCCAAAACTACTACCAAATGGTTTGCTGACCATGATATGACTGTGTTTGATTGGCCAGCCAACTTGCCTGACCTGAACCCCATAGAGAATCTACGGGGTATTGTCAAGAGGAAGATGAGAAACACCCAACCCAAAAATACAGATACGCTGAAGGCCACTATCAAAGCAACCTGGGCTTCAATAACACCTCAGCAGTGCCACAGACTGATCACCTCCATGCCACACCGCATTGATACAGTAATTCATGGTAAAGGAGCCCCAACCAAGTATTGAGTGTATAAATGAATATACTTTTCAGAAGTTGGACATTTCTGTATTGTAAATCCTTTTTTTGATTGATCTTAGGGAATATTCTAATAATTTGAGATACTGGATTTCTGATTTTCATGAGCTATAAGCCATAATCATCAAAATTAAAACAAAAAAGGCTTTAAACATTTCACTTTACATGTAATGAATATAGAATATATGAAAGTTTACCTTTTTGAATTAAATGATGAAAAAAAGGAACTTTTTCATGGTATTCTAATTTTTTGAGATGCACTAGTATATATAATATATTCATTCTAATATGCTGGTAATTAAACAGCTAATTCATATTTAAATATGATTCTATTAAAAATGAGTTCTTAAATCTATCTGTATTAACTTTAGGGCATTGTGACCAGTTATTTCTTAAAAATTGTATGGACTGGAGTCTTCTTAATTCGTGGAAGCAGACGGTACAATGGGTGACTGTTCATCACTTTCAGTTTCTTGAAGATGTTCCTATCTTGTTTTCCTAACAACGCATGTATATCTATTCTCTCGCTGATGTACTTTCGCTTGTAGCATCTGTCCAAAAAAATTTGAACGATGGTGAGTTCTGGTTCCCCATAAACTGGAAGACCATAAGATATAGTAGAGAGTACCAAACTGTTGAATAGCAGGTCAGTCTTACTTTGATTGCACCCTTTCTTGAGGAGTCCCTTCAACACATGCAGACACTAATTTGCTTTGATGAGCTTATTATGGACAGCGTTATTATTGCCAGGGGCAAATCCAAACCATAGACAAAGTCACAGACAAGTTTCAGGGGCAAGGTATTTCCAGAAACAGGGCAAATCCAAAACACAGGAAATCTACAAACAGAACCAGAGATCGTACAATCTCTGAATATCAATGTCAATCAAGGATGCTCAGATCTCGCAAGAGTGGCAAGGCTTCGCAGGATATCCAGGAAATCATTGACAACCGAGGACGAGTGTTGAAAATTCTGGAGGCTTGGTAAAATAAAGTCCCAGACCACCATGATGGTGGTGTTAAAATATTTTTTGAGAGTTTTGTTTGAGACAGTTGAGTGAACGGTGGTAGTTCTTGTCTTTGTTTAGTGATTAATAGTACCTGACCCTCGAGCAAAACATAGAAGTAAAGCACAAGAAAATGACGAATTCAGGAAAATAAAACTCGGGTGTGGCCAAGATATAGTCAGATCATGAGTTTACACAAAGTGGTGCGAAAAACAAAAAGCATTGAGTTGAGTGAGGGACAGTTCTGTGGGTGGAAACAAATGCCTTATTGAGAACAGAGGTCAGAGGAAAATGGCCAGATTGGTTCAAGCTGCCAGGAAGGATATACGTAGTAACTCATAATCACTCTTTACAACCATGGTGAGCAGAAAAGCATCTCAGCATGCAACACATTGGATTCCACTCCTGCAGCCAAGAACAGGAATCTAAGAGTCAAGAACAAGTTCCTATTAAAGTGGCTGGTGAGTGTATGAGGAACAGTTGAAAGTCAGTAGAATGTTCTAATCATAATTGTTTGTGTGCATGTTCTAGGACAATGACAGTGAACCGACGGAGAAGGATGCCTTGCTGCCAGGTAGAAAAATCGTTGCTGCGGGTTACGCCCTTTATGGTAGTGCCACCATGCTGGTTCTATCGACAGGTCAAGGAGTCAACTGCTTCATGCTGGACCCTGTGAGTCTCCTCACACTTCACATGCCACTTCCATGAATATCAACAGTCTGTCTTATGGGGGGGAAAGTTATTTGATGTCAGATTTCCCTTTTAGAACCTTTTGGGTGCCACGGTGGTGTAGTGGTTAGCACTGTCAACTCACAGCAAGAAGGTTCTGGGTTCGAGCCCAGCGGCCGACCTTTCTGTGAGGAGTTTGCATGTTCTCCCCGTGTCTGCGTGGGTTTCCTCCGGGTGCTCCGGTTTCCCCCACAGTCCAAAGACATGCGGTTAGGGTAACATGGGGCAGCCATGGCCTGAGGTTGGGCTGATGTGTCCTTGAGCAAGGCACCTAACCCCCAACTGCCCACCAGGCGCTGTAGCATAGCTGCCCACTGCTCTGTGTGTGTGTGTGCGCGCTCATTGCTCACTTGTGTGTGGATGTGTGTTCACTGCTTCAGATGGGTTAAATGCAGAGGATGAATTTCACTGTGCTTGAGTGTATGTGTGATAAATGAAGTTCTTCTTTTTCTTCATCTTTAAGAAGCAGCAAACCGGTAATCATTAAAAAAAGTGAATTTGGTAATTAAGTAGCTATAGACTTCTTTCAGAAATGTTTAGAAAATTGGGATCTTTGTTTTATACCATGGCACTCTTCTAATTCTTTATTCTGATTGGTTGAAGAGTAGCCAAGGGAAATCACTTCCATTACATTACATTACGTTACGTTAATGGCATTTAGCAGACACTCTTATCCAGAGCGACATACGACATACCCAGAGCAGCCTGGAGAGCAGTTGGGGGTTTGGTGCCTCGCTCAAGGGCACTTCAGCCATTCCTGCTGGTCCAGGGAATCGAACTGGCAGCCTTTTTGTCCCAAAGCTGCTTCTCTAACCTTTAGGCCATGGCTTCCCCTCACTTGACATATCGTTATTGTTTCTATAGCAACAGCTTATACAGGGTCTTCTATAGTGGATGCATAAACATTTACGGAAGGAGTCTCCAGTGACCTGAAGTTAGCCCTTTGTAACAGTTGGAGGATAAATACTTTGTGCTTCTTAGTAACAAGACAAGCTGCATTATTTGATCAATACTTCAAGAAATGGAAGAAAAAAATAGCCTCAATAAGGCTGTAGCTCATACCAGCCAAGATGCCTATAAAATGTTAAATATGACAGGTGGCGCCACCATCTTGTCAACTTTTATGCACACCCACCTGGGGAACATTGGAGTGAGTTTGATCGAAATCCAATCAATCCTGTAGGAGGAGTAGCGATTTTTGTAAATTGTGGACGGATGACGTGATCGCATAAGCTCGTCCGGCCTGGCCTGCGACCAGATGAGCTAAAAATGAAAACAAATTTTCATGTAACTATAAATTCATAAAACTTAAATATATAATATTGACAAATTGCTTTTGGTATGAGTAGAAGAACATACTTCAGGATTCTGGCAAAATAATCAACTTCAGGGTGCGAACAGTGACACTGCTTCATCACAGCAGCCCGTGGTTGATTATTTTTCGAGAACAGTGAAGGAAAGTGTTTTATTCCTCACGTAGCAGATCATTTCCTTTTCGAAGGACAACCAAGAAACTACCAAGAATTATAATCTTGTATCATTTGTATAATCCTTCTTTAGTTTGTCTGAATTGTTGTTTCCTTTTTGTCCTTCATCACTAGGCTATAGGGGAGTTTATTTTGGTGGACCGTGATGTGAAGATTAAGAAGAAGGGAAAAATCTACAGCCTTAATGAAGGATACGCTCAGTATTTTTACCCAGATGTCACCGAATATCTACAGAAGAAGAAATTCCCAGAGGTAACAGGTCTTTCCCCCCCCCCAGACTTTGTTAGTTCTCAGGCGGCATGGTGGTGTAGTGGTTCGCACTGTCACCTCACAGCAAGAAGGTTCTGGGTTCGAGCCCAGCGTCTGAGGTGGGCCTTTCTGTGTGGAGTTTGCATGTTCTCCCCGTGTCTGTGTGGGGTTTCCCCCCCACAGTCCAAAGACACGTAGGTTAGGCAAACTGGTGGCTCTAATGCCGCTTTTCCACTACAAACGTGGCTGAGCCGTGCCGTGCCGAGTCGAGCTGAGTCGAGCTGAGCGGGGCTGTTGGAGTTGCATTTCGACTACAACCGTGCTGGCTGGAAGTGGGTGGACACATTGGGTGGAGTTAGCGAAAGTGGGTGGACGTCATGTGATGTCGTTAAGCAGCGCAAACAGTGACATCAGTGACAGTGGCGGAACAAGTCAGAGCCGGGCCGGGGGCGGGGCAAATGACCGGGCCCTTTATTAAAGCTTATCATAACATCATTTTAGGCTACAAAATGTCTGCAACTGCGGTGTTTACCAATTTCAACACTACCGGGTGCAACTATGTTATTTAGTACATCAAGTCCTTCAAACGAACATGTAACTCAGAAACAAAAAACATTAGGATACTGTACATGGCTCATAATAAAACATCAATAGCCTACTGCGCACATTATTTGAAGGGCATACGAATGAGCGCTCAGAGGTTGCAACAGTGACAGGAAGAGACAGAAATAAAAGGAGGGCGGTGCAAACCTCACTGAATGCACTGTGTTTACCAATTTCAACACTACGGGGTGCAACTATGTTATTTTGTACATTAAGTCCTTCAAACGAGCATGTAACACAGAAACAAAAAAATATTCGGCGACATACTGTACATGGCTCATAATAAAACATCAATAGCCTACTGCACGCATTATTTGAAGGGCATACGGCGAGCCTTGCGCTCCGCGAACTCGTCCACGATGCTCTGACTGATTCAGTGATCTTTTAAGCGGTAGTCTCACGACCCGAATAGTAAACAATAAACATGGAGGACATGGAGTCGTTAGTGTTGCTGGTCTTGGTGCTGTGGCTTGACAACGCGGACAGATACTGGCAAGAGCGTATAGATGAGGCGAGGCGCATAAGGCTTCAGAAATTCTCGTAATTCGTAATTATTCTTCTTCCGGGTTTGCGGTGTTTACAGATCCCAGCGCGCTCGCGGGGCGTGTGTGGGCATGTGAGGACACTCCTCCTCACCAATCAGTGCACAGGGGAGTGTCTGCTCACGCCCCCAGCCTCAGTCAGCACGGTTTGGCTCGCTTCAGCCCTACCCCAAAACGGTGCGAGTTTTAGGGGCTAAGCAGGGCTGAAACGAGCTGAGTCGTGCTGGTTTTTGGTAGTCGAAACGCGAGCCGTGTCGGGCTGAAGTGAGCTGAAGCGAGCTGAAGTGAGCTGAAAAAGGGTAGTGGAAAAGGGCCATAAATTGACCGTAGGTGTGAGTGTAAATGGTTGTGTGTCAGCCCTGTGATGACCTGGCGACTTGTCCAGGGTGTACCCCGCCTCTTGCCCATAGTCAGCTGGGATAGGCTCCAGCTTGCCTGCGACCCTGTAGAACAGGTTAAAGTGGCTACAGATAAGGGATGGAGTTAGTTGTCAAGTAAAAATAAGAATATTATTGTATTTTAATCCTCATCTAGTCAAGAAAACTCTGACTTCTAGTCTTCTAACATGTTTCCATGTTCCAGTCCAGATCAATTATTTTAATAGTGGAATTTGTGCTCAAGGTGATGGAAGGTAAAAACTAGACTTAGAGATGTTTGCGAGTAATTCCCGTACTCATGACCACATACCGTTCCGTCTGCAGGATGGCAGCGCGCCATACGGAGGACGCTACGTGGGCTCCATGGTGGCTGATGTGCACAGGACGCTGGTCTATGGAGGAATCTTCATGTATCCGGCCAACATCAAGAGTCCAAAGGGAAAGGTAAGAAAATGAGAAACTGTCCATATGACAACAATGACTGCATGAATAAAGAAAGGAAATTACGAGCAACAAGTCTGATACGGTATATGGTACATACATCAGACTTTCTGGTGATGAGTTCAGGTGGCTTGCATAAGTATTCACCCCCTGCCCAAACATTTCCACACTTTGTAGAGCTACAACCTGGAACTAAACTGAAATTCTTTGGGATTTTGGTTTGTTTTACCACTTCATTAACAAAATATATTTCTCATTTTCATATGATGATTAATGAAACAAAAAAAAGAGATTTTTTTTAAAGTTGTATAAGTATTCACACCCTTGATCAATGCTAAGTAGAATCAGCTTTTATTACTTCTGATTACAAACAAGCAGGTTTATTTATTCATTGTTAGTTAGTTCTAAAATAAATAACACGATTTATTTTTTTTTCTTTTTCCGCATTTTTACTGGTTTAGCTTTTTAGACAAAACACCTGATATACAAACACCATATGAATAATGGAAGTAGAGGCATTGTATTAACTTGAATTTAGATATCAGCAAGAAAGGCCAATGTGTCAGGATTAAACAGAATAACCCAACCATTTCTTGCTTGCATAAGTATTCACCCCCCATGTTTGGCTGCGTTTACTAATGCAAGTCTTTGGAGATATCTCCATCAGCTTTGCACATCTGGATCCTAATATTTTTTTGCCTGTTTTTTTTTTTCTTGGCAAAATTGCTGGCGCTCCGGACGGAGACCTCTGGTAAACAGCAGTTTTCAAGCCTTCAAATAGACCATTTCTTCTTTGAAACTTGCCTGATAAATGCATTTGAGCCTGCTGTAGTATTAGATCGTTCTGACATGCCTGAAATGGTATCAGTGATCCTGAATCTTGTCGATTTGTCTTTTAGCTGAGGCTGCTTTATGAGTGCAACCCCATGGCCTTCATCATGGAGCAGGCTGGAGGAATGGCCACCACAGGACCCATGAACGTGCTGGATATCCAGCCTGAGACCATCCACCAGAGAGCTCCGGTTGTCCTGGGTTCCCCTGATGATGTCAAAGAGTACATCGCCATTTACCAGAAACACGCCAAGTGAGACAGAATGATCTGTCATCAATACCCAGACACTAAACAGCAGGACCAGGGTGGGGAATAAAACCCCTGCAGTGTATACATCTCTTCATGTCTATATCATACCAGGAAAAGCATGAGAATTTTTATAAAATAAAGAAATAAAAGAGGAAAAGATTCAAACACTACTATACTTGAGGTATTTGTGTGTGTGTGTGTGTGTGTGTGTAAAATTGTGTCAGAATTATGTGCCAGTAAGCAACATCTTCATGAACTTGTTATTTCACACCTGTTCAGGTCTTTAATTAAAAACAAAAACCCTCAAATATGGGGGCGTCACAGCTCAGGTGGATAAGGCACCATACCATAAATCCGGGGACACAGGTTCGATTCCGACCCGAGGTCATTTCCCGATGCCTTCCCATCTCTCTCTCCCACTCATTTCCTGTCTCTACACTGTCCTATCCAATAAAGGTGAAAAAAGCCCAAAAAAAATGCTTAAAAAACCCCCTCAAATATTATTATCAGAAGGGGGGAAAAAGAAATTAATGCATGAGTCTCCATTAAAAAAAAAAAAGTCCTTCTTATTTGTACAACCCCGATTCCAAAAAAGTTGGGACAAAGTACAAATTGTAAATAAAAACAGAATGCAATAATTTACAAATCTCAAAAACTGATATTATATTCACAACAGAACATAGACAACATATCAAATGTCGAAAGTGAGACATTTTGAAATTTCATGCCAAATATTGGCTCATTTGAAATTTCATGACAGCAACACATCTCAAAAAAGTTGGGACAGGGGCAATAAGAGGCTGGAAAAGTTAAAGGTACAAAAAAGGAACAGCTGGAGGACCAAATTGCAACTCATTAAGTCAATTGGCAATAGGTCATTAACATGACTGGATATAAAAAGAGCATCTTGGAGTGGCAGCGGCTCTCAGAAGTAAAGATGGGAAGAGGATCACCAATCCCCCTAATTCTGCGCCGACAAATAGTGGAGCAATATCAGAAAGGAGTTCGACAGTGTAAAATTGCAAAGAGTTTGAACATATCATCATCTACGGTGCATAATATCATCAAAAGATTCAGAGAATCTGGAAGAATTTCTGTGCGTAAGGGTCAAGGCCGGAAAACCATACTGGGTGCCCGTGATCTTCGGGCCCTTAGACGGCACTGCATCACATACAGGCATGCTTCTGCATTGGAAATCACAAAATGGGCTCAGGAATATTTCCAGAGAACATTATCTGTGAACACAATTCACCGTGCCATCCGCCGTTGCCAGCTAAAACTCTATAGTTCAAAGAAGAAGCCGTATCTAAACATGATCCAGAAGCGCAGACGTCTTCTCTGGGCCAAGGCTCATTTAAAATGGACTGTGGCAAAGTGGAAAACTGTTCTGTGGTCAGACGAATCAAAATTTGAAGTTCTTTATGGAAATCAGGGACGACGTGTCATTCGGACTAAAGAGGAGAAGGACGACCCAAGTTGTTATCAGCGCTCAGTTCAGAAGCCTGCATCTCTGATGGTATGGGGTTGCATTAGTGCGTGTGGCATGGGCAGCTTACACATCTGGAAAGACACCATCAATGCTGAAAGGTATATCCAGGTTCTAGAGCAACATATGCTCCCATCCAGACGGCGTCTCTTTCAGGGAAGACCTTGCATTTTCCAACATGACAATGCCAAACCACATACTGCATCAATTACAGCATCATGGCTGCGTAGAAGAAGGGTCCGGGTACTGAACTGGCCAGCCTGCAGTCCAGATCTTTCACCCATAGAAAACATTTGGCGCATCATAAAACGGAAGATACGACAAAAAAGACCTAAGACAGTTGAGCAACTAGAATCCTACATTAGACAAGAATGGGTTAACATTCCTATCCCTAAACTTGAGCAACTTGTCTCCTCAGTCCCCAGACGTTTACAGACTGTTGTAAAGAGAAAAGGGGATGTCTCACAGTGGTAAACATGGCCTTGTCCCAACTTTTTTGAGATGTGTTGTTCTCATGAAATTTAAAATGACCTAATTTTTCTCTTTAAATGATACATTTTCTCAGTTTAAACATTTGATATGTCATCTATGTTCTATTCTGAATAAAATATGGAATTTTGAAACTTCCACATCATTGCATTCCGTTTTTATTTACAATTTGTACTTTGTCCCAACTTTTTTGGAATCGGGGTTGTACTGAACAAACAGGACATGCACGAAAAAGGTTGACGAATTTGAAAGAAAAAAAAAACTTCATACATGACTCAAGGGTTTATTCATATGTAAATGTTTACTCATGAGGTTTTTTAGACTCTTCACATGAATTGCGAAATCGCTCCGTACTCACTATATAGGGCACTATATAGTGAGGACACCATTTTGTAGTGCTGTCCGAAACCTTAGTGAGGATTATTTACACCCTATATAGTGCACCCAAAGTATCCCACAATGCATCACGAAAAGTAGTGTACAACCGATGGTCACTAACCAAAGCAATATATCCCATCATGCATTGCGGTTGAGCTGAAAGAAATCAAATTAAAACTCTCAAATTTGATTTAATAAAAGGCAGCGGCAAAGAAGAAAGTATTCAGCCTTGATTTAAAAGAACTGAAAGCTGCAGGGACTTTGTATTGACTAATGTGGGAAATGCGCTCAGTACAATATGGATTTATCACAAAAATACATGTTATTTCCCAGCTGGGAGGTCCGTATCGTGAAATACCGTGACTGAGGTCTTGAAAATACTGATCGGGGCCCTCTGGGCCGAGGTCAGTATTCAAGGCCGAGGTCACGGTATTTCACCATACGGACCGACCTTAAGTTGGTAAATTTATTTTTTCTTTACCAAATCCTAACAGAAAACGAAAGCGCCCGAAAGGGAAAACTGAGCCGAGCCGAGCTGCCATTTTGAATCCTCATTCATGGCTGTAATGCAAATGGCTTCCTCCTCGGTATACAAGTGCACTTCCATGGCAGGAAAAAAAATACATTTTGCCGCCTATGTAGTCTCCTATTTATACAAAATTGAGTCATTCAGGATTCAGCCATGTTTTTGCTCAGCATTAGCAACAGTTACAGGTTTTTAGCTTTCTCCTGAAATGTTTTCTTTTATTTCTTCTTCCTCAGGGTAGTAAAACTCGCTTTCACTGTGAAGACTGTCATTATCGCTATCCATGCTGTAAAATTAATCCAATTCTCCTGAGAAATGCGAAAATAAATGTTGACAAAAAATTGCTACTATGTTTGTTGTTGTGAACGAGCGAGTTGCCAAAGGTCCTTCACCGGGGTCTGGATCATAGGATTCCAGACCGGTCACGAGCCAATCAGAGCGCATGATTTGATGGAAACCGGACTGCAAAAAAAATAAATGCATGCATTTATTATTTTGAAAACCCACCAGCCAACTGATCTGGCACGTTTTAGTTGTGCGACAGTAATGACGTAAATACCAGCGCGACGGAGTAGTGACTGAAAGCGTTCTTTCATTTTACTAATCAGCTCACTACATAGTCCTCTTTATAGTAATTCCCTATATAGGGAGTAGTGAACAAGTGAATGATTTCGGACACAGGGAACATTTTTATTTTTCACATGGTTTCAAATAATTTCCTCACATGATTCTTTTATTTTTCCACATATAGACCTGTGCTTTTATTTATTTATTTTTATCACAATGCTTGATGGTATATATTGCTTGGTTAGTGCCCATCGGTTGTACACTGCTTTTCACAGTGCATTGTGGGATACTAGGAGTCCAATATCTAGGGTGTAATAATTCTCACTGTATATTTGGACAGCACTACAAAATGGTGAACTCACTATATAGTCCACTATATAGTGCGTAGTGAGTGATTTCGGACACAGGGATAGGCTCATAAGAGTGAAGCCATCTGGCCGCCATCTTACCACTCGCATCGCGTGTATTTGGTTTGTGTTAAACCATCATATCTGATTAAATTTGCTCCAAGAAAAGTATCTCCTGACTTTTCCCCCTTTCATTACTTCCTCCACTTTACCCCCATCCCTTATATTTCTTTATAATGCTCCCCTTCACTGTTATTGGGTTTTCCCCCCTTTTCCAGTTCAGTCTCTGATCATTTTTTTGAACAGCTCTTTTACTACTATAATTATTTTAATGGAGATTTCAGTTTTTCTCTTATACAGTGTATCTTTCTCTTTCATAGAGTTCTTCTTCCTTTCGATTCATCTATCCACCCATCCATTATACCAACACAAAGGCTGTACTTTTGATTTAGGACCGTTGTTGAAACAGGATTATTTTCTCATGTTATTTGCCATTTTCACTTCATTCTCACAGTCAGATCTTAACAATATTTATATGTAATTCACTGTCACAATATTCATGCAGCGGCAGCTTTGGGACCAAAAGGTTGCTGGTTTGGGTCCCGAGATCAGCGGGAATGGCTGAAGTGCCCTTGGGCAAGGCGCTAAACCCCCAGCTGCTTCCCTGGGTATACCGTATGACACTCTGGATAGATGGATGGAATATTCATGCAGCTTGCGACCAATAAATGCGAAGACATGACTGCGAGAATGAAATGAAAATGGCAAATAACATGAGAAAATAATCCTGTTTCAACAACTGTCCTAAATAGAAAGGAAGGATCTGTGTTGGTATAATAGATAGATAGATGGATCTATATGAAAGAGAAAGCTACACTGTATAAGAGAAAAACTGAAATAAATCTCTAAAAATAATTACAGTAGTAAAAGAGCCATTCAAAAAAAAAAAAAAGGCTCAGAGACTGACCTGGAAAAGGAAAAAACCCAATAACAGTGAAGGGGAGCGTTATAAAGAGATATGTAAGGGATGGGGGTAAAGTGGAGAAAATGAGAGGAGGTAATGAAAGGGAAAAATAAGTCAGGAGATACTTTTCTTGGGGCAAGTTTGATCAGATATGATGGTTTAACACATAAGCCAAAGACACGTGATGGGAGTGGTAAGATGGCGGCCAGATGGCTTTACAGTAGTCAAGTCAACTTTATTGTCAAATATGCTATACTGTACATGCTCGACATACAGCACAGATGAAATATCAGTCTTCTCTGACCCACAGTGCAAACTGGCAATGCAATAAATAAAAATAGAATAATTGAAAAAAACAAACAATATAAACAGTATAAACACTCTAGATAGGAACTAGACAGACTAAACACTCAAACAATATAAACAGAATAAATAAACAGTATAAACACTAGATAAGAACAAGACAGACTAAACACTCAGACAATATAAACAGTATAAAACACACTAGATATGAACTAGACTAAACACTCAAACAATATAAACAGTATAAACACTAGATAACAACAACACAGACTAAACACTCAAACAGACAATATAAACACTCTAGATATTAACTAGACTAAACACTCACACACACACACACACACACACACACACACACACACACACACACACACACTGGTACAAATAACCAAACAGTCAAGGGCACTTGAGGTATAGCAGGAAAACATGAAATAAGCAGAATAAACAAACTAGCAGCTGTTAAGGTGAGGTAGTGCGGAATAGTGCAAATGGGCGAGGTAAAGTGAGATGTGCGGTCCCGGAGTTCAGTGTGTTAATGAACGATGAGATGTATGTATGTGTGTGTGTGTGTGTGTGTGTGTGTGTTGGGGGGGGGGAACTGTGAGGATGACATGTCAGATGCTGAAGGGGGGGCAGGGGGGTGTGCGAGCAGAATCTGTGGCAGGGGGCAGAGGGGGGAGGAGGGGCAGAACAGGGAGGGAGTTGAGCCTCCTGACTGCCTGGTGAAAGAAACTGTTCTTGAGCCTGCTGGTTTTGGCCCGGAGACTCCGCAGTCTCCTCCCCGACGGCAGCAGGCTGAAGAGGCTGTGAGATGGGTGGGTGGGGTCACCTGCAATCCTGATGGCTTTGCGGGTGAGGCGGGAGTTATAGATATCCATAAGAGAAGGGAGAGAGACACCAATGTTCTTCAGTAGGGGATAGGTTCAGTGAATTGAAAACGAACTGCGCTGACATCAGCAGGCTGTGACATGAACCGAGCAAAACAAAGACTTCAGAGAAGACAAGATGATAAAACCAAACAAACCTGCCTTTGTTTCACAATCACCAACTAACTCCTGTCACTAGGTCCAGTTTATATACACTGGAGTTTCTTCTGCTTTATTTTACAGGGACACACCTACAGCCCAACCTACAGCACTAATGTCTCTTATAAATGTGTCTGTAAGAGTCAAACGCAGCTCAGTTTTGACTTTCTGGTCATTTCATTTAATTTTGCTTTAATTATTACATTTAGACACTTTTACTGGTTAAATTCAGAAATCACTTTTTTTTAACATTTACTGGGTTTTACTTTGGGATGTATACAGTACTTTAATTCACAACAGAAAGATATTTAAATGGAAGTTATATTCTTTTGCAAACTAAAGTTCCTCTGACAGGATCCTTTATCCATCAGAAATGTCTCATCTCATCTCATCTCATCTCATTATCTGTAGCCGCTTTATCCTGTTCTACAGGGTCGCAGGCAAGCTGGAGCCTATCCCAGCTGACTACGGGCGAAAGGCGGGGTACACCCTGGACAAGTCGCCAGGTCATCACAGGGCTGACACATAGACACAGACAACCATTCACACTCACATTCACACCTACGCTCAATTTAGAGTCACCAGTTAACCTAACCTGCATGTCTTTGGACTGTGGGGGAAACTGGAGCACCCGGAGGAAACCCACGCGGACACGGGGAGAACATGCAAACTCCGCACAGAAAGGCCCTCGCCGGCCACGAACCCGGACCTTCTTGCTGTGAGGCGACAGTGCTAACCACTACACCACCGTGCCGCCGATCCGTGAATCGTCTTCAGTAAAATCCTTCATTCATTTTGTTCATTGAAACTAGTGTGGTGCAGTAGCCACCAAGTATGGTTCTCAAACTCTAAACACAACATGGTTTGGTAAAGTATAATACACAAGTTCACATTTTGTTAAGCTTTTACGCAACCTTTTGGACCATAGCCTTTGGAGTTCTTTAGTTGAAGTGACTGATTAGGTCAAGTTCAGTTGCCTGTACGAGAGTGCTGTGCCTATCGATAAAATTCTCACTCTATTCATTGTATGATAGCTATTTGCTGTAGTCTGCCTGGTCACTGAAGACCCATAGTCAGTGGCGTGCACAGATAGACACGAGGTGGTGCTCAAGCACCTGCCCCTCTGCCCTCTGTCCAAAAAAGTGCCCTTTTGAATTTTTTTTTTCTACAGTTTACTGAGGCCAATGTCAACATGATCTTTTAGAAAAGCCGCGGCATTAAAAGCGTGTGTGAAAATAATGTCCCGATGTGTGCCCCCTCCGCACACACACCGGACCTCTGTCTCTCTTGCTCTGTCACGTGAACAAGCGTGCAGTGCATTCAATGTGAGGTTGCAGCAGCATAGCGTCCTGGAAGCCACGGCCTTGTCGTAGCGCAGACAACACATCGGGCAGTCAGTCAGCTCTTCCCCTGCCCCACCAGCCAGGTAACACATGAATCGAGTGAAAATGTATTGTTTGCCCTCTAAGCCCAAGCTGTAATTATTTTGTTGTGAAGTAGCCCGTCGCATACAGAAACAACTGCACATAAGTATTATATTTTTTGCTAGACCATTTTCAGATTTAGGAAAACAAAAATTTATTTTTCTTTTTTGTTCAACTAGAGATTCCTGGCAAAGTCAAAAACCCTTGATGTAATAAATTAACATTAAGTGGTTGTTTTACACCTTTAAAAACTAAAACGGGTCAGTGGCGACCCGAACACAAGAGGAGGGTTAAGGCCAAGTTTACATTAGACCGTATCTGTCTCGTTTTCTTCGCGGATGCACTGTCCATTTACATTAAAACGCCTGGAAATGCCAGGAAACGGGAATCCACCAGGGTCCACGTATTCAATCCAGATCGTGTCTGGTCCGGTGCTGTGTAAACATTGAGAATACGCGGATACGCGGATACACTGTGCTGAGCTCTAGCTGGCGTCGTCATTGAACAACGTCATTGTGACATCCACCTTCCTGATTCGCTGGCGTTGGTCATGTGACGTGACTGCTGAAAAATAGTATAGTAAAATAAATAGTAATATTTTAGCTATACATGGCCAAAATACTGTGGTGGAGTAACCCCAGGGTATCCCCAGTGCATCAGGACTGGAGTCCTTGTTGTGGGACCCAACAAAACTCTCATTCAGGTGGGAGCAGCGATTGGTCAAACTTTCTATGAGAGGGGACAGGATTGTTCAGACTTCCTGTGGGACTGGGCAGGTTTGGTCAAATGTTCTGCAAGAGAGGATGGGATTGGTCAAGCATTCTGAAACAGGGGGTAGGATTGTTCAAATTTTATGCAAGAGAGGGCAGGATTGGCCAGTCTTTCTATGGGATTATTCAATATTTCTGGGGAGAAAATAGGAATGGTCAAACTTTCTGGGGGAGAAAATAGGAGTGGTCAAACTTTTTGCAAGTTTGTGCAGGACTGGTCTAACTTTCTGCAGGAGAGGGTAGGATTGGTCACACAGGAGTAGTCAGTTTTTCTCTGGGAGAGAGTAGGATTGGACAGACTTTCTGCAGGAATGGTCAGGATTGGTCAGTTTTTCTTAGAGAGAAGATTGGTTAGATTTTCTGTGGGATGCTGAAACAAGCAAAAAGTTTTTGCTTTTTTTTTTTAGAGTTCAAAAGGCTTCACCAACACCAGACCATGTTTCAATGAAGAGTGATGACTCATTGATCCCACCAATACACTTTGGTCAAGGGGATCAGTAGAAATATACAAGGTCTAAGTCATAACTGGTGTTCTGTTCATGTCTTCTTGTCATGTTTATTGTAAATGAACTTTATCTACCAAGTAATAATATTTTAGCTTAGAACAGTCTAAATACTGTGATGGACTAACCCCAGTACATGAGGACTGGAATCCTGCAGGCCACAACAATACATTGTCGAAGCAGGTGGTTTTTATTCTCATGCAGGTGGAAACAGGGATTGGCCAAACTTCACAAAGGAAGATGGGTTTGGTCATACTTTTCATAAGAGAGGATGGGATTAGTCAAATTCACAAAGGAGGCTGGGTTTACCCAAACTTTTTACAAGAGAGGGTGGGATTGGTCAAAACTTCACAAAAGAGGATGGGATTGGTCATATTTTTTACAAGAGAGGGCGGGATTGGTCACATATTCTGCAAGAGCAGGTGGGATTAGTAAAACATCTTGCAAAAATCGGCAGGATTGGTCTAAACTTTCTGCAAGAGTGGGCAGGATTGGTCTAAACTTTCTGCAAGAGTGGGCAGGATTGGTCAGTTTTTCTGTGAGGGTGAGTGGGATCAGTATAAATTTCTGCAGAAGAGGGTGGGATTGTTAAAATTTTCTGCAAGCGATGGTGGAATTGGTCAGACTTTCTGTTGGAGTGGGCAGCATTGGTCAATGTTAGAAGGTGGAATTGGTGTCGCAGGAGTTGGGGGGGATTAGCCAAACTTTCTGTGAGATTGAAGAAACAGTCTTGCTCACAGCTTTACCCCTGGCCATAGCATAAACTTCAACAAATCAACCACAATAAAGGATTAAGGTTTGGAGGCATTTTTCTTTACTTGTATTTTAATTATGTGGTCAGACTGACAACAGAGTGAGAAGGGAATAAAAAGTGAAGAAAGTACAGGTTTATGATGTTAAACTTAAGTTTGCATGCAGATAATAGTTGGGTTTGCCAGTCCACAAGAATGCTTTATCGAGGAGCAAAATTGCTCTCGTATAAATAAGTCTTGCACCAGATATAAGGTTTAAATGTTTTGTTTATTTACTTGAAATGTTTATTTTTTTATTTTATATAGCATAGACAAGGTACTTAGTTTTATCAGTCATTGAGTCAGTACTTAAAGTACGTTTTTGAGTCTTGATTGGCCGAGAGCAAAATTTGATTTAATATTTTGTCATTCTTTCTAGCGAGCTATTTGATGAGGTGCTGAAGTGCTCAGTTTGTACGGAGTTCTTCAAGGACCCTGTCTCTCCATCCTGTGGACACACGTATTGCAGATTATGCATCACCAAGTATCAGGCCCGGTCTGAACATGGACATAGTGCTTGCCCAAAGTGTGGAAAAACATCTGGTTCATGTTCTGTGCTACACGCAAACATCACCGTAGCAGAGTTGGTAGAGAAACTCAAGCTCATGCAGCATAGTTTTGTTGAGGTTATGGAGACTGAGGACATGGAACTGAGGCTCTGTCAGAAACACCTCAAAGCTCTGGTTATGTTCTGCAAAACTGATCAGGTGTCCATTTGTAAGGATTGTGCAGTGAAGGAGCACAGGGAACATGACAAACAGTACATCAAAGTAAATCTAA
The DNA here is from genome assembly GCF_027579695.1 of Neoarius graeffei. Taxonomy (NCBI): domain Eukaryota; kingdom Metazoa; phylum Chordata; class Actinopteri; order Siluriformes; family Ariidae; genus Neoarius; species Neoarius graeffei. The sequence goes on from NC_083592.1 coordinate 53,594,356, forward strand.
TATTCTTGACGTAAATACAGTTAGTGGTTTAATATCTCAGGTGACCTTACAGGTTCCACCAAGGCACATGTTACTATATATTCTATTCCATATGAATAACTAAACCTTCTTTTTCACTGCTTATGTTTCATGCATTTGTTTCAGATCCTAGCAGTTCCCAATACTCTGATCACACTACAGGACATACTAGGGAGCATGACAGCCTCAGAGTTTCGGGAGTTTAAAATAAATTTGGGTTACAGTTACCCAGAATGCTTTGAGACACTTCAAGCTAATTGTAGCACTCAGGATGTTGCTGAAAGGATGATGGGAAGTTTCTCTGAAGATGAAGTTCTTAAAGTCACAATTCAATTAGGCCAAACAACATGTGTTTCCAGTTACCCGACCGACCCTGTAAAAACACTGCGACCCTTCAACTGTTTATGACCACGAAAAACAAACTATTTCTCGCGCCCGACCCTACCTGCTTGGCAGCCACCTGGCGAGTCAAACGAGAACCGCTAGGGCGTGTCATATAAACCACTCGGTATTTGCTGAAAGACACGAGGCCCGTCTCGTCTCGTCTCATCTTCTTCCGCTTTATCCGGGACCGGGTCGCGGAGGCAGCAGTCTAAGCAGGGAAGCCCAAACTTCCCTTTCCCCAGACACCTCAGCCAGCTCCTCGGGAAGAACACCGAGGTGTTCCCAGGCCAGCCGAGAGACATAGTCCCTCCAGCGTGTCCTGGGTCTTCCCCGGGGCCTCCTCCCGGGGGGACATGCCTGGAACACCTCCCCAGGGAGGCGTCCAGGAGGCATCTGAAAAAGATGCCCGAGCCACCTCAGCTGATTCCTCTTGATGTGGAGGAGCAGCGGCTCTACTCCGAGCTCCTCCCGAGTGACTGTGCTTCTCACCCTATCTCTAAGGGAGTGCCCAGCCACCCTGCAAAGGAAACTCATTTCAGCCGCTTGTATCCGCGATCTTGTCCATTCGGTCATTACCCAAAGCCCATGACCATAGGTGAGAGTCGGAACGTAGATCGACCAGTAAATTGAGAGCTTCGCCTTTTGGCTCAGCTCCTTCTTCACCACGATGGACCGGTAAAACGACCGCATCACTGCGGAGGCTGCACCGATCCGCCTGTCGATCTCACGCTCCATCCTTCCCTCACTCGTGAACAAGATCCCGAGATACTTAAACTCCTCCACTTGAGGCAGAACTTCTCCACCAACCTGGAGAGGGCAAGCCACCCTTTTCTGGTCGAGAACCATGGCCTCGGACTTGGAGGTGCTGATTCTCATCCCAGCCGCTTCACACTCGACTGCAAACCGCCCCAGTGCATGCTGAAGGTCCTGGTTTGAAGAAGCCAACAGGACAACATCATCCGCAAAAAGCAGAGATGAAATCCTGTGGTTCCCAAACAGGATTCCTTCTGGCCCCTGGCTGCACCTAGAAATTCTGTCCATAAAAATTATGAACAGAACCGGTGACAAAGGGCAGCCCTGCCGGAGTCCAACATGCACTGGGAACAGGTCTGACTTACTGCCGGCAATGCGAACCAGACTCCTGCTCCGTTCGTACAGGGACCGGACAGCCCTTAGCAAAGAGCCCCGAACCCCATACTCCCGAAGCACCCCCCACAGAATGCTACGGGGGACACGGTCGAATGCCTTCTCCAGATCCACAAAACACATGTGGACTGGTTGGGCAAACTCCCATGAACCCTCGAGCACCCTATGAAGGGTATAGAGCTGGTCCAGTGTTCCATGACCAGGACGAAAACCGCATTGTTCCTCCTGGATCTGAGGTTCGACTATTGGTTGAATTCTCCTCTCCAGTACCCTGGAGTAAACCTTCCCTGGGAGGCTGAGAAGTGTGATTCCCCTATAATTGGAGCACACTCTCTGGTCCCCTTTCTTAAAAAGAGGGACCACCACCCCAGTCTGCCACTCCAGAGGCACTGTCCCTGACCGCCATGCGATGTTGCAGAGGCGTGTCAACCAAGACAGCCCCACAACATCCAGAGACTTGAGATACTCAGGGCGGATCTCATCCACCCCCGGTGCCTTGCCACCGAGGAGCTTGCAAACCACCTCAGTGACTTCGGCTTGGGTAATGGATGAGTTCACCTCTGAGTCATCAGCCTCAGTCTCCTCAGTGGAAGACATGACGGTGGTATTGAGGAGATCCTCAAAATATTCCTTCCACCGCCCGACAATGTCCCCAGTCGAGGTCAACAGCTCCCCACCCGCACTGTAAACAGTGTTGGCAGAGTACTGCTTCCCCCTCCTGAGGCGCCGGATGGTTTGCCAGAATTTCTTCGAGGCCGACCGATAGTCCTTCTTCATGGCCTCCCCGAACTCCTCCCAGTTCCAAGTTTTTGCCTCCGCAACTGCCCGAGCTGCAGCACACCTGGCCTGCCGATACCCGTCAGCTGCCTCGGGAGTCCTGGAGGTTAACATGGCCCGATAGGACTCCTTCTTCAGCTTGACGGCATCCCTTACTTCTGGTGTCCACCACCGGGTTCGGGGATTGCCGCCACGACAGGCACCGGAGACCTTGCGGCCACAGCTCCGAACAGCTGCGTCCACAATGGAGGTAGAGGACATGGTCCACTCAGACTCAATGTCCCCTGCCTCCCTCGGAAGCTGGGAAAAGCTCTCCCGGAGGTGGGAGTTAAAGACCTCCCCAACAGAGTGCTCGGCCAGACGTTCCCAGCAGACCCTCACCATACGTTTGGGCCTGCCAGGTCTGTCCAGCTTCCTCCTCCGCCAGCGGATCCAACTCACCACCAGGTGGTGATCAGTTGACAGCTCAGCCCCTCTCTTCACCCGAGTGTCCAAGACATAGGGCCGGAGATCAGATGAAACGACTACAAAGTCGATCATCGACCTCCGACCTAAGGTGTCCTGGTGCCACGTGCACTTATGGACACCCCTATGCTCGAACATGGTGTTCGTTATGGACAAACCGTGACTAGCACAGAAGTCCAATAACAAAACACCACTCGGGTTCAGATCGGGGAGGCCGTTCCTCCCAACCACGCCCCTCCAGGTGTCACTGTCGTCGCCCACGTGAGCATTGAAGTCCCCCAGTAGCACAATGGAGTCCCCAGTCTGAGCACCCCTCAGTACCTCTCCCAGGGACTCCAAGAAGGCCGGATACTCTATACTGCTATTTGGCCCGTAGGCACAAACAACAGCAAGAGCCCTCTCCCCAATCCGAAGGCGCAGAGAGGCGACCCTCTCGTTCACTGGGGTAAACTCCAACACATGGCGGCTGAGCTGGGGAGCTATAAGCAAGCCCACACCAGCCCGCCGCCGCTCACCACGGGCGACTCCAGAGAAGTGAAAAGTCCAGCCCCTCTCGAGGAGCCCAAGCTGTGCGTGGAGGTGAGCCCGACTATCTCTAGCCGGTACCTCTCAACCTCCAGCACAAGCTCAGGCTCTTTCCCCCCCAGCGAAGTGACATTCCATGTCCCAACAGCCAGCCGCTGTGTCCGGGGATCAGGTCGTCGAGGCCCCTGCCTTCGACTGCCACCCAATCCACACTGCACCAAACCCCTACTGCTACCTCTGTGGGTGGTGAACCCACAGGAGGTCGGGCCCACGTCACCTCTTCGGGCTGAGCCCGGCCAGGCCCCATGGGCAAAGGCCCGGCCACCAAGCGCTCACATACGAGCCCCAACCCTGGGCCTGGCTCCAGGGTGGGGCCCCGGCTGCGTCCTACCAGGCGACATCACGGTCCTAGATCTTTTCTCCATAGGGGGTTTTTGGTGAACTGCGCTTGGTCTGGCCTGTCACCTAGGACCTGTCTGCCTTGGGAAACCCTAACAGGGGCATAATGCCCCCGACAACATAGCTCCTAGGATCATTCAAGCACACAAACCCCTCCACCACAATAAGGTGGCAGTTCTAGGAGTTCTAAAGTTTTTTTTTAAACTAAAAATTGCTAAATGATGCTCATTGTTACTTTCAAACATAGTTAGCTTGCTTATTTAGTTGCATTAGATAGAAAGCTGGCTGGAGAGTTCCACAGGACAGATACACTTTTTTTTTAACAAATAAAGTTGTTTTATATATAAAAAAAACCCCAAACAAAATATTAACATGGTTAGAATTTTCAGGAATTAAGCAGAAAGAATTTGAATACTGCATCGAGGCAATCTGTCAGTACTCACAGAGTTCAGCGTTGATAGAACTAGATAGTAAGAGCATTAAGTTATTTAGTTAAAATATTTTTTCATGTTTTTATGCTGTGTGTGTCAAACTTATCAAGATAACATTCAATGCTGTCTGCAATCAAGATGTGACTCTTGTAGTGAAAACCCAGAAACGTTTTAATGAACCCTGGGTATGACAGGTTTTGACGCTCTCTACACCAGGCATGTGTGGGTGATTCACTAATATCCAATCTTTGGAATTATCATCATGATTCAATTCTACATTGACTTTTTTTTTTAGTTTAAACATATTTCATCGACCGTTCCTTGTATTTTCTTTCATTCATTTCTGTGTTGTTTGAGTACCTGCTGATGGTTAAAAATTCTCTCCTATTAAACAATATAACAGTAAATTGCAATGATAACAAATTACCACCAGAATTACTAAAAACAAAACATCACAAATATTTTTTTGGGAAAAAAAATACAAAAAAACCCAAACAAACACGTTTAATGTGTTTCAGGGTGTAGTTTTCTTTTACAATCAATTTTTTTTTCTATATTTCAAATCACATTGTTGTACAGAATCAGCGCTGGATAAAGTTGTAAATGACCCTTCTTGGCTTTTGGAGTTTTTGGATGTGCTTTTGTTTTGACTTGAAGATAATAATTGGTTTAGACAGCCGAGTATCAGACTAGTTTAAATCTCACTGAACAGTTACAAATTTGTTTGTGTTCATGCAAATTAAGTCTCCCCCCTCATACGTATATCCTCCTGAGGACCAACCCATAGACTTGTGTCCTCTGTAGTTGACATTTGTTTTACGTGCACACCCTCTTACTCTTTCAAGCTGTTCACTTGAATCCTGGTGTCTTGTAAAGAGTACATCCTGGGCTTTCCAATTATATATCATGTGACTAGGAGGGTTGCTGGGAAATTCCTAGTAAGGAAATCACAACAAAAGAGAAATTGAGAGACACATTTTTTCTTGTTTCCCAGGAGGCTATGTCCAGTGTCTTGTTAATCCAGACTTCTCTCTCATTATCTCTAGCTGCTTTATCCTGTTCTACAGGGTCGCAGGCAAGCTGGAGCCTATCCCAGCTGACTACGGGCAAAAGGCAGGGTACACCCTGGACAAGTCGCCAGGTCATCACAGGGCTGACACATAGACACAGACAACCATTCACACTCACATTCACACCTACGCTCAATTTAGAGTCACCAGTTAACCTAACCTGCATGTCTTTGGACTGTGGGGGAAACCGGAGCACCTGGAGGAAACCCACGCGGACACGGGGAGAACATGCAAACTCCACACAGAAAGGCCTTCGCCAGCCACGGGGCTCGAACCCGGACCTTCTTGCTGTGAGGCGACAGCGCTAACCACTACACCACCGTGCCGCCTAATCCAGACTTAGAATCTTAATAAACAGAATTTATGAATGTTCTGAATCTTGTATTTATGGTTTTGTTTTGTGGATATGTGGGTGTGTTTTGATCCATGGATGGAGTTTGTCTAACCACAGAGGTTTATAAACCATAGGACATAAACCAAGTCATGCAAAATTAAAAGCCCCTGCAGCATAACAGAAACACCAGTTTTTCCTTTAACCCATCATCATGTGCAGGTTTTTTTTTTCCTTTAAGCAGGCACAATTCAGAGGGGTGAATCTTAATCTGGAGAACCTTGCTGCCAAAGAAATACTGTACCTTACGATGAATTATATTGCCTACATTATTCAACACTTCTTGCCTTAGCAGGAGATCATCTCCTGCAAATATTTCTCCTATTCCTTAGCTCGTATGCGTAAAGCTAGTACTCCAATCAGCCAGAATGTTAAAACCACCTGCCTAATATTGTTTAGGTTCCCCTACTGTCACCAAAACAGCTCTGACCCATCAAGGCGTGGACTCCACAAGACCTCTGAAGGTGTGCTATGGTATCTGGCACCATTGTGTGGTTAGCAGAAGTTTGTTGAAGTTACAAGGTGGGGTCTCCATGGATTGGACTCGTTTGTCCAGCACTTCCCAAAGAAAGACGCTTGATCAGATTGAGATCTGGGGAATATGGAGTTAACACCTTGAACTCTTTGCCATGTTTTTCAAACCATTCCTAAACATTTTTGCAGTGGGGTAGAGAGCATTGTCCTGCTGAAAGAGGCCATTGCCATTAGGGAATACCACTGCTGTGAAAGGGTGTACTTGGTCTCCAACAATGGTAGGTGGTACATAGCAAAGTAACATCCACATGAATGCCAGGGCCCAAGGTTTTCCAGCAGGCTTGCTTTCTTCCCATAGTGGATCTTGGCGCCATCTCTACCTGGCTGTCCAAATGATGGAAGACCAGCACTGCTGACACATGATATTTAAATGAATGAACAGTGGCTCCAAATAAATTGATCAGTTAAATGTACATTATGTCAGATGGTCAGTGGGTGTATGCCCACCCATATGGAAAGGATGTAGTAAAATCATACATAACTTTTACACATTTTACATGAATTCTAAAAGATTTTACATGGCAGTGAAAACAGATATACATTTTTTGGTAAATATGTGTAACATGAAACATATAAAACTTTGAATTCTAAAAGATTTTACATGGCAGTGAAAACAGATATACATTTTTTGGTAAATATGTGTAACATGAAACATATAAAACTTTGAATTCTAAAAGATTTTACATGACAGTGAAAACATATACATTTTTTTGGTAAATATGTGTAACATGAAACATATAAAACTTTGCAAACTGCTAAATCTGTATATGACACCAGTCCCTCATAGGATATCCTCACAAATGTCAGATAAAGTTCATCCTTACCAAATAAACATAGGGGAACAAATGAAATGACGCAGTTCTACTTAAACTGATTTCTATGAATTGGCCTATCACTGTGTGTGTGTGTGTGTGTGTAACTAGGAGTAAGTTAAGAGGAGAGAGCTTGCATAGGTGGATATATACCACCAACTTAAAGAAAGCCACCATACACATTTTTGGTTTTCAAAAAAAAAAACCAAGTGAGGTGATGTCACTTTATTGAAGTGATGTGAAACTTTATGCACATTTTCCCTTAATGCATGTACTACTGTATCATCTCAATTACAACTCAATTACACAATTAACAAGTCATTAATTTCATCATTTACAGCAATGAGTTTTTATTAATATGATTTATATCAGTATTTGCCAGACATATTCTTCTGTTTAGGTTTCTGTGTACTGGCCGGATGTCTACTATTAAACAGAAGAATATGTCTGACAAACACTATTAGAAATTATATTTTGCAGTGATTTTTGAGTCATTTTATGGCTGTCCACCACTGACCACAAAGGTAAGTTTCATGTCTTTGTGAACGAAAGTTTAATGCCATTTTAGGAGTGATTGTTCGAGTGCCCATTGGAATCGATGTAAGGGCTCGGCTCAGCAGCAAATGTTCAAATTTTGTTCAGAACCACCTTATTTCATCCCAGACTACCTAAAAACAGGGCTTTATGTAAAAAATAGTGAACTTACACTTTAAATGTGGAGGGAGGGCATGGTTTATGTTACTTAGTATGGCAGAATTTTGGATATTTTTTATGTTTATGTATGTTTTTTATGTTTAAAGGGTTTTTCTAAGCATTTATTTTTTATTTTGTTCATTATTACCGTAATCCAACCCAAGTCTGCTCCTTTTCTTTTTTATATATTGTTCTGTTGAATAAACTGGTTATTTCATGGAAAAATTCTGTGTTTTTCTTACATTAACAATATTTGGTTGAAATATAAAAAACATCGATAAACCTTCAACAATTCATTGCAAAAAAGTGTGTTTTACTTACATTGAGGGAAATTGATTTTCATATAAAAAACCTAGACTAACCTATAAAAGTTTTATAAATAATCAGTTTTTTTTTATATTAATAGAAAGTTGACATATAAAAAAGTTAGAAAGCCAATATATAACACCTTTATGATACATCTACAATTCAAACCAAAACATATTTATTTGTATTAATTTTAATATAAAAGACATATATATATTTGAATCTAAAAAATAGAATTAAGAACTATAAACATTATATGAAGCATACAAAGAAAATATTTTGTCATACACATTTTCTGTTAATGCCATGCACAATTTGTGCTTTAATTATACTAGTTTTACCTAATAATAGTAGGTTAACATATAAAAAACATAGAAAGCCAACATATTATACCTTTATGATGCATTCACAATTCAGACAACAACCTGTATATTTATATGACTTCTAATATAAAAGACATACATTTGACACTAAAAGACCTATAAACATTATATGAAAAGAAAGTAATTTGCCATACACGTTATCTGTTAATGCAATACAAAATTTTTATTTAATTTACACTCGTTTCAGCAAATAACTATGTATGAGGAAACACCAAAAGGGGCCACTTTCAGGAGTAAATCATACATGGCATACAAGGATTTTCTTTTAAGACAGTGGTAAATTCATATACGTTCTGTCCATGTAAAACATGTAAAAGTTGTTTAGGATTTTACTATATCCTTTTCATATGGGCAACCTGAACTTCTTGTCCCAGTCCAGTCCTGGATACAAAGATTCTATAATAACTCTGAAAGCCCACCCTTTGCCTTTATAACTACCTCTTTTTCAAGATAAATTTGTAGATATACTCTACATATTCCTTCTTTCATAAAAAAAGAACATCAATGATGCAATCTTTATACAGGATATACTAATCTGACACACTGTGTTGCTAGAGAAGGTGAATGACCACGAGGGGGCCCCCTTGCCACATAAATTATGTGTAAACAACTTTGGTATGTGTTGCCAAACAAGGAGTATTAAAGTGCAAGAGAAAATGTAAAATGCATCCAAGTTGGCTTAACAAAGAGTCATTATCAAAATATTTTCTGTTAAAAAAATCCTATTTGCTTACTTGCTAATTGGCGAATTTCAGGATTAGCATATGATTGGTAAAGCTTGAGGTATGCCTTGTGAGGCTCGGGGAAATAGGTCAGAAAAAAAATCACTAAAAAGTAGTTCTAAACAATTGGCCTTTAGACAAGTCTTAGTAGTTACAGGTAGTTTTACAAACAAGTTCTTCTGGTACTCCTGAATTTAGCCAAACAGTTGATACAACTCAAGTCTGTTGACATATTTAAATCTGTCTTCCAAGGTTGTGGTGTTATGCCATGTGGGTCTGGTGCCTTGTTGTTGCTGTTCTATTTTTGTATGGCTTTCTTAATCTTGAGTTTTTCTTGTATTGTACCTGGAGAAGTTTTGCTACTGGAGGTATGACACTGGGTTCCATTAGTGGTGGCCTCTTCAGTACTTCCCTGACATGAACTTCCTCCTGTCTTGTAAGTGTTTTGCTCTGCTTGTCTATAATTGGTCAATCTGCTGGTGGACATTTATTAGCTGCCGGTTGACGTCATCATATACAGCTGCAAGAAAAAATGTTTGTGAACCCTTTGGATTGACCAGGAATTTTGCATTAATTATTGATAAAATGTGGTCTGATTTTCATCTAAGTCTCAATTATAGATAAACACAATTTGACTAAACTAATAACACATATAGAGTAGTAATTTATCTTTGTCAACAAATGAGTAATCATTCACAGTGCAGGCTGGAAAAAGGAAGTGAACCTCTGTGTTAACAATTTCTACAAAAGCTAATTGGACCCAGGTGTTTCAATTTGGGAGATTAGATTGGAAATATGGGTTGGATATGTGCTTTGCCCTTTAAATAAAGGCACACAGCTTGGGTTACTGAGAAATCTGTTCTCAAGAATAACTGATTATTGTGAACCATACCTCAATCCTATCAACTTTCAGAGGACTGTAGAAGGTGCATTAAAGAGATGTGCAAAGTTGTGGATCTCAAGAGACTTCAGAAAGTCTAAATGCTACAAAAGGATTTCTAAAGCCTGGGATGTTCATTGAGACACAAAACAAATTGTCTACTGGAGGAACTTCAGGAGTGTTGCTACTTTTCCGAGGAGTAGATGCCCTGCAGAGATCATGCCAAGAGCACAAAGGCAATACTGAAAGAGGTGAAAAGAACCCAAGGGTAACCGCAAAAGACCCAGAAACTACAAACTTTGAGAAAAACACTGAACAAGATTGATGTTAAAGAAAGAACACCATGAAGAAAACTTCTGCAATAAATTAAAAAAAAGCCAACTTGGGTGGCACAGCGGTGTAGTGGTTAGCACTGTTGCCTCATAGCAAGACGGTTCTGGGTTTGAGCCCAGCAGCCAGCGAGGGCCTTTCTGTGTGGAGTTTGCATGTTCTCCCCATGTCTGCGTCAGGGCTTTACATTAACTTTTTTGCTCACTGGCCACCGTGGCTAGTGGTTTTCCCGAGTCACTAGCCATTCAGCCTTTTCACTAGCCACAGTTTTGTTGCCAGGAAATCGCAGTTTTTTCTTCACCATGATACATTAAAGTTCGGAAGATCTAGATTTAATTATGAATGGCAGCGTATAATGTATCTCTACAGTAGCACTCAAGTATTCAGTGCTGTTAAGGTTGCTCCCTATATGAAAACATGCAACCAATTCAGACAAAAATATAAACAGAGTATTGTTTATTGAACTCAAATTCAAGCCCCTTACAATATGAAATATCGTATAATATGAAAAATAACATTCCGTACAACTGAACTGATTCTAATATTAAAAGTCCAATTCAAAACATTTATCACTGAAAAACATTTGATGTTTTGATATGCAAGTATTATGTGTATTATCAAGTATTATGTATATTATGTATTATCTATTAATAGTGTGTGTGTGTGTGTGAACATGTGTCGAGAGAGACATTAAATGTCCTCATTACATTCATCATCAGATGAGTCTGAATGGTCCATGAAAAATGGTCTTCATGACCTGAGGCTTCCAGCAGGCCATAAGTTGATAGCTGGGGCGGATCAACTTCTTTCCAATCGCGTGAACGTTTCTAAACAGCAGCTCCATCCTCACCAGCTCAGCCGACTTCATGACAGCCAGGGACTTGAAAGCAATGCTGTCCTGTAGTGAACCAGCCGTCTTCACCGGTTTTGATGTTATAGTACTGATGTGTGCATTTGACTTTTCGTGGTCCTTTATAATTTCGAGTTTAAAATTACTGGTGCCTGTCTTTGCCAGACTTTCTACAGTCTTCGCAATACATGGTATTTTTGGTTTTGCTATGAACTAGCCAATCTCGGCCGAACTTCCATTTGTCATTGAACTGTCTTATCTTCCTATTAGCGTCTTGTTCATCTCCATGGCCGCATCCAGCTATGAGGCCCCCGTGGTCCGGACCTCAGTCATTTTTAAGAGCTGAAAATGCATTTGTATGCTAAATATTCAACTGGATAAAAAATAAAAAATAGCATTAAAACATCTCTGTAAAAAATGCATCGTTAATGATGTTAAACGCTGATTCTGTCTTCTGTGTCTGTTTGGTGCGCGCGGCTCTGAGACCAAGAACACAAAAGCCAATGAGCGCGTGACTCGGGGGAGGAACGCAGTGCAGGAGACGTGGGGTTTCCATGGTAACCATCAGCGCTTTCATCAAGCTGTTAAATTTACATTTTCGAAGCAGCGCAGTTGCAGCCTGCCTTGTTTGTGATTTTAAAAATAAATCATTCGATAAGCCAAAGCAATAGAGTGGAAAGTTTCAACTTATGTTTGCCTTGGATAACTTTGCCTAAAACATGGTGGTGTATACTGATTTTTTTTCCCAGAATTTTTTTTGTGTGTAGGTGTAATGGATGCCAGATTGTTAATGTATCTCAGTTCCATAGGCTACATGGTTAGGGTACCTTTTGTCCTCATTGCTTGGGCCAGATCAAACCATTAAACAAGCTTAAATTATACTCTTGCCACATACAGTAGATTATTTTTTTTTCAAAACTGATGATATTCAGTTCAAACACCATTAAAAGTAATTTCAGGAATAAATCTCTTGTGTGATGTGCAATTCACCCATCTCATTTAAATATGGCGAACATTTTTCGGCGCGTGCTTTGCGCATCACGGACCTCCGTGATTTTAAAATGCTGCCTCCAGCCCTGATCATCTCTGCCCCTTTTTCCCTGAGCAGCAGGGTTTGAAACTCCAGCTATACGCCGCCACATAGTGCGCTTGTCAGTCGTCAGCAACTTTGTTGCTTCGTTCATTAACCACAGGTTACCGTAACATTGATTTTATCTGAGACGTTAACGAATGTTCTAAACAATTCTAACATGTTGTCAGAATGTTTATGCAGGTGCTCATGGGAGTTGTAGGTGCGTAATATTACATTGCAATGCGTTTATTATATCAGATGCCTTCAGAGAATACTACAATTAAAATATATTGTCATACCACAGAATAAACCACCTGCCAAAGTGGCTAGTGAGACTAAAGTCATTACCTGCCAAAGCCAAATTTTACCTACATTCAGTGGCGTGCACAGATAGACACGAGGTGGTGCTCAAGCACCTGCCCCTCTGTCCAAAAAAGTGCCCTTTTGAATTTTTTTTTTTACAGTTTACTGAGGCCAATGTTGACATGATCTTTTAGAAAAGCTGCGGCATTAAAAGTGTGTGTGAAAATAATGTCCCGATGTGTGCCCCCTCCACACACACACCGGACCTCTGTCTCTCTTGTTCTGTCACGTGAACAAGCGTGCGGTGCAGTCAATGTGAGGTTGCAGCAGCATAGCGTCCTGGAAGCCACGGCCTTGTCGTAGCACAGACAACACATCGGGCAGTCAGTCAGCTCTTCCCCTGCCCCACCAGCCAGGTAACACATGAATCGAGTGAAAATGTATTGTTTGCCCTCTAAGCCCAAGCTGTAATTATTTTGTCGTGAAGTAGCCCGTCGCATACAGAAACAACTGCACATAAGTATTATATTTTTTGCTAGACCATTTTCAGATTTAGGAAAACAAAAATTTCTTTTTCTATTTTGTTCAACTAGAGATTCCTGGCAAAGTCAAAAAGCCTTGATGTAATAAATTAACATTTAAGTGGTTGTTTTACACCTTTAAAAACTAAAACGGGTCAGTGGCGACCCAAACACAAGAGGAGGGTTAAATCTCAGACTTTTATAATAAGGTGTTCCACATGCGCAAAAAAGTGCCCTTTTTCCCCCCAGAGCACTTGCCCCCCAAAATGTCTGTGCACGCCACTGCCTACATTGGGCGGGTGGGTGGGTGCTAATGTAAAGCCCTGGTCTGCGTGGGTTTCCTCTGGGTGCTCTGGTTTCCCCCACAGTCCAGAGACATGCAGGTTAGGTTAACTGGTGACTCTAAATTGACTGTAGGTGTGAATGGTTGTTTGTCTCTATGTGTCAGCCCTGTGATGAGCTGGCGACTTGTCCAGGGTGTACCCTGCCTCTCGCACATAGAATAGGCTCCAGCTTGCCCGTGAGCCTGCACAGGATAAGTGGTTATGGACCGATGGACAAAAGCCAACTTTGTGGCACATCTCAATTTGCCAAAAACCACCTGAAGGTTCTGTAATGCTTCTGAGAGCTGTTCTGTAGGTGGCACAGTGGTGTAGTGGTTAGCACTGTTGCCTCACAGCAAGAAGGTCTGGGTTTGAGCCCCGTGGCCGGCGAGGGCCTTTCTGTGTGGAGTTTGCATGTTCTCCCCGTGTCCGCATGGGTTTCCTCTGGGTGCTCCAGTTTCCCCCAAAGACATGCAGGTTAGGTTAACTGGTGACTCTAAATTGACCATAGGTGTGAGTGTGAATGGTTGTCTGTATCTAAGTGTCAGCCCTGTGATGACCTGGCGACTTGTCTAGGGTGTACCCCGCCTTTCGCCCGTAGTCAGCTGAGATAGGCTCCAGCTTGCCTCCGACCCTGTAGAACAGGATAAAGCGGCTAGAGATAATGAGATGAGATGAGCTGTTCTGTAGACAGCTGAGACAAATGAACATTTTGGCATAAATGAGCAAGGCTAAGTTTGGAAGAAAAAAGGCACTGCAAACCAAAACCAAAACCTCATTCCACATGTGAAGCATGGTGTAGGGAGCATCATGATTTAGAGCTGTTTTGCTGCCCCAGGACCTGAACAACTTGCAATCATTGTGGATACAACAAATTCAAAACTGTATCAAGACATTTTGCAGGAGAATGTCAGGGTAACAGTCTGTGACCTCAAGCTTAAGAGAGGTAAGGTCATGCCAAAAGACAAAGACCAAAAGCACACAAGTACATTAACAGAAGTGACAGATGAAAAATTCATGTTTTGGAATGACCAAGTCAGAGTCTTGACTTTAACCTAATTGTGATGCTGTGGCATGATCTGAAGAGGGCTGTTCAATCAAGACAGCAACACATATTGATGAACTGAAAGAGTTTTTTGGGCAGAATGGTCCAAAAATCATCCTCATCATTGCTCCAGTCTTATACATAGCTACAGGAAATGTTCAGTGGAGGTTGCTGGTGCTAAAGGAGGCTCTACAAGTTACTAAATTCAAGGGTTCATTTACTTTTTCCAGCCTGCACTGTGAATATTACTCACTGTGCTCAATAAAGATGAGAAAAATACTAATTTTCACTCTTTCTTGCGCTCTTGCTACACATTCCACTACTGAGATACCAGTGATTCTGACCTCTCTGGATCTGCCTGATCCATCCTGATACCCTACTTCTAGCTGAGGTTCTCATCATTTCACTTCTGTAGAGGATGACTCCATATGGACAGACTAAAGATACACTTAGAAGATGGTTCTGGACAATTAATACAAATAGTTTTGCTATAATGGCTTAGGGCTACAACAATCGCCATGATAACTTTAGGACTGCAGTTGTCATGAATAGTCTTGTACTCAAGTCTCCGCCAGTGAACTGTTGATAACTTCAACAAATCAGACTTCATGTTAAAACTATAATGAATTTCCTGGTTACACAGTTGCACTTTTTGACCACACAGGACACAATTATAGAAGTTTCCATATAATCACGCTATTTGTTGTCACCCAGATGATTATGATGAATTCCCTTTTGAGTCCGGTTCCTCTCAAGGTTACTTAAATTGACTTGACTAGCATTTATCAGTTTATTCCAATTGTATTTATCTGTCGTTGGAACGTAGATGATCAGACCAGCTTGAATGAAAAAACAAAGCAAAAACCCTGGTACCCACCTAAGGGTTCACAAACTTTTTCTTACAACTGTAGCTCCTTCATGGTGTCCTCGGCTGGTGCTGCTGCTTCATTTGTCTTTCTTGATGTGCTTTTGTACCTCCTTGTATGCTCTTTTTTTAAACGTACATTCCCCAGGCTTTTACCTTTGCTATTGTTTATTTCTTGCTTTCTCTGTTTCCTCTGAGCTCCATTCTTTGTGCTGACCTGTTTTTCTGACAGCAGACTCCTCTGCCACCTCTCGAACCACGCCTTCTGCATCGCTTTCCATTTCTGTTCCAGGGTTAAAACCTGTCCAGGCTTCGAAAGGCCTGTACTTTGTTTCTGCCTACCACAATGAGGATGAGGGATCAGATTTGGGAGTCTGTTCAATGCAGGAAGTTGCACTGTCTGATTTTCTTGAAGATCATGGGAAGCAGAAAATAATGTTCTCTTGTTTTTTGTTTTCCTTTAGATATCTACAGGTATTGCGATATTAACTGACAAGGTCACTTGAAAGTACAAAACTGTTACCTAAATTATAGATGTGAAGTAAATGATTAATTAAAAATAATTCAAATTAAATAATCAGAATGTCGGTAACATCATAATGGCATTTGTTTTGATGCTAGCTAAACACATTTTAAGTATTTGCTAATTTCATGAATAACAAGGACTAAACAGCACTACAGTCGTGGAGTCACTAATTCCATATTTGTTAGATTAAACGTTTCAGTTTTATAGACAAAATGAAATATTAAACAAATATCCAAAGTGTGTTTAGATCAGTCTCACTCTCTTATGCAATCTCTGTGTACTCTGTTTTGTCTCATACTCATGTTCTAACATTCCCAGTTCATCTCATCAGCTCTATAATACGGACCAAACCTACTCACATAGTGTGTGCGGAGTAGGGCATCAGTTTATGAGACTCACATAAAAGGAATCAAGAGTGTCTTCAAAATGAATCAGTGGTTTTGGCAAATTTAAAAATAGACCTTTATAGCACCAATACAATTGTTGAAGCAACCAGACCATTGCCATTTTTTTCTCTGCAAAGCCACATTTTCAATCATTTCCTTGTTAACGGTGGAGGACGATTTATGACTTCCAGTTGTGGAATTGAACCAACATGCTCTCAGACAGATTCAACCCTCACACTGCAAGTATAACCAAGTAAGATCTCATATCATTATCTGTAGCCGCTTTATCCTGTTCTACAGGGTCGCAGGCAAGCTGGAGCCTAGCCCAGCTGACTACGGGCGAAAGGCGGGGTACACCCTGGACAAGTCGCCAGGTCATCACAGGGCTGACACATAGACACCCATTCACACCTACGGTCAATTTAGAGTCACCAGTTAACCTAACCTGCATGTCTTTGGACTGTGGGGGAAACCGGAGCACCCGGAGGAAACCCACGCGGACATGGGGAGAACATGCAAACTCCGCACAGAAAGGCCCTCGCCGGCCACGGGGCTCGAACCCGGACCTTCTTGCTGTGAGGCGACAGCGCTAACCACTACACCACCGTGCTGCCCAAGTAAGATATAGCTGTATATAATACGGATATGATTGTGTTACTGGGAAATGCACCACTTGTATTTTTCATCCGAGCTCCATCCGGGACATGGAGAACCAAAACCGTGACATAAATCCCTATATGTCACTCGTGAGGAAATCAATTAATTGTTTTGATAAATTTGGGGACTTTTTGTTTGTGAATGTGTTGATACAGTAAAAAGAAAATTGCATGTTGGCTTGAAGATATGAAGTTTATCTTCTTGTGTTGCAAAACTCATATTTTTCATCTGAAATACATCGTGGATCTGAGTGACATATTTAAACTAGACTGCATTTCCGCAGAGAAAATGCAAAGTGTGCTTGCTGAGCTGTAGCAGAACAGCTATCATGCTAGCATGCTAAAAGCTAGCATGCCAACATGCTAATGCCAACATGCTAACAACTAGCATGCTAACAGTTAGCATATTAACATGCTAACAGTATATTAACATGCTAAATGATAGCATGTTAACATGTTAATGCTAACATGCTAATAGATAACATGCTAATAGATAATATGCTAACAGCTAGCATTCTAACATGCTAATGATTAACATGCTATTTGTTAAAATTCTAACACTTTAAGGCTAATATGCTGACAGCTATCATGCTAACAGCTAACAGGCTAACATGCTAATGGCTAGTATGTTAACTTTTAGCATGCTAACACGCTGGGGTGACATGCTCACAGCTAACATGCTAACAGTTAGCATGCTAACATGCTCAGGCGAACTCGCTAACAGCAAACATGCGAACTCTGCATGCTACCATGCTAATCCTAACATGTTAACAGCTCTCATGATAACATGCTAATGGTGAACATGCTAACAACTCGCGAGCTAACAGCAGGCATGATATCGTAATGGGTAACATGCTAACAGCTAGCATGGTAACACGTGATTGCTTATGTGCTAATTGCTATCATGTGTGCGTGTAAGTATTCCTAATAAAGTGGCCATTGAGTTGAAGTTGATTTGCTGTCAAAGTCTCAAATGAGCAGATCCTTGCCAAATGCATCATCACCTATGGGGGAAGGGAGGAACGACTCAGTCAAGCTTCCATTGATTAGCAGCAAAATGGAGAAAAAATGGACGGATGAAAGGCAAGACAAAGCCGAGTGCGGGTCAGAACCGATATCATGTGTGTGATGGTGATTTGGCCTGAGGTGCCGTATGAAGTTTGGTGGATGTGTGGTGAAGTGTTACTGAGCAAAACTCCATTCATTTGAATGGGGCCAAAAATCAATGGAAGCCTATGGAGGTAAAAAGAGATGCGTGAAAACCAAGGAAAAGACGAGTGCAGGTCTCAGATGAGGGGATGGATCTGTGCGGGGACTTGGCCTGAGGCATCAAGTGAAGTTTCTTGAAGTTTGGTCACTTGGTTAAAAAAAATTGATGGAGAGTGAAAGTTTTTCTCCTGAAACACCATTCATTTTCAGTGGGGCCAAAAATCAATGTAAGCCTATGGAGGAAAAAGGGATGAGCAAAAAGAAAGGAAAAATATGAGTGCGGGTCAGAACCGATTGCATGTATGTGTCGGGGGAGTTGGCCTGAAGTATCACATGAGGTTCGGTGCATCTGCGATGGAGCGTGTCCGAGTAGGACGATTCGATTCATGAGCCCTATTCATTCTCTATGGGAAAAAAACAAAAGAAAAACGACAAGAACAAGAGAACGGGCACATTGATCCAAAAGCTGTATACAAGCACGCTACACCACTTCGGGCCAGATGTCTCAGAGTTGGAACGGTGTCTCTATCTCGAACGCCCTAGGAGGATTAGTGGATCCAAAAAACGTGTCGGAATAAGGCAGAATAAGTAAACTTAAGAAGAACAAAAAGGCAAGCACACTAATAATATTGGCTGGCTTTTTTTCGTGGTATATCAGATATATTCCATTCAGCTACCATGATACTGAGTGAGTCGAAGACGAGTAGCTGAATGGAATGTATCTGATAGACCACGAAAAGAAGACAGCCAATATTATTATTATTATTGGGGGCGGCACGGTGGTGTAGTGGTTAGCGCTGTCGCCTCACAGCAAGAAGGTCCGGGTTCGAGCCCCGTGGCCGGTGAGGGCCTTTCTGTGTGGAGTTTGCATGTTCTCCCCGTGTCCGCGTGGGTTTCCTCCGGGTGCTCCGGTTTCCCCCACAGTCCAAAGACATGCAGGTTAGGTTAACTGGTGACTCTAAATTGACCGTAGGTGTGAATGTGAGTGTGAATGGTTGTCTGTGTCTGTGTGTCAGCCCTGTGATGACCTGGCGACTTGTCCAGGGCGTACCCCACCTTTCACCCGTAGTCAGCTGGGATAGGCTCCAGCTTGCCTGCGACCCTGTAGGACAGGATAAAGCGGCTAGAGATAATGAGATGAGATTATTATTATTATTATTATTATACATACACATTCCTTTCAGGTGTTCAACACATCTTTCTCTTTCAAAATTCTCTCAAAATCTTCCGTATTTAACGTAAATCTTCCATATTAAACCTAGCAGCCATATTTGTTTACAAATTGTCACGGTCGTTTGCTAGCGTACAAGTTTTACATTTCTGACATATTACATGCTGTCTTGACAGCCGTGCAATATCGTAAACCATATTCAACACTCATTCTCCATTGGGTAGAGTGATGTAATACACGTAGAATAAGCAACATGCTAACAATATTGCACGCTATCAAACCAAATGAATGAAACCCGCTAGAAGGGGATAGAACACATTTTTATTCCATTGAAAAAGTGTCCTGTATGAATAATAATTCCTGATATTTCACTCTAATGATGTCACTCCCAGTGTTTTCCTGATGACTAGTGGACGCATGTTGTCAAAATGGCAAACTGATTCAAAATTAAAATTCTTTTGATTAACTTGCATGTTTTTTGTGGATGTGTCCATATAATATAATGAACATTACACTGCGGCGCGAAGATATGAGGTTTAAACCTGGGGAGCGGTTGGGGGTTAGGTGCTTTGCTCAAGGTAACTTCAGCCATCCCTGCTGGTCCAGGGAACCAAACCAGCAACCTTCTAGTTCCAAAGCTGCATCACTAACCTTTAAACCATGGCTTCGCCCATGAAGAAACGAAAAATTGAGAGGTTGGTGTCGGTGCTTTGTAACAGTCAGCGGTAAAACTGTAACTTTAAGGTCGTTGCAGTTTCTCAGTTCTCAAAAGTCATAATTTTCTCCATTTCTAGTTACAAGTTATTCTTATCACTTATGTTATACCAGCAATAATCTCTCTCTTGAAATTAATAAGACAAAAAAAAAAAAAAAACCACAGCTTGACATGTTACCAAAAAACTGCAAAGCATGAATTCCTTTTAAAGTCCTGAATTTACAGCTTTACTTCTGCCTGTTACAAAGCACTGACACTGGAGACTCCTTCCTGAAATATCAAACACATCCTCACAGGAAATGTCACCATATCAACCATTATGTTTTTCCAGTAACAGCCTGCATTTTAAAATCATCATATTTGTGAATCATATTTCTAAATCTTTTAATTTGTTAAGCATGCTTTTATACAAATGTTTTAAGCATTAGTAAAGCCAAATAAATCTATACTACACTACTTATTTAACCTGTGGAAGTGATCCCATGATGATTTTATAAAGATGTATGACCATAAATGCCAAGGTGTAGTGACGTTTGCTAATGTAATTTCAAATCGTTTCATTTTCTCAGATTGAAAACAAGGCAGTTTCCTGCAGCTATTGATTTGAAGTTGGTTAATTATTAATTTAATCAGTGTTTGAGGCATGTATTGGAAATGTTCTTGGTGCATGAAGGAAGCTGATTGATATTTTATTTTTCTCATTTCCTTCCTTATTGAGTGCATTTTTTTTATTTTAGTGTTTATGGTTTAGTGTTTTCTCCTCTAACTTGTACAATTAGCATGTGCACTCACACACCATTGCAAAAAAAAAAAATCCAATCCGCACATTAACAACTCCTTGATCGGCTTCAAGGAACATTAACGTTAACCAGAAACATTTACACGTTTTGAAAATCTGTCTGAAAACCATTCACTAATGTTGGCAAGAAAAGCCCACGGTCTCACCACTAGAAGCAGCAATGACCAGTTTGCCATCTTTCTCCTTGATAAGAATGTCAATACAAGGTATGAAGTCATAGGAAAGACATTTCTCTGACCTTTTCCCCAACAGGAGCTCAAACTGAGGCTATCAATAAATACAATAAAAGTCATATGCCTCAAGCAGCATCTGTCCATATGTTTACTCATGAACTTGCACTGCTCCATGTAAACTGCCAGAACTTGAGCAGTTTTCCCAAGAAGAACAGGCAAAAATATCAGGATCCAGATGTCCAAATCTGACCGAGACATTTCCCAGAAGACATCCAGCTGTGACTGCAGCCAAAGGAGATTCTATCAAGTATTAGTAGAATACTTGGGGTGCAGCCTGAAGAGGTGGGTCTTCAGTCTGTGCTTGAAGGTGGTCAGGGAGTTGGAAGTTCTGACCTCAATGGGAAGGTCATTCCATCAATGGGGAACCAGGACATACAGCCCGTCTTGAGCAGGCTGGGCAGGAGTGGAGAGGAGGAGGGGCCAGGCAACCAGCAGTGCCTGGGGGGTCAACACTTCTGCAACCAACAACCTTCAAATGGTAAAAATCCCAGTTACATTACAGGCATTTAGCAGACGCTTTTATCCAGAGTGACATACAACTAGTGCAAAAGTCAGGTACAAAAAGTGCTGAACTTGTAGACAAGAAAGTTCTAGTGCCAAAGGTATGAGTAACAGAATAACACTTAGTGGAATATTCTGTTTAAGTAACAACAGTTTGCAAAAACAGCCAAGAAAAACAAGCCAACAATACAAATGAGCCGACAAAGTACAACTAAATAGAGAAAAATACGCTGAGTCATCATGACCAGGCGAGACCATACACAGCTTGGGTTGGTCTCGACCGATACGCAGTTACACACTGGGCAAGGAAGAAGGGGAGAGGTGCAGCCTGAAGAGGTGAGTCTTCAGTCTGCGCTTGAAGGTCATTCCATCAATGGGGAACCAGGACAGACAGCAGTCTTGAGCAGGCTGGGCAGGAGTGGAGAGGAGGAGGAGCCAGGCAACCAGTAGCAGTGGAGCATAGGGATCTGGCTAGTGTGAAGGGTCAGATCAGCCTCTGGAGTTTATGCTGGACCTGACCCCTTGACTGCCTGGTAAGCTTGTACCAATGTCTTAAATTTGATACAAGCTGCAAAGTGAAGGGCAGCGACCAGAGGGGTAGTGTGGGAGGAACAAAGGAGGTTGTAGACCTCCAGGGGTCTGGTGGCAGATGCTGGAAGGCCAGCAAGGACAGAGTTGCACTAGTCCAAGTGGGAGTGGATCAGCGCTTGGACTAGAAGCTGAGTAGAGTAGGTGGTCAGGTAGGAGCGGATATTCCTTCGAATGTTGTAAAGGAAGAATCTGCACATCCAGGTCACTGCAGTGAGAAAGTCTGTCGTCAAATGCCACCCCAGGTTCTCAGTGGCTAAAGGTGACATAGAGATGTCCCCAAGGGAAATGATGATGTTTAGGGGTGGAGAGGATGAAGCGGGATTGTAGATCACCTCCATCTTGCCTGGGTTGAGCTTCAGGTGATGGTTGTCCATCGCATCTCTGCTTGCCTGAGTGACATCCAGAGCTGGAGATCTGTGTGTCAGAAGGAGGAAAAGAGAAACAATTAATTTCTGTTTCAAGTTATAGCCAAGGTGGGGAATACTTATGCAAGGCAATGCATATTGTATATTGAGTCAATAACCGATGTGAAGTCATAATATTGGATTTTTTTCCACTAAAGCACCATTTACCACTTTTGGCCACTCAGCATTGACACGACTCGACCTTTTCTTGATGCTGATGTCACATGATCATGTGATTTGACCTAAATCAGGATGTTTAAAACCCACAATCACATTGTATCCATCACTATTCACATCTACAGTTCACAATTTGACAGAAGAGCACTTCACATCCCTCAGGCTGTGATAAATTAGCATCGAGCACCAACTAATGGAGTCGGTCTATTTCGCTACAAGTGCTGGTGTTTTTTCTGTGAAAGTCCTGAGAAAATCTCTGCAGCAACCAAACACCTCTGAAAAATTGAATTTTAATAGGAACCCCTGGACTCCTGCTCACTCATGCAATTATCCATGAAGCAGCAGCAGCACGATGCTACAAATCATGCAGATACAGGTCAAGAGTTTTAAAATTCACACATCAGAAAGAGGAAAAAATTTGATCTCAGTGACTTTGACTATGGCATGCTAGGAATAGTCTTTAGAGTTTAAACAGAATTGGGTAAAAAGTGAAACAAAAAGGGGAAAAAACAATAAAAATAAACTTGAGTGCCATTACATTACAGGCATTTAGCAGACGCTCTTATCCAGAGTGACATACAGCATACCTGGAGCAGTTGGGGGTGAGGTGCTTTACTCAAGGGTACTTCGGCCATTCTTGCTGGTCCAGGGGATCAAACTGGCAACCTTTTGGGCCCAAAGCTGCTTCTCTAACCATTAGGCTACAGCTTCCCCATGGCAGCAGTTCTGCTTTGTTGATGAGAGAGGTCTGAGGAGAATGGCCAGACTGGTTCAAGCTGATAGGAAGGCTTCGATAGCTCAAATAATCAGAACATATAACATGTCGGACCTTGAGGTGGAGGAGTTACAAGAGCAGAAGACCACAATGGATTCACACCACTGTCAGAAAAGAACAATGGACACAGTATATACACTGACACATGTTTTTGTTGAAAGTAATTATTCCTTGATGAGGGATTTGTTTTTCTCTGAATAAATTTATTTCAATTAAAGGCTGGATTTTTCTCATTTTTTCAGCGTGAGATGAATCGACTTCACCAAAAGCTGGATTCTTTTCTCACCCTTTATACTAATCTTTACTTACTTAAAGGTAGACTGGCTTTCAGGTTTTTCAAGTGTAGGTCATAAAAAGAATTTTCCCGACACCCAATTATTTTTGTTTAGTGGACTGAAAGCTACTGAATTCAAATCACAGACTTCCAATTTTAGTAGTTTTTTTTAAGAGAACAATTTATGACTTTAGAGCCATGTAGCCCTAAATTCTCTGCTACTTTTTTGCTGTTTCACCATGACCCAATTCAAGATACTACGTCACGCATCACATGGTGGGCTTTCCCCATTCGCTTCAATCAATTTTAAAAAACTGCAAAAACAAACAAACAAATATTAGCAAACAAAAAATTCTAAGTACTTTTTTACCCAACACCCCCCAAAAAAGAAATAAAATCAAGTATGTTAGCCAAAAAGCCAAAAGAAACCAATCAAAGAAATATTAATTACAAAAAACAAAAATAAATTTTAACTAGAAAAGCACTCGGAGAGCGCAGACCTCCATCAAGAATCCTTTAAAAAATTCCAGGATCCAGAAGGTGATCCGGATCACCGCCAAAATTTAATGGATTGTTACTTGTGCCCAGTCACACCTCTGGAAAAAATTTGAGAGCAACCCGTTCATAACTTTTTCCGTAATGTTGATAACAGACAAACCAACAAACAAACAAACCAACGCTACCGAAAACATAACCTCCTTGGCGGAGGTAAAAATCAGCAAAAAAACAAAACAACCAACCACAGAAAATCCAAAGAAATATTAGCAAACAAACAAAAAAATTTCTAAGAACTTTTTTTTTTACTCAAACACCCCCCATCCCCCCAAAAAAAATAAAATAAAATCAAGTATGGTAGCCAAAAAGCCAAAATAAACCAATCAAAGAAATGTTAACAAACAAAAATCAATTTTAAAAAATCAGCAAAAAAATACAAAGAAATATTAGCAAACAAAAAATTCTAAGAACTTTTTAAACCCATGAATGAATAAATAAATAAATAAATAAAAATCAAGTATGTTAACCAAAAAGCCAAAAGAAACCAATCAAACAAATAACAAAAAGGCAAAAAATTTTTTTTTAAAGAAATCAGCAAAAAAATACAAAGAAATATGAGCAAACAAGTAATTCTTAAAACATTTTTTACCAAAACAACAACAACTAAAAAAAACCCATAAAGAAGTAAAATCAAATCAAGTACGTTAGTAAACAAAAGATCCAGAAATATTATCAAGCAAAAAGTCAAAGGACAAAATCAAAAGATTTGGCTTCATCACGATCGCTTTTATAAGTTTATCAGTGTCACACAACGAACCAAACCACATAATCAAATCTTTTTGAAACACTGAACATCTCCAGTGTGTGATTTAAACTGCAGGCTGTAGGTTTATATGTTATACATTAACTACGTTTTTGGCATTGTAGCTCTGGTTCCGACATGAACACATCTTCGCTGATCAGTTACTTTTGGAACGAGGCCAAACTGCTCCTTTAGTGACTGTGACACACTGATGGCAGGATGATGGAGTCTCATCTTGTCTCGTTGGAGGAATATTATTTGACAGAACTAGATTACGGAGCTGCTGATACATCGATTTCCAGCGTGATGAGTCAGAGGAAGAAGATACTTAGAAATATCTCTCAGGAGATGCTGCAGGAAGAAGCTATAGAGGGAGATGTCTGAGTTTGTCTGCCTGTTATGATGGTGGTCATGATGATGATGATGATGATGGTGATGATGAGGATGATTTCTTCTCGACCCACACTGTGAAGAGTAGGTGTCCCGTGATTTGTCTTGTTTACATTGCAGACCAGATGAGAAAAGACAAGAGCAGGACGGTGAACTAATTAGGCGTCATTAGCTCATCTCCTGCTTCCTGAGGGCGCACTGGCTCTTCTGTCCCTTCTTATTAACATCGCTAATAGAGCTGTCAACATGATGCGTACTCCTCACTGAGACTCTGAATGGAGAGCCTGCTGTGAGGACGGTGGACTAATGGTGGAGTGTGTTAACTTAAAAAAAAGAAGTAAAAAGCACAGAATTTTATGTCTGAGTGCAGTGTGAGGTCTGACTCATTTTCTTCTTTCGTCTTTGCTCACAAATTTATTTAAAGCACTGCATGATTTTTTTTCTTTGTGTGTGTATGTGTGTCAAAGCCTATCTGTGCATCATAAAGTTTGCTGAAGTGTGTTAACTCAAAAAGCTTGGGAACAAGGGAAAGAAAATCAGACACTTACAAGCCTCTCTTTCATAGTGAAATTATATTAAAGGTACACTGCTTTTCAGATTTTCCAAGTCTAGGTCATAAAAAGAATTTTC
Organism: Neoarius graeffei; assembly: GCF_027579695.1. Taxonomy (NCBI): domain Eukaryota; kingdom Metazoa; phylum Chordata; class Actinopteri; order Siluriformes; family Ariidae; genus Neoarius; species Neoarius graeffei. The sequence goes on from NC_083592.1 coordinate 53,620,335, forward strand.
CCGACACCCAATTATTTTTGTTTAATGACCGAAAGCTGCTGAATTCAAATCACAGACTTCCAATTTTATTATTTTTTTAAAAAAATAGAACAATTAATCGGGCGGCACGGTGGTGTAGTGGTTAGCGCTGTCGCCTCACAGCAAGAAGGTCCGGGTTCGAGCCCCGTGGCCGGCGAGGGCCTTTCTGTGCGGAGTTTGCATGTTCTCCCCGTGTCCGCGTGGGTTTCCTCCGGGTGCTCCGGTTTCCCCCACAGTCCAAAGACATGCAGGTTAGGTTAACTGGTGACTCTAAATTGAGCGTAGGTGTGAGTGTGAATGGTTGTCTGTGTCTATGTGTCAGCCCTGTGATGACCTGGCGACTTGTCCAGGGTGTACCCCGCCTTTTGCCCGTAGTCAGCTGGGATAGGCTCCAGCTTGCCTGCGACCCTGTAGAAGGATAAAGCGGCTAGAGATAATGAGATGAGAACAATTAATGAATTTATCTCCACATGGCCCTAAATTCTCCACTATTTTTTCCTGCTTCACCATGACCCAATTCAAGATACTATGTCATGCATCACATCACATGTTGGGCTTTCCCCGTTCACGCAAGGCATTGTGGGATACAAATTTGAAACAGGAGAGAAAAATGGAGGACATGAGTGTGCGAATGAAACGTGAAAGACAGACTACAGTAACGGAAAGAAAGCGAGAAGAAAAGACGGTATGTTCAGGGGCGATTTCTCAGAGACAACAAGGGAAGCCGAACTTCCCCTAAAATTCTCTCCCCAAACTGCGGCGTCTATGATGTTGAATTCTCATTAAAACAATAACTTGCATAACATAATATATGCCCAAGATTGTATTCACGTTCATAACTATCCCTATGTCATCCTCTAACTTATTTGAGTGATGTCTGACGAACTTGCAGTTCGCTACGAGAATCACCTTTGCTGCCAGGCTGTAACCTTTCTTATTTCAATGGGCTCTATGGACTGGCAGCTGGGTATCCGTTGCAGTCTACGAGACGGCTCTGAACAACCAATTTCGGCTAGTTGTTATTGGTTAAAATCGACAAAATCGTCACTTCCAGGGAAGTCGGGTATCTCTGGGGGTAAACGGGACATTGGGAGGGCCAAGAAGCCGGGCTGATAAAGGATTATTGGAGGTGGTGTTTGAAAGACATGAGGAGGGCGGTCGCTGTACTTCGGCGAGGAACACGGTAAGCATGATCAGTCAGTCCCTAGCGGATGTCAAGAAAGTGTAGTCGTGTGCCAAAGTGCTGTCCGAATTTCTTTTCATATAAACGTTTCTTCTCATTGATGTCTCTGGGGTAAACGGGACATTGTGAGGGCCAAGAAGCCGGGCTGATAAAGGATTATTGGAGGTGGTGTTTGAAAGACATGAGGAGGGCGGTCGCTGTACTTTGGCGTCGGCGAGGAACACGGTAAGCATGATCAGTGTTGAGAAAATGTATGGTCATTTTTTTTATTTAGGGAGACTACGGTCTGAGCTGCAGGTTTGGTACAAAAACACTGACTTGCAGGGCACTCTGGGCAAGCTGAGTGATTCTCTGTTGTTTTTCAAAGACATGGAGCTGGACAGTTCAATGCCCCAGCTATACAAGCTGCTGTCTTTAGTTGCAACTATTGGCACCACATCAGCTGGAGTAGAGCATAGCTTCTCTTGTTTAAAAAGAGTGAAGTTTTTCACTCGAAATACAATGGGCCAACACCGTTGAAGTAGTCTTGCTCTGCTGGCCATTGAGAAGAAATTGGTGAAGTCTCTGGAAAGCACAACCAGCTGGTATGACAGGGTCACAGACCATTTTCTGGAAAAGGAGCGGAGGGCAGAATTTGTGTATAAATAGTGTGCATCATATAATGTTCATGAATCTGAAGTGTGTATATTGTTCAGTAATGTTAAGAGAATGGTGGGCTCTGTGTTATAGGTTATACCTGGGTATAATATTCAAGGTTCTGTGTGTTGCATAGCCTACCTGGTTATGAATTTCCAGACTGTGTTGCAGATGATGTTCAAGGATGTGTTGCACAGCTGGGTGTTGTGTTAAAGACTCTATGTTGCATATCAGGGTATGATGTTCAAGGCTCTTCGTTGAATAGCCAGTGATTTTTGGATGTTTGATATTTTTGATTAAGGATATGAGGCACTAGCCTGGCAAGCCAGACTATAACATGAAATGTACAAGCAAAAATACTTTCTGCCACTAGGTGGGGTTGTCTAATTCACTATGCGAATGGGGCACACCTTTCTATGCTTTGATATCCGGCCTACAGGTTTTACGAAGAATGTGTAAAATGGGCTTCCCCTGTTTTAAAAACCAGCAGCCGCCACTGGTTATGTTATATACGAAGGAAAGGAAACGCAGGACCAAACTAATAAATATCAGCGCTCAGCGAGCACCTCGGTGTGATCAGCTGTTCATTTAGTGACAGAATGATGGAACTGTCAGTGCACGCTCAAAGGTAAACCTGCACGTGCGCGCACACACACACACACACACACACACGGACTTCCTCTGTCTGCTTGACTGCATGAAGCGAGCGATTTCATGCACATTATTTGCTTTAATCCCCTCAAATTAAATAACTTCCCAGCCACAGAATGGCCTGATATTTGTGAGATATTACAGAACTAAACATATATCACAATGACCACATTTCAGAAGGAACTAAATTTCACTGATTTTATGAAATCAAAAGGCCGTCTAGCTTTAAACATAGGGTATGAATTACTGTCCATTCCACCCGCCGTAATGTGGTCCATGCCCTACATCTGCTTCATGAATATATCATTTCAGTGCATGACTTAGTATATGACGTAACCGCTTCACACCCTACAAAGTGCACTGCACATCTAATCAGAATATATTTACAATTCATGCCTCAAACCCAATTCAATTCAAGTGCACTACACAGTATAAAATAATGTCCACTCTACCCTTCATAATGCACTATGTATCCTATATAACAGCTTCACAGCATAGGAAGTCCCATAGGAAGTCCCCTAATCAACATAAAAGTTCACTCCATAGGATGTGTGGTGCATTAGCTGCATTAGCATGTCCTAATATACAGCACGTATATGCACTCACTACACAGGATATAAAATAAAAATCATCTACAGTCTAGCGATTTAGGATTCCGCCCCTGAATTACACTCACTGTCCACTTTATTAGGAACACCCCTACATCCACCTGCTGTTCTGTTTGATGCAGTTCTCTAATCAGCCGATCCCTCGACAGCAGCACCAAAAATCACACAGATACAAATCAAAAGCTTCAGTTCATTAATGTTCACAATGTTCAAACATCAGAATGGGAAAAACTGATCTCACAGTGAAGTGTGACTTTCTTTCACTGTGGTATGGGTGTTGATTTGAGCCTGATGGACTGGTTTGAGTATTTCAGAAACTGCTGATCTCCTGGGGTTTTCACACACTACAGTCTCCGTACACAGAATGGTGCACAAAACAAAAAACATTGAGTTGAATGAGGGACAGTTCTGTGGGTGGAAACAAACACCTTGCTGATAAGAGAGGGTCAGAGGAAAATGGCCAGAGTCAAGGTGGTTCGAGCTTTTTTTGCCAGGAAGGATATAGTAACTCATATACAGTGGGACAAAAAAGTATTTAGTCAGTCACCAATTGTGCAAGTTCTCCCACTTAAAAAGATGAGAGAGGCCTGTAATTTTCATCATAGGTACACTTCAACTATGAGAGACAAAATGAGAAAAAAAAAAATCCAGAAAATCACATTGTCTGATTTTTAAAGAATTTATTTGCAAATTATGGTGGAAAATAAGTATTTGGTCAATAACAAAAGTTCATCTCAATACTTTGTTATATACCCTTTGTTGGCAATGACAGAGGTCAAACGTTTTCTGTAAGTCTTCACAAGGTTTTCACACACTGTTGCTGGTATTTTGGCCCATTCCTCCATGCAGATCTCCTCTAGAGCAGTGATGTTTTGGGGCTGTCGCTGGGCAACACGGACTTTCAACTCCCTCCAAAGATTTTCTATGGGGTTGAGATCTGGAGACTGGCTAGGCCACTCCAGGACCTTGAAATGCTTCTTACGAAGCCACTCCTTCGTTGCCCGGGCAGTGTGTTTGGGATCATCGTCATGCTGAAAGACCCAGCCACGTTTCATCTTCAATGCCCTTGCTGATGGAAAGAGGTTTTCACTCAAAATCTCATGATACATGGCCCCATTCATTCTTTCCTTTACACGGATCAGTCATCCTGGTCCCTTTGCAGAAAAACAGCCCCAAAGCATGATGTTTCCACTCCCATGCTTCACAGTAGGTATGGTGTTCTTTGGATGCAACTCAGCATTCTTGCTCCTCCAAACACGACAAGTTGAGTTTTTACCAAAAAGTTCTATTTTGGTTTCATCTGACCGTATGACATTCTCCCAATCCTCTTCTGGATCATCCAAATGCTCTCTAGCAAACTTCAGATGGGCCTGGACATGTACTGGCTTAAGCAGGGGGACACGTCTGGCACTGCAGGATTTGAGTCCCTGGTGGCGTAGTGTGTTACTGATGGTAGCCTTTGTTACTTTGGTCCCAGCTCTCTGCAGGTCATTCACTAGGTCCCCCCATGTGGTTCTGGGATTTTTGCTCACCGTTCTTGTGATCATTTTGACCCCACGGGGTGAGATCTTGCGTGGAGCCCCAGATCGAGGGAGATTATCAGTGGTCTTGTATGTCTTCCATTTTCTAATAATTGCTCCCACAGTTGATTTCTCCACACCAAGCTGCTTACCTATTGCAGATTCAGTCTTCCCAGCCTGGTGCAGGTCTACAATTTTGTTTCTGGTGTCCTTTGACAGCTCTTTGGTCTTGGCCATAGTGGAGTTTGGAGTGTGACTGTTTGAGGTTGTGGACAGGTGTCTTTTATACTGATAAGTTCAAACAGGTGCCATTAATACAGGTAACGAGTGGAGGACAGAGGAGCCTCTTAAAGAAGAAGTTACAGGTCTGTGAGAGCCAGAAATCTTGCTTGTTTGTAGGTGACCAAATACTTATTTTACCGAGGAATTTACCAATTAATTCATTCAAAATCCTACAATGTGATTTTCTGGACTTTTTTTTTCTTATTCTGTCTCTCATAGTTGAGGTATACCTATGATGAAAATTACAGGCCTCTCTCATCTTTTTAAGTGGGAGAACTTGCGCAATTGGTGGCTGACTAAATACTTTTTTGCCCCACTGTAATCACTCTTTACAACCATGGTGAGCAGAAAAACATCTCAGTATGCAACAGAAAACAGAAAAACACATTGGGTTCCAGTCCTACAGCCAAGAACAGGAGTCTTAGAATCAAGAACAAGTTTCTGTTAAAGTGGCCGGGTAGTGTATATCTGTAAAACAGCTACTAAATGCTCGTTATGAAGACATGATGCTATATTTCAACATGTGCTACCATCTCCCATCTCGGAAACACACACAGACCTGTGACATCACAGTGAATACATCCCAAACCATCATTTTCTGTCACCTTCATCTGTGTGGGTTCTCGTCCATCTCAGTACATCACATACCCAAAATCCTTCATCAGGCAACATTGAGGCGACTTATTAAAGAACATTTGAGCTCAGAAGAAAAGGAACAATTTCCTAAAGGAGTTTAAAAAGGAAAAATCCCTGCAAAAGTTCAGCTAAAGCCCCAAATCTGGTGCTTTCCACAGTAACACAAAAGGTCACAAGGTTTCAGAATTCATCAGTACAAGAAACCTGGATGAGACCATGAATCTGCTGAAAGAAGAGAACAAAATATGGGAAAAGAATGAGAAAGAGATTGAGAGAATGAAAGAAATGGATGAGGTTTTAAAAGGCCACTATATTTTCCTGGTTCAGCAATACATTTAAAACAGGGTGAGGACTGGCATTCATATTTTTTGAGTCAAGGCATAAAGTTGTGAAATTACTTTTACCTGCTTTTCCTATTCTTCTCTCTCTCTCTCTCTCTCTCTCTCTCTGACACAATTACACAACTGTAATACTGAAACTGTTTGATCAGATGCTGCAGGACAATTTCAAAGCAAAAATCAGGCCATTTTTATTGGATTTTATTTTTATTTTATTTTTAACAATTTTATTTGTATTTTATTTTATTTGTATTTTATTTTATTTTTGTTATTTATTTTTATTGTTATTTTATGTTATTTATTTTATTTTTAACTTTTATTTTATTTCATTTGAATTTTCTTTTATTTTTATGATTTTATTTTATTTATTTATAATAAAACATTTATTTGGATTTTATTTTATTTGGCTTTTTATTTTATTTTAATTATTAATTTAATTTTTTACTTTTATTTTATTTCATTTGAATTTTCTTTTATTTTTATTATTCTATTTTATTTATTTATAATAATTTTATTTGGATTTAATTTTATTTGATTTGGATTTTTATTTGATTTGGATTTTTATTTGATTTTATTTCATATTTTTATTTTATGATTTATGATTTATGATTTATTTTTTAATTTTAATTATTTTATTTTTAACTTTTATTTTATTTCATTGAAATTTGATTTTATTTTCATTATTTTATTTTATTTATTTCTAACAACAATTTTATTTGGATTTAATTTTATTTCGATTTTATTTGATTTGGATTTTTATTTGATTTAGATTTTTATTTAATGTTTATTTAATTTTAATTTTATTTGATTTGGATTTTTATTTTATTTCATTTTTATTATTTATTTTATTTATTTTATTTATTTTTACTTATTTGTTTTTTAATTTGAATTTTATTTTATTTTTTATTATTTTGTTTTATTTTATTTATAATAATTTTATTTTATTTTTATCAATCAGCCCAATTTTAGTGTTGCCCAAAACAACAATTGGCCCAATTTTATTGTAATTAAAATATTTAAATAAATAAAATTATAGGATGAAAATCACTCAGAGACTGCGCTGGTCCCAGTATGGTGTAGATCATTAAAGAAAAAGGTCAGTAAACTCTTTCAGCCTTATCACAAATGCAGTTGGTCAGTTGAAGATTAAAAAACTACACCTGGTCTATTTTTCCAATCTACAGTCGTCCATATCAGGTGAGCTGAGTGTGACAGGAGTGGACCCTGATATGGTCTTCTGCTTTTGCAGCTCATCCACCTCAAGATTCAACACGTTGTCTTAAATGTTGATTTGATTTGATTCGACCCCAAACCATATATTTAACAAATGACTTCACAGGACATTTTGCTGTTGTATAACGAGGCAGATGTTGACAAGGCAAAAAAAAAAAGAGCGTTTCCTTTCACAGTCCTTCCATCACACATCTGATTCAATTCAGCACATTAACACACCCTTTACGAGAATAACGCTGTGTTAAAGCAGAATAAACACCATACATGAAAGGAGGTGCCTACATGTCAACAAGTAAATAATTACAGTGAAATGAATTCACCAGTGGCTTTGATTAAAGTCCTGCTAAACTGGGTCACTTCCCTTCTGCTTTCTATCTGCTTTTATAGTTTAGACGGACTGAAGTGTACCATCACATATCTTTCACAAGCGGTTCTTCACAACTGTTTGCCCATAACAACAAAATGACAACAAAAATCACTCGAGTCGCATGCTGATTTTGAACACTCACTGATTAGACTTGAAAATGTACACAGAAAAAAAAAATACATTCAGATTCAACTCAGCTCTTGAAATCAAAATATAAACCAGAGAGGAATATTTTTGGCAACGATAAAATTACAAATGATGGGTTATTTTTGTTTAATTTTATTTCAGAGAAACAGCATGCTTGATCCGTTTAATCTCATCTCTGCAAGTATGATAGAAACAGCCTTCTGTTTTAGTGTTTTGGAAGCAGAATGATGATGGGGTCAGCTCAGGATCCGATGCTGTTTTCGAGGAGCCAGTCAGTCTCTTCCACCCTGTTGTTTATATGTTATTGTAAAGATTTATTTTTTTTTACTGCAGAGCAAATATAATTTTTATGTAAGGAATAAAGCACTTGATTATTCCCTCATCCAGCCGACAGGTGATGAGTTTATGCTATCATATGTCGTGTTGTCCGTCGTCCATCCAGCGTCGTCTACCCATATATTTCACGAAAATTGCCTCTCCTCTCTCAATTCTTCACTGATTTTTATTCTTTTTGGCAGGAAGGTAGGTCTGCCTAGGGTGCATATAGTGTCGACACAAATTTGCATAATTGCAATTAATAATGAAGATATGGAATAATTAAGCCCTAACGAGCAGTTTCCACACAAATCGCTTCTTCTCCCTCAATTCTTCACCGATTTTGATTCTTTCTGGCATGAAGGTAGGGGTACCTAGGGTGCATATAACTTCTACCCAGATTTGCTTAATTACAATTATTAATGAAGGTATACTGTAGGCTTAATAAGCAGTTCAACAAAAATCGTTTCTTCTCTGTCAATTCCTCGCTGTTTTGGATTCTTTCTGGCAAATATCTACAGTGGATATAAAAAGTGTACACACCCCATTAAAATGATAGGTTTTTCTAATATAAAAAAATAAGACCGCAATAAATAATTTCAGAACTTTCCCCACCTTTAATGTGACCTATAACCTGCACAATTCAATTGAAAAACAAACAAGTCTGTTCGGGGGAAAACATCTCATCTCATTATCTCTAGCCACTTTATCCTGTTCTACAGGGTCGCAGGCAAGCTGGAGCCTATCCCAGCTGACTACGGGCGAAAGGCAGGGTACACCCTGGACAAGTTGCCAGGTCATCACAGGGCTGACACATAGACACAGACAACCATTCACACTCACACCTACGGTCAATTTAGAGTCACCAGTTAACCTAACCTGCATGTCTTTGGACTGTGGGGGAAACCGGAGCACCCGGAGGAAACCCACGCGGACATGGGGAGAACATACAAACTCCACACAGAAAGGCCCTCGCCGGCCACGGGGCTCGAACCCGGACCTTCTTGCTGTGAGGCGACAGCGCTAACCACTACACCACTGTGCCACCCAGGGGGAAAATATAAAACAAAATAAAAAATGTACAATAAACTGGTTGCATAAGTGTGCACACCCGTAAACTAATCTTTGTTGAAGCACCTTTTGATTTAATTACAGCATTCGGTCTTTTTGGGTTCAAACCTGCCATCAATTAAAATGACTCTGATTAACCCCAAATAAAGTTCAGCTGTCCTTGTAGGATTTTCCTGACATTTACTCAGTTGCATCCTCCAGAAAAAGCCAGGGTTTGCAGAGAGCTTACTGTGGCAGCGGGGGCATGGTCAAGCATCGGTCTGTGACCGGAGGGCGGAGTCAGGGAAGGTAAGTGGCAGAATCACTACACCTGATGTCAATTAACCTGTGTTTGTGTGTCTTCCCCAGGGTCCACCACCTCCACTGCCGTGGGCTCTCCCCACCTCACCCTAACAAAGATGGGCCCGCACGATGACCCCGAGGCCTTCCTAGCTCTCTTTAAGCAAGCAGCAGCGGCCTGGGGCTGGCCGGTGAAACAGTGCGCGGCGCGCCTCCTCCCCCTGCTAACGGGCGAGGCACAGCTGGCCGCGCTACAGCTCCCCGCCGACAGCCGGCTGGTCTACGTGGACCAGCGCTGGGCCGTCCTCCAGCATGTAGGGCGCATCCCAGAACAACAACGCCAGCGCTTCCACGCTCTACACCTAGAGGAGGTCGGCCGCCCATTCGCATTTGGCCAGCAACTCCGGGACGCCTGCCGGCGGTGGCTGAGAGCTGACAACCGCGATGCCGAGGGAATCGTCAATCTGGTGGCACTGGAGCAGTTCATCGCCCGACTTCCCGAAGGGACCGCGGAGTGGGTCCAGTGCCATTGCCCGGCGTCACTGGATCGAGTTGGCGGAGGATCATTTGGCGGCTGTTCCCACGGCAGGATCAGAGATCTCCTCTTCTCCTCTCTCTCTCTCTCTCTCTCTCCCCTTCCTGCTCTGTGTCTCATCCTCGCCCCGTTCCCCCACTGCAGAGGCGGGGGCTGGCCCCACACCAGCCGGCCCACCGCACCCGCGGTGCCCTCCTGTCTCCCGCTTCTGTGTCTGTCTCTCCCCTCCCTCAGGTGAGTGAGCCCCAGAGCGCCAGTGCAGAGAGAAAGCCCGGGCCAGTTTGCTGGCGCTGCGGGGAGCACCTCCAGCATCAGTGCTTGGCAATGGAGGTGGGCGCAGTGGTCCGGATCCCCGACACACCAGGAACCGCCCTCGATCGGGCCGGAGCGTATCGCATACCGATGAGTATCCAAAGGGGATACATATCAGGATTTGGTGGACTCCGGCTGTAATCAGACCTCAATCCACCAAAGCCTGGTGCAAGACAAGGCATTGAGGAGAGCACAATTGGTGAAGGTGTTGTGTGTGCACGGGGATGTTCATGACTACCCTTTAATGTCGGTCCACATTCTATTTCGAGGGGAGAAATCTAGTGTAAAGGCGGCGGTTAATCCTCGCCTTACCCACTTGATAATTTTGGGGATGGATTGGCCGGGATTTCGGGAGTTAATGACTCATTTAGTGAAGAGTGGGTCCTGCCGTAGTTCAGCAGGGGGAGGTCCCGGTGTGCCATTGGCGGGAGCAGCTGTCACAGAGCCGTCTATGTCATCTCCGCGTCAGAGTGAGGAGCAGCAGGCTCCTCCTCCCTCTCTCGGGGAATCCCTCGTGGATTTCCCATTAGAGCAGTCATGAAACGAGTCTCTGCGGCATGCGTTTGACCAAGTGAGAGTAATTGATTGTCAAACGCTCCAGCCAAACGCCACCCCACCCTTCCCCTATTTCTCTATTATGAAGGATAGATTATACCGAGTGACGCAGGACACTCAGACCTAAGAGCAGATCATGCAGCTTTTGATCCCAAAGAGCTGCCGGGAATTGGCATTCCAGGTGGCTCACTTTAATCCCATGGCTGGACACTTGGGGCAGGATAAGACACTAGCCTGAATAATGGCCCAGTTCTATTGGCCAGGGATTCGCGGCGATGTCTGTAGGTGGTGTACCGCATGCCGTGAATGCCAATTAGTAAATCCAGCGGCCATTCCAAAAGTGCCTTTGTGCCCTCTACCATTAATCAAGACCCCATTCGAAAGAATTGGGATGGATCTCGTCCGGCCATTAGATTGGTCAACACGAGGGTACCACTTTATATTAGTTCTGGTGGACTATGTAATGCGATACCCGGAAGCAGTGCCTCTTCGCAATATCTCAGCACGCAGTATTGCGGGAGCACTCTTCCACGTCATCTCCCAAGTCAGAATCCCCAAAGAGATTCTGACTGATCAAGGCACTTCGTTTATGCCACGCACACTGCGCGAACTGTATGGGTTATTGGGAATTAAGCCGATCCGCACCAGCGTTTATCACCCACAAACGGACAGTTTAGTCGAACAGTTCAATCGCACCCTCAAAAACACAATTAAAAAGTTTGTACGTGAGGACACACGGAATCGGGATAAATGGCTCGAACCCCTGTTATTCGCAGTGCAAGAGGTCCCACAAGCCTCCACGGGGTTCTCCCTGTTCGAATTATTATATGGGCGTAAGTCGCGCAGCATCCTAGATGTACTGCGGGAAAACTGGGAGGAGGGACCTTCACTGAGCAAAAATGAAATTCAATACGTTATTGACCTGTGCGCAAAACTCCACACACTCACACACCTAACCCAGGAGAATTTGCAGCAGGCCCAAGAATGGCAAATCCGCCTGTACGACAGGGGTATGCACCTTAGGGAGTTTGCACCAGGAGATAAAGTACTTGTACTGTTGCCCACGTCGAGCTCCAAATTGATCGCCAAGTGGCAAGGACCCTTTGAGGTCACACAGCGAGTCGGGGACGTTGACTATGAGGTGAGGCGAATGGACAGGGGTGGGGCACTGCAGATTTACCACCTCAATCTCCTCAAACTCTGGAACGAGGAGGTCCCCATGGTGTTGGTGTCATTGGTTCTGGAGAAGGCAGAGCTGGGGCTGGAGGTTCAAAAGGGAACATTGACATCGCTTACCTCTCCGGTCCCCTGTGGAGACCACCTCTCCCTGACCCAACTCACGGAGGTTGCCCAGTTGCAGACTGAATTTTCAGACGTGTTCTCACCCCTGCCCGGCTGCACCCGCCTCATAGAACACCACATTGAGACGCCCCCGGGGGTGGTAGTGTGCAGCCGCCCTTACAGGCTACCCGAACACAAGAAGAAGGTGGTTCGGGAAGAACTCGAGGCCATGCTTGAAAGGGGCACCATCGAGGAGTCCCACAGTGACTGGAGCAGCCCAGTGGTCTTGGTTCCCAAGGCCGATGGGTCGGTCCAGTTCTGTGTGGACTATAGAAAAGTCAACGTGGTGTGTAAATTCGATGCATACCCAATGCCTCGTATTGACGAGTTGCTGGACTGACTAGGCACGGCTCACTTTTATTCGACACTGGATTTGATAAAGGGTTATTGGCAGATCCCCTTGACTCCACTATCCCGAGAAAAAATGGCCTTTTCCACACCGTTTGGCTTACACCAATTTGTCACACTTCCTTTTGGACTGTTTGGGGTGCCCGCTACATTCCAGCGGCTTATGGATGGGGTCCTCCGCCCCTATGCCACCTATGCTGCCGCATACTTAGACGACATCATAATCTATAGTCATGAGTGGCCGCGGCATCTGCAACACCTGAGGGCCGTCCTTGGGTCGCTGAGGCGAGCAGGTCTCACCACCAACCTGAAGAAGTGTACAATTGGGGGTGGTGGAAGTATGCTATCTGGGCTTCCACTTGGGCAATGGGCAGGTGCATCCCCAAATTAATAAGACAGCAGCGATTGCGGCCTGCCTGAGGCCCAAGACCAAAAAGGGGGTGAGACAGGTCCTGGGGCTGGCTGGCTACTATCGTAGGTTTATACCTAATTATTCGGACGTCACCAGCCTGCTGACTGATCTCACTAAAAAGGGGGCACCAGATCCGGTCCAGTGGATGGAGCAATGCCAGCGGGCTTTCTCTGAGGTGAAGGCTGCACTATGTGGGGGGCCACTGTTACACTCCCCTGACTTTTCTCTCCCCTTTATGTTGCAGACGGATGCGTTGGACAGGGGGCTGGGGGCTGTTCTGTCCCAGGAGGTGGAGAGGGAGGATCGCCCCATGCTGTACATCAGCAGGAAGCTGTCAGTGCGTGAGCGGCGCTACAGCACGATAGAGAAGGAGTGCCTAGCCATCAAGTGGGAGGTCCTCGCCCTCCGCTACTACCTGCTGGGACGCCCTTTCACCCTCTGTTCGGACCACGCACTCCTCCAGTGGCTCCACGGCATGAAGGATGCCAATGCGCGGATCACCCATTGGTATCTGGCACTCCAGCCTAACTTCAAGGTGATCCACAGGCCGGGGGCGCAGATGGTCATGGCGGACTTCCTCTCCTGTCAAGGGGGGGAGTCGGCTTCAGGCCAGACAGCTGCCCAGCCTGAGTCGGGCGGTGGGGGTATGTAGCAGCGGGGGCGTGGTCAAGCGTCGGTCTGTGACCAGAAGGCGGAGTCAGGGAAGGTAAGTGGCAGAATCACTACACCTGATGTCAATTAACCTGTGTTTGTGTGTCTTCCCCAGTGACCATGCCCTATATAAGGAGAGAGCAGAGGAAGGGAGCTCTCTCCCAACCAGACGACTAATGTGTGTGTGCGTGTCTGTGCGACTGGGAGATTGCGTTCAACTGAAAAGTGTCACAATAAAGAGTTTTGACAACTCAGTTCTGGCCTGCCGTACTCCTGTGCTCCACCCACCCGCTCAAATTCCTACACTTACAAAGCATCAAAGGGATCTCACTGTTGAAATGTATCAGTCAGGAGAAGGGTACAAAAAAAATGTCCACGGCATTAGATATACCATGGAGCACAGTGAAGACAGTCATCAAGAAGTGGAGAAAATATGGGACAACAGTGACATTACCGAGAACTGGACATCCCTCCAAAATTGATGAAAAGACCAGATGAAAACTGGTCAGGGAGGCTGCCAAGAGGCCTACAGCAACACTGAAGGAGCTGCAGGAATTTCTGGCAAGTACTGGTTGTGTACTACATGTGACAACAATCTCCTGTATTCTCCAAATGTCTGGACTATGAGGTAGGGTCAAAGAAAACATCCAGGCCTGGCTAAATTTTGCAAAAAAAAAAAAAAATACATCAACGCTCCCAAAAGCATGTGGGAAAATGTATTCTGGTCTGATGAAACCAAGGTTGGACTTTTTGGCCACAATTCCAAAAGGTATGTTTGGCGCAAAAACAACACTGCGCATCACCAAAAGAACACCATACCCATGGTGAAGCATGGTGGTGGCAGCAGCATCTTTTGGGGTTGTTTTTCTTCAGCTGAAACAGGGGCTTTAGTCAAGGTGGAGGGAATTATGAACAGTTCTAAATACCAGTCAGTTTTGGCCCAAAACCTTCAGGTGTCTGCTAGAAAGATGAAGATGAAGAGGAATTTCATCTTTCAGCACAACAATAAGCCTCCAAATTTTTTGGAACAGCCCAGCCAGAGCCCAAACCTAAATCCAATTGAAAATCTGTGGGGTGACCTCAAGAGGGCTGTGCACAAGAGACACCCTCACAATCTGACAGATTTGGAGCGCTTTTGCAAAAAAGAGTGGGCAAATATTGCCAAGTCTAGAAGTGGCAGGCTGATAGACTCCAACCCAAAAAGACTGAATGCTGTAATTAAATCAAAAGGTGCGTCAACAAAGTATTAGTTTAAGGGTGTGCACACTTATGCAAGCAGCTTATTGTACGTTTTTTTTAAATTTTTTATGTTTTCCCCCTAACAGATTTGTTTGTTTTTCAATTGAATTGTACAGGTTATAGGTCACATTAAAGGTGGGAAAAGTTTTGAAATGATTTATCTTGGTCTCATTTTTTTTACATCAGAAAAACTTATCATTTTAATGGGGTGTGTCGACTTTTTATATCCATTGTAGGTATTCCTAGGGTGTATATTGCTTCTATATAGTGTATATAGCTTGCAACATTTATTGCGCATTAAGGTGGCCCACTTTAGATCATTCTTTCTGGACTGGACGGGGCCGGAGTGAGCTACACTGTCATTGACTGTCCTGTTTTCTTATAATGACATGGGTTTCATTCCTGTCATTGTGCTTTTTATCCATTTATAGTCATGTTTAACATTGTGGAATGTCCATGAAACAAGTTAGTTCCTGTTATCACTTATGTTATAGCAGCTATAAACAGTCATTCCATCACCAGGCTCATTCTTGAAGCTAATAAGCAAACCAAAGTCATGTTAAGACACACAGAGTGTCCTCAAGACTTTCGCAAAGTTGCACCTTTACCTCTGACCAGTGATGGGAATAACGGCGTTAGAAATAAACAGCATTACTAATGGCGTTACTTTTTTTAGTAACGAGTAATCTAACTAATTACTTTTTACATCGTTATAACGCCGTTCCCGTTACTTACAATAAAATACTATGCGTTACTTTATTAAAGCTGTTCTCATCTGGCACGCTGCTCGTTCAGCCTTTCTTTACTCTGCTTTAGTGTGGGGCGGGGAGACACGAGACAACGGCATAGTCAGCCAATCAGAGATTTGGACAACATACGTAGGTAGGCTCCGCCTACTGCACTACTGCACACTCTTTCAATCAGAAGACACAGCGATGGCGAGCGGTCAGCCCAACACTGCGCTTTCACACTGGAAATACAGCCATTGCTTTTCATTACTTGAAATAAAAGGCAAAAATGTCTACGTGCAATGCACATTATGTCGAGGAACAAAGCGTTTGTCCTCGTCAGTGGCCAGTAATTAGTAACAATTTTAATAACTACAAAAATATATTAAATTTGATAGATGTCTTATCTCACATTGTCCCACAAAAATATTAATATAGTGTAGATAACGTTACTAACTGGTTCTGTTAAGTGTCCATTTTGGTCATTAAACACATTTAACATTCACTTTTATTATGATTACACTAACTGAATTTGTTTTTTGTTTTTTTTGGGGCGGTAACAAAATGTAACGGAATAATTACTTTCCCTGGTAATTAGTTACTTTTATGACAAAGAAACTCCGTTACTAACTCCGTTACTTTTTGGGAAAAGTAACTACTAACTATAACTAATTACTTTTTGAAAGTAACGTGCCCAACACTGCCTCTGACTGTTACAAAGTGCTGACACTGAGGTCAGCTTGAATGAGAAGAATTGTCATTAATAAAGTTTCTTTAGATTGTAAAAATGTGCTATATGGTGTACCACAAGGTTCTAATCTACAACACGTCCACTTCTGCTCTCCTTTTCTACACAAACCCTCATACAATGAAAAAATAAAATGCTAAACTATCATTTTAATTTTAAAGGACTAATTACTATTTTACACAAGTAGCAGGTTTTGTTTGTCTAATAGTACATTTTATTCTATCCACATTCACTGGATATGAGCAATCGCATACTCTGATTGGCTACTCTACTACTAGGATATCAGCTCATATACCATGAGTAGAGAAAAACAAAATGACAGTGTGTTGCTGAACCAACTGAGGATGAAATAAAAACTCTACTTGAAAACAAAACCTCCCAAAAAACAAGAACAAAAACAAAAACCAAGCAACAAAATATGGAATGAAAGTATTTGATGATAAGAACGTATCCTTTTTATTTTTCAAAAATAATTATTATTCAAACATTTTCCACAAATTGCTCCTGTCATTTCTCCAGGATTTTTATATTCTAAGCAGAAATTATTTTGTCAGATGTTTTGTATAAAGTTTTTATTCACTGAATTTGCAAAAAATAAAAATGCTCTGTTTCTCAAAATCCAGTGAATGTGGATAGAATAAAACAGTTATTCCACTCAATCTCGTCATACATGGCTTATAGACAACTCGGTGCTACCCGCCTCTTCGGCTATCAGCTCATGTATGACTCAATTTCATGGAATAACTGTTAAATATATCTAACCTAGAAGGTCAATCAGTAGAGTGCATAGCTCCACCAAGCCACATACAGTATTATCAACATCAAAATCAAATCACTTGAACCTAGAATAATACTAAAGCTGTCCACAATTTCATCCAAATCCATTGATTACTTTTTGAGTTACGTTGGGAACAGACAAAAAAATCCTAGATCTGCATACATATCTGGATTTGGATCAAAAATCTAATCAATTATTCCTTGGCCCATGGTTCACCTTTCCTCCAAATTTCATCAAAATCCATTTGCTACTTTTTGAGTTCCATTGAGAACATGCCAACAGATTATTTAGAAGGTTCCAGAAAAAAAGCCCTTTCTGTCAGTTAACAGAACTGAAAGAACAGTTCTACAACAGTTTGAAAGAAATCTATGGTCCTACCACCACGGGCTCACTGTCTCCACTTCTCAGTGCTGATGGGTCAACACTGATCTCTGACAAGGGTAAAGTCCTTGAGAGATGGGCAGAACACTTTCAGAGTATCCTGAATAGGCCCTCATCAATAAACGATGTAGCCATCAACAGGCTACTTCAGGTTCCTATTGACGAGACCATGGACGCCATACCAACATTTGAGGAAATTGAGAAAGTTATCCATCTTCTCTCAAGTGGCAAAGCTCCAGGTTTAGACTCCATTCCAGCTGAAGTCTATAAAGAGGGGGGAGTAGCCCTGACTGAGAAACTCCACCAGCTTTTTCAGCTCATCTGGCTTCATGAGGCTGTGCCACAGGACTTTAAGGATGCATCCATCATGCACCTCTACAAGCGCAAAGGTAACCGTCATATCTGCGACGATCACTGTGGAATCTCCCTGCTGGCTGTCGCAGGAAAAGATCTTGGCCAGAGTTTTACTCAACCGCCTCATTGCACATCTCGAGCAAGGTCTACTACCAGAGAGTCAGTGTGGCTTTAGGAAAGAGCGCAGGACTACGGACATGGTGTTTGCTGCCAGACAACTCCAGGAGAAGTGTCAGGAACAAAATGTTGACCTTTATTCCACTTACGTCGATTTGACGAAGGCATTTGACACCGTGAGTAGAGATGGTCTTTGGAGAATTATGGCAAAGTACGGTTGCCCCAGCAAGTTCGTAAACATCGTGCGTCAACTTCATGACGGCATGCTAGCAAGAGTCCAGGAAAATGGAGAGACCTCTGATCCATTCCTCGTCTCCAACGGAGTGAAGCAAGGGTGCATCCTCGTCCCCACCTTGTTCAGTCTAATGTTTTCGGCCATGTTGAGTGATGCCTTTGGAGATGCTGAGGTGGGCATTGGTATCAACTACCGTACTGATGGCTCCCTGTTCAATCTAAGAAGGCTGCAGGCTAAAACTAAGGTCTCAACTGATACCATCAACGACCTTCTCTTTGCCGATGATTGTGCCCTGAATGCTGCATCAGAACCTGATATGCAACGCATGGTCAACATATTCTTGAATGCCTGTAGTAACTTTGGCCTAACCATCAGCACCAAAAAGACAGAGGTCATTCATCAGCCAGCGCCAGGAAAGCCATACAGTGCTCCCAACATCACCATCAATGGGCACAGACTGAACGTCGTGGAAAAGTTCACCTACCTTGGAAGCACACTCTCCAGGAACATCACCCTTGATGATGAAGTAACAAATACACTGAGTGCAGAATTATTAGGCAAGTGAGTATTTTGACCACAACATCCTTTTAATGCATGTTGTCCCACTCCAAGCTGTTTAGGCTTGAAAGCCTACTACCAATGAAGTATATCAGGTGCTGTGCATCTGTGTAATGAGAGGGGGTGTGGTCTAATGACATCAACACCCTATATCAGGTGGGCATAATTATTAGGCAACCTCTTTTCCTCTGGCAAAATGGGTCAGAAGAGAGATCTGACAGACTTTGAAAAGTATAAAATTGTGAGATGTCTTGTAGACAGATGCAGCACTCTTGAAATTGCGAAGATGTTGAAACGTGATCACCGAACAATCAAGCGTTTCATTGCAAATAGTCAACAGGGTCGAAAGAAGCGTGTGGGGAAAAAAAAGGCGCAAAATAACTGCACATGATCTGCGGAAAATCAAGCGTGAAGCTAACAAGCAGCCATTAGCATCCAGTTCTGCCATATTCCAGAGTTGCAACATTCCTGGAGTGTCAAAGAGTACAAGGTGTGCAATACTGAGGGACATGGCCAAGGTAAGGAAGGCTGAAAAACGACCACCACTGAGTAAGACACACAAGATAAAACGTCAAGACTGGGCCAAGAAATATCTTAAGACTGATTTTTCTAAGGTGCTGTGGTCTGATGAGATGAGAGTGACTCTTGATGGGCCAGATGAATGGGCCTGTGGCTGGATCAGTAATGGGCACAGAGCTCCACTCCGACTCAGACGCCAGCAAGGTGGAGGTGGAGTACTGCTATGGGCTGGTATCATCAAAGATGAGCTTGTTGGACCTTTTCGAGTTGAGGATGGACTCAAACTCAACTCCCAGACCTACTGCCAGTTCCTGGAAGAAACCTTCTTCAAGCAGTGGTATAGGAAAAAGTCAGCATCTTTCAAGAACAACATGATTTTCATGCAGGATAACGCTCCATCTCATGCGTCCAAATACTCCACTGCGTGGCTAGCCAGTAAAGGCCTGAAAGGTGAAAAAATAATGACATGGCCCCCTTGTTCACCTGACCTAAACCCCATAGAGAACCTGTGGTCCATTATAAAACGTGAGGTCTACAAAGAGGGAAAACAGTACACCTCTCTGAACAGCATCTGGGAGGCCGTGGTTGCTGCTGCACACAATGTTGGTCGTGAACAGATAAAGAAATTGACAGAATCTATGGATGGAAGGCTTTTGAGTGTCCTCATGAAGAAGGGTGGCTATATTGGTCACTGATTTGTTTTTGTTTTGTGTTTGAATGTCAGATATGTTTATTTGCAAATCTGGAGTTGTCATATCAGTGTACCTGGTGAAAATAAATAAGTGAAATGGCTACATATTTGGTTTTTATTAAGTTGCCTAATAATTCTGCACAGTGAAAGTTACCTGAACACATACATATTCTCCTAAAATGGCCAAAACTAAAAACACCCCACTCTAACTTCCATACATATTCAGCTTTGATATTTATGAGTCTTTTTGTTTGATTGAGAATATAGTTGTTGTTCAATAATAAAACTAATCCTCAAAAATACAACTTGCCTAATAATTCTGCACTCCGTGTAGACTGACTAAAGCGAGCACTGCTTTCGGCAGGCTTTGTAAGAACGTGTGGAAAAGACGAGGCATAAAAACGGAAACCAAGATCAAAGTGTATGAGGCCGTTGTTCTAACTACAGTGCTGAAACCTGGACGGTCTATCAGTGTCGTGCCAGGAAGCTGAACCACTTCCACATCACCTGCCTGGGGAAAATTCTTGCCATCAAATGGCAAGAGAAGATCCCAGACACTGAGGTCCTTACACATGCTGGCCTGCCCAGCATTCACACTATCCTGATGCAGTCTCAGCTTCGTTGGGCAGGCCACGTAGCCCACATGCCAGACACACATCTGCCAAAGAGACTTCTGTTCGGTGAGCTAAAGCACGGCAAACGTTCCCAAGGTGGTCAAAGAGATTCAAGGACACCCTTAAAGCTGGACTAAAGGCTTTCAATATCAGTCACACAAACTGGGAGCAATTGGCCCAGGACCATGCAGGATGGTGCGCTGCTGTCCGAAATGGCGCCTCAGCATGCGAAGCCAAAAGAACAGCCTCCGCTGAGGCACACAGAGCTGCCAGAAAAGCTCGATCTGCGAATCTGGCCCCAGCGTCCATTCTGTGCCCCAGCTGCAGCAGATTCTTTCGTGCGCAGATTGGCCTCACTAGTCATCTGCGCA
Organism: Neoarius graeffei; assembly: GCF_027579695.1. Taxonomy (NCBI): domain Eukaryota; kingdom Metazoa; phylum Chordata; class Actinopteri; order Siluriformes; family Ariidae; genus Neoarius; species Neoarius graeffei. The sequence continues at coordinate 53,641,106 of NC_083592.1, forward strand.
CACACAGACGCTCTCCATGCACTACGCGCACTCCGTCCCCAGGATTTCTTGGATGAGTGATGGTCTTCGTCGTATCGACGGACGAACAACAATCAGTATACTTGGTACACAAAAGTATACTTAAGGAAACATACTTTAACTTTATTTAATAAAATGAACTTGAAATATACTTCTTTTTGATAAGGGCAGAGCAGCCTAGGGTTTGGTGCCTTGCTCAAGGGCACTTCAGCCATTCCTGCTGGTCTAGGGACTCAAACTGGCAATCTTTTGGTCCCAAAGCTGCTTCTCTAACCATTAGGCCGTGGCCTAAGGCTGCGTTAGGCTATCCATCTTTTTGGTTTTAATAAGGTACACATAGTCACCTTGAGGTCCAATAATGAGCCCTAGGAGGTACATTATTGTCGAGTGTTCCTTGGGAAGAGAAATGAACTCCTACTGAACCCCTGTTTCTGACGGTGTACAACCCCGATTCCAAAAAAGTTGGGACAAAGTACAAATTGTAAATAAAAACGGAATGCAATGATGTGGAAGTTTCAAAATTCCATATTTTATTCAGAATAGAACATAGATGACATATCAAATGTTTAAACTGAGAAAATGTATCATTTAAAGAGAAAAATTAGGTGATTTTAAATTTCATGACAACACCACATCTTAAAAAAGTTGGGACAAGGCCATGTTTACCACCGTGAGACATCCCCTTTTCTCTTTACAACAGTCTGTAAACGTCTGGGGACTGAGGAGACAAGTTGCTCAAGTTTAGGGATAGGAATGTTAACCCATTCTTGTCTAATGTAGGATTCTAGTTGCTCAACTGTCTTAGGTCTTTTTTGTCGTATCTTCCGTTTTATGATGCGCCAAATGTTTTCTATGGGTGAAAGATCTGGACTGCAGGCTGGCCAGTTCAGTACCCGGACCCTTCTTCTACGCAGCCATGACGCTGTAATTGATGCAGTATGTGGTTTGGCATTGTCATGTTGGAAAATGCAAGGTCTTCCCTGAAAGAGACGTCGTCTGGATGGGAGCATATGTTGCTCTAGAACCTGGATATACCTTTCAGCATTGATGGTGTCTTTCCAGATGTGTAAGCTGCCCATGCCACACGCACTAATGCAACCCCATACCATCAGAGATGCAGGCTTCTGAACTGAGCGCTGATAACAACTTGGGTCGTCCTTCTCCTCTTTAGTCCGAATGACACGGCGTCCCTGATTTCCATAAAGAACTTCAAATTTTGATTCGTCTGACCACAGAACAGTTTTCCACTTTGCCACAGTCCATTTTAAATGAGCCTTGGCCCAGAGAAGACATCTGCGCTTCTGGATCATGTTTAGATACGGCTTCTTCTTTGAACTATAGAGTTTTAGCTGGCAACGGCGGATGGCACAGTGAATTGTGTTCACAGATAATGTTCTCTGGAAATATTCCTGAGCCCATTTTGTGATTTCCAATACAGAAGCATGCCTGTATGTGATGCAGTGCCGTCTAAGGGCCCGAAGATCACGGGCACCCAGTATGGTTTTCCGGCCTTGACCCTTACGCACAGAGATTCTTCCAGATTCTCTGAATCTTTTGATGATATTATGCACTGTACTGTAGATGATGATATGTTCAAACTCTTTGCAATTTTACACTGTCAAACTCCTTTCTGATATTGCTCCACTATTTGTCGGCGCAGAATTCGGAGGATTGGTGATCCTCTTCCCATCTTTACTTCTGAGAGGCGCTGCCACTCCAAGATGCTCTTTTTATACCCAGTCATGTTAATGACCTATTGCCAATTGACCTAATGAGTTGCAATTTGGTCCTCCAGCTGTTCCTTTTTTGTACCTTTAACTTTTCCAGCCTCTTATTGCTCCTGTCCCAACTTTTTTGAGATGTGTTGCTGTCATGAAATTTCAAATGAGCCAATATTTGGCATGAAATTTCAAAATGTCTCACTTTCGACATTTGATATGTTGTCTATGTTCTATTGTGAATACAATATTAGTTTTTGAGATTTGTAAATTATTGCATTCCATTTTTATTTACAATTTGTACTTTGTCCCAACTTTTTTGGAATCGGGGTTGTATACAGTCAACTCATATAGACAGTAGAATGATTAATAATAAATGGCTCCCTGTTAGAGATCTTAGAATCAGAAAAAGGCCGGGTTATTAGCTCTTTCATTTGAGATTTTTACAGTTGGAGATGAAAGGTGGTTAAAAGGTAGACACCAGGGTGTTTCATATGCGTGTGTGTGTGTGAAGGCTGATGGACCTTTCTTTAATCCATTAAATCAAAGTCTCCGTGTGTTCGAGTGAAAGAAAAGAGAACACAAAGGACAGACTGGATAGCTGGTGTCTATAATACATTTAATGTATTAGTAATAATTTTCTCATTTATATAACATCATTCTCAAGCCAGATAAACAAAGAAATAAATAAAGACCACACACACACACACACACCAAGAAAAGGATACCTTGGTCTTATATGAATTTCCTGAGATAGAGTGCTCTACAAATGGCAAAGAGATCAAGTTACAGTCTATTACTTATTCCATCTGATTATTTCCATCCAGATATCGAGCACTTCCTATTTCCTGTTTGATTCAGGAGCGAATCCTAAATGGCTTTGGCGATGTAGTGCACTACAGCGGGTGTATATTAAGCTATTCATCCTATTCACCTGATGCATGTTTCAAGTGTGCGGTTGTTATTTAATACTTCAAAAAATTATAGGCTGCTCTCTACCCTCTCTGGAGGAAATTTACATAACACACTGCCTCAGAAAAGCTCACAGCATCCTCAAGGACTCATGACCTGCTTGCACTTTCTTCTTCACTTCTCTTCTGCACTTGCCATTACTTTGTCCAGTTGGCCCCAGATATTTGAACTCACCTGCTTTGACCATCTCTATTCCTTGTAGCTGGACCATTCCACTGTCCTCACCCTCATTCATGTACATGTACTCCGTCTTGCTCCTACTCACATTCATTCCCCTTCTCTCTAGTGCATATCTCCATGTCTATAAGTTTTCTCCTCCATGTCTCTAAGTTTTCTCAGCAAACCACTGCCATCCTGGGCCACTAATTCCAGGATGGAAATGAGATCTTGTGATTGTTTATATGAACTGCAACACAGATGTCTACTCAGAGATGTCCACATGTCCAAATCAGCAAGGGAAGTGAAGTTGGTCTGTCATGACCTTTTCTGATTGAGCAAAGACTACAGTGCATACAATACAACTTTATTTTCAGCATTACATGAGGTTAAGTTTATAGATGCGATGCAATAGCATGTCTCTGACAATTTTTTTCAACCCTGCATATTTTGTTTCAGCTTTGTTCCTTGCTAACATCTGTGACAAACATCAAAACGGAGCTCAGCAAGGCAGCGAAATAGGTAAACACTTAGAATAAACGGTGAACACACACCAACATGGGTTGCTGTTTTGCACAAAAAGGATGTTTACCTGATTGATTAGTTGCAGCAGGTTTCACTTTTTAAGGAATCCCAGAAACGCTGGCTAAAATAGAGGTTTTAATGGCTTGTGGAACTAAATTGGGAACCAATTTAGCTTTTTTTTTTAAACAAACAAATAAGCAAGTATGGACTATGAGACATTTATTTGCTGACTTTATCTGGATGTGAATTAAAACAAAAAGAGGCTTCCAGCATCTCTGATGTGTTGCATGGTCCACAAGACAGTTTCAGTGTAATTTGATTCAATTCAATCTTATTTCTCACAAAACAGCTTTGCACACATCCAGATGTAGATGTTGAGAAAGAAAGGAAAGGAAAAACTCCCTGAGATGATCTGAGGAAGAAACCTTCAGAGGAATCAGACTCAAAGGGAACCCATTATCTTCTGCATGACACCAGATAGTGGGATTATAAATCACTCTAGTATACCAGTGTAGAAAAAACAAACAGTAACTAGAAGGGTACTCGGTAGAGTGCATTCCTCTACCAAGCCACATATTCAGATTTGTATCAAAATCTAATCAATTGTTCCTTGGCCCATCCTCCAAATTCCATCAAGATCCGTTCACTACTTTTGAGCTATGTTGGGAACAAATGGGCGGCACGGTGGTGTAGTCACAGCAAGAAGGTTCTGGGTTCAAGCCCATTGGAGTTTGCATGTTCTCCCCATGTCTGCATAGGTTTTCTTTGTCCAGGTGCTCTGGTTTCCCCCACAGTCCAAAGACCTGCAGTTAGGTTAATTGGCTACTCTAAATTGCCCATAGGTGTGTGTGAATGGTTGTTTCAACCAAAAATGGGAGGGTTGCAGCAGGAAGGGCATCTGGTGTAAAACTATGCTCCAATTAATATGACATGCATCAACAGAGCTGGACAAGGGAGAAGATAAAGATAATATTGGAAACAAACAAATGGAGGTGAAAACAGAACCTTCTCCAACAAAGTTGGTGGAGGTAAAAGGTGTGTTGAAAGGATGTTTGGTATGAATATATTGTGAATATGTTTGTCACTGGGATGGCGCGGTGGTGTAGTGGTTAGCACTGTTGCCTCACAGCAAGAAGGTCCTGGGTTCGAGCCGAGTGGCTGGCGAGGGCCTTCCTGTGTGGAGTTTGCATGTTCTCCCCATGTCTACATGGGTTTTCTCCAGGTGCTCTGGTTTCCCCCACAGTCCAAAGACATGCAGGTGGCTCTAAATTGACTATAGGTGTGAATGGTTGTTTGTCTCTGTGTCAGCCCTGCAATAACCTGGTGACTTGTCCAGGGTGTACCCTGCCTCTCCCCCATAGTCAGCTGGGATAGGCTCCAGCTTGCCTGTGACCCTGTAGAACAGGATAAGTGGCTACAGATAATGGATGGATGTTTGTCATTGATTCACCTAAACATTCTGTCATTCAAGCTATGCCTTGATTAAAGAAACACAAAGCTTGTCTCTATTTGGGAGACACCCTTATCCATTTATCTTATTTTTTGTACAACTGAACAACTGAGGGTTAAGGGCCTTGCTCAAGTGTCCAGCAGTGGTACCTTTGCAGTTTTGGGATTTGAACTCATGACCTTCCATCCAGTGTCCTATCCACTGAGCTACCAGTGCCCTGGTAACTTAAACATGCTGAGATTAAGCACTTACAACCTGCCCCTTGATATCACATCTTACAAACCTTGGACAGCATGGTGGTGTAGTAGCTAGCATTGTCACTTCACAGCAAGAAGGTTCAAGCCCAGTGGCTGACAGAGGCCTTTCTGTGTGGAGTTTGCATGTTCTCCCCGTGTCTGTGTGGGTTTCCCCCGGGTGCTCCGTTTTCCCCCACAGTCCAAAGATATGCAGGTTAGGGTAACATGGGGTAGTCATGGCCTGAGGTTGGGCTGAATTGCCCTTGAGCAAGGACACCTAACCCCCAACTTCTCCCCAGGCACTGTAGCATAGCTGCCCACTGCTCTGGGTATGTGTGTGTGCTCATTGCTCACTTGTGTATGCATGTGTGTGTTCACTGCTTCAGATGGGTTAAATGCAGAGGTTAAATTTCACTGTGTGCTTAAGTCTATGCTTGAGTGTACGTGTGACAAATAAAGGCTTCTTGGCTTCACTTGGCTTCTTAACTAGTGAGGACTTTCTGTTTTAAAACATTACAGACATTTAGCAGATGCTGTTATCCAGAGCGATGTACAAGACCCTAAATGCTAAACCAGTCTGTTGTGGTGAAGAGAGAGCTGAGCCAAAAGGCAAAGCTCTCAATTTACTGGTCCATCTACAGTACATTTCCACCCTAACCTATGGTCACGAGTAATGGGTAGTGACAGAAAGAATGAGATCGCAGATACAAGTGGTCGAAATGAGTTTTCTTCACAGGGTGGCTGGGCTCTCTCTTAGAGAGAGGGTGAGAAGCTCGGTCATTCAGGAGAGGCTCAGAGTAGAACCGCTGCTCCTCCACATTGAAAGGAGTCAGTTGAGGTGGTTCGGGCACCTTGTTAGGATGCCCCCGGATGTCTCCCAAGGGAGGCTCTCTGGGCATGCCCCACCGGGAGGAGATGCCGGGGTAGAACCAGGACATGCTGGAGAGATTACATCTCTCGGCTGGCCTGGCAATGCCTTGGTATTCCCTCGGAAGAGCTGGTGGAGGTGGCCAGGGAGAGGGAAGTCTGGGCAGCTCTGCTTAGGCTGCTACCCCTGCAACCCGGACCCAGATAAGTGATAGAAAATGGATGGATGGATGGATGTACAAGACCCTGACATACCCACAGCATTGGGCAGCCTGGGGAGGGAGCAGCTGGGGTAAGGTGCCTTACTCAAGGTCACTTCAGCCATTCCTGCTGGTCCAGGGAATCAAACCAGCAACCTTTTTGGTCACAAAGCTGTTTCTCTAACCTTTAGGCCATGGCTTCCCCAAACCAAAAATATTCCAAGTTTATTTCAGTGCATTTCATATATATGAAAAGAGACATTATATACTTACTGGCCATTTGGAAGATTGAAAAAAGACCAGGTAACATTTTTCCAACTGTCCAGAAAAACTGTCCAGTTTTGGTGAGTCTGTGCCAACTGTAGCCTCAGATTCCTGTTCTTGCTGATAGGAGTGGAACCTGATGTGGTCTCCTGCTGTTGTAGCACCTTAAGATTTGTCATGTTGTGCATTCTGAGATGCTTTTCTGCTTACCATGGCTGCAAAGAGTGCTTATTTGCATTCCCATAGCTTTCCTGTTCTCTTGAACCAGCCTGGCCATTCTCCACCAAGTCACTGAGATGAATTTTTTTCCATCATCCTAATGTTTGATGTGAACATTACCAGAAGCTCTTGACTTATATCTGCATAATGTGATGCATTGCACTGCTGCCACATGATTAGCTGATTGGATAAGTGAACATCAATCAGGATACTGATGATATCTCATATGTAGTGAAGGACAGGATGTTGGGATGTTTGTTTTGTCCAACAATGATTAGAAAATGGAGTATATAGGAACCTCAGAAATGCCTGTTCCCCAAACATCTTGACTTTAGAGAAATCTTTACCTTTCTGAGGCCTTTGTCATTGCTGTAGTAAAGCTAATTTTCAGATTCTCACTCAGCTTCAAAGAGAGTCGCTTTCCCCTGAGGGCTCAGAACGCCAAGCAAACTTGGTCACTCTCTATAAATAACATTTATTTACATATCTTTTCATTTTTATGGTTTTGAAACTAAAAAAAGGTATTGTAATAGGGAGGAAAAACTAATGTGCTTTGACAAGATGTAATATTGTCTCACTCTTGCTTCTTGCTTAGATTCTGTCACCTGGATACTGTAGAGTTGTACTAATAACTGCATCAGTATAATTCTGTGACTCCGTTCTGCCTACAATTTCCACAAAGCCACAGAAATGACCATTTATAGAGTACTGTAACCATCCAAGAAGTCTTTGAATTGTATGATTAATGCATAATTACTGTTAATGCATAACTTGTACATAAGTCTGTAATTATGCGTAGGTAGTCCTGGGTATGGGCGGCACAGTGCTGTAGTGGTTAGCACTATCACCTCACAGCAAGAAGGTTCTGGGTTCGAGCCCAGTGACCGATGGGGGCTTTTCTGTGTGGAGTTTTGCATGTTCTCCCCGTGTCTGCATGGGTTTCCTCCGTGTGCTCTGGTTTCCCCTGCAGTCCAAAGACATGTAAGTTCGGCTAGTTGGTGGCTCTAAATTGACCGTAGGTGTGAATGTGAGTGTGAATGGTTGTTTGTCTCTATGTGTCAGCCCTGTGATGACCTGGCGACTTGTCCAGGATGTATCCCGCCTCTCTCTCATAGTCAGCTGGGATAGGCTTCAGCTTGCCCACGACCCTGCACAGGATAAGCGGTTATGGATAATGGATGGACAGTCCTGGGTATGACTTTAAACTGCAACCGGTGGTGAGTCTCAGGTCCGGAAGGACTTGAGTATTGGGGAAAGTGGAGTTACCCCTTAATCACCATTGCTCCCAGGTCTGCTCTGACCTGGAGTGGTAGCACCTGCCTGGGTTCCAGCTATGGGTTAAATAATACATCACCAGTAAGGCACTGGCAGCAGGGCACTTTTCGGTGCAATGTGGCAGATGAACCCAACAAGGTCAATAGCACGCTACCAGATGGCATGCGGAAGAGCCACTCAAACGGCCAACGGATGGCATCACTCAGCAAGTCAGTTGTCACTGCGGGGCAACTTACATACCTGTCAGGTCTGTAGCACTTTTGCGCACCACTTGGCATCAGGTCTGGAGGTCCAGAGAGACAACATGATGGTAAGGTAAGACATTGTTTGTCTTACCTTACTGTGCAAGGCACTTCATTAGGAGAGGAGAATAGTGTGCAAGAGCTCATGAAACTAGACGTTCCATGGCAGCTCGGCTAGACAGTTTGTGCCACCGTTGTGGACAGCTCTGTCGCTCTGGTGTGGGCCTCATGGCCTATCTGCGTTTCTGTGCATCCTAATGAAGCAGTCATCATTGCTAGCTATGGACAGCCGATGACGACTAATAATGCTTAGGCCTTTGTTTAAAAAAATAAAAGTTAAAATCTTCTTTAGGCACAATCAGATATTTCTTAACATCCTCCGGTAGATCAGTTTTATCAGATCTTTGGGGATGGCTTGCGGCTCATGGTCCAGAGGCTTTTGTGAAGATTGATGGCTTTATGAATTCTACAAAGCACCAGGATACTTCATACCAAGAAATATCCAAATCACCTCTGGTAGACTGGGCCATAGACCAACACACAAGGTAATTTTGTAACAGACATTTTGTCATCTCAGTCTTCAGATTCAAAGAGGTCAGTGTGCATGTACAAACATCAAAATATACAGTTGGTTGAAATGTTCTGCATGAACATTAGAATGGTCCAGAAATCCTATAAATCTTTCACACAGCAGGAACGGACTCTGTGCTATCTCTGTGTTATCCTCCCTATAGGGAAAATTAGCAAAAATTGTAGTATATGGGGTGCCAATAATTTTGTCTTAAACCAAAACTATAATACAGTGTTTGTATTTGTTGAAACCCAAATGTTTGATGTTCTTTTGTTACATGTTTTATTCATTCTGTCGATACGCTTACTCATTTTTCATAATTTTGAAGCCAGATTTTTTTTTTAAGAAAACATGCACTAATTGATTAAACCTCAGGAAAAAAAAATATTGCGTTAAATAAAAACTATACAGTATTTCTATACATTTCGGTCATTGTATGTGTCTTAATAGAGTCAGATTTGCTTATTTCTAATCATAGGGTGGCAACAATTTTGGAGATGACTATACAGACGCAAAGACAAATGCATGCACAATATTCTCTCTCTCTCACACACACACACACACACACACACACAAAATCTCTTTTTCAGTAATATTTATCCTCATAGTGGGAGGTATTTTAATTTTCAGACTCAGATCTTGTTTTTGTAATCGCTCACCCCATGAGCGCAGGTGTGTGTGTGTGTGTGTGTGTGTGTGTGTGTGTGTGTTCTGCTCTCATTGTTTTGTGTAGTTGATGATTTTACCTGACGATGCGAGGCCACTGGATGCTTTTGCTCTGTTCTTTATTTATTCACTGGCCTGCTTTTTCTCCTTGCTTTCAGAATATTCCATGTCCCAGGAGGTATTGAGCTGACTTCTAGGTACACTTGTGTGTGTGTGTGTGTGTGTGTGTGTGTCTCCTTCTCTGAATTCATTGTCTCTGTCTGTGTCTTTGGATCTGAATGACACAGTTGTGAGTATTCAGTTCAGTGCCTGTATTAGCGTGCTCATTTTAAATGAATCTCTGCTCCATATCATACAGTATATCAGTAACAGCCAAGTAAAAGACCTAATATAATATATTATACAGGCACGAGTGTTTTACTGGGAAATACACCACTTGTATTTTTCATCCGAGCTCCATCCGGGACATGGAGAACCAAAACTATGACATAAATCTCTATCTGTCACTCGTGAGGAAATTGATGAATTGTGTTGATAAATTTGGGGGCTTTTTGTTTGTGAATGTGTCGATATAATAAAAAGAAAATCACATGTTGGCTTGATGATATGAAGTTTATCTTCTTGTGTTGAAAAACTCGCATTTTTCATATGGAATACATCACGGATCTGAGTGACATATTTAAATAATATTGGCTGACTTTTTTCATGGTCTATCAGATATATTCCATTCAGCTAGCATGATAGTGAACGAGTCAAAGATGAATAGCTGAATGGAATATGTCTGATAGACCACGAAAAAAAGCCAGCCAATATTATTATACAGGGGCGGCACGGTGGTGTAGTGGTTAGCACTGTCGCCTCACAGCAAGAAGGTCCGGGTTCGAGCCCTGTGGCCGGCGAGAGCCTTTCTGTGCGGAGTTTGCATGTTGTCCGCGTGGGTTTCCTCCGGGTGCTCCGGTTTCCCCCACAGTCCAAAGACATGCAGGTTAGGTTAACTGGTGACTCTAAATTGAGCGTAGGTGTGAATGTGAGTGTGAATGGTTGTCTGTGTCTATGTGTCAGCCCTGTGATGACCTGGCGACTTGTCCAGGGTGTACCCCACCTTTCGCCCATAGTCAGCTGGGATAGGCTCCAGCTTGCCTGCGACCCTGTAGGACAGGATAAGTAGCTACAGAGGATGGATGGATGGATAGATATTATTATACATTCCTTTCAGGTGTTCAACGCGTCTTTCTCTTTCAAAATTCTCTCAAAATCTAACATATTTAATGAAGCAAATCTGGCGGCCCTGTTTGTTTACAGATTGTCACAGTCGCTTGCTAGCGCAGAAGTTTTACATCTCCGATGTGTGACGTCATGTTGTCTTGACAACCATGCAATATCGTAAACCATATTCAACACTCATTCTCCATTGGGTAGAGTGACGTAATACACGTAGGATAAGCGATATGCGAACAATATTGCATGCTATCGAACCAAATGAATGAAACCCACTAGAAGGGAATAGAACACATGTTTTTATTCCACTGAAAAAGTGTCCTGTGTGTATAATAATTCCCGATATTTCACTCTGATAATGTCACTCCCAGTGTTTTCCCGTTGACTTGAAATGGCGAACCAGTTCAAAATTAAAATTCTTTTGATTAACTTGTGTATTTTTTTTGTGGATGTGTCCGTATAATATAAAGAACATTACACAGCGGCGCAAAGGTATGAAGTTCATCTCGTGTTGAAAATATTTCCCTCGTTCACTTCACTCACTCATGATAACATCATATCTTCGTGCAACTGTGTACTATCTTCTAGATATACCACGGCGCTACTGAATACTCGATTCTGATTGGTCAGTAGGTGTTGATTAATTCTCTATAACAGCAGGTCTGACAGTAGTGCAGCCGAAAATCCCAGGTTTATGTTCATGCCCTCGTTCTGATAAGTTATCGTTTCTATGGTAACAGCGTACACACAGACTTGTACAGGGAAAGTTCTCTGTAAGGAGATAGTGTTAGTGTGAGGACTGTATTATCATTGTGTCTGTATAATCACTGCTATCTCTCTCTCTCTCTCTCTCTCTCTAATTCAGTTTATTAAAATGGAAAACGCTTGTTTCCAATCAGTTTCCAGATAAGCGTCGTTTCATATCAGGACGCCTCTAAAGTAGATCCGGTCAAAAATTGAATTCTCTCTCAATGATCTCTATAAAATGTAGTGTATGTAAGTGTGTAACCATGACAACAAGCATAAATATCACTCTGTGCTAGACACTGTCATTTTTCACCATTTCAGCACCAAATGAACTGAAGAAAAGTGAATGATCATTAATCAAACTGAACATCAGCTTGAAGGCCCCGGAGGGGACGAGGGGCAGCAGAGTACAGCAGTGTGTTTTATAACGCTGTGAGAAGTGATGGAACACATTCGTGGCCATGGTGTGAGTGAGAGATCAGTCACAGTGTCCTGGGATATAAAAATAACAAACCTGGCAGAGAACAATGGGCTCTGCGTTGTGCTTTTCTTCACCTCCTCCTTCTCGTCCCCTATTTTTTCCTAATGGGACATTGTTCACCATAAGCACTCCTTAATTCAGGGTTTTCTGGGTCTTTCTCTCTCTATCTTATAGCTCTCTCTCTCTCTCTCTCTCTCTCTCTCTCTCTCAATCTCTCTTGCAATTTATAATTATCTCTCTCCCTCTCTCTCTTTCCCTTTCTCACAATCTATCTATCTATCTATCTATCTATCTATCTATCTATCTATCTATCTATCTATCTATCTATCTATCTATCTATCTACAGTGGTGCTTGAAAGTTTGTGAACCTTTTAGAATTTTCTATATTTCTGCATAAATATGACCTAAAACAACATCAGATTTTCACACAAGTCCTAAAAGTAGGTAAAGAGAACCCAGTTAAACAAATGAGACAAAAATATTATACTTGGTCATTTATTTATTGAGGAAAATAATCCACTATTACATATCTGGGAGTGGCAAAAGTATGTGAACCTTTGCTTTCAGTATCTGGTGTGACCCCCTTGTGCAGCAATAACTGCAACTAAACGTTTCCGGTAACTGTTGATCAGTCCTGCACACCGGCTTGGAGGAATTTTAGCCCATTCCTCCGTACAGAACAGCTTCAACTCTGGGATGTTGGTGGGTTTCCTCACATGAACTGCTCGCTTCAGGTCCTTCCACAACATTTCGATTGGATTAAGGTCAGGACTTTGACTTGGCCATTCCAAAACATTAACTTTATTCTTCTTTAACCATTCTTTGGTAGAACGACTTGTGTGCTTAGGGTCGTTGTCTTGCTGCATGACCCACCTTCTCTTGAGATTCAGTTCATGGACAGATGTCCTAACATTTTCCTTTAGAATTTGCTGGTATAATTCAGAATTCATTGTTCCATCAATGATGGCAAGCCGTCCTGGCCCAGATGCAGCAAAACCGGCTCAAACCATGATACTACCACCACCATGTTTTGCAGATGGGATAAGGTTCTTATGCTGGAATGCAGTGTTTTCCTTTCTCCAAACATAACACTTCTCATTTAAACCAAAAAGTTCTATTTTGGTCTCATCCATCCACAAAACATTTTTCCAATATCCTTCTGGCTTGCCCACGTGATCTTTAGCAAACTGCAGACGAGCAGCAATGTTCTTTTTGGAGAGCAGTGGCTTTCTCCTTGCAACCCTGCCATGCACACCATTGTTGTTCAGTGTTCTCCTGATGGTGGACTTATGAACATTAACATTAGCCAATGTGAGAGAGGCCTTCAGTTGCTTAGAAGTTACCCTGGGGTCCTTTTTGACCTCGCCGACTATTACACGCCTTGTTCTTGGAGTGATCTTTGTTGGTCGACCACTCCTAGGGAGGGTAACAATGGTCTTGAATTTCCTCCATTTGTACACAATCTGTCTGACTGTGGATTGGTGGAGTCCAAACTCTTTAGCGATGGTTTTGTAACCTTTTCCAGCCTGATGAGCATCAACAACGCTTTTTCTGAGGTCCTCAGAAATCTCCTTTGTTTGTGCCATGATCCACTTCCACAAACATGTCTTGTGAAGATCAGACTTTGATAGATCCCTGTTCTTTAAATAAAACAGGGTGCCCACTCACACCTGATTGTCATCCCATTGATTGAAAACACCTGACTCTAATTTCACCTTCAAATTAACTGCTAATCCTAGAGGTTCACATACTTTTGCCACTCACAGAAATATAATATTAGATCATTTTCCTCAATAAATAAATGACCAAGTATAATATTTTTGTCTCATTTGTTTAACTGGGTTCTTTTTATCTACTCTTAGGACTTGTGTGAAAATCAGATGATGTTTTAGGTCATATTTATGCAGAAATATAGAAAATTCTAAAGGGTTCACAAACTTTCAAGCACCACTCTATCTATCTATCTATCTATCTATCTATCTATCTATCTATCTATCTATCTATCTAATCGATTGATCAATCGAGCTCCCTCTTACCATTTATAATTCTTTCTCTCTCTCTCACACACACACACAATTTATAATTCTCTCTCTCTCAAACATACACACAGGTTATAATTCTCTCTCTCTCTCTCTCTCTCTCTCTCATTCTCTCTCTTTCCCTTTCTCTTTCTCACAATTTATAATTCTCTCTCACACACACACAATTTATAATTCTCTCTCTCTCCCTTTCTCTATCTATCTATCTATCTATCTATCTATCTATCTATCTATCTATCTATCTATCTATCTATCTATCTATCTATCTATCTATCTATCTATCTATCTATCTATCGAGCTCCCTCTTACCATTTATAATTCTCTTTCTCTTTCCCTTTCTCACAATTTATAATTCTCTCTCTCTCAAACACACAATTTATAATTTCTCTCTCTCATTCTCTTTCTCACAATTTATAATTCTCTCTCTCACTCACACACACACAATTTATAATTCTCTCTCTCTATTTATCTATCTATTACCATTTATAATTCTCTCTCTCTCTCAACTTAACGTCTCAGTTCATTTTTCTTTCTTTGCCTTAATTTACAGTCTCTGTCATTTTCTCAGTTTTTCTCTCTGCATCTTAATTCAGCGTCTCATCCTGTCTTATTTCTCTTTCTAATTCTCCTGTTCAGTCTATTTCTTTGTCATTTCCTTTCATACCCTCTTAATCAGTATTTCTCTCTCTCTGTCTGTCTTTCAATCTCTCAATTGTCATTATCTTACTTTGTACTATTTTAATCTCTCTCTCTCTCACACACACACACACACACACACACACACACACACACACACACACTCTCTCTCTCTCTGTCTTCCTCTGTTATATCTACTTTTAAATTTATTGTCCCAAATCCCAAAACTCCAGATTTCTGACTTCTCTTTATATAAACTCATTGCACGGTCTCTCAGTTCAGTGATTTGTAGTCTTATTTCCTCTCAGAGTATCTCTCTCTCTCTCTCTCTCTCTCTTTCAACATTGTCCTTTTTATCTTTCAAATCTCTGTTTCATTTCAGAGCCTCAGTCTGTCCATCATTCTCTATATCTCTCTCAGTTCACTCTCCCCCTCCTTTCCATCCATCCATCATCTCTGCTGCTTATCCGTCAGGGTCATGGGGGAGCTGGAGCCAATCACAGCTGACTATGGGCAAGAGGCGGGGTTCAACCTGGGCAGGTCGCCAATCTATCACAGGATAAACACAGAGACAAACAACTACAGTATTCGCACTCACACCTACGGGTAATTTAGAGCAGGCAGGCTTTGGACTGAGGGAGGAAACTGCAGGAAACCCACAGAGGCACAGGGAGAACATGTAAACTCCATACAGAAAGGCTCCAGTCAGCTATGAGTTTTGAACCCGGAACCTTCTGGATGTGACGTGACAGTGATACCCACTGCGCCACTGAGCTGCCGCCCATCCCCATTCTGATTGTTTAAATCTTTGAATTCCCCCTAGTATAGTGTCTTCATTTCTCTCCTTCTGTCAATCAACCCCCCACCTTTCTCTCTCTCTTTTCATTCGGTTTTATTCCTCCGCTTCCTCCCCTGGGTGTGAACTCATTACCTGGGCTTCGGTCTCAGATGGCCATTTTGTCTCATGTTTCTCTCCACTCTCCGTCTCCGCACCAGCACTCTGTGATATTTAAACCTGCGGAAGGTTTTGCTCCTTCATCCTGCCCAGTCGTTTATTCAGATGATTTTGATTTCTGATTAATTTTCAGTGTTCTTATGAATTAATCCAGATGGCCAGCTATAACGTCAATCTGCGTAACAATATTAATATCATTCAGATTTGAAATGAAATTACGCTCCATGTTTTTCCTTCTTTTTTGATTTCATGTCCTTTGCTTCAGTCTGATAAAAAAATAAAAATAATAGGTAGAATATGCTAAGTCAAGTCAGATCAGTGCTACCTTTATGAAAGCCAGGTGAGGGACAGACGGCTCCATTGTGTGTCTTTTCATCTTCACCCCTGTATTTTTAGGTTTTCTTTTTCTTCCCTCCCCAGGTATAAGTGCTAATTACAGCCTTTCTTGCCTGCGGAAGAAAAAAATGAGTGTGTGGATGGCATCCTGTGGAGTTCGGTTCATTAAGAGACTTTTCTTTTCCTTTCTTTTGACATAAAAGCCACTACTCCATGAAATCTCTGAACTCATTTCTATTATACGGCCAGAAAAAGAAACGGCCATGTGACATTCTTTTTCTTGTAATGACAATTCTTTTTCATTTTACAGTAGCTGTGTGACCCTTTTAGCCCAAAAATATTATCTTTGAAATAGACCAGAGATGCAGTTACAGTTCCGTCTATCATATTTTATCTCACTTTTAAGGGAGAGTCAGTGATTTAAAGGGAGAGTCAGAGCAGGGAATCGGCCGTCAGACATTCTGTCGCATGTCCCAGACCCGGTGAAATGCAACTGAATTGTCTTGGCCAGCCCTAAGGGTCCCATCTGCATCCCATCATTGCTGAGGCGTGTGCTCCCATCACCCAATCAAGCATCCAGCCAGAGCAGGTCATGATATTTTTTAACCATATTAACATGCCATTGTTGTGTGTTATGCCTGATGTCAAGACTCTCGTCTCTGCGAGCCTACCACACAGATTTAATACTTGTCATTTTTAGGGCGTACCTAACAACCTGTGTTTTCTCTCCCCCCCCCAATCTGTCCCTCTGAGTTACATGTTGGTCCTGGGATTGAGATGCTGACCTCTTCTGCCCCTCGGACCTGCTTGATCCATCCTGGTGCCCTGTGTCTGGTCGGAGTTTTATCACATCGCTCCTGTGGAGGACGGCCCCATGAGGACAGTTGAGGGTTACACCTGGAAGACGCTCTGGACTCTTACAGTAATGCTTTTATGGCTGAGGACTACAGTTGACTTGCTAACTTTAGGACTGCAGTTGTCATGAACAGTTTTGCACTCAAGTTTCCATCAATGAAGAGTTTATAACATCAACGAAACTGACTTCATGTTAAAACTGTTAATGTTATAGTCAGGCTGTCTGTTGTTGCCCAAATGAGGATGGGTTCCGTTTTGAGTCTGGTTCCTCTCGAGGTTTCTTCCTCATGTCGTCTGAGGGAGTTTTTCCTTGCCACCGTCGCCACAGGCTTCATCATTGGGGATAGATTAGGGATAAAATTAGCTCATGTTTTAAGTCGTTCAAATTCTGTAAAGCTGCTTTGCAACAATTTTTATTGTTAAAAGCGCTATACAAATAAACTTGACTTGACTTGATTTTTGTTGGAAGGTAGCTCAAGCTGAAGGTGGACATTATCTCAAATTTAAACAAATCCAGGTTTTTTTTAGTGTCCAATAATTGCAGAAATAACTGACCGGATTCAGGAGCTTCTCATAATCATAATACGTAACTTTAAAAGTGCTCCTCATGTGCACATGCGATCTTGCCAATCCAGTTCAATCACTGGGTCTAACCAGGCCATGTCATTGTTATTTTTGGATACGACTCTTGTGTGTGTGTGTGTGTGTGTGTGTGTACAGTCGTAGCCAAAAGTTTTGAGACTGACACAAATTTTGGTTTTCACAAAGTTTGCTGCTTCAGTGTTTTTAGATCTTTTTGTCAGATGTTTCTATGGTATACTGAAGAACAATTATAAGCATTTCATAAGTTTCAAAAGCTTTTATTGGCAAATACATCACGTTTATGCCAAGAGTCAATATTTACAATATTGACCCTTCTTTTTCAAGACTCCTGCAATTCGCCCTGCCATGCTGGATATCAGCTTCTGGGTGATATCCAAATCCTGACTGATGTCAACCCAATCTTGCATAATCAGTGCTTGGATTTTAGCACAATTTTTGGGTTTCTGTTTGTCCATTGACCACAGGTTCTCAATGGGATTAAGATCTGGGGAGTTTCCTGGCCATGGACCCAAAATTTCAATGTTTTGTTCCCCGAGCCACTTGGTTATCACTTTTGCCTTGTGATAACATGGTGCTCCATCATGCTGGAAAAAGCATTGTTCATCACCAAATTGCTCCTGTATCATTGGGAGAAGTTGCTCTTGAAGGATGTTTTGATACCATTATTTATTCATGACATTCTTTGTTCTTTGGCAAAACTGTGAGTGAGCCCACTCCTTTGGATGAGAAGTGACCCCACACATGAATAGTCTCAGGATGCTTTACTGTTGGCATGACACAGGACTCATGGTAGCGCTCACCTTTTCTTCTCTGGACAATCATTTTTCCAGATGTCCCAAACAGTCTGAAGGGGACTTCATCAAAGAAAATAACTTTCTGCAGGACTTTCTGCAGATTGCAGAGGACTGGGGTAAAATTATTTTCTCTGATGAAGCTGATATCCAGCATGGCAGGGCGAATTGCAGGAGTCTTGAAAAAGAAGGGTCAACACTGTAAATATTGACCCTTTGCATAAACTTGACGTATTTGTCAAGAAAAGTTTTTGAAACTTATGAAATGCTTATAATTGTACTTCAGTATACCATAGACTCATTACAGGCAGCGATGAGTCCGCCTACAGGCAAGAAGTCCTGTGCCTGTCCAAGTGGTGCTCTGCAAACAACCTCATCCTCAATGCCACAAAAACAAAAGAACTGATAATAGACTTCAGGAAACACAACATACCGTAAGCCATCAGCCTCTCCTCATTAATAACGTGTGTGTGGAAACAGTGAACTCATTCAAACTTCTGGGCATCCACATCACAGACAACACAACATGGTCACTAAACACACAGGCAACTGTAAAGAAAGCTCAACAACGTCTTCACTTCCTGAGAGTACTCAGGAAAAACGATCTGTGTCAGAAGCTGTTGGTGTCTTTCTACAGGTCGACAATAGAAAGCATCCTGACATATTGCATCTCTGTGTGGTTCGCGGGGTGCTCTGTTGCCGATAAGAAAGCTCTGGAGAGAATCATAAAGACAGCGGAGAAAATCATCGGCCGCCCTCTTCCCTCTCTGTCAGACATCGCACACTCCCGTATTCTCTCCAGAGCACGAACTATCATTAAGGACAATTCTCACCCAGGTCACCGTCTGTTTGAACTGTTGCCCTCTGGCAGGCGTTATAGGTCCATCAAATCCAGAACCACTAGATTCATAAACAGTTTCTTCCCATATGCCATAACATACCTAAACAAACAGAAATGACAACTGCCTAAGCACCCTCTCACTTATGAATTCTTCACGTTGTACTTTTTATTCTTGATTGCATTCTGTATAGATGTTGTTGTTTTTCATTGTTTTATTGTTCTATTTATATTATTATTTTACTATTTATTGATGGTATTGAGTACCGAGTTGGAGTAGCAGCATAATTTCGTTGTACTTGACGTATAATGACAACAAAGGCATTGAATTGAATTGAATTGAAACATCTGACAAAAACATCTAAAAACACTGAAACACCAAACATTGTGAAAACCAAAATTTGTGTCAGTCTCAAAACTTTTGGCCACGACTGAAACACAGCAAATATTTGATTTATAAAAATCTGAATTTCCCAACAATCAGTGTAAAACAACACAAGATCACTTCTCAGATTTTTTTTCTTTCCCTGTTCTGTAATAACAGTCACTAAAGCAATACTTTCAAACATGATTACAAAAGACAGCATGCTGAGTAGAACGGTCACAACGTGATCTGAGCGACGATTACATTAAATTCTACCACTTCACTCCATTTCACTGACGCACAGAAATCCTCCATCACTCCATCATTCCTCCCCTGCAGACACGCTGCTCTCTCTCTAGCACTTTCTATTATCATGGGTCACGTTTAAGTACTTTATAAAAATATTACAAGCATTAATAAGGGTCAGGACACGGGTACATGATTGTACAAGTTTAGATGAACGTTGATGGGGAAAAATAGCTTGATTATCAAATTAGAAATTCATTATATATACACTGAATATAAAACTGGATTCGAATGCAGGAAATCAAATGAAGAGTTTTTAAACATGATCATACTGGAGGGACTTGCACTCTCTCTCTCTCTCTATCTATCTATTCATTCATTCATTCATTCATTCATTTATTTATTTCGACATGAGTGTTTTACTGGGAAATACACCATTTGTATTTTCATACGAGCTCCATCCAGGACATGGAGAACCAAAACTGTGACATAAATCTCTGTCACTCGTGAGGAAATCGATGGATTGTTTTGATAAATTTGGGTACTTTTTGCTTGTGAATGTGTCGATATAATAAAAAGAAAATCACGTATTGGCTTGAAGACATGAAGTTTATCTTCTCATGTTGAAAAACTCACATTTTTCAGATGACCCCAATTCCAAAAAAAGTTGGGATGCTCTGTGAACTGTACATAAAAATGGAATATGATAATTTGCAAATCATGGAAACCCTATATTTAATTGAAAATAGTACAAAGACAACATATCAAATGTTGAAACTGAAAAAATTTATAGTTTTTTTTTAAAAATATATGCTCATTTTTTAAAAAATGTGATGTCAGCAGGGGCGGCACGGTGGTGTAGTGGTTAGCGCTGTTGCCTCACAGCAAGAAGGTCCAGGTTCAAGCCCCGTGGCTGGCGAGGGCCTTTCTGTGCGGAGTTTGCATGTTCTCCCCGTGTCCGTGTGGGTTTCCTCCGGGTGCTCCGGTTTCCCCCACAGTCCAAAGACATGCAGGTTAGGTTAACTGGTGACTCTAAATTGACCGTAGGTGTGAATGTGAGTGTGAATGGTTGTCTGTGTCTGTGTGTCAGCCCTGTGATGACCTGGCGACTTGTCCAGGGTGTACCCCGCCTTTCGCCCGTAGTCAGCTGGGATAGGCTCCAGCTTGCCTGCGACCCTGTAGAAGGATAAAGCGGCTAGAGATAATGAGATGAGCTTGTTTAAGGGTTGTTTTACAATCAGGGTACGCAAGCTAAAAATCACATTTAACACTTATTATCTTCAATATCAAAAGGCTTGACTAAATAAACTTGGTTGTTTATTGTAGCCCTGTGATAGCTCTATTTACCATGCCAAAAAAAAAATTTGGTGATAACGTTATTTTTGGTGACTGTATGGCAATATACGTCATATTTAACAAAATTACTCGTGTCATTTAGAAAAAGTGCTTTTTTGACCACAGGTAGCTCCAAAAGAGATGCACTTACATCATTCTTTATACCATAAAACACATATTTGGTTCCATATCATTGGAAACATAGTTAAGTTTTAATGTTGAATGCCAGTAAGCTTTCAGACTATTTTGATCAAATTAGTATGTAACTGTGTCAAAAAAATGTCCTCTCCGAGACAGCTAATTTTTCAATATAAAACAACATATCTAAAATGATTATTTTCATCCTAAACTGTGGTCAAGATATTGGGACATAAATATTAGAGACAACTAACACAAAGCTTACAGCCTTATATTTAAAAGCACTATGGAAGTAGTGGATTCTGAATTGTCAAAAAAAAAATGTTGTCTCCGAAAATCACTTCATTTGTTTCTCTCAACCCTGCTTAAAGCTACACTTAATCTTCTTTATCTTATAGCAGATTACACAAAACTACCATATACATATGTCAAAAAATTACCTGAAATCTGTTCTTTAGGGCGGCACGGTGGTGTAGTGGTTAGCGCTGTTGCCTCACAGCAAGAAGGTCCGGGTTCGAGCCCCGTGGCCGGCGAGGGCCTTTCTGTGCGGAGTTTGCATGTTCTCCCCGTGTCCGCGTGGGTTTCCTCCGAGTGCTCCGGTTTCCCCCACAGTCCAAAGACATGCAGGTTAGGTTAACTGGTGACTCTAAATTGAGCGTAGGTGTGAATGTGAGTGTGAATGGTTGTCTGTGTCTATGTGTCAGCCCTGTGATGACCTGGCGACTTGTCCAGGGTGTACCCCGCCTTTCGCCCGTAGTCAGCTGGGATAGGCTCCAGCTTGCCTGCAGAACAGGATAAAGTGGCTAGAGATAATGAGATGAGATCTGTTCTTTAACTTGTCCTTCACTTAAAAACTGGTACAAGAACCACCTCATCTCATTATCTCTAGCCACTTTATCCTGTCCTACATAAATAAAATATACTTATAATAAGTTATTTTTAACAAGGGACACGTGATTACCAAGGCTTTGGAAGAAATGGTTTTAATATGTTTTAAAATTACACTCATAGAGCAATCAAATTGTCCTGTTATGGGGTTGAATTTAAAACAACCTAAGTGACAAAGAAATTCCTAATAATGTTTGGGATTTCATGCCTAAAGTGGGGAAAACATATTTTCTCAGATGTTCAAATAGTCCATCATCAGATGCAATGTTCAGAAACACAGATTTTTGTGGTATATTTTTCAGTAACTGGAGAACCCAATGTGCACCGAATTCAGAAAATCACCCAAAACCAGATATAAACAATATCCAGAAACATCGCCACCTTCTCTGGGCCCGAGCTCTTTTACGATGGACTGAGGCGAAGAGGAAAACTGTCTCGAGGTCTGATGAATCAAAAGTAGAAATTCTTTTTCAAAATCATGGACACCACGTCCTCCAGGCTAAAGAGGAGAGGGACCATCTGGCTTGTTATCAGTGCACAGTTCAAAAGCCAGCGTCTGTGATGGTATGAGGGTGCATTAGTGCACATGACATGGGTAGCTTGTATATCTGGGAAGACATCATTAATGCTGAATGATATATATATATACATGTTTCAGAGCAATATGCTGCCATCCAGATAAAATCTTTTTTCAGGGAAGGCCTTGTTTATTTCAGCAAGACAATACCAAACCGCTTTCTGCACATATTAAAACTGCATGGCTCTGTAGTAAAAGAGTCGGGGTGCTAAACTGGCCTGCCTGCAGTCCAGCCCTGTCTCCCATTTAAAACATTTGCTGCATTATGAAGTGCAAAATATGACAAAGGAGACCCCGAATTGTTGAGAAACTGAAATTGTATATCAGGCAAGAATGGGACATTTCTCTTTCAAAACTACAGCAGTTGGTCTCCTCAGTTCCCACAAGTTTACAGAGTGTTGTTAAAAGTAGAGGTGATGCAACACAGTGGTAAACACACCCCTGTCCCAACTTTTCTGAAACGTGTTGCTGACATCAAATTCAAAATGAGCATATATTTTTTAAGAAACAATAAAATTTCTCAGTTTCAACATCTGATATTTTGTCTTTGTACTATTTTCAATGAAATATCTGGTTTCCATGATTTGCAAATTATCGCATTCTTTTTTTATTTACAGTTTACACAGCGTCCCAAGTTTTTTGAAATTGGGGTTGTAAGAGCAGATTTGTTATAAATGCAATTGATCCAAAAAAAATCTGAAACATGACTGATGTGGGGCGGCACGGTGGTGTAGTGGTTAGCGCTGTCGCCTCACAGCAAGAAGGTCTGGGTTTGAGCCCCATGGCCGGCAAGGGCCTTTCTGTGCTGAGTTTGCATGTTCTCCCCGTGTCCGCGTGGGTTTCCTCCGGGTGCTCCGGTTTCCCCCACAGTCCAAAGACATGCAGGTTAGGTTAACTGGTGACTCTAAATTGAGCGTAGGTGTGAATGTGAGTGTGAATGGTTGTCTGTGTCTATGTGTCAGCCCTGTGATGACCTGGCGACTTGTCCAGGGTGTACCCCGCCTTTCGCCCGTAGTCAGCTGGGATAGGCTCCAGCTTGCCTGCGACCCTGTAGAACAGGATAAAGCGGCTAGAGATAATGAGATGAGATGACTGATGTGACCAGAATCTTCATTTAAACCCATACGGTCTTGCTTTCATCTTCACATGTCTTTTCATCCTTAATAAGTACCTGACACTTCACACTTCCTCCCTGCTGTTTTTAAGACATATATTTTCTGAAAGTATCGACAACTCAGTAACTGGCATGATTTTGTGCTTCGAGATGATTTCCATCCCACGCTGAAATGAGTCATCAACCTTTGGAGAGCAAAAGATAATTAAGGACATTATCTTCTTTCCATACTGTGTGCAGAAAGCTTTCATTTTCACCTTCGCTCTTTAATTTTCATCTCTTGCTCTCATGTGCAGTCATTATTTTTTTTTGCAGAGTTTTTTTCAGAGATTGCATTTTGTTATTCGGTCCTTCTATTTTGCGTCGTATAACTCCTGCGATTGAGGTGAGGTTTTGTCTCAATGGGTTTTTCATGCATCTTGATCTGAATTATGCTGTATATTAAGACACTGTAGGGTGGCACGGTGGTGTAGTGGTTAGCGCCGTCGCCTCACAGCAAGAAGGTCCAGGTTCGAGCCCCGGGGCCGGCGAGGGCCTTTCTGTGCGGAGTTTGCATGTTCTCCCCGTGTCCGCGTGGGTTTCCTCCGGGTGCTCCGGTTTCCCCTACAGTCCAAAGACATGCAGGTTAGGTTAACTGGTGACTCTAAATTGACCGTAGGTGTGAATGTGAGTGTGAATGGTTGTCTGTGTCTATGTGTCAGCCCTGTGATGACCTGGCGACTTGTCCAGGGTGTACCCCGCCTTTCGCCCGTAGTCAGCTGGGATAGGCTCCAGCTTGCCTGCGACCCTGCACAGGATAAGCAGCTACAGATAATGGCTGGAAGTTGATACTAATCAGTGATGGCTAGGTAGTTGCCATGCCTGAATTTGTTTTCTACTTTTTACTACTAGTGCACCATTTGAGTTTCAGCCATTTTGTAGCTTGTAAACATAAATAAAAATGTTGCTCAATGCGCCCAAAAGCCAAAGTGTCCTTATCAGAAAATTATGTTTTACAATTCTGTAACTGTGTGTTTTCCTTTGATGATGTGTTAAATTTAGTTTGGAATTAGCGAGCTAGCTTAAATGACAGTGCAAATGATTTTTTAAATCAGTTCCATGCAGAGGTAGACAAAGTAACCAACTTCATTACTTAAGTCAAACTACAGATCCCACTGGTCAAATGTTACTCTGATACAAGTGAAAGTTGTCCAGTCAAATTTTTACTTAAGTTAAAGAACTGAAGTACTTGCTTTTAAAAATACTTAACTATTAATAGTACATTTTCTGTCAGTGCATTGTTGTATTATTGCCACAACGTTTACGAAACCTAACGCCGTTACCAAAGACAGAAATGTGAATTCACAAAATGAACGCATGCTGCGCCATCATGGTGGTTTAACGTTAAGCTAGCTAGTCAGTGAAGCTCCACCTGACATGCTAGCAAACTCTTTTCAAACTCGAAATCATATTGGGTCGCTAACGTTACGAGAAAAGAAAGATTTCTACATTCTGTTTATTTGGCAAGATTATGCTAAAACATATTTCTGAAAGGACATCAGGTAAGTTAACGTTATTCATCTTAGCGTAACTCCGTTTTTACATGCTAACTAACAGTGTCCAAGTTAACTAGCTATGTGTTAGCATTAGCCGTGGACAAGGCGATGGCAACTTGGCAGGCAAATCAGTAGAAAGTCATGTGACTAACCAGACTGCATAGCTATTGCAACGTTATCGCTAGCTCTAAAAGCACAGACAACTTCATTACAAGCTTTCTCTTGGAATAAAACGTTTACATCCCTCAATATGCTTCCGCAGGTCGGATGGCGAGTTTTTGTAGGCTGTGATGTGGTTCGTTTGTGGCAAATAAAGCAAACATTTAAAACAAAATGAATCTTTAACCCTTTCAGAAAACTGAAACATGGGTTCATGGTCCATGAGTGCGTTCATTCCACAGAAGAACCGCCTCCTTCCATTCTGCCATCAACTGATCGTGTTAAATAATGCTGCGGAGAAATTACTGAACTTGATTTTATACAGTCTATGGACTTGACGTGACCCGAGTGATTACTGATCGGCTCTCAGTGTCACCTGCGGAAAAACCAATCACGTTTTAGAAAAGAAAAGAAAAAACATCCACTTTCAAAGCTGCTTCATAGTAACGAGTAACGAGGAGCTTGATAGAAATGTAGTGGAGTGAAAAGTACGATATGTCTTTCAAATGTAGTGAAGTTAAAGTCATAAGTTTAAAAAAAATACTCAGGTAAAGTACAGATACTCAAATTATACTTAAGTACAGTACTCAAGTAAATGTACTTCACTACTGTCCACCTCTGGTTCCATGTGAAAAAATTCTAAACAGAGCTATCAGGTTTGAGGTTACAGGTTCACTGTGTGTGTGTGTGTGTGTGTGTGTGTGTGTGTGTGTGTGTGTGTGTGTGTGTGTGTGTGTGCAAATAGGAATTTGTCCATCGTGTTTAATTTTCGTTCTATTTTCAAAAGAGAAATGATCGACCTGAATAATTTCAGTTAGCTGTAATTAAAGATGATCAGATCAGTTAGGTTCTGTAATCAGCTGTGGCAGTCGAGTGGATGTGATTGGCAACTGTTGTTTTTTTTTTTAAAGATCAGTCCGTGGGAAGCAGCTGGCACTGAACTGTGCCCATTTACCAAGTTGCACTCTCTCTCTCTCACACACACACACACACACACACACACACACACACACACACACACACACACACACACACACACAGTCATCATTTCAAGTGAAAAGGCTAAAGGAGTCTATAAGAAAACAGCTCAGTGTGAAGGAAGAGTGTGTGAAGATGGATGTTTGTTTGTCAGGGTGTAACAGCGACTCGAAGGGAGACATGTTTAAGATATTAAATACAGATCTGAATACTTAAACACATATAGACTGAAGAAGAGAGAAAATGAAAATCCTTTGAAGTGATTCTCAATCAGATAACCTAAAGGCATCTTAATTAAAGCCCCAGGGAAGGTAAATCAGTGACGACTTCTTAAAAAGTCTCAATAATTAAGGCCTTTCTGATCCCTATGTACTCCACTTTAAATAGAGCTAATACTCTATTTGGGTAAAACTTGGGTCGCATAAATTTTACAACCTTCATCATCATTAATCGCAGGGCTAATATTACACATCCCTCAAACACAGCGTTCAGGAACACAAAGTAAAACCCCAATTCCAAAAAAGTTGGGACAAAGTACAAATTGTAAATAAAAACGGAATGCAATAATTTACAAATCTCAAAAACTGATATTGTATTCACAATAGAACATAGACAACATATCAAATGTCGAAAGTGAGACATTTTGAAATTTCATGCCAAATATTGGCTCATTTTGAAATTTCATGCCAAATATTGGCTCATTTGAAATTTCATGACAGCAACACATCTCAAAAAAGTTGGGACAGGGGCAATAAGAGGCTGGAAAAGTTAAAGGTACAAAAAAGGAACAGCTGGAGGACCAAATTGCAACTCATTAGGTCAATTGGCAATAGGTCATTAACATGACTGGGTATAAAAAGAGCATCTTGGAGTGGCAGCGGCTCTCAGAAGTAAAGATGGGAAGAGGATCACCAATCCCCCTAATTCTGTGCCGACAAATAGTGGAGCAATATCAGAAAGGAGTTCGACAGTGTAAACTTGCAAAGAGTTTGAACATAGAATAGAATAGAATAGAATAGAATAGAATAGAATAGAATAGAATAGAATAGAATAGAAAGCCTTTATTGTCATCACACAGAGTATAATGAAATTCAGAGCTGCTCCATAAAGTGCACACACACATAGAATAAAAAGAAAAGGTATATTCAAAATACAAAAACTACTATTGAACTACTAGTTACTATATACAGTCACATTTGTATAGGTCCTGCATGGAGAATACACACAAGACAAAGCACAGTAGATAAGACCTTAAGGGCAAGTAAAGTGGCTGATAGTAGCAGCATCCAGTGGTGTGCAACCATGTGTAACATAATTACAGTTCAAGTATATTGGCATTGTAATAACAGTATATACATACACACACATGCATACATACATATATATACACATACATACACACACACACACACACATATATATATATATATATATATATATATATATATATATATATATATACACACATATATACACATATACACACACCCACACAGCTCAAGTATATTGGCATAATTGGCATATTGTGCATAACTGGCATTATAATAACAGTGTATACCTACACATATACACATACATACATACACACACATACATACATTTTATATATATATATATATATATATATATATATATATATATATATATATATATATATATATATATATATATATATACACATATATACATATACATACATACACACATACATACACACATATACATACACACATACATTGAGCTCAAGTATATTGGCATAATTGGCATATTGTGCATAATTGGCATTATAATAACAGTATATACATATATATACATACATACATACATACATACATACATACATACATACATACATACATACATACATACATATGTATGCATGTGTATGTACATACACACACACAGCTCAAGTATATTGGCATCAATACTCCAGTAGTATAAGTAAAGTGGCTAGTGATAGCAGCATTCAGTGATAAGGTGACATTTGTATTGACAGTGCAAAAAGACATGATGCAATACACACACACACACACACACACACACACACACACACACACACACACACACACACACACACAAAGTTACCTTTTGAACAGTTCACAAGTAGGCCAGTTCTCAAAGCACCAGTTCCTCAGTGCAGGCTGGAGTTGAGTATGGTGACTGCTTTAGGAAAGAAGCTGTCCCTGAGTCTGTTTGTTCTGGCCGGTATGGACCTGTATCGCCTGCCAGAGGGTAGCAGATTGAACAGATGGAAGCCAGGGTGGGTGATGTCCCTTATGATGTTTTTTGCTCTGTTCAGACATCTAGAGTTGTAGATGTCAGTTAAGGAAGGCAGAGGGCTGCCGATGATCCTTTGTGCAGTGTTGGTCACCCTCTGCAGCCTCTTCCTGTCAGCCACTGTGCAGCTAGAGTGTCACACTGACACTGCGTAGGTCAGCAGACTCTCTATGGTGGAGCGGTAGAAGGTCACCAGCAGGCTTGTGCTCAGTTGCTCCCTCTTGAGCACTCTAAGGTAGTGTAGCCGCTGCTGGGCCTTCTTGACCAGGGCTGACGTGTTGGTTGACCAGGAGAGGTCAGCAGAGATGTGGACACCCAGGAATTTGAAGGTCTGCACTCGCTCAACACACTCGCCATTGATATACAGGGGGGCAGGGGTAGCGCTGTTCCGCCGGAAGTCCAGGATGAGTTCCTTTGTCTTAGAGATGTTCAGTGCTAAGTTGTTGGTTGCACACCACCTCTCCAGGTTCAGGACCTCATCTCTGTAGGCCTCCTCGTTCCCCCCTGTTATCATCCCCACCACTGTTGTGTCGTCAGCGAATTTGACGATGATGTTCTCTGGGTGGGTTGCACTGCAGTCGTATGTGTAGAGCGAGTACAGGAGTGGGCTCAGCACGCAGCCCTGCGGTGAGCCAGTGCTGAGGGTGCGGGCAGATGAAAGGTGGCGGCCCAGCTTCACCTGTTGTGGTCGGTTGATTAGAAAGTCTTTGATCCAGGAGCAGGTGGATGATGGGAGCCCGAGGCTGGTTAGCTTGGGGATCAGGATGTCCGGTATTATGGTGTTGAAAGCTGAGCTGTAGTCGATGAAGAGCATTCTGACATAGCGTCCTTGTCTCTCCAGATGGCTCAGCACAGAGTGGAGAGCAGTGGCTATTGCATCCTCAGTCGATCTGTTAGGCCTGTATGCAAACTGGTGGGGGTCCAGGGTGGGGGGGAGACAGGTTTTTATGTGGTGCAAGACCAGTTTCTCAAAGCACTTCGTTATGACGGGGGTGAGTGCTACGGGGCGGTAGTCGTTGAGGCTGGCTGTGGGTGACTTTTTGGGGACCGGGATGATGGTGGCAGACTTCAAACAGGTCGGGACGATGGCTTGTTCCAGTGACCTGTTGAAGATGTCCGTGAAGACCTGTGCAAGTTGGTCAGCACAGGCCTTGAGCACCTTCCCTGGTACGCCATCTGGGCCAGTTGCCTTCCTGGGGTTTATGGCCCGGAGCACCCGTCTCACATCCTCAGGCTCGACCTTCAGAATGAGCGGGGGAGTGCCAGTGATTGCTGTCGGTTGAAGTGGGGGTTGGGGTGGAGTGCTGGGGGGAGGTGTGAGCTGTAGTGGCAGCTGGGGAGATGGTCCGGGGGGTGGTTTGGCTGTGTGCTGCGCCTGAGCTTCAAAGCGGGCGAAGAAGCTGTTCAGCTCCTCCGCAAGTGCCGCATCTGAGTCCCCGGCTGACACAGCACAGCCCCTGTAGTTTGTTATTGCCTGAATGCCCTGCCACAGCTGTCTGGGGCTTGTCAGCTGCTCCTCAATCCTTCTCCTGTGGTCCGCTTTGGCTGCGCTGATGCCTTTCTTCAGGTCGGCCCGAGTCCTACTGTATAGCGCTCGGTCGCCGGATCTGAAGGCTGCATCCCGGGCACGTAGGAGTGCACGGACCTGGCCGGTCATCCATGGTTTCTCATTCGGGAACACCTGAATGGTCTTTACCACGGTGACCGTGTCAATGCAGTGCTTGATGTAAGCTAGCACTGCATCCGTGTATGTGGCCAGGTCCTCGTGATGGAAAACTTCCCACTGTGTTCGTTCAAAGCAGTCCTGGAGTCGGGGGAGGGCGTCGTCAGGCCAGGTGGTAATTTTCCGTCTTTGTGGCTTTGATTGCCGGCTGAGAGGGGTGTATGCGGGGGGTAGGAACAGGGAGAGATGGTCAGACTGTCCGAGGTGGGGGAGGGGAATAGCTCTGTAGGCATGTTTAAGGTTGGAATAAACATGGTCCAGATTATTTACTCCCCTCGTTGCACACTTAACATGTTGGTAAAATTTAGGCAACACCGTTTTGAGGTTTGCCTTATTGAAGTCTCCTGCAATGATGTGCGTGCCGTTTGGGTAGGCTCGCTGGTGGTTGTTAATGTTGTTTGCGAGCAGAGAGAGAGCGGTTTTGACGTTAGCGTCCGGTGGTATGTAGACTGCAGTGATGATAACAGCTGCTAGCTCCCTCGGCAGAAAGAAGGGTCTGCATCTTACGGACATGAACTCTAGGTCAGGAGAACAATGCTTGTCTAAGACTGTACTGTTGTTGCACCAACCTTCATTCACGTAAACACAGAGCCCCCCTCCTCTGTTTTTCCCGGAGTCGCTATTCCTGTCCCATCTGTGTAGCGTGCGGCCTGCTAGCTGCACCGAAGCGTCGGGGATTAGCGGTTGTAGCCATGTCTCCGTTATAATGATTGCACAGCATTCACGAATGTAGCGGTTACCAGCAAGCTGTAGTTCCAAGTCGTCCGTTTTGTGTACCAGGGATCTAGCATTGGAAAGATAGAGGCTTGGTAGCGGAGGTTTGAGTGGCTGTTTCCTGAGCTTGTTCAGCAGGCCCGCTCTGCAGCCCCATTTTTGCTTCCTCTCACGTCTCCGCCTTCTTCCTCTGCCAGACCCGATAACAATCCACGGAGACCCCGGTGCTCTCGCTATCTCCTCCGGAATGTTGTGAGCGCGATGAAAGTCGTTTGAAATGATCATTTCTTGCCAAATGCCGATGTCTATCAGATCCATATGGGTGTATCTTGTGTTGAAGTCCGTAGGTGACGCGAAACAAACAGTTATAACACACAAAAAATACAAAAACGTGCACTTGAAAGGAGAGCTGTAAGCCGCTGCGTCCTGACGCGCCGCCATCTTAACTTAATATCATCATCTACAGTGCATAATATCATCAAAAGATTCAGAGAATCTGGAAGAATCTCTGTGCGTAAGGGTCAAGGCTGGAAAACCATACTGGGTGCCCGTGATCTTCGGGCCCTTAGACGGCACTGCATCACATACAGGCATGCTTCTGTATTGGAAATCACAAAATGGGCTCAGGAATATTTCCAGAGAACATTATCTGTGAGCACAATTCACCGTGCCATCCGCCGTTGCCAGCTAAAACTCTATAGTTCAAAGAAGAAGCCATATCTAAACATGATCCAGAAGCGCAGACGTCTTCTCTGGGCCAAGGCTCATTTAAAATGGACTGTGGCAAAGTGGAAAACTGTTCTGTGGTCAGACAAATCAAAATTTGAAGTTCTTTATGGAAATCAGGGACGCAGTGTCATTCAGACTAAAGAGGAGAAGGACGACCCAAGTTGTTATCAGCGCTCAGTTCAGAAGCCTGCATCTCTGATGGTATGGGGTTGCATTAGTGCGTGTGGCATGGGCAGCTTACACATCTGGAAAGACACCATCAATGCTGAAAGGTATATCCAGGTTCTAGAGCAACATATGCTCCCATCCAGACGACGTCTCTTTCAGGGAAGACCTTGCATTTTCCAACATGACAATGCCAAACCACATACTGCATCAATTACAGCATCATGGCTGCATAGAAGAAGGGTCCGGGTACTGAACTGGCCAGCCTGCAGTCCAGATCTTTCACCCATAGAAAACATTTGGCGCATCATAAAACGGAAGATACGACAAAAAAGACCTAAGACAGGTGAGCAACTAGAATCCTACATTAGACAAGAATGGGTTAACATTCCTATCCCTAAACTTGAGCAACTTGTCTCCTCAGTCCCCAGACGTTTACAGACTGTTGTAAAGAGAAAAGGGGATGTCTCACAGTGGTAAACATGGCCTTGTCCCAACTTTTTTGAGATGTGTTGTTGTCATGAAATTTAAAATCACCTAATTTTTCTCTTTAAATGATACATTTTCTCAGTTTAAACATTTGATATGCCATCTATGTTCTATTCTGAATAAAATATGGAATTTTGAAACTTCCACATCATTGCATTCTGTTTTTATTTACAATTTGTACTTTGTCCCAACTTCTTTGGAATCGGGGTTGTATTTAATGCACTTCTAGGCATTCTATGAGTCATTTAACTGAACAGAATCGTTCCTGAGATCATGAGCTTAAATCCTGACGATGATAATCACACATGGTCAGGAGTCCAGGTAAACAAATTGGCTATGCTCTCTGAGTGGGGGAGGGGGGCATACTCTCTATCCCCTGTCAATCACAGTGATGCCAGCCAATCATAAGCATCTGTGAGCTCATGGATGTAGAAAAGGGTGAATAGCGGTTTCATCCGAGTGTGTTAAAACGAGACGGCCTTTCGATTTCATAAAATCGGTGAAATTTAGTTCCCTCTGAAATGTGGTCATTGTGATTTACGTTTATTTCTGTAATATCACACAAAATATCAGGCCATTCTGTGGCTGGGAAGTTATTTCATTTGAGTAGATTAAAGCAAATAATGTGCATGAAATCGTTTGCTTCGTGCAGTGAAGCAGACAGAGGAAGTCCGTATGTGTGTGTGCGCATGCGCAGGTTTACCTTTGAGCGTGCACTGACAGTTCCATCATTCTGTCGCTAAACGAACAGCTGATCACACCGAGGTGCTCGCTGAGCGCCGATATTTATTAGTTTGGTACTGTGTTTCCTTTCCTTTGTATATAACATAACGTCTTTTCTTCTTGCTTTCTTTCCGTTACTGTATTCGGTCTTTCACGTTGCATTTGCACATTCACGTCCTCCATTTTTCTCTCTTGTTTCAAATCTGTATCCCACAATGCCTTGCGCAAACGGGGAAAGCCCACCACGTGATGCATGACGTAGTATCTTGAATTTGGTCATGGTGAAGCAGGAAAAAATAGCGGAGGCTTTAGGGCCACAGGGAGATCTCATCTCTCATTATCTCTAGCTGCTTTATCCTTGTGGTAAGTTCCCTATGGGTGGGTGGAGCACAGAGAACGGCAGGACAGAGATCAGGATTCAATTCAGGCTTTATTGCCACACTTTTCAGTAGACAATTTCACACAGGAGACAGAGACAAACACACACACACTGCAGTCTCGTCCGGGGAAGCTCTCCCTCTGCTCTCCCTCTGCCTCCTTAAATAGGGCGCGGTTACTGGGAAGACACACAAACACAGGTTAATTGCCGTCAGGTGTAGTGATTCTTCCACTCACCTTCCCTGACTCCGCCCTCCTGTCACAGACCGGCACTTGACCACGCCCCCACTGCCACATACCCCCACCGCCCGACTCAGGCCGGGCGGCTGTCTGGCCTGCAGCCGACTGCCCCCCCCCCTTGACGGGAGAGGAAGTCCGCCACGACCATCTGCGCCCCCGGCCTGTGGACCACCTTGAAATTGAAGGGTTGGAGTGCCAGATACCAACGGGTGATCCGCGCGTTGGCATCTTTCATGCGGTGGAGCCACTGGAGGGGCGCGTGGTCCGAACAGAGGGTGAAAGGGCGCCCCAGCAGATAGTACCGGAGAGCGAGGACCGCCCACTTGATCGCTAGACATTCTTTTTCTATGGTGCTGTAGCGCCCCTCACACACCGACAGCTTCCTGCTGATGTACAGGATGGGGCAGTCCTCCCCCTCCACCTCCTGGGACAACACCGCCCCCAGCCCTCTGTCCGACGCGTCGGTCTGCAACACAAAAGGGAGAGAAAAGTCAGGGGAGTGTAATAGTGGCCCCCCACACAGTGCAGCCTTTACCTCAGAGAAAGCCCGCTGGCACTGCTCCGTCCACTGGACCGGATCTGGTGCCCCCTTTTTAGTGAGATCAGTCAGCAGGCTGGTGACGTCCAAATAATTAGGTATAAACCTACGATAGTAGCCAGCCAGCCCCAGGAACTGTCTCACCCCCTTTTTGGTCTTGGGCCTCGGGCAGGCTGCAATTGCTGCTGTCTTGTTAATTTGGGGACGCACCTGCCCGTTGCCCAAGTGGAAGCCCAGATACCATACTTCCACCCGCCCAATCGCACACTTCTTCGGGTTGGCAGTGAGACCCGCTCGCCTCAGCGACCTAAGGACGGCCCTCAGGTGTTGTAAGTGCCGCTGCCAGTCGTTACTATAAATGATTATATCATCCAGGTATGCGGCCGCATAGGTGGCGTGGGGGCGGAGGACCCTGTCCATCAGCCGCTGAAACGTAGCAGGCGCCCCAAACAGCCCAAAAGGAAGTGTGACGAATTGGTGCAAGCCAAACGGTGTGGAAAAGGCCGTTTTTTCCTGGGATAATGGAGTCAAGGGGATATGCCAATATCCCTTCGTCAAATCCAGTGTCGAATAAAAGCGAGCCATGCCTAGTCGATCGAGCAGCTCGTCAATACGAGGTATTGGGTACGCGTCGAATTTAGACACCGCGTTGACTTTTCTATAGTCCACACAGAACCGGACCGACCAGTCGGCCTTGGGTACCAAGACCACCGGGCTGCTCCAGTCACTGTGGGACTCCTCAACGATGCCCATTTCGAGCATGGTCTGAAGTTCTTCCCAAACCACATTTTTTTTTGTGTTCGGGTAGTCTGTAAGGGCGGCTACGCACTACCACCCCCGGGGGCGTCTCTATGTGGTGCTCTATGAGGTTAGTGCGACCGGGCAGGGGCGAGAACACATCCGAAAACTCGGTCTGAAACTGGGTGACCGCCGTGAGTTGGGTCGGGGAGAGGTGGTCTCCACAGGGGACCGGAGAGGTACGTGATGCCAATGTCCCTTTTTGAACCTCCGGCCCCAGCTCCGACTTCTCCGGAACTACCGACACCAACGCCACGGGGACCTCCCCGTTTCAGAGTTTAAGCAGATTGAGGTGGTAAATCTGTAGCGCCCCACCCCTATCCGTTCGCCTCACCTCATAGTCGACGTCCCCGACTCGCCGTGTTACCTCAAAGGGTCCTTGCCACTTGGCGATCAATTTGGAGCTCGACGTGGGCAACAGGACGAGTACCTTACCTCCCGGAGTGAACTCTCTAAGGCGCGTACCCTTGTTGTACAGGCGGGCTTGCCGTTCCTGGGCCTGCCGCAAATTCTCCTGAGTTAGGTGGGTGAGCGTGTGGAGTTTTGCGTGCAGGTCCATAACGTACTGAATTTCGTTTTTACTTTGTGAAGGTCCCTCCTCCCAATTTTCCTGCAGTACATCTAGGATGCCGCGCGGCTTACGCCCATATAATAATTAGAACGGGGAGAACCCCGTGGAGGCTTGGGGGACCTCTCGCACTGAGAACAGCAAGGGTTCGAGCCACTTATCCCAATTACGTGTGTCCTCACTCACGAATTTTTTAATAATATTTTTGAGGGTGCGGTTGAACCGTTCTACTAAACCGTCCGTTTGTGGGTGATACACACTGGTGCGGATCGGCTTAATCCCCAACAACCCATACAGTTCGTTCAGTGTACGTGACATAAACGAGGTGCCTTGATCAGTCAGAATCTCTTTCGGGATTCCAACTCGGGAGATGACGCAGAAGAGTGCCTCTGCAATACTGCATGCTGAGATATTGCGCAGAGGCACTGCTTCCGGGTATCGCGTTGCATAGTCCACCAGAACTAATATAAAGCGGTACCCTCGTGCTGACCGATCTAATGGCCCGACGACATCCATCCCAATTCTCTCAAACAGGGTCTCGATTAACGGTAGAGGGCGCAAAGGCGCTTTTGGAATGGCCGCTGGATTTACTAACTGGCATTCGCGGCATGCCGTACACCACCTACGGACATCGCCGCGAATCCCCGGCCAATAGAATCGGGGCATTATTCGGGCTAGTGTTTTATCCTGCCCCAA
The DNA here is from genome assembly GCF_027579695.1 of Neoarius graeffei. NCBI lineage: Eukaryota > Metazoa > Chordata > Actinopteri > Siluriformes > Ariidae > Neoarius > Neoarius graeffei. The sequence goes on from NC_083592.1 coordinate 53,677,356, forward strand.
GTGTCCAGCCATGGGATTAAAGTGAGCCGCCTGGAATACCAATTCCCGGCGGCTCTTCGGAATTAAAAGCTGCGTGACTCGCTCTTTAGTTTGAGTGTCCTGCGTCACTCGGTATAATCTATCCTTCATAATCGCGAAGTAGGGGAAGGACGGGGTGGCATTCGGCTGGAGCGTTTGACCATCCAGGGGCGCCTGCAGGGTTGAACTGTAAGGTACGCACTAGCGGTGTAATCCCCCCCCAAAAAAAAAAAAAAACCGCTTGCATGCTGCAGTTTCTATGAAGAGTCGATCTATAGGCTTATACACAAAACAACGATAGAACTTTGACTTGAAATTGAACAATAGCCTTCCATGAACACAGGCTGATATTTGAACAACATATGTGAACTACACACGACAATAAACAATAAACTCTTTATAGCCTCGATTAGAATCTAGTGAACTTGCTCAGCACTACTGCACCAACCATCTACTTCTGATCGTAAGGGACATGGGGGAGATGTAGGTGTTCTTATATGAAATTCACTGGATGTATGGCTAGTTTCAAACTCAGAGGTAGATGAAGGCAATTCCCTCAAAGGAACTGAGCTAGCATCCAGCTGCAGCGTACTGCTGCTAGGTTGTGGAGGAGTGAAAGCTGCCGGTGCCATGTTACTAGCTGATACTGGAGAGGACTGGCAAGCAGATGACACCCCTGGATCACTGCTTTTGGACTTTTTCGTAAAAGTCTGAAACAAGCTCGTTTGTTTCAGGGTTCGTTTACTCATTTTTGACTCGCTTCTCAATAAATTCTCGCACAAGCACTGACTGCTGACGATTGTCTGTCTCTGTTTCTCAAAACTGGAGAGAATCTCAGTGGTGCAAGAAAAGTATATCTGCATTGACCAATTATAATTAAAAAAAAAATCTCTCTCTCTCCCCAAGGTACGCCTAGTGCGTACGGCCGTACGCCTGGCGGCGCCACTGTGACCATCGATTACTCTCACTTGGTCAAACGCATGCCGCAGAGTCTCGTCTCGCGACTGCTCTAATGGGAAATCCGCGAGGGATTCCCCAATAGAAAGAGGAGGAGCCGGCGGCTCCTCACTCTGACGTGGAGATGACGTAGACGGCTCTGTGACAGCTGCTCCCGCCAAAGCGACACCGGGACCTCCCCCTGTCAAATGGCAGGACCCACTCTCTACTAGGCGCGTCATTAAACCCCGAAATCCCGGCCAATCAGTCCCCAAAATTAAAGAGTGGGTAAGGCGAGGATTAACCGCCGCCTTCACTATAAATTTTTCCCCTCTCAAAATAATGTGGACCGACACCAAAGGGTAGCGGTGAACATCCCCGTGCACACACAACACCTTCACCCCTTGTGCTCCCCCCAATGCCTCGTTTTGAACCAGGCTTTGGTGAATTGAGGTCTGATTACAACCAGAATCCACCAACGCCTGATATGTAGCCCCTTGGATACTCACCGGTATGCGATATGCTCCGGCCCGATCGAGGGCGGCCTCTGGCGCGTCAGGGATCTGAACCACCGCGCCCACTTCCATTGCTGTGCACTGCTGTTGAAGGTGGCCCGGCTCCCCGCAGCGCCAGCAAACCGGCCCGGGCTTTCCCTCTGCACCAGTGATCTGGGGCTCACTCACCTGAGGTGGGGGAGAGACAGACACAGAAGGGAGAAATGGGAGGGCACCGCGGGTGCAGCGGGCCGGCTGGGGTGGTGCCGGCCCCCGCCTCCGCGGTGGGGGAATGGGGCGAGGACGGGACACAGGAGGAGGGGGAGAGAGAGAGAGAGAGAGAGAGAGAAGAGGAGAGAAGAGAAGCTGCCATCTGCTGTCCTGCCGCCGGGACAGCCGTCAGATGATCCTCCGCCAGCTCGACTGCCTGATCCAGCGACGCCGGGCGGTGGCACTGGACCCACTCCACGGTTCCGGCTGGTAAGCGGGCGATGAACTGTTCCAGTACCACCTGGTCGACGATTCCCTCGGTGTCACGATCGTTGGCCCTCAACCACCGCCAGCAGGCGTCCCGGAGCTGCTGGCCGAACGCGAATGGCCGGCCGACTTCCTCCAATCGCAGCGCTCGGAAGTGCTGGCGCTGTTGTTCCGGTGTGCGCCCCACGCGCTGGAGGACGGCGGTCGGCGGGGAGCTGTAGCGCGGCCAGCTGTGCCTCTCCCGTTAGCAGGGGGAGGAGGCGTGCCGCGCGCTGCTCCATCGGCCACCCCGAGGCTTCGGCGACCTGTTCGAACAACGTGAGGAACGCCTCGGGGTCGTCCTGCGGGCCCATCTTGGTGACAGTGAGGGGAGATGGGCCCGCGGCCGGAGCGCTGGTGGACCCCGCCGACGTGAGGAGATGCCGGAACGCCTCGCGATCTTCCTGCTGGGCCAGCACCAGGGCTTCGAAGCGCCGCTCTTGTTCCTTTCGGAGTGTGACGGGCGCCTGGTGCTGGCTTTTCTGAGCCATGGTGAGGGCGTGGACCAGGTCGGCGAACGGGGAGGATTCCATGGGGCTGCTGAGTTGGTGCTCCACTTTCCCGGGTTTCGGCACCACTGTGGTAAGTTCCCTATGGGTGGGTGGAGCACAGAGGACGGCAGGACAGAGATCAGGATTCAATTCAGGCTTTATTGCCACACTTTTCAGTAGACAATTTCACACAGGAGACAGAGACAAACACACACACACTGCAGTCTCGTCCTGGGAAGCTCTCCCTCTGCCTCCTTAAATAGGGCACGGTTACTGGGAAGACACACAAACACAGGTTAATTGCCGTCAGGTGTAGTGATTCTGCCACTCACCTTCCCTGACTCCGCCCTCCTGTCACAGACCGGTGCTTGACCACGCCCCCACTGCCACAATCCTGTTCTACAGGATCGCAGGCAAGCTGGAGCCTATCCCAGCTGACTATGGGCGAAAGGCAGGGTAGACCCTGGACAAGTCGCCAGGTCATCACAGGGCTGACACATAGACACAGACAACCCTTCACACTCACATTCACACCTACGGTCAATTTAGAGTCACCAGTTAACCTAACCTGCATGTCTGTGGACTGTGGGGGAAACCAGAGCACCTGGAGGAAACCCACGCGGACACGGGGAGAACATGCAAACTCCGCACAGAAAGGCCCTCGCCGGCCACTGGGCTCGAACCCGGACCTTCTTGCTGTGAGGCGACAGTGCTAACCACTACACCACCGTGCCACCCCCACGTGGAGATAAATTCAGCTCATCTCATCTCATCATCTCTAGCCGCTTTATCCTGTTCTACAGGGTCGCAGGCAAGCTGGAGCCTATCCCAGCTGACTACGGGCGAAAGGCGGGGTACACCCTGGACAAGTCGCCAGGTCATCACAGGGCTGACACATAGACACAGACAACCATTCACACTCACATTCACACCTACGGTCAATTTAGAGTCACCAGTTAACCTAACCTGCATGTCTTTGGACTGTGGGGGAAACCGGAGCACCCGGAGGAAACCCACGCGGACACGGGGAGAACATGCAAACTCCGCACAGAAAGGCCCTCGCCGGCCACTGGGCTCGAACCCGGACCTTCTTGCTGTGAGGCGACAGCGCTAACCACTACACCACCATGCCACCCCCACGTGGAGATAAATTCATAATTGTTCTATTTTAAAAAAACGAATAAAATTGGAAGTCTGTGATTCGAATTCAGTAGCTTTCAGTCACTAAACAAAAATAATTGGGTTTCGGGGAAAATTCTTTTGATGACCTACACTTGAAAAATCTGAAAGGCAGTCTACCTTTAAGCTAAGGTCTCACATTGCTGGTTGATCTGTGAGAATAATGGCTGGGGCTACCGTGGCCATTCCGGCAGATTTTGAAGGTGATCCGTTGCATAAATTTGGGCAGAGTAAATATGCAAATGAAGCCACAGTAGTTGCGACAGTAGCAACGAAAGATGTTGGTAGATGCGTCGTATGGCCTTCAGGCAATGATGGCTGTGTGTACGGTTTTCACTGCTGCACTATAGCATAGCCACGGCAAGACAAAATAAGCCACACCCCCTGGCAAACTTTTCACTTTCTGCAGAATGTTGTTCCATGAACATTTTGAGCTCAATGGTTGTGAAGGAATGCTATAGTAACCCCTGGTAGCCCACGTAAGCCTCACATAGGCCTCAAAGATGCTCACTAATGCCTTCATGGTTGTGACGGATAAAAATCTCACACTGTGTACCTACCCTGGGACTACAAAACAGAGGCAAAGGAAAAAATAGGCTGAGAAAACAAACTGTGTGTGTATGTGTGTGTGTGACACACAACAGTAGCCAAATAATAAAAGCTGTCCATCTCAGCAGATCTGAATTTAAGAGCCTTACATTCAAATGATGTCTTATTGTGTGTGGGAAGTTGTGTGAGATAACACAGCACTAAAACTGAGAAAGTGTGTGGATGTGTTTTGTAATATTTTCAGCACACCAAAAATTTACATTTAATCGCTAGTTTTGTATTTATTGTACATTTTTACACACATCATCCACCAACCTTATCTTAATTAATGTGTTTGGATACAGTATATTTCCATTTCTGTTCAGATTGCCATGATGGTAGTGCTAATTGTACAAATTTGATGGTAGTTAGTTGTAGATTTCATGCTAGTTAGGGATGACCCAGCTGTTTATATTAAGGCTAGTTAGTTATAGCTAGTTACTTAAAAGATCATTATAGATTTAATGCTAGTTAGGGATATATCCTTTTTTGTTAGTAGATCCATAGCTATTTATTGCTAGCTAGTTGGTTAGTGTTAGTTCACGACAGATTTAATGCTAGTTAGGGATAAGCCAGCGGTTTATATTAAGGTTAGTTAGTTCTAGCTAGCTAGCTAGCTAGCTATAAAATCATTGTAGATTTCATGCTAGTTAGGGATGGATCCTTTTTTGTTAGTAGATCTATAGCTGTTTAGTGCTAACCAGTTGGTTGGATGTTAGTTCACTCCAGATTTAATGCTAGTTAGTGATAAGCCGGCTGTTTATATTAAGGCTAGTTAGTTCTAGCTAGTAAGTTATAAGATAATTATAGACTTCATGCTAGTTAGGGATAGATCCTTTTTTGTCAGTAGCTACTTATTGCTAGCTAGTTGATTAGATGCTAGTTCACGCCAGATTTAATTCTAGTTAAGGATGAGCCAGCTATTTATATTAAGGCTAGTTAGTTCAAGCTAGTTAGTTATAAAATCATTGTAGATGTCATGCTAGTTAGGGATAGATCTTTTTTTGTTAGAAGATCTATAGCTACTTATTGCTAGTTAGTTGGTTAGATGCTAGTTCACGCCAGATTTAATGCTCGTTCAACTAGAGTCAGATGATTACAAAGTAGTCAGTGATATAGGTAGATACTTTATAGTAGTTGGTGATAGATTTAAGGCTGTTTATTGCTAGTCATTTATATTCTATTTAGTTCTATACTTAGTGCTAGTTAGTTCTATTTCATTATATGCTAGTTAATGAGGCTAATTAGTGCTCGCTAGTTAGTAATACACTAAATTTAATGCTAGTTAGGGATAGTTAGTTGCCCCTTTGCTAGTTAGTTATAGATTTAAGGGTAGCTAGTGCTAGCTAGTTAGTTATATGATAGATTTATTTATGAAGTATTTATGAAATAAGAAATAAGGGTGAAGTACTTCTTTATTAGTTTTGTGATAGACATGAGGCTAACATCGCTAGTAATAATATTAGTTGGTTATAGATTTAAGTCTAGTTTGTCTTGGCTACTTAGCTATATGCTAGGTAGTTGCAAATTTGATGCTAGTTAGTGTTAGCTAAGGAGTTGTATGCTAGTTCATTATAGATTTGATGTCGTAGTTTAAGCTGGTCACGTGGTATTAGGTTGGAAATTGATGCTAGTCAGTAGCCATGAGATATGCCATTGTTTCCCAATTTCTACTCCTAGTACACCATTTGAGTGTCAACCATTTTGTAGATTTTTTTAAAATCTGTAACTGCTTATCCTGTGGGGGGGTCACAGGGGCCAAGCTGGAGCCTATCCCAGCTGACCATGGGCGAAAGGCAGAGTTCACCCTGGACAAGTCACCAGCTCATCACAGGGCTGACACACACATAGAGACACAAGCAACCATTCACACTCAATTTAGAGCCACCAATTAACCTAACCTGCATATCTTTGGACTGTGGGGGAAAAACCCACAGGCACGGGGAGAACATGCAAACTCCACACAGAAAGGCCCTCGTCTGCCACTGGGTTCGAACCCAGAACCTTCTCACTGTGAGGTGGCAGTGCTAACCACTACACCACCATGCTGCCTTTGCAGTTTGTATAAACAAATAAAAATGTAAGTAAAATGCTGTTTAATGTTCACTAACAGGCACCAGTTTAGCATCATTTGAGAAGATCGTCCGATTATAAAAATGTAATCTTTGGTAAAGTGCAAGTTTATAGAATTTTGTTAGAATTGAATAAAATCATATTTAGTCAGACATTTAAATGGTACAGTAGAGTATTGAAAGACAAAGTAACACACTTAAGTTCTATATAATAACCCATTATATTACATTGACACAAGTATATTACTGGAAATACACCACTTGTATTTTTCATCTGAGCTCCATCTGGGACATGGAGAACCAAAACAGTGACATAAATCTCTGTAACTCGTGAGGAAACCGATGAAAACGATGTTTTGATAAATTTGGGGGCTTTTTGTTTGTGAATGTGTCCATATAATAAAAAGAAAATCACATGTTGGCTTGAAGATATGAAGTTTATCTTCTCATGTTGAAAAACTTGCATTTTTCATATAAAATACATCGCGGATCTGAGTGACATCTCGTCTTGTCTTCTTCCGCTTATCCAGGGCCGGGTTGCGGAGGCAGCAGTCTGAGCATGGAAGCCCAAACTTCCCTTTCTCCAGACACCTCGGCCAGCTCCTCGGGAAGAACACCAAGGCGTTCCCAGGCCAGCCGAGAGACATAGTCCCTCCAGCGTGTTCTGGGTCTTCCTCGGGGCCTCCTCCCGGGGGGACATGCCTGGAACACCTCCCCAGGGAGGCGTCCAGGAGGCATCCGAAAGATATGCCCGAGCCACCTCAGCTGATTCCTCTTGATGTGGAGGAGCAGCGTCTCTACTCCAAGTTCCTCCCAAGTGATTGTGCTTCTCACCTTATTTCTAAGGGAGCGCCCAGCCACCCTGCGAAGGAAACTCATTTCGGCCGCTTGTATCCGCGATCTTGTTCTTTCGGTCATTACCCACCCATAGGTGAGAGTTGGAACATAGATCGACTGGTAAATCAAGAGCTTCGCCTTTTGGCTCAGCTCCTTCTTCACCACGACAGACCGGTAAAGCGACCGCATCACTGCGGAGGCCGCACCGATCCGCCTGTCGATCTCACGCTCCATCCTTCCCTCACTCGTGAACAAGATCCTGAGATACTTAAACTCCTCCACTTGAGGCAGGACTTCTCCACCAACCTGGAGAGGGCAAGCCACACTTTTCCGGTCGAGAACCATGGCCTCTGACTTGGAGGTGCTGATTCTCATCCCAGCCGCTTCACACTCGACTACAAACCACCCCAGTGCATGCTGAAGGTCCTGGTTTGAAGAAGCCAACAGGGCAACATCATCTGCGAAAAGCAGAGATGAAATCCTGTGGTTCCCAAACAGGATTCCTTCCGACCCCTGGCTGCGCCTAGAAATTCTGTCCATAAAGATTATGAACAGAACCGGTGACAAAGGGCAGCTCTGCCAGAGTCCAACATGCACTGGGAACAGGTCTGACTTACTGCCGGCAATGTGAACCAGACTCTTGCTCCGTTCGTACAGGGACCAGACAGCCCTTAGCAAAGAGCCTCGAACCCCATACTCCCGAAGCACCCCCCACAGAATACCACGAGGGACACGGTCGAATGCCTTCTCCAAATCCATAAAGCACATGTGGACTGGTTGGGCAAACTCCCATGAACCCTCGAGCACCCTATGAAGGGTATAGAGCTGGTCCAGTGTTCCGCGACCAGGACGAAAACCGCATTGTTCCTCCTGGATCTGAGGTTCGACTTTTGGCTGAATTCTCCTCTCCAGTACCCTGGAGTAAACCTTCCCTGGGAGGCTGAGAAGTGTGATTCCCCTATAATTGGCGCACACTCTCCGGTCCCCTTTCTTAAAAAGAGGGACCACCACCCCAGTCTGCCACTCCAGAGGCACTGTCCCTGATCGCCACGCGATGTTGCAGAGGTGTGTCAGCCAAGACAGCCCCACAACATCCAGAGACTTGAGATACTTGGGGCAGATCTCATCCACCCCCGGTGCCTTGCCACCGAGGAGCTTGCTAACCACCTCAGTGACTTCGGCTTGGGTAATGGACGAGTCCATTTCTGAGTCATCAGCCTCCGCTTCCTCAATGGAAGACGTGACAGTGGGATTGAGAAGATCCTCGAAGTATTCCTTCCACCGCCAGACAATGTCCCCAGTCGAGGTCAACAGCTCCCCACCCGCACTGTAAACAGTGTTGGCAGAGTACTGCTTCCCCCTCCTGAGGCGCCAGATGGTTTGCCAGAATTTCTTCGAGGCTGACCGATAGTCCTCCTCCATGGCCTCACCGAACTCCTCCCAGTTCCGAGTTTTTGCCTCCGCAACTGCCCGAGCTGCGGCACACCTGGCATGCTGATACCCATCAGCTGCCTCAGGAGTCCCGGAGGCCAACATGGCCTGATAGGACTCCTTCTTCAGCTTGACGGCACCCCTTACTTCCGGTGTCCACCACCGGGTTCGGGGATTGCCGCCACGACAGGCACCGGAGACCTTGTGGCCACAGCTCCGAACAGCCACATCGACAATGGAGGCAGAGAACATGGTCCACTCAGACTCAATGTCCCCCGCCTCCCTCGGAAGCTGGGAGAAGCTCTCCCGGAGGTGGGAGTTAAAGACCTCCCTGACAGAGTGCTCGGCCAGATGTTCCCCAGCAGACCCTCACCATACATTTGGGCCTGCCAGGTCTATCCGGCTTCCTCCTCCGCCAGTGGATCCAACTCACCACCAGGTGGTGATCAGTTGACAGCTCAGCCCCTCTCTTCACCCGAGTGTCCAAGACATAGGGCCGGAAATCCGATGAAATGACAACAAAGTCGATCATCGACCTCTGACCTAAGGTGTCCTGGTGCCACGTGCACTTATGGACACCCCTATGCTCGAACATGGTGTTCGTTTTGGACAAGCCGTGACTAGCACAGAAGTCCAATAACAAAACACCACTCGGGTTCAGATCGGGGAGGCCGTTCCTCGCAATCACACCCCTCCAGGTGTCACTGTCGTCGCTCACGTGAGCGTTGAAGTCCCCAAGTAGAACAATGGAGTCCTCAGTCTGAGCACCTCTCAGTACCTCTCCCAGGGATTCCAAGAAGGCCGGATACTCTATACTGCTATTCGGTCCATAGGCACAAACAACAGCAAGAGCCCGGTCCCCGATCCTAAGGCGCAAAGAGGCGACCCTCTCGTTCACTGGGGTAAACTCCAATACATGGCGGCTGAGCTGGGGAGCTATAAGCAAGCCCACCCCAGCCCGCCGCCATTCACCATGGGCGACTCCAGAGAAGTGGAGAGTCCAGCCCCTCTCGAGGAGCTGGGTTCCGGAGCCCAAGCTGTGTGTGGAGGTGAGCCCGACTATTTCTAGCCAGTACCTCTCAACCTCCCACACAAGCTCAGGCTCTTTCCCCCCCAGCGAAGTGACATTCCATGTCCCAACAGCTAGCTGCTGTGTTCGGGGATCAGGTCGTCGAGGCCCCTGCCTTCGACTGCCGCCCAATCCACACTGCACCAGCCTCCTACGGCTACCTCTGTGGGTGGTGAACCCACAGGAGGTCGGGCTTCAGGCTGAGCCTGGCCGGGCCCCATGGGCAAAGGCTCGGCCACCAAGCGCTCGCATATGAGCCCCAACCCCGGGCCTGGCTCCAGGGTGGGGCCCCGGCTGCACCATACCGGGCGACGTCATGGTCCTTGATAGATTGTTATCCATAAGGGGTTTTGGTGAACTGCTCTTAGTCTGGCCTGTCACCTAGGACCTCTCTGCCTTGGGAGACCCTAACAGGGGCGTAATGCCCCTGACAACATAGCTCCTTGGTTCGTTCAAGCACACAAACCCCTCCACCACAATAAGGTGGCAGTTCTAGGAAGGGTCTGAGTGACATATTTCCTGATATTTCGCTCCGATGACCTCACTCCCAGTGTTTTCCCACTGACTAGACACACGTTGTCGAAATGGCGAACAGGCTCAAAGTTAAAATTCTTTTGATTAAATTGCATTTTTTGTTTGTTTGTTTGGGGTTTTTTTCTGGATGTGTCCATATAATATAAAGAACATTACATGGTGGCACGAAGATATGAAGTTTATCTTCTTGTGTTGAAAACACGATAAAATTTATATCTTTGTGCAACCGTGTAATATCCTCTATTGGCGGGTCCTTTCCTTACAGATCTTATTCATTATTCACTGGGTCTTGAAATCTATCATCCTGGAACATGGAACAGCTCTATTAAACACAGTCTGCGTCTCGATTCAGGGCAAGCAAACTGTGAGTGTGATATTAAGTGAACAGTACACTAAGATTCTCTCTAGCATTACACACCAGCTTGTGTGTGCTACCAAGAATGCATCTTATTTCATTTATCAAGCAGTAATACAACATATCATCAATCTTTACTAAATAGCTCTCAAACATTTTCAAGAGCACACTTCATATTGTGAATTATGTTGACATTATTTATGTTATACATCTAACAAATGCTGTCCAAATCTCATTTCAGAGCTGGAAAATAGGCTCGGGATTTAAAAGAAAAAGTTCACATCATCAAGTACACACATAAATCAGTTCTAATACAGGAATACATCATTGTTATGCTTTTTTTAAATACTATAGCTCAGGGGTTCTCAACATTTTCGACTTTAAGGCCCACTTAGTCATACTAGTAACAAGTCGAGGCCCATTAAAAAAGATCCCCAATTATTTTGGCTTATCTATTCTATTAGAATCTAATAATCTATTGTAAAGTGCATTAATAGGATGCAACATCACTCCCTGTTACAGATGGGAGCCCAGGAATTAAATAAATGCAATAAAAACAAACTGTTTTAATTGCAGGTATTGTATTTAAAACTGTATGGATATGCTAGAAGCCAAACCATGCATGCAGGGCATTCTCAGTCAAAAGGGATTAATGATCCAAAAGTGGAGTCTGGTCCATTAACACAAGAACTTATTGCCATGTTTGTGTTCAGCAAACAAGCAAGTTATTAAAACCAAGAAGTATACTCAAAAGAAGTGGATATAGAAACCACTCAATGGGATTAGATCCTTACATGCTAACAAAGAAGGATTTTTCCTATGAATTGGAAAATTATCCATCCGTTGAGTTCCCCGGCATCTCAAACTACCTGGTGCTGCAGACATCGTTTTACACGGACACACAGATGAAAACCTGGAAGAGCATGGAGGCGTACAACTTTTAAATGTGGCTGGGTTAAAGATCTGGGGGAGCAGGACACTACAAGAGAGACGGCGGTAGATGGATCTAAGTGCAGGAAGAGTGTTTATTAACAGGCGTGATATTTAAATCAAGTCAAGTTTATGTTGATAGCTCTTTTGACAACAGACATTGTCGCAAAGCAGCTTTACAAAGAATTAAAGGCTTTAAACATGAGCTAATTTTATCCCTATTTTATCCCTCATGTCAGACGACGTGAGGAAGAAACCTCGAGAGGAACCAGACTCAAAAGGGAACCCCTCCTCATTTGGGTGATGACAGATAACGTGATTATAAATAACTCACTTCTATAACTGTGCCCTATATAGTCACAAAGTATAACTGTGTAAACAGGAAATTCATTATAGTTTTAACATGGAGTCTGTTTTGCTGAAGTTATAAACTGTTTATTGATGGAAACTTGAGTGCAAAACTGTTCATGACATCTGCAGTCCTGAAGTTAGCAAGTCAAATGTAGTCGTCATACTGTAAATGCATTCCTGTAAGTGTCCAGAGCCGTCTTCCACAATTTTTTTCTTTACAAAAGCAAAGCAGAAAGCAGAATATTTAAATAGCGTTATAAACATGGCTAGAAACAAACATGATAATGATAATGCTTCGCAAAGCCTCTGTGACTGTGAAAAAAGCATCCGTATCTGTGCGTACTGATTTGCACTTAAATCAGTATCAGGTGTTTCCCATAACAACTGGGTCCCAAGTGCATACACAGCGTGCTCCGTGAGTGCATGCGGCCGCTCAAGCTGCACCAGACTCAAGTGCGCAAAGGTGTGACAGTCAAGTGTTCACCTGCTGTGTGACCACAAATTTTAGTTCACGTGTATATCACCACCAAAATGCCTCATTTTCATTGATAACCCATCGCAAAGCATCGCGAGCTGTCGTGTGACCGTAGCTTAATGAGGTGGATGTGATGTCGGATGCAACCCAGCAATTGTACCCTACTACCAGTAAAAATTAGCTTCAACTTAAAAAAAATTCATGGCCTACTAAATAGTACATCGCAGCCCACTAATGGGCCGCTGCCCAGTGGTTGAGAAACGTTACTATAGCTGAGTTATATACATCAAAAGTTTTGAGATGTAAAAAAAGATCAGTACTGTTTTTTTTTAATTACCTCACCTGGGACGGAGTCCACCAGGCAACGAGGTATTGTTTTCGGTGGGGTTTGTTTGTTTGTTTGTTTGTTTGTTTGTTTGTTTGTTTGTTTGTTAGCAACATTACGGGAAAACAGCTGGACCAATCTTCATGAAACTTTCAGGATAGATGGGCATTGGTCTCAAATAGAACCTCCAACATTTTGGGGGTCATCCGGTCAAGGTCACCAAAAAGGTCAAAATATTTTTTTTCACGATACCTTCCTTCATATTCATCATATTTACTTCAAACCAATTCAAAAATGTTCATCTTTCAATTCTGCTTCCATTGATATGCTACATGGTGGGGTATTTCTCATAGTTTTCTTTCAAAGTTTCATTTGTTTGTTTGTTTGTGTGTGTCTGTTTGTTAACAATCTAGTGTCTAGATGGTTGCACCAATTGACTTCAAAATTTCAGGGTAGGTGGGCAACGGTCTGTAGATTACCTGATTAAATTTTGGGGGTAATCAGGTCAAGGTGAAGGTTAAGGTCACTGGAAAGGTCAATCTTTTGGTCATAATAACATATTTTCCATGATAACTCAAAAATGGCTCCTGATAGACAGATGTTTACTATTATGAGCATATAGGAACTCCCATATGGCCTTTCATTTGGCACCATGATCTGTGACCTTGAAAGGTCAAACTCAAGGTCACGGATTTTCAGAGGGCTGTAACTTGAAAACGGTTGACGGTAGACAGATATTTACCATTATCAACTTACAGGAAGTGCCATATGGGCTTTCATTTGGCACCATGACCTTTGACCTTGAATGACTTTGAAATGTCAAACTCAAGGTCATGGATTTTCATACTACTATAACCTGACAGCTGATGATTGAGAAATATTACCGTTATCAACATGTAGGTATAAAATAAATGCTGCCGGGCGAGGTTTGTTTTGCCTGGCGAAACTTTTTTTTTATTTATTTTTTTATATAACATGATATAGCTGAATTTTATATCCTGGAAGACAATACAGCTCCAAGAAAGACACTTTCACAAATATTCACAGCAGTATTTAAAAAAAAAAAAAGGAGCTAGGCTAATTTACATTTTTGGACAAGTCACAAATTTAAGGGAAAAAAGATGACGCTGGTATATTTGGGTGTGTTTATATTTGTGTGTTTGTTGGGGGGGTATTTTTTAATTTCTCCCACATGGTTTGGATCCACTGGTGAAGTGCCAATGCAAATCAATTTTTTATCTTGATGGGTGTGGTCTCTTCCAGGATGACTCCGCGTCCATCCGCAGAAAGAAAATCTTGTGAAAAATGTGTGTTTATCTCTAAAGTACAGTTCCACACATTTGTAGAGTAAAATTGAAGCTGTTTCGATGACCCAAAACCTTACAAAAAAACCACTTATGTTGGTTTTTCCTTTAATTTGTCACCTTCTCCAAACAATAAAAAAGATTTATATTCAATAACTGATTAAATGATGAAAGCAGCTTTTGGTAGTGCACTCAGATTTCTGGCTCTATAAATGAAACCAAATGGAATTATCAAAAAGTGAACAAATTGTGGCTTTGGGCCAATTAGGAGTGAATTATGAGCTCGGTTAATTACTTAACCCAAATGCTTTGCCTTCATTTAAGAGCTGCGGTTGTGCCCGCTGATCTCAAATGAAAATGGCACTTTATAATGTGATAATGTGAAGATGTTCCTCGAGTGGCTTTGGATAATTTCCCAATTTTACCTTATAACTCAGTTGGCTGGGATAATTATAATTATAGCACATAATTATGTTATTAAAATATTCAGGCACTTTACAGCCTTTATACTATCTGTTTGAGCCAAAAGGAAAATCTTGGAGTCTGATCTTATATCTGTGCTGCTTGATATAAAATCTGATCTGAGTTGATCTCAGACCAATAGAATGACCCATCCATCCACTATCTGTAGTCGCTTAACTTGTACAGGGTCACAGGCAAGCTGGAGCCTATCCCAGCTGACTATGGGCGAGAGGCGGGGTACACCCTGGACAAGTCACCAGATCATCGCAGGGCTGATACATAGAGACAAACAACCACTCACATTCACACCTACAGTCAATTTAGAGCCACCAATTAGCCTAACCTACATGTCTTTGGACTGTGGGGGAAACCGGACCACCCAGAGGAAACCCACACAGACAAGGGGAGAACATGCAAACTCCACACAGAAAGGCCCTCATCAGCCACTGGGCTTGAACCCAGGACCTTCTTGCTGTGAGACGACAGCACTAACCATTACACCACCGTGCCACCCATGGAATGACCCTTTCTGGAATTTTCTATGGAATTACAGGAGCAGAATAAATCATTGTGAAGGACAGTTATTGGGAGTCCCACATGGAATTGAGAGGATGATCACAAGGTGTTCAAATCCCAATCCTGTCTTATCATTTAATAAAACAACGAATATTCCAAAGTAATAATACACCATCATGCAATGATTTGATGCCCAGTACCCTTGAGTTTTCATACATGGTCCAGTTCACACCTGAGCTCAGATGAAGGGAAACCCAGACCACTTCATCCATCAGGACCAGGGATGGTGTTTCTGAGGTAGCTTTCACACTCGATCAAATATACGTTACATTACATTACAGGCATTTAGCAGATGGTCTTATCCAGAGCGACATACAGTACAACCTACCCAGAGCAATCTGGGGAGCAGTTGGGGGTTAGGTGCCTTGCTCAAGGGCACTTCAGCCATTCTTGCTGGTCCAGGGAATCAAGCCAACGAACTTTTGGTCCCAAAGCTGCTTCTCTAACCCTTAGGCCATGGCTAATATACAGAAGTACATATACAGAAGTCTTGAGGGAAATTATTTTGACTTGAGAAATTGCACAAGCGTGAATATTTACACCTTACATCCCACTGCAATGTTCTGGAGTGTCTCAGGATTGTTTGCGTCCACAGTTTATACCTGGTGTCTGGTTTGCTGTTTGATTAGTGTAGCATTGAGTGCTTGTTCTTGTGCTGCAATTACTATTATGCTTCTTTAGTCCTGGTGGGTTTTTTTTTTAGGCACTGCTAGGATTTTTCCATGGCAGCCTTCTTTCTTTACAGTGTGTGTGTGTGTGTGTGTGTGTGTGTGTGTGTGTGTGTGTGTGTGTCAGCATCCAGTCACTGAATGAAAATTGCTTGTGGCACATGAGTTTGAAATTGATTTGTCAGAAACAATAAATGTTCTCTTGATGTCTGTTATGTCTCTGAGGATTTTACAGCGGGAAAGTGGAAAAGAAAAGGAGATTTATGAGCCAGAATCAGCACAAAGCTTTCTCTCTTCCAATTCAGGGTTTGAGAAAGAAGCTATGTTTCTGGTTAACATCTGAAACAGTTAAATGACATGAGTCTCTTGATTGATAAAATGGTACTGTATAAAGTAAATAAATCAACAGAAATGCTTTGTTGATGACAGAGGTCAGAGGACAATGCTCAGATTGGCAGACTGAGCTGACAGGAAGGCAGCGGTAACTTGAATAACCACTCATTACACCCATGATGAGCAGAAAAGCATGTCAGAAAGCATGCAATGTCAGGCAAGGACAAGAATCTGAGGCTACACTGGGTACAGGTTCATCCAAGTTGGTGAATCTAGATTTCTCCTGCATCGTGCAGATGCTGGGGCATCAACAGGTCAGGCTGGTGGTGGTGGTGTAGTGTTGTGGGGAATGTTCTTCAGCACCCATTGGGCCTTAAAATTCCAATCAAGCATCATTTGAATGCCACAGACTGTCTGGGTATCATTGAGGACCATGTGTATACTTTTATGGCCACAGTTTAACCATCATATAATGGCTCATCGGTGGCAGCTGTCCATCACTAGCGATGATGACTGCTTCTTTAGGATGCGCAGAAATGCAGATCAGCCACGAGGCCCGCACCGGAGCGACAGAGTCGTCTGCAGCAGTGACACGAATGGCCTGGTTGAGCTGCTGTGGAATGTCTGGTTTTGTGAGCTCTCGTACAGTGGTGCTTGAAAGTTTGCAAACCCATTAGAATTTTCTATATTTCTGCATAAATACGACCTAAAACATCATCAGATTTTTACACAAGTCCGAAAAGTAGATCAAGAGAACCCAGTTAAACAAATGAGACAAAAATATTATACTGGGTCATTTATTTATTGAGGAAAATGATCCAATATTACATATCTGTGAGTGGTAAAAGTATGTGAACCTTTGCTTTCAGTATCTGGTGTGACCCCCTTGTGCAGCAATAACTACAACTAAAATGTTTCTGGAAACTGTTGATCAGTCCTGCACACCGGCTTGGAGGAATTTTAGCCCATTCCTCCGTACAGAACAGCTTTAACTCTGGGATGTTGGTGGGTTTCCTCACATGAACTGCTCGCTTCAGGTCCTTCCACAACATTTCGATTGGATTAAGGTCAGGACTTCGACTTGGCCATTCCAAAACATTAACTTTATTCTTCTTTAACCATTCTTTGGTAGAATGACATGTGTGCTTAGGGTCGTTGTCTTGCTGCATGACCCACCTTCTCTTGAGATTCAGTTCATGGACAGATGTCCTGACATTTTCCTTTAGAATTCGCTGGTATAATTCAGAATTCATTGCTCCATCAATGATGGCAAGCCGTCCTGGCCCAGATGCAGCAAAACAGGCCCAAACCATGATACTACCACCACCATGTTTCACAGATGGGATAAGGTTCTTATGCTGGAATACAGTGTTTTCCTTTCTCCAAACATAACACTTCTCATTTAAACCAAAAAGTTTATTTTGGTCTCATCTGTCCACAAAACATTTTTCCAATAGCCTTCTGGCTTGTCGACATGATCTTTCAAAAACTGCAGATGAGCAGCAATGTTTATTTTGGAGAGCAGTGGCTTTCTCCTTGCAACCCTGCCATCCACACCATTGTTGTTCAGTGTTCTTTTGATGGTGGACTCATGAACATTAACATTAGCCAATGTGAGAGAGGCCTTCAGTTGCTTAAAAGTTACCCTGGGGTCCTTTGTGGCCTCACCGACTATTACACACCTTGCTCTTGGAGTGATCTTTGTTGGTCGACCACTCCTGGGGAGGGTAACAATGGTCTTGAATTTCCTTCATTTGTACACAGTCTGTCTGCCTGTGGATTGGTGGAGTCCAAACTCTTTAGAGATGGTTTTGTAACCTTTTCCAGCGTGATGAGCATCAACAACGCTTTTTCTGAGGTCCTCAGAAATCTCCTTTGTTTGTGCCATGAAACACTTCCACAAACATGTGTTGTGAAGCTCAGACTTTGATAGATCCCTGTTCTTTAAATAAAACAGGGTGCCCACTCACACCTCATTGTCATCCCATTGATTGAAAACACCTGACTCTAATTTCACCTTCAAATTAACTGCTAATCCTGGAGGTTCACATACTTTTGCCACTGACATATATGCAATATTGGATCATTTTTCTCAATAAATAAATGGCCAAGTATAATATTTTTTTCTCATTTGTTTAACTGGGTTCTCTTTATCTACTTTTAGGACTTGTGTGAAAATCTGATGATGTTTTCGGTCATATTTATGTAGAAATATAGAGATTTCTTAAGGGTTCACGAACTTTCAAGCACCACTGTATACTTCATTTGATGCTTGTTTTCAGTTGCAGACAATGAGCTTTTAACTATGCTTCACCATGTTGCTTTATCTGAGGCATCCCTTTCCCACATCTGATCGATAATTCCGGCATTCTTCATATTCCTCTTCAAGACATCTTTGTACCTCAGTTTCTGTCCTCCTTGTCTCCTCTTTCCTTGGCTTAGTTTACTGTAGAAAATGGCTTGGGGTAGTCACGTGCCAGGCACGCGCCAGATGTGTCCAGCCCAACAAAGTTGGGAGGCTGTGATAAGGGCTTCCATGCTTACTGTACTGGCTTGCCTGAGGACTTGTACATTAGGGACCTTGTCCTGACATCA
Source organism: Neoarius graeffei (assembly GCF_027579695.1). Classification (NCBI taxonomy): domain Eukaryota; kingdom Metazoa; phylum Chordata; class Actinopteri; order Siluriformes; family Ariidae; genus Neoarius; species Neoarius graeffei. The sequence continues at coordinate 53,695,895 of NC_083592.1, forward strand.
TATTTTGAGGATTTGATGCAGATGTTGGAGTTGTAGCCTGGTCAGTTTCTTGAAGTGTTTATGGTAGAGCGTCATGCATTCGGTGGCGTAAAGCAGAGATGGTAAGACTGTGGTGTTGTATACTTTCAACTTGGTGGTTCTCCTGATGTCATGGCGAGACCATAGTTGCTTTTGTAATGCACCAAAGGCTTTGGTGGCAGCTTGAATTCGGCGGTCTACCTCCAAGTCTGATGAGTTTGTGTTGCTAACTGCACTGCCTGAGTACCTAAGTATCATGACTACTCCTCGCATGACAACGGGTCATTTCACAAACCACATGTTGTTGCATGAAACTGGCTCAATGAGAGCAGTGTACAGTACGTCAACAGTCTCTTGACCAGGAGAATCCAAATTGTCCTGAGAAACCTTTTTATTTTCCTGCTAGCCCATAAAACATGTCAAAATGGGTGTTTTATGAAGTGCACCACTTGACATCAGGTGAACTCTCTGACCTCCATCCACACTTGAAACATGTCCTCCAGACAAACATCTGAAGTTGGTGCTTCACCAAGTTGAAAGTATACAACGCAGCAGTCCTACCATCTCTGATTTATGCCACTGAATGCATGATGCTCTACCATAAACACTTCAAGAAGCTTCTTTTATTTCTTAATGACTTTTTCTGAAGGTCAGCAGGTCTGGCTGTCAGGGCTCTCAGGCTTGTCTACAGCGTCTGAAGTGTTTTTTCTTCAAAGAAACTAAAAGCTTGGGTTGGTCATATGATATCACTGAAGTGTTTCTCTCATACTGAGTTTTGAAACACTGTGGCAGTGAAAATGCCGCCTCAGTGGCAGAAGGCAGACAAAGAAAACATTCGTCTGGTTTTGTTTGACTGAAAAATGTGAGTCACGCTATGGGTTTGTAGAATCAGCCTTGTGGTTTATTTTAAATGGGCCATTAATCACTGTTTCTCAGTTTTATTTCCAATCGGAGAGCGTGTCGGAGTAACAGTCTGTTAACTGGTTCTCATCTCATCTCATTATCTCTAGCCGGTTTATCCTGTTCTACAGGGTCGCAGGCAAGCTGGAGCCTATCCCAGCTGACTACGGGCAAAAGGCGGGGTACACCCTGGACAAGTTGCCAGGTCATCACAGGGCTGACACATACGACCATTCACACTCACTTTAGAGTCACCAGTTAACCTAACCTGCATGTCTTTGGACTGTGGGGGAAACCGGAGCACCCGGAGGAAACCAACGCGGACACCATGCAAACTCCCCACAGAAAGGCCCTCGCTGGCCACGGGGCTCAAACCCAGAACCTTCTTGCTGTGAGGCGACAGCGCTAACCACTACACCACCATGCCGCCTGTTCACTAGTTGGTTTGTTAAATCTAAATTTTTGTGTTTATATGACAGTGGTGTTGGTGTGAGAGGATTAGACTTTCATTTTCTCCACATCATGTTTTTAATTCCATTTGATTCAATTCTCTCTTCTTTCCCTTCTTTATTTTCTCTCTTCTCTCATTTTTTCTTGCTTCTGTTTTTTTATTTTATTGCTTTGTTTGTTTATTCTTTCTTTCTTTTCACTTGTTCTTGTCATTATTCTTGTTTCTATTTCTTCAGTCTTCCTGACTTCCTTCATTCATTCTTTCTTTCTTTTGATTTACTCTCTTTCTTTCTTTCCTTTCTTTCAATTCACTTTTCTTCCTTCAATTTACATTTTCTTTCTTTTGATTTATTTTTCTTTCTTTCATTCATTTTGCCATTTTTCTTTTTCTTTCTTAATTTTTTAAAATTTCAATTTACTTTTTCTTTCTTTCTTTTTTGATTTACTTTTTCTTTCTTTCAATTTGCTTTTTCTTTCTTTTGATTTGATTCTTTCTTTCTTTCTTTCTTTCTTTCTTTCTTTCTTTCTTTCTTTCTTTCTTAAAATTGACTCTTTCATTCAGTTTGCTTTTTCTTTTGATTAAGTTTCCTTTCTTTCAGATTTACTTTTTCTTTGTTTTTGATTTTCTTTCTTTCTTTCTTTCTTTCTTTCTTTCTTTCTTTCTTTCTTTCTTTCTTTCTTTCTTTCTTTCTTAAGATTTACTCGTCTTTCTTTTGATTTTTCTTTTTCTTAAAATTGACTCTTTCAGTTTGCTTTTCCTTTTGATTAACTTTCAGATTTACTTTTTCTTTCTTTTTTGCTTTACTTTTTCTTTTTTCTTTCTTTTGATTTATTTTTCTTTCTTTCTTTCTTTCTTTCAATTTGCTTTTTCTTTCTTTTGATTCACTTTCTTTCTGTTACATCTACCAGTGAACATTAAAACATAGGAAATGTATTATACAGTCTGATATGACTCCTCCACATCCTGAACTGTTTTCTTCCTCTAATCACACAGCAGTTTACTAACAATGATGAATCTTTACTTATTAAAGAATCGCACATTGTACTGTTTATCCATTAAATGTTGTTGAACGTCCATGAAAAAAGTTTGCTCCTTTTATCACTTGCATTACAGCAGCTGTTTTGAAATGAATGCCCTTGTCATGTTGCTCCTTCCTGAAGACTTTCCTATGGAGGAAAACTTCAAGCTAAAGTTACAGCTTTCTCTGACTAGGTAAGTAATGATTCACCTGATTCACGATTCAATTCAATTCACAACATTGGGTTTATGATTCAATTTTCCCATGATATTCTTGAAAAAAATTAAGATATTTTTTATTTCCAAAAAAAAACAACATTAATTTTCCTATTCTTTATTACCTTAAACATTTATTTTGTTAAATTAGTGGGGAAAAAATTGTTTCATTTTCTTAATCACCAAAAGAATTATTTACTCACATTTGTAAAGGTTGGAGTAAAATATAATTGCCTATTTACTAAAATATTCCTTTTATTAAAAATGAAAAAGTTAATAACAAATCGTCCTAGTCTTAAATTTTATGAACATTTGTACTACCTCTGTTTGCTTTTCTTTTAGCAGTCTGTAAAATGAGAGAGAGCTTTCAGCAGTCTGTAAAATGAGAGAGAGCTCTGATTTCTTATTAAATCTATTTGTACAATCAATCACACAACACCTCTTTCACATTTTAGATTTTTTTTTGTGTGTGTGTGTGTTTTGCAGCATTAGAGCTGTGTTACTTCCGCCTATAGTGAAGTCGCGTCCCGCTATTGTATAGTTATTCCACTTTCTGCTGTCCGAACAGCCAAATTACCGTGAGGAACAACTAAGCGATTACACAGCCTGATAATAGCCACGATTCATTTTTTTATGTCTTCAGTTCGAGTCATCATAAATTTATCATTCTATCGTTACACGAGTGTTACAAAGTGCTGACACTGAAGACTCCTTCCAAACGTGTAATTAAATATCTGCTTACAAAATTCTTCACCAAATCAACAATGATAACATATTAGAAGGAGTGTGTTAATATAAACCTGTGATTTGTAAATGAATTACTGTCAGAGTTTTACTGCAATCGCAATCTAGAACTGAAGTGTGTCTCTGTTTTCACACACAATGTCAGCAGGATTAATTAGCATGAGCACAATAAAAGAAAAAAAGACCAACATTAAATAAAAACTAGCATGAATTTTAATGTACGTGACTCAAACCTTTTAGGCAAAGCACAACTGCAAACCCGTATGGTGTGAAAGCGATCGATAAATGATTCATACAGATGGAAACATTTGACATTTGAGCCTGTTGTACTGTTTTAGAACAGCAGCTTTTGTTCACATGCTTTTAAAAGCACTCTTACAAAAGCCTTGAACAACTATTGTTATGTTATATAACACTAATCCTGTGACAGATTACCACTCGAGGTGTCTCTTCAACCAGGGCTTGTTGTGAATCGAAAAATTTGTCTTGGCAGTTTGGTTCTTTCTTATCCTGCTATTTGCTTTTTGTTTTTAATGCTCTGAAACTTTTATGCTCCATTTTGAAACCATCTTGAACCATGGTCATATCATTTAATTACATTTTTAATGCTTAAACTGGGAACTAGGGTCATCGTTTAAAAGAATGTTTCACTTATTATAATATAGTTAACATATGATATTGGATTATATGATATAATTTTTTCCCTCAATTTATCATTTGTAATAATCGTTTAAGATATCCACGTGAGATCTGGCTGGAACGAGAAGGTCTTCGAGCATTCCACTTAATCTCAGCAGCCCAAAATACAGTGTTTCTCTCCTAATATTGTTTAAGCGCAAACAAACATTCAGACATTCTCAACATAACGAGCTGAGACTTAAAAATAAGTACAGTACACAAAAGGATTTCCATAAATCAAACACACACCTGATATTTACATCAGAATACACTTCTATGAGCGATCACTCAATACACTGATAAAAATGGCACCCAATCCAGTCAACATGTTAGAATTTTGGACGCACTCTTTCACAGGAATGCATAAGTCGATCCAAGCTTTTGATTGGTTCTGTAAATCTGGAATGATTGATAACTGTGTAAGTGTTTGGACTATTTGACGCATATTCATTGACGCGTTTTGGAAGCCACGCCCCTTTTCCCAAACTTTACTCATCTCATCTCATTATCTCTAGCTGCTTTATCCTTCTACAGGGTCGCAGGCAAGCTGGAGCCTATCCCAGCTGACTATGGGCGAAAGGCGGGGTACACCCTGGACAGGTTGCCAGGTCATCACAGGGCTGACACATAGACACAGACAACCATTCACACTCACATTCACAGCTACGGTCAATTTAGAGTCACCAGTTAACCTAACCTGCATGTCTTTGGACTGTGGGGGAAACCGGAGCACCCGGAGGAAACCCACGCTGACACGGGGAGAACATGCAAACTCCGCACAGAAAGGCCCTCGCCGGCCCCGGGGCTCGAACCCAGACCTTCTTGCTGTGAGGTGACAGCGCTAACCACTACACCACCGTGCCGCCCCCAAAGTTTACTGATTTGGTAATATTTTAGCCAGCGTTTTCATCTCAACTTAGTTTTCCTGCTTGGAAGGTGCACTCATGTGGCCTTCTCCTTTTCTGTCACGGTAAACAAAGCACTTTTTTGGGGGGGGGGGTTGTTCATTAATGTGAAATAAAATCAATCAATCAATGAATGTACGTTCAACTTAGATGTAATCTTAATTTCCCTGAGGGAACCCGCTCAAAGGGATCAATAAAGTTTTACCTAATCTAATCTAATCTAATCTAATCTAATCTAATCTAATCTAATCTAATCTAATGAGACATTAATATCAGATGGATTTATTAGGGATGCAGAAAAATTTCAGAAATTGAAGAATAATCAAAAACTGAACTGGGGGGTTGGGACAAAAGAAGAGGGAAAAATGAAGATTTAAAAAAAAATAAAAGACCAACAATGAAAATATTGAGCATGTGGAACAATTTCACACTTTCTACAAGAGACAATAGACATGTGGTTTTTAAAAGCATGATATCGCTATATGTACTGTGTGACTTAAATTCTTCTTATTGGTCTGCCTTTGACTGGAAGTTGGCCTAGTGGTTAGCACAGCCACCTCTTGACTGGTAGATCATTAGTTCTACACTTCTACTTGTGGTCAGGTCATACCAAAGACCATCATAAAAATGGTACCTGCTGTCATCTGGCAAGGCACACTGCAATACAGATGTGAGTGAGTGGGGAGTCAAACTCTTGTGGTTACCAGAGGACCAGCCCCAGCTGTATAATATGCGAGAGGTCAAGGGCTATTGCTGGGTTTCATGTGACGTCACATCCGCCCCATTAGTTATTCAAAACTTTAGCTGGTGGTCTAAAGCTCAGTTGATAAAGCGTTTGTACGGAGAAGGTGCATTGCTCGCATGAAAAATGCCTTACGTTTGTGTTGTTTTAGGTTGTTCGAATTGATCAAACCGTGAAACTGATAAAAGTTTCTTCAGGGTTCCCCGTGAACTAATAAAAAGTGGTGAACAAACACAGGATTTCACAAAAAGACGTGGAGAAAGGTGGCTTTTGAACCTCTCGGTGAAATCGAAGGGAGCCAAGTTGAAGCGTTCTCGAGTTTGCAGTGATCACTTGGTAAAAGGTTTGTATTTCCCTCTCAGCTCTGTCCTTAGTGTTTTCCAAGGACTTTTCTTGCTATGTGTCGTTATTTTACAGTACTTTTTTTTTTAGTCACGAAGCGCTAAAGTCCCCAGCTGTTTCTTTGTTTACTCCTCACAAAGTCCATATGCATGAAGGTCGCGACAAAATTCTTCCCCAGCCGTACAGTTACAATGCGCCGTGATCATGTCTCCGTCTTGTTTAACTAAGATCCAGGTCTTTAAAGGGGTTTCTGATGATCTTTGTGAATGATTTAGCTGAGAGATAAGAGCCAACACAAGTAAGAATCAAGCCAACTGTTGTTTGTTTACATTTCAACTTGTAGCGCTTCATTGTAAAGACATGAACAAAGAGCTTAAAAAACATACTTCCACAGGCAAAAACAATACAGGATTCATTCGGCAGCGACTTGATACTGAGGTCCTTTACCCAGCCACATACAAAAAAGCTGTAAGCCTCCATACTCTTCCACGCTTTCATCTGTTTTGCGGTGTAGAAGGACGTCTGCAACACCAGATAGTTCGAGATGTCGGGGAACTCGACTGAAGGGTAGTTTTCCAGATCGTATGACAAATCCTTCTTTCCCAGACTGTTGGGGTCGATTCCATTGCACACAGCAATCTTCTGAATATATCTAAAGCCAGCAGTGGCTTCTAGATTACGAGCATAATCTGATAAGTTATCGCTAGTTGTTTGTACTACGGCAGCATTTAGACCACCAGCTATTTCACTTCGGGTAAAACCGTGAAGAAAAGTCACGTGACTGAAACCCAGCAATAGAAATGGAGATCGGCGACACCCAGTACACCTTCAGGGCCTGGTTAGTATTGGGACGGGAGACTGCCTGGGAAGTCGAGGTCCTGGAACAGGAGGGACCTTGGGTTTGACAGCCTCCATCCTTCTCTGTCCTCTGTCATTCTTTTTAATCCTCCACATGGTCTTCTTCCTCCCAAGTTGCTCATTAGTGTAGTTCTTCTTCTTCTTCTTCTTCTTCTTCTTCTTCTTCTTCTTCCACTTTTCCCTCCTGGTTTCCCTTCTGATACTGTCTGATATATACTATAAGGGGGCCTGATGATTAGAGAAACAGCTTTAGGACCAAACAGTTGTTGGTTTGATTCCCTGGACCAGCAGGACTAGCTGAAGTGCCCTTGAACAAGGTACCTAAGCCCCAACTACTCCGGCAAGTGTGGTGGTGTCATACCTTGTGTCTGATTAGCCAAAAAAACAAACAAACTGATGAAGTGATTATCAGTTTGGGCAGGGAACCCAGCCATTAAAATAATAATAATAATAATAATAATAATAATAATAAACCACCCCCCTTTCAATACACGTCCTAACCACTTCTTATTAGCGTTTTCAGCAATTCTCTTTCAAATCAAAGTTCTTGTAGTATACGATACTCTTGTTTTTTTTTCTTTTCAACTCCCATGTGATCTTTAACATTTTCGTCTATAACCACATTTCCAATGCATCTAGCATATCTTCTTCTTTCTTCCTTAGTGTCCATGTCTCTGATCCACAGAAGGCGACAGTCCAGACCAAACACTTCATAAGTCTGATTCTTAATTCTTTTGGTAAACTTTTAAATCTTAACACCCTCTTGTTCCTTTCATATGCAGATTTAGCCACTGTAATCCGAGTTTTCACTTCTTTCTGAATCGTTCCATCTGCTCATATCAAACTTCCTAGATCTTTGAAGTGCTCCATTTCTTCCAGTGTCTCATTTTCCAAAGTTAAGTTCAAAGGCTTTCCCTCTCTTCCTACTTGTGCGACTTAAATACTTTTTTTTTAAAAATGTTAAATTAACTTGAGTGAATAATTTCTACCCAAAATAGATATTTGTGATTTTATCATATATTACAATCATGTAAATAATTTTCTATTGTTATTCTTGTTTTTTTCCCCAAATATTCTTGCTTTAATAATGTATATAGAGTTCGCATTCTTTTCCAGTGAACTGAACATTTTTTTTAACAAAACAATAAAACTAGACTGAGATTGTGACTAAAGTCACAGTAATTTGTGCTAGCTTTTACAAACCGGGATGTCTGGTCACCGTACCCTATAGATCTGGAATGGTAAGAGATAGAGAATGATGCTTAATGAGAAAAAAAATCCCGTTTTTCATGGATCGTTCCGGTTCGGTGATCCAGATCAGCACCAAAAGTCATAGCAACTTAATTCAGCCCAGAGGTATTTCCCAGATAGCACACCTACGTCGGTCCAACATTGGCCCACCGTCGGCTGTGCCGATGGTCCATCAGAGGTATCACCAGCGGGCCTTCGTTGTGCTGACGTCGGCAAGCCGATAAAGGAGAAAAACCAAGCTCTCATTACTCTCACATGTCCTGCCACCTGCGAGCCGCTGGTGGTCCAATAACGGACCACCAGATGTGCTTGCCGCTCACTGTTGCTATTGGGCTGCCAGATTCTGAAAATATTCTGCAGATTCTGAAAAATAAAAAGTTACAATACTACCCTGCTGTTGTTATAATTTAATAATCTTTAGAATAAAAAATATGAGAACAGTTAAAGTGAAGATCTGCATCTTTTTTTTCCCTTTTATCGGCTTGCCGACGTCGGCCCAATGAAGGCCCGCTGGTCATACCTCTGATGGACCGTCAGCTGCACCGATGGTGGACCGACGTAGGTGTGTTATCTGGGTCTTCATGTGAAATCTGGTGATGATTGGTTGAAACCTGAGCGAGAAATAGCGTCCTAAAATAAACGCTACGATGATAATAATAATAAGAAGAAGAATAAAGTAGAAAGATCCTGAGTGAGTGTAATAATCTGCGCCAGTGCTGCAAGCACAAATTAACGATAGTTAGAGTTCAGCCAACAATGGACACCATTGTTGGTAGCTGTGTTTTCATTAACCTTCTTAATGCACAATTTGAAATTGTGAATAATGGAAATATGTGAATTTCAAAATGCTAATGGAAAGGAATGCTGGCTAAAACAGAAAGGTATCAGCATTATCTTTTTCAGCAGTTCGTGCTACAGTAGCTCTTCTGTGGGTGGGATTGGACCATACGGGCTAGCCTTCGTGCCACATGCAAATCAATGAGCCTTCAACACCCATGACCCTGTCGCTGGTTCACCGGTTGTCCTTTGTATCGGTAGGTACTAACCACTGCATACCGGGAACACCCCACAAGATGTGCTGTTTTGGAGATGCTCAGACCCAGTCATCTCGCCATCACAATTTGGCCCTTGTCAAAGTCGCTCCTTACGCTTGCCCATTTTTCTTGCTTCCAACACATCAACTTCAAGAACTAACTGTTCTCTTTCTTGCTGCCTGATATATCCCACCCATTGACAGGTGCCACTGTAATGAAATAATCAATGTTATTCACTTCTTCATCTGTCAGTCGTGTTAATGTGATGGCTGATCGGTGTAATTGTATTCAATTCCATCCATACCGTACAGCAATAAAACTGTATTCTTCTATAATCTCTCCGTTTAAGTTACATTCTTCTTAAACTTGCTTTCAGGTTTAAAACAATTCCAGCATTCCAGCACTCACGCCGTTTGCCAGCTAAATCTTCTCACCGTTCTTCGATATGACACCATACAGATGGCAAAATCTTGAGCGGAGCCAGGAAACAAATAAAGCAGACCCTCTGCCATACACACACACACCTACAGAAATATGACATCCATCTGTAACGGGCAGATAAGTGAAAAAAATTGATGTTTAGCAGCTTGCATGGTGGCAGAAACCGATAAAGTATATAAGCTTGCTGCACAACAGGGAGGTAAAGCTCTGTGTGAGAAACAATCTCAAGCGTACATGAAGAAGCCTTTATTATTGGCATGCATGTTAATTAGCATTGAGAGGGATTCTTCAGTGTAAATCAATTAATCATGAGAAATGCAAATATATTCTATTATAACTGAACACAATGAGCAACAAGCTACAATGAAAGCATGCCTAATTTAATGACAATACACACTAATGTCCAAAAGTCCCTGTTTTCCTGTAACAGCACTTCCTTGGAAATTTTAAATGATTAAACAACAAGACATCACACTTTTTATCCATTAATAGTTGTATTTACTATCATGGAACGTCGACACACTGCAAAAAATGAGTTGTTAGGAAACGAAAACATGTTAGCAAGTTAAATTTATCGAGTATTTCCTCTTACAACCTTTCAGTTGTTCAACACGTCTTTCTCTTTCCTGGTGAACAAAGAAACGTTTCTGTGCATGCGCAGCAGAAAACTCTCTCTTTGAATATTCGCATCAGCTCTAACGTGTGACATGTTGTCTTGACAACCATGCGATATCATAAACCATATTCAATGCTAATTCTCCACTGGGTAGAGTGACGTCATACATGTAGGATAAGCGATATGCTAACAATATTGCATGCTATCAAACCAAATGAATGAAACCTGCTAGAAGGGAATAGAACACGTTTTAATTCCACTGAAAAAGTGTCCTATATGTATGTATAATACTCTATAGAGCATTATTCACATTTTTTTGCATTAGATAGGTGATTTTGTTGTTGTTGCAGCATCAGACAACTTCATCCAGTTGATGAAAATTCCTCATCCCATCTCATTATCTCTAGCCGCTTTATCCTTCTACAGGGTCGCAGGCAAGCTGGAGCCTATCCCAGCTGACTACGGGCGAAAGGCGGGGTACACCCTGGACAAGTCGCCAGGTCATCACAGGGCTGACACATAGACACAGACAACCATTCACACTCACATCTACGGTCAATTTAGAGTCACCAGTTAACCTAACCTGCATGTCTTTGGACTGTGGGGGAAACTGGAGCACCCGGAGGAAACCCACACGGACACGGGGAGAACATGCAAACTCCACACAGAAAGGCCCTCGCCGGCCCCAGGGCTCGAACCCAGGACCTTCTTGCTGTGAGGCGACAGCGCTAACCACTACACCACCGTGCCGCCCATGAAAATTCCTAACAATTCCTAACAATTCCTAACAAAAAACGTAATTTTTTAATGGATGTAACAAGAACTTGAAGGTTAGTGATTCCTTGTGATGCCTCACCGAATCCAGGGACACATGTCGGCCGAAACGAATCCAAGATAATCGCAAAAGAAGCATTTTTTTTTCGAAATTTTTGATTTTTGTTTTTTTCCATCATGCGCAAATTGAGATCTTGAAGAATGCAATCAGTATTTCAGATAATAGATTGTTTTGTTGGAAAAGCATACATTTTTTGTTGCAAATTGTCTCGTTTTTGTCAGGACTGTAGCCTGCTGGGGGTGTGGGTAAATTACCATATGGGCCATTCACATGATGATTTAAGTCTTTTGTTTTTTTTTTTCGCGAATCAGCTGTATGATACGAGCTGAGCTCGTGGCTACTTAAGCTGCATACAGGCATGTAATTTCACTATGGAATGAGCAAGCTAAACAGAGCGCAGAGGAGCTGAAACACCGAAGCAAACAGACGCACGGTAGTTACATCGGAGATAACCATTTCTAGCAAAAAATTGCAACCAAAAGGAAGCTAGGATTACATTCCATCGGAGGCATTGGTGTGTGCAAGGCGCTGTTTCTCTTTCTGATGGGGTAAGTTTATTAATCTAAGGCTGTGTGGTTATTTTTGCATGTAACGGAGAGTGTTGTGGTTTGGTTAAGCCTAGGTCACAACCAGACGTACGATTTTTTGGCTGTGTGATTTTCGGCGTTTCCCAAATCGCTGAGTTTTTTTTTGTTCATGGAGAAAGACGCGCGTTGGCCGTAAGTTTGTCTTGCAACCTGAAAAAAACGTAAGCGCCCGTAGAGTTTGTTTGACATGACAAAGAACCTCTGCGGCCGGTCTGCGGCTCGAAAATCAGCACATCACATGCGCGCTCTCGTGCGTTTCACGCGCCCTCCGTGCGTTTCTTGCGTTTTTTGCATGTAGACCGGCCATAGGAGCACGTACGGCCGATTGTGACCGAGGCTTTACATGAAACTAGCGTTGTGTTAGTTGTGTCATCATCGTGCTATCTTTCTTACGGTGTGAGTAATTTTTCAACCACAAAACGTTAAAGTATACTTTAGGACTTATTTTTGTACTTCATAATTGTGTTGGGCATACTTTGCATGGAAGGAAAATTGACATGGTGATCTTTGTTTACATGAAAGTAGTATCGTGCTAGCTCGTAGGGGGTAGAGCTTTCTTTAATATCATGCAAATGAGCACCATTATGTGCCCACCCTACACCCAGAGTAGCTGAGATGGAAAGCTTTGAGGGCGATTTTCTCCCTTTTCTGTTTTAAGAGGTATACACTTTCAAAAGGCCACACATTCTTCAAATATTGTCAGATCTCCACATGGAAGGCATCATTGGAAAGCTTAGAAACTGTACTTTCTGAATCTGTCAATAACTCAAAATGCCCCCAGGCCGACATGTGTCCCTGGATCCTGGATTTGGGCACCTATGTATTTGAAAGATTTCTACATTTTACACTGGATGGAGTCTTTGTACACATACATGCAAAGCTTAGTGTCTTATACCAAAATGGAGGAATTAAGACAAAGAAGAGAAAACACACACACACACATACATACGTAGTCAAAAGTTTGTACACCCTTACTAATTCATAGGTTTTTCTGTATTTTATATTTTCTGCATTGTAGAAAGACAACAGAACTATGAAATAACACATGGAACATATATGGAATTATGTGGTTAACAAAAAATGTGTTAAAAAACACCCAAAATGTTTCATACTCTGATTACAGATACTTCAAAGTAGCCAGCGTTTACCTTGATGTGACACTTTACACACTATTGGCATTAACTGGTGTGTCTCATCAAAAGTTAATTAGTGGACGAGTTTCTTGCCTTCTTAATGCGTTTGCGATCAAACAGTAAATAATAAATAATAAACATACAGTAAATAGCCCTATTCCACACCACAACTGTAGTAATCCATATTATGTCAAGAACCGCTCAACTAAATAAAGAGAAACAACATCCATCATTACTTTAAGACACGAAGAAGTGTCTTTTAATTCATAAAACTCATGAAAAAAAATCGAATTAGAAGGTGTGTCCAAACCTTTTACTGGTACTGTAGCTCCTAGTGACCTAATAAATATCACACTGTAACCTTGGATACCTAATAGCATACAAGCTGGTACTGTCAGCGTGATGAACATTCTGACTCTTGTTTGAGAGATTAGGGAGATACTGCAGCAGTCATGAGTTGATGTTTGCCCTCGTTCCTTGGTTCCATAGAAAAAGGAGCACTAATTTATCAGTAACTTAAATCAGTGTATCGTTTGAGATGTGGACATCTTTGACATTTGTGACTCTTTTTTCTCTTTTATCTTCTTATTTTAAGTTCCCTTCTGGATAAATCATACACATTTCACAGATAATCACGTGAATAATATGATCACATGCGGAGAACAAGGTGCATTTTACCATGAAACTGAAAGTGCACATTGAAGTGTTTAGTGAAAATCATGTAAAAAAAAAACCTAAGTAAAAATCACTTGAAAATCAATGAATCGTGCAAAAATCACATGGAGAAATAAATGAAGAGTGAAAACATTACATGTGAACAAAAAGTGAATTATATGTTTATATATATATATATATATATATATATATATATATATATATATATATATATATATATATACAGCGCCCTCCACAGTTATTGGCACCCCTGGTTAAGATGCGTTAAAAACCTTAAAATAAATTCAATTTTTATTGCAGAAGCATAATCTCACACTGAAAAATTGTAGAAAAATGTAGCCCTTAACTCAAGTGAATTAAAAAAAATCACTGACTAAGAAATAATTATTTTTCATAAAATCACCTGTTCCACAATTATTGGCACCCATAACAATTCCTAGAAAATAAATGTAATTGAAGCATTTCTGTCATTTCTACTGTAGTTTATACAGTTGATCAGAATATCTAAGAACCGTTAATTAGTAATTCATCACATCCTGTTTCCCTGGGGTATAAATATGGTGCGACACAGAGGCCTATTTCTCTTATCCACTCTTCAACATGGGAAAGACAAGAGAACACACCATTCAAGTAAGGTAGATGCGTGTCGACCTTCATAAGTCAGGCAATGGCTACAAGAAAATAGCCACTCGCCTACAGCTGCCCATAGCTACAGTCAGAGGAATCATCAAGAAGTTTAAAACAACTGGAACAGTGGCAAACAAGCCTGGACGAGGATGCAAGTTTATCTTGCCACCACGCACAGTGAGGAGGATGGTAAGAGAAGTAAAAAGTTCTCCAAAGCTCACTGTTAGAGAATTGCATCAAAGAGGAGCATCTTGGGGTCACAAAGTCTCCATAACAACCATCAGGCGCTATCTACATGCCAACAAGCTGTTTGGGAGGCATGCACGGAAAAAGCCTTTTCTCAATTACAAGCATAAACGTAAATGTCTGGAGTTCGCTAAGTGGTACTGGGACTTCAACTGGGACCGTGTGCTTTGGTCTGATGAGACCAAGATAGAGCTTTTTGGCAACAAACACTCTAATACATCACAAAAGATGAGTATGCGGAAAAGCACCTCATGCCCACTGTGAAGTATGGGGGAGGATCGGTGATGCTGTGGGTCTGTTTCTCTTCCAAAGGCCCCGGGAACCTTGTTAGGGTGCACGGCATCATGAACTCTTTGAAATACCAGGACATTTTAAATCAAAATCTGGTGGCCTCTGCCCGAAAGCTGAAGATGGGTCGTCACTGGGTCTTTCAGCAAGATAATGACCCTAAACATGTGGCCAAATCTACACAAAAATGGTTCACCAGACACAAAATCAAGCTCCTCCCAAGGCCATCTCAGTCTCCAGACCTCAACCCAATTGAAAACCTGTGGGGTGAGCTGAAGAGGAGAGTGCATAGGAGAGGACCCAGGACTCTGGATGATTTAGAGAGATTGTGCAAAGAGGAATGGTCGAATATCCCTCTCTCTGTATTCTCCCATCTTGTGAAATGTTATAGGAGAATATTAAGTGCTGTCTTGTTGGCAAAAGGGAGTTATACAAAGTATTAGCATCAGGGGTGCCAATAATTGTGGCACACATGATTTCATGTAAAATAATTATTTCTTAATGTGGGATTTTTCCCACTGAATAAATGCACTTGAATTAAAGGTTGGATTTTTCTCTTTTTTTGCATTATTGTCCTATATTATTTTAAAAAAAGAATTTATTAGAAGCCTAAGAACATATCTTCACGAGGGGTGCCAATAATTGTGGAGGGAGCTGTATATGTAGGTTTTTATGCAGTATTTTATTGTAGCACTAACAAGAAATCAGAGTGCTCTCTCTCTTTTTACAGACTGCTGAAAGATAAAGAAAAGAGAAGAGAAGCAAATGGAGGAAGTACAAATGTTCAGGATAGTTGATTAACACCATTGTTGTTCAGTGTTCTCCTGATGGTGGACTCATGAACATTAACATTAGCCAATGTCAGAGAGGCCTTCAGTTGCATAGAAGTTACCCTGGGGTCCTTTGTGACCTCGCAGACTATTACACGCCTTGCTCTTGGAGTCATCTTTGTTGGTCGACCACTCCTGGGGAGGGTAACAATGGTCTTGTATTTCCTCCATTTGTACACAATCTGTCTGACTGTGGATTGGTGGAGTCCAAACTCTTTAGAGATGGTTTTGTAACCTTTTCCAGCCTGATGCGCATCAACAACACTTTTTCTGAGGTCCTCAGAAATCTCCTTTGTTCGTGCCATGATATACTTCCACAAACATGTGTTGTGAAGATCAGACTTTGATAGATCCCTGTTCTTTAAATAAAACAGGGTGCCCACTCACACCTGATTGTCATCCCATTGATTGAAAACACCTGACTCTAATTTCACCTTCAATTAACTGCTAATCCTAGAGGTTCACATACTTTTGCCACTCACAGATATGTAATATTGGATCATTTTCCTCAATAAATAAATGACCCAGTATAATATTTTTTGTCTCATTTGTTTAACTGGGTTCTCTTTATCTACTTTTAGGACTTGTGTGAAAATCTGATGATGTTTTCGGTCCTATTTATGCAGAAATATAGAAAATTCTAAAGGGTTCACAAACTTTCAAGCACCACTGTATTACTGTTTGACTAAATGAATGTATTGAAGTTTGAAAGCTGAAGAAATACGAACATGTTTTAGTCATGCACTTTTATAAACGAGAATGTGACCGAGTGCCTGTCACTACAGTTGAGTATGTGCTCTGACTGCCATATTAATGAGCCTGGCTTTTTGGTGTTGTGGTCAAAGTCCAGGTTTGGCATCCTGTAGACCTGCGTTCAAGACAGGATAAGGTGACTGTTCTCTCGCTTCACTACAGAGAATAAAATGGCAAACTTTTTTCTTCCAACACCAATCCCATGAATCAGATGTCTGATGTGAATAATGTAGATGGTCATCAATGTCATTTTCACTCTGACGTTGCAGATCTTTAATTCATGTTGCTTTTTCCACTGCACTTCAGGAATTTAAAAAAACATACAAGCGTGTCTTTTGAGGAAAAAGCTAGATTATTTGCTGCGCGCCACATTTCTGACTGTGTGTTTGTTTATGGGGTACTTTAACTGGCATGGGGGCATCGTCTGCTTGTGTCTGGTTCATTTGGATGAGGATTGAAAACACACACACACACACACACACACAGGTCTGACTATCCTTTGTTGAAACCTGTGACATTTCTTTGAGCATGAAAATGCTCGGCTCTGATGTGGGCCAACAGGGTGTGTGTGTGTGTGTGTGTGTGTGTGTGTATCATTCCATCCTCAAGCACTTATCTCTGTGACAGCCCTATTAGGATGTTTCCTCCTCTGCAGTTTAACTTGTTTACAGCACTAGAGCTCCATCTTACAGTTTCCTTTTCATTTCCAATTAAATTCTATCACCTCAGGTTTCTCCATCTCCGTTTCTGTCTCCGTCTCCGTCATGTCACAGTGCAGTGCTGTAGCACTGTGGGGATTTTCCAGCTATAACACTCACCTGCTCAACTTATTTTTATGTGATAACTGGCTCAAACAAACACACACACACACACATACACATATATATTTTATCCACATTCACTGGATATGAGCAATCGTGCGCTCTGATTGGCTACTCTACTACGAGGCTATCAGCTCACATACTGTGAGTAGAGAAAAACAAAATGGCGGAGCATGTTGCTGAACCAACTTTGGATGAAATAAAGACTCTACTCGAAAACAAAACCTCAGAAATTGTTTTCAAGTATTTAAAAGCAACAGAAATAACTAAAAGAATATAGTTGTGTCCCCCGTCCAATATCTCCTATGCCACACTCCAGCCCAGTTGGTGGCGCTAATGCACCTTTAAGTGTGTTTGCCAACTGCCAAAAAACCCTAAAGAAGAAGAAGAAGAAGGCGACCCCCCCAAAAAAAAGAAAAATTAACAAAATATGGAATAAAAGTATTTGATGGTAAAAACATATATTTTTTATTTTTCAAGAATTATTCTTATCACAGTTTTCACAAATTGCTCCTGTTATTTCGCTGGTTTGTTTTCATTCTAAGCAGAAATTATTTTGTCGGACGTTTTGTATAAAGTTTTCATTTATCGAATTTGCAGAAAAAAAAATGCTCTGTTTCTCAAAATCCAGTGAATGTGGATAGAATAAAACAACAGTTATTCCACTCAATCTCGTCGTACATGGATTATAGACAACTCGGTGCTACGCGCCTCGTCGGCTATCAGCTCATGTACGACTCGATTTCGTGATTTTATACAGTATATACTGTATAAATTTTTTATACAGTTTTTATATTTTTTATACAGTTTATACACAGTACTGTGCAAAAGTCTTAGCCCCCTGATTTTTTTCCATACAAACTTTGTTATAGATTTCTATTTTATGACTTCTACATTATCGAGTCAAACATTACAAAAACATTTTAGAGTTCCAAACGTTCTGTTTTTTCCAGCACAAAATTAAATGTTCCAGAAAAAAGTTTGTATCTGAGCAGCATATTCTATAAAAGAGCACTTTTCAAATGAAAAAAGAAAACATAATGAAGGCTACTGGGTTTTGGTGTAAAATGAAGAAGCAAGTGTGACAGTCAAAGTGTCCAGAAGAACTGGGGCTGGTTCTGTAAGATGCTCAGTAAAACCTACAGCTCATTTCCGCATAAAACTGACCTCACTGGACCTGAGACTACGATATATATATATATTTTTTAAACCAAAGGGTCGTCTAACACCAAATATTGACTTAGTTTCATTTATTATGGCTTAGCGATTACTGTTTATAGTGTTTTTTAATGTTGAAACATTTCATTTCATGATTTTTTCAGCCATTTTTGGTCGACAGCATTTCTTTACATGTGCCTGAGACTTTTGCACAGTAGGTACTCTATGGAGTGCAATTTGCAAATAATTCTCGGGTTGACTGCATGTGTAGGTGTTTGTTGGTTCCAGAAGCACACTTACCTTCAAGCTGTGCTGTTTCACAGACATTCAGAGCACTGACTTACACACTGATGAACACATGCAAAACATAATTATATCACGAATGCAGACCTTTTCTGAAAGCGATGTAATGTGTATCAGCAAAATAATTGTTTACTAATGTTGATGTTAATCATTTGAACTTTCGAACATCTGTTGCATCAGACTTATGCAGCAGTGCTTTATCATTTAAATCAACTCACAGTAACCCAGCATTCATCCAACATGACTATTCAAGTTATTTATATTCAAGATTTGTGGGGAAAATGACCTTTTCAGTGATGTAGTGATTAAATATCAAAACACTCAGACATTGTGTACCTCGAAAAATTCAGCCATGCCTCCAGTACTTGGACACGAACAAAGCCTTGAACAAAAAGAACTAGATGGTGCGTATGCAAAGATGTTAAGAGTGGTTCGGAAAATCACATGGCAGCAACACATCATTAACCAGATACTATACACTCCCCGGCCACTAAACATCAGAACGGGAAAAATTGTGATCTCACAGTGAAGTGTGACTTTCTTTCACTGCGGCATGGGTGTTGTTTTGAGCCAGATGGACTGGTTTGAGTATTTCAGAAACTGCTGATCTCCTGTGGTTTTCACACACAACAGTCTCGAGAGTTTACACAGAATGGTGCGCAAAACAAAAAACATCGAGTGAGTGGGTGAATGACAGTTCTATGCATGGAAACAAACACCTTGTTGATAAGAGAGGTCAGAGGAAAACGGACAGAGTTGAGGTGGTTCGAGCTTTTTTGCCAGGAAGGAACTCATAGTAACTTATTCAATCACGCTTTACAACCGTGGTGAGCAGAAAAGCATCTCGGCATGCAACAGAAAACAGAACATCACATCGGGTTCCACTCCTGCAGCCAAGAACAGGGATCTTAGAATCAAGAACAAGTTCCTATTAAAGTGGCTGGTGCATGTAATATAGACAAAAGTATGGGGACGCCTGATCATCACCACTGCTATTCCAAAACCTGTCAGCATTAATGCAGATTTAGCCCTGTTGTCATAAGCACCACTCTTCTGCAAAGGCTTTCTATTAGACTTTTTTTTGTACATTTCCTGTGCATCAGCTTCACTCAAAAAGTGAACTAAAGGTACAGTGGTGCTTGAAAGTTTGTGAACCCTATAGAATTCTCTATATTTCTACATAAATATGACCGAAAACATCATCAGATTTTCACACAAGTCCTAAAAGTAGATAAAGAGAACCCAGTTAAACAAAAGAGACAAAATATTATACTGGGTCATTTATTTATTGAGGAAAATGATCCAATATTACATATCTGTGAGTGGCAAAAGTATGTGAACCTCTAGGATTAGCAGTTAATTTGAAGGTGAAATTAGACTCAGGTGTTTTCAATCAATGGGACGACAATCAGGTGTGAGTGGGCACCCTGTTTTATTTAAAGAACAGGGATCTATCAAAGTCTGATCTTCACAACACATGTTTGTGGAAGTGTATCATGGCACGAACAAAGGAGATTTCTGAGGACCTCAGAAAAAGCGTTGTTGATGCTCATCAGGCTGGAAAAGGTTACAAAACCATCTCTAAAGAGTTTGGACTCCACCAATCCACAGTCAGACAGATTGTGTACAAATGGAGGAAATTCAAGACCACTGTTACCCTCCCCAGGAGTGGCCGACCAACAAAGCTCACTCCAAGAGCAAGGCGTGTAATAGTCGGCGAGGTCACAAAGGACCCCAGAGTAACTTCTAAGCAACTGAAGGCCTCTCTCACATTGGCTAATGTTAATGTTCATGAGTCCACCATCAGGAGAACACTGAACAACAATGGTGTGCATGGCAGGGTTGCAAGGAGAAAGCCACTGCTCTCCAAAAAGAACATTGCTGCTCGTCTGCAGTTTGCTAAAGATCATGTGGGCAAGCCAGAAGGCTATTGGAAAAATGTTTTGTGGATGGATGAGACCAAAATAGAACTTTTTGGTTTAAATGAGAAGTGTTATGTTTGGAAAAAGGAAAACACTGCATTCCAGCATAAGAACCTTATCCCATCTGTGAAACATGGTGGTGGTAGTATCATGGTTTGGGCCTGTTTTGCTGCATCTGGGCCAGGACGGCTTGCCATCATTGATGGAACAATGAATTCTGAATTATACCAGCGAATTCTAAAGGAAAATGTCAGGACATCTGTCCATGAACTGAATCTCAAGAGAAGGTGGGTCATGTAGCAAGACAACGACCCTAAGCACACAAGTCGTTCTAACAAAGAATGGTTAAAGAAGAATAAAGTTAATGTTTTGGAATGGCCAAGTCAAAGTCCTGACCTTAATCCAATGGAAATGTTGTGGAAGGACCTGAAGCGAGCAGTTCATGTGAGGAAACCCAGCAACATCCCAGAGCTGAAGCTGTTCTGTACGGAGGAACGGGCTAAAATTCCTCCAAGCCGGTGTGCAGGACTGATCAACAGTTACCGCAAACGTTTAGTTGCAGTTATTGCTGCACAAGGGGGTCACACCAGATACTGAAAGCAAAGGGTCACATACTTTTGCCACTCACAGATTTGTAATATTGGACCATTTTCCTCAATAAATAAATGACCAAGTATAATATTTTTGTCTCATTTGTTTAACTGGGTTCTCTTTATCTACTTTTAGGACTTGTGTGAAAATCTGATGATATTTATGCAGGTCATATTTATGCAGAAATATAAAAAATTCTAAAGGGTTCACAAAGTTTCAAGTAGTACTGTACACCATGTGCACTTTCTGAAGTAAAAATCTCACACTGAAGGTCCAAACCGGGCACCGCTGAAAGAAAAGTATAATTTGGTCCCTTTATTCCTCAACATGTTCTTTCAATTAAGCATTCAGGAGGTGGGCGAGTTTAAACATTAGAATGTGCTAAATGTGAGAAATGTGAAAACGTGGGGGATAGGGGGGAAAAAAGGATGAGGTCCAAAAATATATATAAATAAATAAAAGACTCTATTCATATCCCAGCTTGCACTGTGATATTTTATTCAGGCAGAAATGGCTTCTCGCTGTGATGTGCTTCTGGTGGGTTGATGAGCACTTACAGAGAGAAAGAGGGGTCATGGGATGTGGAAGGCAAAGCAATATGAAACACACACACACACACACACACACCACTTCCTAGTTGGAGTCACTCAGTTCAACAACAGCGAGTTCTTAAGCACAAACACCAAAAGCAGTCTTTCCTTGCATGTTAATGGACTTTTTTTTTGCAGCACTAGCTCACTCAGAAGTGCACTTCACAGGAGGTTTGTTTGTTTTTTGTGCTAATGTTAAGTGAATTTCATAAAATCAGGTAAAAAAAATAATTATGAATGGATGGATCTTTCCATCTTCCTTCTTCTCAGGATGATTTCTGGTTCCTGTTCAGATTTCCTTCTGTATGAAATCATGATTCTGATTGGTCAGAAGGTGCTGATTACTTTTCCATAACAGCAGCTAATTCTAATGTGTTATTGTTTCTATAGTAGCGGCTCGTTCACAGGGACTTGGACGTTAGACATCACACTCACCAGCCACTTGAATTCTTGATTCTAAGATTCCTGCTCTTGGCCGCAGGAGTGGAACCTAGTGTGCGCTTCTGTTTTTTGTTGCATGCTGACATGCTTTTTGGGCGGCACGGTGGTGTAGTGGTTAGCGCTGTCGCCTCACAGCAAGAAGGTTCTGGGTTCAAACCCAATGGCTTCTGTGTGGAGTTTGCATGTTCTCCCCGTGTCTGTGTGGGTTTCCTCTGGGTGCTCTGGTTTCCCCCACAGTCCAAAGATATGCAGTTAGGTTAACGTGGGGCGGCCTTGGGCTGAGGTGCCTTTGAGCAAGGTACCTGACCCCTGACTGCTCCCCGGGCGCTCTAGTGTGGCTGCCCACTGCTCTGTGTGTGTGCGTGTGTTCACTGCTTCAGATGGGTTAAATGCAGAGGATGAATTTCACTGTGCTTGAAGTGTGCATGTGACAAATAAAGGTTTCTTCTTCTTCTCTCTTTTCTACTCACCATGGTTGTAAAGAGTGATTATATGAGTTACTATATGACCAAAAGGTCACTGGTTTGATTCCCTGAACCAGCAGGAATGGCTGAAGTGTCCTTGAGCAAGGCACCTAACCCCCAACTGCTCCCCAGGCTGCTCTGGATATGTTGCACATCGCTCTGGATAAGAGCGTCTGCTAAATGACATTAATGTACTCGTACTCGTGTGCCCATGAATGTACAGTATATGGTTGGTAGCAGGGGTATCCAAAGTCCGGCCCCAGGGTCAAATGCAGCCCAGATGTTAATTGGCCCATGGCTTATCTCTTAATATGTCTGGTAAGTGTCTCGCTGACCAACACATTGCAATTCTTCATTTCACTTGACAGTGGCAGCAGACCGTGTTAACACGGTTAGCTAAATTTCACCAGCTGTTTTTCTTAGACTACACCTGCAAATTAATTTATGAAAGGAGATTTGGTCATGTTTGCAGACAAAATGCCCAAAGTTAACAGTGAGAAGAAACGATTTCAACTGGAACCCAATGTGTTCTTCTGTTTTCTGCTGCATGCTGAGATGCTTTTCTGCTCACCACGGTTGTAAAGAGTGATTATATGAGTTACTGTATCCTTCCTGGCAAAAAAAAAAGCTCAAACCACCTTGACTCTGTCCATTTTCCTCTGACCTCTTTTATCAACAAGGCGTTTGTTTCCACACACAGAACTGTCACTCACTCAACTCAATGGTTTTTGTTTTTCACACCATTCTGTCTGTGTAAACTCTTGTGTGTGAAAACCCCAGGAGATCAGCAGTTTCTGAAACACTCGAACCAGTCCATCTGGCTCAAACCAACACCCATACCACAGTGAAAGAAAGTCACACTTCACACAATTTTTCTCGTTCCGACGTTTGAACATTGTGAACATTAACTGAAGCTCATCTCATCTCCCATCTCATTATCTCTAGCTGCTTTATCCTGTTCTACAGGGTCGCAGGCAAGCTGGAGCCTATCCCAGCTGACTACAGGCGAAAGGTGGGGTACACCCTGGACAAGTAGCCAGGTCATCACAGGGCTGACACATAGACACAGACAACCATTCACACTCACATTCACACCTACGCTCAATTTAGAGTCACCAGTTAACCTAACCTGCATGTCTTTGGACTGTGGGGGAAACCGGAGCACCCGGAGGAAACCCACGCGGACACGGGGAGAACATGCAAACTCCGCACAGAAAGGCCCTCGCCGGCCACGGGGCTCAAACCTGGACCTTCTTGCTGTGAGGCGACAGCGCTAACCACTACACCACCGTGCTGCCCGATCCCATTTTATTTATCTATTTATTTTTTAAGTAACTTCAAGACAAAGAAACAACGAGGCTGATTTAGAGGAATGACTATCCAGTCGTTGCTATAACCTCAGTGAAAACAGGAACTAACCTGTTTCGTGGACATTTCACAACATTAAATGTAAATGCAAATGAATAATAAAGAGATGTGTTTGATAACATGTCGTCACATTTTAATCAATAAAAACAATTCTTTGGAAAAATTAGAGCAGTAGAAGAGGAATAAAACACATTGGGATGAGCCGTTCTAGGAAAATGATCAACTTTGGGGTGATATCATGAACTCTGCTTCACACTGCCATCTGTTGTTGATTAGTTTCCTGTAAAAGTGCCGGATTTATTACTTTACTTCACACAGGTTTGATGAAATCACCAACATTAGGAGTGTCCTGCTTCTTAAACTGACTTTTCCCGACCGACCTACCAGAACGACCTCAGTCGGCCATCCATGAACCAGTCTTCTCCATAAATTTCTATCTTCCGTCGCTTTAGGCACAAGTTCTTTTGGAATATTTGTGTCTTCTACCAGTTGGTCAATGAAAGTACATGATGGTCTTCCTTGAGATTGTTTGCCATGTCTGGGTTCCCACAGGATGACTTGGTGTATTATTTCATCCTGACTCCTCCAAATAAATTTGACCCTCCTTTCTGCAATTCTCATGTCATCTCATTATCTCTAGCCGCTTTATCCTTCTACAGGGTCGCAGGCAAGCTGGAGCCTATCCCAGCTGACTACAGGCGAAAGGCGGGGTACACCCTGGACAAGTCGCCAGGTCATCACAGGGCCTTTCTGCAATTGTTGTTGTTATTTCATTTTTTTTAAAATTTGCACATTTCAACCACATGTGAAGCTCCGCTGCAAATGTGTCTCACATCTGTTAGTCCTTTCTTAGTGAGAGCGATGTAAGAGGAGTGATGTTGTTGTGCTCTGTCATGGAAGACAATGAAATTGGTGATTTAAAGAGGTGGATAACATGTCGAGGGTTTACAGCAGGAAAATCTGAATCCAAATCAAGCTTGGTGAGAAGGTAAGACATAAGTGACAAGAATTCATACCACCTAGAGATTGACCGAGTTGACCACACTGTACAACAACAACATCATCAAATTTCAGAACATCTTATCAAAACATTTATACAGCGGGGAAAATAAGTATTGAACGCGTCAATTTTTTCTCAATAAATATATTTCTGATGGGGCTATTGACATGAAATTTTCACCAGATGTCGGTAACAACCCAAGTAATTCACACATACAAAGAAATCAACACATACATGTCCATAAATTAAGTGTAATAAAGTGGAATGACACAGGGAATAAGTATTGAACATACGTACCGAAATTTATTTAATACTTAGCAGAAAAGCCTTTGTTGGTAATAACAGCTTCAAGACACCTTCTGTATGGAGAAACTAGTCGCATGCCTTGCTCAGGTGTGATTTTGGCCCATTATTCTACACAAACTGTCTTCAAATCTTGAAGGTTCCGAGGGCTTCTTCTATGAACTCTGATCTTCAGTTCTTTCCATAGATTTTCGATTGGATTCAAGTCGGGTGATTGACTGGGCCGTTCTAGCAGCTTTATTTTCTTTCTCTGAAACCAATTGAGTTTCCTTGACTGTGTTTTTGGGATCATTGTCTTGCTGAAATGTCCACCATCTTTTCACCTTCAGCATCCTGGTAGATGGCAGCAGATTCTTATCAAGAATATCTTGGTATATTTCTCTATTCATCCTTCCTTCAATTTTATGAAGTCTGCCAGGACCATATGCTGAAAAACAGCCCAAACACCATGATGTTCCCACCTCCAAACGTCACTGTTGGTATGGTGTTTTTGGAGTAATGTGCAGTGCCATTTCTCCTCCAAACATGGTGTGTGTTATCCAGAGTTCAATTTTGGTCTCATCTGACCAGATTCTTCCAGTATTTCATAGGCTTGTCCAAATGTTGTGCAGCAAACTTTAAACGAGCTTCAACATGCTTTTTCTTCAGCAATGGAGTCTTGCGCGGTGAGCGTGCATAGAGGCCATGGCAGTTAATTGAGTGCATTACTTATTGTGTTATTTGAAACAACTGGACCTGCTAATTCCAGGTCTTTCTGAAGCTCAATGCGAGTGCTCCTTGGCTCTTGTACAACTCTTCTGCTTATTCTTTTGACTCCTCTGTCAGAAATTTTGCGAGGAGCACCTGGTCGTGGCTGGTTTATGGTGAAATGATGTTCTTTCCGCTTCCAGATAATGGCCCTGACTGTGCTCACTGGAACATTCGGAAATTTAGAAATACGCCTGTAAACAACGCCATCAGTATGTTGTGCAATAATAAGGTTGTGAAGGTCTTGAGAGAGCGGTTTGCTTTTACCCATCATGAGATGCTTCTTGTGTGAAACCTTGGTAACGAAAAACCTTTTGATAGGCCATCAATTAGGACTAAACCAGCAGATATTAATTTGCCCTGATAGGGGGCAGGATTGCTTTCTAAATACTGACAGATTTCAGCTGGCTTCTTGGCTTTCTATGCCTTTTTGCACCTCCTTTTCTTCATGTGTTCAATATTTATTCCCTGTCATTCCACTTTATTACACTTAATTTATGGACATGTATGTTTTGATTTCTTTGTATGTGTGAATTACTTGGGTTGTTACCGACATCTGGTGAAAATTTCATGTCAATAGCCCCATCAGAAATATATTTACTGAGAAAAATGTTGACGCGTTCAATACTTATTTTCCCCGCTGTAAATGAGTGATTAGTGAAATAAAACTTATCAAAAAGAAATCTTTGGAAACCCGCTGATCTGCCGCGTCATGTTCAGTATAAATGCATTTTCTTCAATAAATGCTGCTAGTGAGGTACGGTACACTGAGCATTATACAGACCCGAAAGAGAACCCTTGGTGGTTTGGGAGTTTTATCGGTCCAACAGGCTCGTTCAGCTGCCGAGTGTGTCGGTATGTTGCGAGGCAAAGGCCGAAGAATGCTTCTTTGTTTTACAGGCTTTGAAATATCGCTAGTTTCAGATGATGAACAGTGTTGATTGCTATAATCTTCTATAACCAAAAGTCATTCCACAGACTACGGAAATATTTTGCTGGGTCACGGTTTAAGTACGTCTTTTTCCCACCAGAGAAATGTAACCTACAGTTCATTTCAATTCAGTTTGAAGGTTTTCGTTGCAGATTAAGCTTATCCATTTCTTTCTTCTCTTCTCTTCTCCTCAACTGGCAGCTGATAAAAGCTCGAATGAGGTGTTCTCTTTGTTGTGGAGACACAGTAAGGCACACAGCAGTTCACTTATGGTTCAAACCGGTTAGACAGAACAATGCAGCGTTTAACAAAGGCGAAAGTAAACAATACGGTGGCGCTGACCCCGGGTATCGCCCATAATGCATTGCGGTAAACAAGCGATGACGTAGTTATGGGTTAGGGTTATTGAAATATTCCAAATCTAAACGCATCCATGAACTTGAAGGCTCTCGAGCGCTTACTTCTGTGTCAGAAGCCGCCGGTTCCGCCATGTTCGTTGCGACCTCGCTCATTATAATATTATAATGAGGATAAACTTCGGCCGTTTCCGTCCCCAAGTGTAAACATTAGCGTGCGGTGGTTTTCCAGCTCGTTCTCCTTCACAGGCATGAGGCAGCGGGCAATACAGCATGTGATTCAAGTACCTAGGGGTTAATCTAGTGCCCCAGGGTACTATTCATCTTTTTAACACATTGACCTGTGTCACTTTAAACCTGTAACTAGTTTACTCACTTCTACTCTGGATCACAAGTCTGATTACTGAATCAGCCATAATGAGCTTACGAATTTGCGTCTTGCGTTTCGCTCACACAGTACAGAAACTAGCTCGTGTTTGTGGAGAAAATCGGCCAACTAGCAGATTATTTTTGTCAATTTCATGCGCAAGCTAATTTTGAAAGTGATTCAGTAAAACATTTACGTGGATATTTGCACATGAAATGTTTTACCACAACACTGCAGGAAAAGATCTCATTCTGGATGTAATTTAAACAAACCGGACGACGCGATTTGAAAGTAGCCTTAAACATTTTGTTGAATTACCCCATCATTTTCAGCTTGTTTCGAATCTTCGTTTCTTTTGCTTCATTTTCGTGCCCTTCTTTCACTTGCTCATTGCTTCTGATGCAAATTTTTAAACTAGTGCCAGATTGTGTACATTATGCAGAACATTTGCAAGCAACTGAGGACAAAATAAAATTAATGATATGCATATGACCAAAATAGGGGCGTGTCGCATCTAATAATTATGCATATGCAAATTAATGGAAAGAAATTCCTCATGATCATACATTAATGTATGCTTTTTGTAGAAGATATAGCCAACAGATGATGATAACCTTGTAAATGTCACATGTAAACCATATACGGTCAGGTCCATAATTATTGGCACCCCGATAAAGATAGGTAAACAGGACTATTTCAGCAATCACAGGTTTAAAACCAACGTTCTCGCTCTATTATCTAATTATCAATTCTATAGTAACAGCTCATTCACTTCACTGAGACTAATAATAAACAAACTAGTCCATTCATTAAAATGGTGACTTTTTTTGTATAAAGACGTTTATTTAACATTTACAGAAGGAGTCTCCAGTGTCAGCGCTTTGTAACAGGCAGAGGTGAAGCTGTAACTTACGTTTTCCACCACAGGGAAGTTTAAGGATGGAGGGTGTGTGTTGTCCTTTACAGTTTCTCGATAACAACATGTACTTTTTTCTTTGAGACAAAGTTCATGGAATGAGTACATACTCTATGTTTAGAGCTGCTATGACATAAAGGATGTTTCGCGGCTGTTCCACAACATTAAATATAACAATAAACTGATTTTTTTTTCAAAAAATTATTTTTTTAATAAAATAAAACAAAATTTGTAATCATTCATTCTGTAATTTATCAAAGAATGACCCTTTTACCTGTTCATTTTGTTTCCTGTGGTGTAAGAGGAATAAAACACTTGTTAGGGGAAAATAATCAGTGTCCTGTCAGCACCGAAACTACGCTTCTGGACTGTGTTTCTCAGAACACAGCGCAGCCAATAAACATGGCCGCCATGGACTATAACACCCAGCACCACCCTGTTGTTAAATAACAACATGACAAAGTGTTTTATTCCTTATATGGTATTTAAATAGTGTAATGGACGATCAGGCTCTTGCCACACGTCTCAATCTGCTTGAATCGTGACATATTTCATGTATCAGATGCAAAACCACTTAACTTTGTTGAAGGGCCAGGGACGAATCCAGACCGATGCACGTGCATGTGTCAGACATATATGTGTACCACTTGGCATCAGTCACAGGGCATTTGTTTACTTTACCGCTAGCCAGCTACATGGGCTATAACCGCACTCAATCAACAGTCCAATGGTTCAGGATCTGACCATGCGTGGTAAGCGGTGATGTTTACCTGACCTAATTGCCTGTATTCTCATGATACTTTGCATAGCGTGACCTGAGACAAAGAATCTAGGTCAAACCAATAAAATGCTCTAGAAAGAGGTGGAAATTCAAAACTCACAGCAAATAACGGGCTGAGCCGTGGTTGTAGCGGGCCGTGCCTGAGCTGTTTCGAAAGGCCTCAGGGAGAGGGAGGTACCTGTAAAGTTTGGCGGGGCTAGGACTTTCAATGGCCGAGTTATGAATTTTTAAATCCCTGCATGTGTGCACAGCTGGAGCCAGGGCTCATATTAAAGTTTTCGGCAAGCCGTGCTCACGCAGGGCTTCAGGGGCGAATAGCGGGCCGTGGCTGCCCTCTTCGGAAATGGCTTGGCGTGCTCTACGTCCGTGTGAAAATCCATAGCAATCTAGTAAAATGAGTGAAAATATTTCTCCAAATGTGCATCTGTCAGATTCTCGGGGGGGATCCGTCCCTGAGGGCCATGATCATTCCCGACAATCACTTCTTCGTAGAACCGAAAGCTGTTTCTTCAGAATACGGGACAAAATGTGGTATTTTGTAAGACATTTGCATAAAACACATGATAACAAAACACATTAAATAGACGTTTTCTTTTCCCCCTGTATTATACAGAAAAGTATGCCATGGAACTGATTTACAACTGCGACAATATACATAAGGGTAATGTTTTCCTGCACAAATATTTAACATACAAATATACAATATGTTACTGTACATAAGGAGCATTCCTGGTTCTTCGGCAGATCCCACTTTATTCGACTCAAATTACCATCCTGAAGCTTGTTTATTAGTATCATCTGTGACCCAGTTGTTAAATCTGGCCAAAAAACAGGTCAGATCGGAGTGTAGTATTCACACAAAGCTTTTTCCAAGTCTGATACTCCATCAAGGACAAAGCCAACCCCTGATAAATGCACGTTTCTTAAAATACACTGGGTGAGTCATCGGACACAGTGTTTGTGTCCTGTGTGTCATGTCACTTTCACATTGGAGCACGGATAAACACGTACACAGGTTCTCGATATTAGTCAGCGCTGTCCACAAGCCCTACAGCAGCGATTATCCACTCGCGCTTGCAGTTCACATCTGACATGGTCAGAAACATCTGCTTTGTGAATTACAGCCAAAAAAATGGCTCCAAAAGAGTTTCCACTTTAACTTGTTTTAAAGTTTATGGGGAAAAAAATGGTTTCCTTTGCTCTTTTAAGATCCATTCTGAAATGTCCTTTCAACCTCCTTCAGTAGATCCGAAAATGTAATCTGTGCTTTTTTTAAAAAAAAGAATATAAAATGTGCCTGTCATCTTGATTCAAGTGTTCACATTTGTTTTCGATCATAGAGTCCAAAAATCGCGTCCACGATCGTGCATCCCAAAGCATCCCAACCTCCCGTTGTGTTCTTTTCAGAGTTCACCTTTCTACTTCTTCAAATCTTTTTTTAAAGCCTCTTGAAAGATGGTGTGTGGTCTCATCCTTCTTAGAGCTTCTGAGAAAAAAAAACCCAACCCTCTGCACATAGGGTCAAAATGTGGCATTGACCTTAGGGTGTATGAGTGTCTGAAAAGCCTGGTGTTATTTCAAAACTTCAGGGCCTCGTGTACACCAACGGCAGAGAGTCGTCGGTTGATGTTGCGGTAACGGCACCGTAGCAAATCCCAGTATGTCGAGCGCAGATCACGGTTAAAGAAGGCGTAAATAAACGGATTGACAAGTGAGTTGGCGTAACCAAACCACAGCAGCGTCCTCTCGATCCAAATCGGGACACAGCTGCACTCGATGCCACATATAAACGGCCTTGCCGTGCTCAGGATGAAAAAGGGCAGCCAGCAGATGGTAAAGACCCCAAGGATGACGCCCAGCGTGGTGGCAGCCTTTTGTTCACGCTTGAAGATGGACATGTTCTGGCGTTCTGGGCTGAGGAGCCGAGAGAGCGCCACGCACTCTTCAGCCACCGGGTGCTGCTGCGTTTTGAGCCCTTCCATCCTCACAGACTCGAAACGGTGCTTGGCACCGCTCTTTCTTGCTGCCTTGAAGATCTTGTAATACATAAAGAGCATGACAAGCATCGGGATGTAGAAGGCCACAGCGGTGGAGTAGATGGTGTAGCTGAAGTCCTGGCTGATCAGACACACTCCCTCTTCGTTGATGTTCTTTGCCCAGCCGCAAAATGGTGGAAGTGTAATGGACGCCGAGACTAACCACACACTGAAGATCATCTTGGCCATCAGTTGACCATTCTGACGTGCTGGGTATGTTAAAGGTCGTGTGATGCCCAGATACCTGTGAGTGGAAAAAAATGGTAGAAACATCAGAGTGAATGCAAAAAACAGACCAAACATATTTAAAAGAACACCAAACCCAGTAAGTATTAATAACAAAAAGTGTCCATTTTCCTTTATAGATACAACTTTTACACTACAATCTACAGGAACCACTTTTTTTGCTATATTTTCAGTACGTCATACCATATTTACCAACTTTAACCACTCAGTCCACCATCCATCCATTATCTGTAACTGCTTATCCTGTTCTACAGGGTCGCAGGCAAGCTGGAGCCTATCCCAGCTGACTATGGGTGAGAGGCGGGGTACACCCTGGACAAGTCGCTAGGTCATCACAGGGCTGACACATAGACACAGACAACCATTCACACTCACATTCACACCTACGCTCAATTTAGAGTCACCAGTTAACCTAACCTGCATGTCTTTGGACTGTGGGGGAAACCGGAGCACCTGGAGGAAACCCATGCAGACATGGGGAGAACATGCAAACTCCACACAGAAAGGCCCTCGCCAGCCACTGGGCTTGAACCCAGGACCTTCTTGCTGTGAGGCAATAGTGCTAACCATTACACCACCGTGCTGCCCACTCAATCCACCAGTTAAGTTGTAATTACTAGTGGGAAACTCCAATCCCTGGATGATGCACAATGTTACGAGATGTGACGTATTAAGTCAAAGTCCCTTCCATGCCAGGATCTGGTCTTCCCAGGCAGTCTCCTATCCCAGTACTAACCAGCTGTTTTGAAGCTCCGATCTCCATAGCCCTCGGCCTCTCGCCTATACAGCTAGGGTTACAGTGGGGGGCTAGTCCTCTGGTAACCGCAAGAGTTTGACTTCTCTACTCACATCTGTATTGCAGCATGCCTTGCCAGATGGCAGTAGGTGCCATTTTTATGATGGTCTTTGGTACAGCCCAACCGCGAACAGAACTCGCGATCTCCTGGTCGAGAGGCAGACATGCTAACCACTAGGCCAACTCGCGGTCGATGTGACATATAACAGCAGTGAAGATTAGTGAACTTACCTGTATATAGATTCAGCTATCTTTTTTCTAAATAGATAGGTAGGTAGGTAGGTAGGTGTGTGGGTGAGTGGGTCGGTTAGTTGATTGGTTGGATGGTTGGTTGGTGACTTTATTAATCCCAGAGGGAAATACACAGAATATAACAGCAATCCAAAGAGAGTGCAAGGAAGAGTAAGGAATAATAAAAATAAATATATTCAGTACATAAGGGATGATGTCCAGTGAGCCGGTCATTATCACAAAATAAACCCCGACATAGTGATACAAGGTGATGCAGATCTTGAATCACCCTGAAGGGGTTTATTTTGTCATTATAGCCAGCTCACTGGACATTATCCCTCTTATTACATGGCTATGTATGAAATAAATCAATAATTTGACACAAAATATTGATTTTAAAAGGATTTTATTCATTTAGCAATGATTTTCCTGCTTCCACTAATGACACTGTCTATAGCAACGGTCTGTTATACAGAAATAACAGACCATAGAATGCTGTAAATAACCAATCCGAATCAAGTATTCAACAAAGCAGTGTAATTTAAAAATTATAGCAAAGCTCCATATTTAAGAGAATATGGACTGCATCAACCTGATTTTTGATGGCCTTGGCATCTGTACCAATGACATATGCACCACCACAGGGAACCCGCTCCTAAGTGCAAGGCAACGTATCTCATAAACACTTCACCACCAGATGACGAAATTTGTATTTTTATTTACATAAGATAGATGGGTTTTTCAAAAAAATCAAAGTCCCTTCCATGCCAGAATCTGGACTCCCCAGGCAGTCTCCTGTCCCAGTACTAACCAGCTCTTTGAGGCACATGGGTGCGGCGCCAATCTCCATTTCCATAGCCCTTGGCCTCTCGCCTATACAGCTAGGGTTACAGTGGGGGGCTAGATGGGTTTTTATCCAGTGCTTATTTTTCACTTATAAGTGAGTATAGCTTTGTGTATACAGAAGTCCTCTGCGTAGTGTTGTAGTACAAGAGACTGGTCTCAAAACCACTTTTCTGAAGGTCTCGGTCTCAACCACATTTTTATTCAGTCTTGTCTCAGTCTCAGACTTAGAGGACTCTAGATTTTATTCCAAGGCCAATCAAGACCACAGCTGGGGGATTTCACTAAATTGCTTGTGCAGTGTCTGATTAATTTGTGAACATCGTTACTGTGATCAGATGTAAAATTTCCTGCTTCAAATGCAACCGATAACGTGACTTGTTGCTACTTTAAAATTTTTCTTCCTGTTAATGGCTGTCACCCCTCCCCCAGTTCCCTTCACACCCACTGGTCTGGTTCTTGACTTGGTCTTGACTTGGTCTCACCCTGCCTTGGTCTTAGTCTTGACTTGATCTCAACCCCTCAGAGTCTTGGTCTTGTCTTGGTCTCGATACTCTTTGATCTTG
This sequence comes from Neoarius graeffei, assembly GCF_027579695.1. NCBI lineage: Eukaryota > Metazoa > Chordata > Actinopteri > Siluriformes > Ariidae > Neoarius > Neoarius graeffei. The sequence goes on from NC_083592.1 coordinate 53,729,859, forward strand.
GTCTTGGTTTAGGTGGTCTTGACTACAACACTACCTCCGTGTGATGTGAAAATGTCAGTGCCATACTGGAGTACTAACCCCAGGGAAGATGAATGATTAGTGGGCCAAATGGTGGAACCCTGGAGGTGCAGCAAAGCAGCTGACAACAACAAAGTGTCCACAGTTGTTCCGTTGGACAGTCCAGTAATATGATAGAATAGTTTGTGAATGGCTCTTAAAATGAAGATGGTTAAACTCCAGGAAGTACAGTATGGGGATTCATTCTCTTTATTTATTCCAACTTATTCAGAAGCTCGGAAACATGGCCCACCTTAGCCCATCATATACACCGTCTTGAGATGTTTCATCAAAGATCGCTCTGTCAGATCCTAAATGTGAAATGGTGGCAGCAAGTGACCAATGCTGCAACGGGCAAAAACAGCAAGGATAGAGACCATTCTCAGAGGCAACAGGAGCCGATGGCTCAGCTTCATATCCTGAATGGATGACAATAGAATTCCCAAGCAACTGTTGTTTGGAGAATTGAGACACAGCATACATTCTAGGGGAAGACCAAGGAAGAGATGGAAAGACTGCACTAAAGAAGATCTCAAAATCTTTGGATTTGACAGCCAGTCCTGGTTTAGAACTTCCTTGGACCGCCAGGCCTGGAAATCACAGCTCTATGAGGAAAAGCAACTCTGCAAAGCTAGGCTGACGTCTATGGCAGAAGAGAGATGCAAGAAGCGCCACCAAAGGGCTACACAGGTCCCCCATCGTCGAACTGATAGGGACCATTGATGATGATGATTCAGAAGCTGGGGTCAGAGTGTAGGGTTTACCATGAAACAGCAGCCCTGGAGCAGAAAAGGTCAAGGGCTTTACTTAGGGACTGAACACTGGCAGCTTGGTGGTGCAGGAGCTTGCACTCATGACCTTCTGTTCAGTCACAGAGGGTCTTAACCACTTTTCACTGAGGTTACATTATACATGGATAAACTTGAACTTGCATGAAGTGCAAACAGTTTTGTTTTTTTTAATATATCCAGTGTTCTGGGCGTCTCTCTTTCTCGACAAACCTCCGAACACAGTAGTCCTGTTTACTAGTTCAGTGAAACTGATGAGTAGCAAAACATTACATTAATGGCATTTAGCAGACACTCTTATCCAGAGCAGCCTGGAGAGCAGTTGGGGGTTGGATGCCTTGCTTAAGGGGACTTCAGCCATTCCTGCTGGTCCAGGGAATCAAACCAGCAACCTTTTGGTCCTAGAGCTGCATCTCTAACCATTAGACCATGGCTTCCCCTGCATGGAACCGCTTAATCTGTCCTTCGAAACATCCACCACATGCACCATAAGCTGCTATAAGTCAAGTCAAGTCAAGTCAACTTTATTGTCAAATATGCTATACATGCTCAACATACAGCACAGATGAAATTGAAAGCGTCAGAGTCGGGATACAAAGTTAAACCAGTGAGTTAATGGACTGAAATACATATTTAAATTAGTGTTGATTATTTTGTCAGGAAGCTCAGACCTTCCTATCCCTAGCCAGCAGGGTATAAAACTCAAAATGTGCTTCTATGTCAACAAAATGACCCATAAACTATGAAGCAGGTCAGGATGTATCCTGTGTTTGTGTTTGTTAGGTGCATTTTGGGGGTTGTGGTGCTTTTGTGTTCCCAAAGTGAGCTGATGATGCTGATCTGGGATGATCAGCGACTCGATCTGTCCACTGTAATCCTGTCTGTTCTAAATCTTCTCTTTCTGTGTTTTTCTCCATTATTCCTCTTTCGCATGGATACTTCTCACAGGAGGAAAATAGTCCAGTCTATTATCCTGGCTGTCAGTGTAATCGTATCATTATTTCTCCATGATGTTGTAAAGGTGATCATTTCAGGATCCTTATTATTTGGCAGAACATGTTAAATTCACTCGGTAGTTCTAAGCAGATGACTGTAATCACCATAATCACACTTTTATTCACACTACGTCCAACCCCAAATCAGAAAAAAGTTAGGATTATATGTAGAAAGGGTGGCATGGTGGTGTAGTGGTTAGTACTGTCGCCTCATAGCAAGAAGGTCCTGGGTTTAAGCCCAATGGCTGATGAGGCCTTTCTGTGTGGAGTTTGCATGTTCTCCCCGTGTCCACGTGGGTTTCCTCCGGGTGCTCCGGTTTCCCCCACAGTCCAAAGATATGCAAGTTAAGCTAATTGGTGGCTCTAAATTGACCGTAGGTGTGAGTGTGAATGGTTGTCTGTGTCTATGTGTCAGGCCTGCGATGATCTGGCGACTTGTCCAGGGTGTACCTCGCCTCTCGCCCATAGTCAGCTGGGATAGGCTCCAGCTTGCCTGCGACCCTGCACAGGATAAGTGGTTATGGATAATGGATGAATGGTATGTAGAAATTAAAACTGAAAATGATTTGTAAATAATCTTTGACCCGTAATACACTCAGAACAATACAACAGCACATTATTTGATGTTTTACCTGATGAACTTAATGGTTATTTCAGTTTTGATTCTTGCAACACACTCTAAAAACATTTGGGACGGTAAAGCATTTACCACTTTGTAATCTTTCCATTCCTTCTCACAACACTTAAAAGATGTTTGTGGACTGAAGACACCAAGTGATGAAGTGTTTCCGGTGTTATTTTGCCCCATTCTTCCTGCAAACAGGTCTTAAAGGCGTCGTGCGGTAATTTCAGCAATCAGGCTATATCGTGTCAAAATGTCGGGTTTGGTGGGTTATTCAAGCCCCTCGGTTTCCCGCGATCTCAGTGTCACAATGCGCCCGCTACAAGCATTTAAAGTTGACGCGCACAGCCAAATTTAGGCAGCCAGCCGTTAACTAGGTCAACTTATGTGTGACGTCATACCAGTAACCTCCCTTGGGTGATGCCGGCCTGTCGCCATGTTTTCTCTATAGCGTGCGTTTACCAGAGTTGTTTACATTGCGGATTTTGTGGATTTATTCAGTTTGTGGATAGTTTTGAACACTCAAAACACTATGAAATGATGTATTAATATTCTGTGATACAAAATGCCTAATCGGTGTGTTGTGTTTGGCTGTAACAACGAACACTGAACACTATTTGTGACTGTTGTTATCAATGGATCTGATTTCAAGGTCATGGCTAGGTATTGATAGAAAAAAAATATTTTTTTAAAAACACATGTTTTAAGTGTTTCTATGTATCAATCATTAATTGTACAAAATGATTTTCATACATTTATGTATTTGTCATATCTTTCTTTGTCACATGAAGTGTTGTCTTGATAACATATGTGGCACATAATTTTAGCAAATGGATGACAGAAGATTAATTGAAAGATTTATGCCACAGAGCTGCCTTTAACTAATAATTATCACTTATTACTGACGATTGTACGTTTACTAAACAATACAATACAAAGCTCAATACTCCCAGCCTATAACATACTGAATATCAAGTTAAAATCAACCGCAATAAAAGGAAAATGATGAAAACTGGAATATCAAGGGGTCTACTGTATCAGAAGGCCCACTGCATTTCGCGAGATCGCAAGCTGTCAAGTTGCTAGAATTCTATCTTTCTAGCTATACTTTCACCCCTACAGCTATCAGTATTACACATAAATCATAGATTAATCACACAGCATTCTAATTCAAGTGAAAATGGTCTTTAAAAATACACACAAGTAGTGATTTAGTCAGAGAAACCAACCAAAACAAGTCTTCAAGTCGCCGGTCTTCTTCATTCTCGTCTTTGTTTCTGTCGTCGTCAGAACTGTCCTCATTTTCTTCTGAAGATGAGCGCTCAGGTTCAAATCTGTAAGGCTGGATACCATTCAGCTGTCAAAATCTCTACTTGTGGGCCATTTTCTTCTTCTGTATCGGTAAAATCAAAGCTAATTTCCTCAGCATCGCTCCTATTTTCTGGTGTGTCCGCCATTGCAACTGCACCGAGTGGTTACTGGTATGACGTCACGCAGCTGTTCCATTGACCGAGAGGGGGCGCTGCGAACGCGGGAAATTTCAAGTGATGGGCATGACCAAATAAGGACCGATTACAACCGCGGGAAGCTTTTGAAAAATCGACGGTCAATTTATTTCGAATCTCGAAAGCATTCTGGTGCAGAATAATGCGACTTTTATCGCCACTGCGTGACGCCTTTAAGGTGTGTAACACTACAAGGTCATCACTGTCATATTTTTCATTTCTAAATTCACCACACATCCTCTATTGGGGACAGAGGGGACACGCCCTCTTCTTCCACAGCCACGCCTTTGTAATGTGTACAGAATGTGGTTTTGCATAGTCTTGTTGAAATCTCCCTGGAAAAGATGTTGTTTTGAAGGCAGTGTATGTTGCTCCAAAATCTCAATGTACTTTTCTGCATTAATGCTCCATGACAGAAGTGTAAGTTACCTTTGCCAAGGGCACTGACCCAACCCCATACCATGACACATCTTGGCTTTTGGACTTGTTCCTGGTCACAGTTTGGATGGTCCTTTTCGTGTTTGGTCTGGAGCACATGGTGTCCATTTCTTCCAAAAAAGACCTGGAATACTGATTTGTCAGACCACAGTACACGTTCCCACTGTGTGATGGTCTATCCCAGATGCCGCCGAGCCCAGAGAAGTCCACAGCGGTTCTGAACACAGTTACAGTACCATAAGGCTTCCTTTTTTGCACAATAAAGTTTTAACTGGTGTTTGTGGATGTAACTCTGTATTGCAGATCTTGACAAAGGCTTGTTAAAGTAATCCCGAGCCCATGTGGTTCTATCAGCTATAAATGAATGATGGTTCTTGATGCAGTGCCATCTGAGGGATCAGAGATCACGGGGGTTCAGATTAGGCTTGAGCCCTTTGCCCTTTACGCACTGAAATTCCTCCAGATTCCTTGAATTGTTTGATATTATGCACCATTGAGGGTGAAATATCCAAATCCCTTCATATTGTTCTTGTTTTTAACATTTCAGTTACTTTCTCGTGCATTTGTTGACAAACTGGAGATCCTCAGCCCATCTTTGCTCCTCAAAGACTAGGCCTTCCCTGGATACTGATTACGTATCAAATCATGATTACAGTCACCCGTTGACATCATCTGTTTCAAATCACATCGCTATTGAATAGTTTTACCTCATTACTAGAATTACTAAATTGCCCCATTCCAACATTTTTTTAAGAATGTGTTGCGTGTCTGAAACTGAAATGCAGGAATGGATGTATATTAACAAATAGAATGATGGTGATGAGACAAAATCTGAAATATCTTGGGTTCGTCCGGATTCTGTCTGCAATGAAATACACGTCAAAGTAAATTTAGAAATCACTGTTTTCTTTTTTTATTTTTATTTGCATTTTCCATTCCATCGCAAATTTTTCTGATTTGGGGTTGTAGATTGGTTATGACTTTTTTTTTTTTATGAAAATAGTCCCACCTTCCAAACTTTTTTCAATCTTACATTGTTTCAAAGCAACCCACAGTCATGTGAATCCCATTTAAAATGTGGACATGATGTTTCATTTGACAAAATATAGCATTATCTCATCTCATTATCTGTAGCCGCTTTATCCTGTTCTACAGGGTCGCAGGCAAGCTGGAGCCTATCCCAGCTGACTACGGGCGAAAGGCGGGGTACACCCTGGACAAGTCGCCAGGTCATCACAGGGCTGACACATAGACACAGACAACCATTCACACTCACACTCACACCTACGGTCAATTTAGGTGGGGTTTACATTAGACCGTATCAGCGGATCATCAGATTAACGTTTTTAAAACGATTAGCGTGCACACAGCAACGCCAATACACGATTCGCGTGCACACAGCAAAGCCAATACACGGATACGCTCAGCTCCGCAGGCATCCTGCGCTCCAAATCACTCCGCCCTGAACAGCGAGTGCCCTCTGGAGGGTGCGCACTCCGGCCTTGCGCAGCTCACAGAGCGCGCGAGTGAAGTGCACAAGCAGTGATTCGGGACTGAGCCGCTGTGTGTGTGATCTCAGTGCATGTCGGGCATGCGCGTCACTTACCACTTGCAAGTGGAAGGATGGCAAGCCTAAAGACAATCATAACTACACAATGGGCAGTATTTGCATCAGTATTTGCAGTATTTTCATACTTTTATACTCTTTAATGAAAGGTGATACAAGGCGGAAGTCCGCGCCGTTTTTCAGCAGTCGCGTCACATGACCAACGCCAGCGAATCAGGAAGGTGGATGTCACAGTGACGTTGTCCAATGACGACGCCAGCTAGAGCTCAGCACAGCGTATCCGCGTATTCTCAATGTTTACACAGCACTGGACCAGACACGATCTGGATTGAACATGTGGACCCTGGGGGATTCCCGTTTCCTGGCGTTTCCAGGCGTTTTAATGTAAACGGACAGTGCATCCGCGAAGAAAACGAGACAGATACGGTCTAATGTAAACTTGGCCTTAGAGTCACCAGTTAACCTAACCTGCATGTCTTTGGACCGTGGGGGAAACCGGAGCACCCGGAGGAAACCCACGCGGACAACATGCAAACTCCACATAGAAAGGCCCTCGCCGGCCACGGGGCTCAAACCCAGACCTTCTTGCTGTGAGGCGACAGCGCTAACCACTACACCACCGTGCCGCCCAACATAGCATTATAATTTCCTCAAAAATGTGGAATCAGTGGTGCAGTGCAGTGCTTTTCCTCTGAGACTGCAAAATGTGAATAATGTAAGAAAATGTGACACAAACACTTTCAGTCACCTCCCTCTCTCTGTGGCATCAGGAGTGTGTGTGTGTGTGTGTGTGCGCATCCCAGGCTTTTATACAGGCAACAGTTTAAAAAGTTTCTTTCCTTCCAACCCAGTAAAGTGAACTCTACTAAAACATGTCTATAAAAGGACCATTTACAAGAAAGGCTTAAAATAATTAACAAAAACAAATGATAAGGAAAGTGTGGAGGGAAAAAAGAAAAAAATTACAGCAAAACTTCTCTCAAAGGAATGTGCATCTCTTCTGAGTGTTTACTTTTCCCGAGTTTGTCTTGGTACATCCTTATAAGGCGAGGACAAAAAACAAACAAAAGAAAAAAATGCAAAAACTTTAAGCAAGAAACTATCTTGTCAACTCCAACAAGACACCAGGGAATCATTTTTGACCTTTAGAAAAGGAAAAAAAGAAATAAATTACACATATTTTTGTGCACAACGTCCTGTTTCCCTGGTAACGTCTTCAGTAAGACACTATATTTACTCGCTCTACATTTCATACTACACAGATTCCTCCCAGATATGTATATTTATGGAAAATACGTTTTTAATACTATGCATACGCAGATTGGGTTTGTGTATCAAAAATTAAAAACAGGACTCATTCATTCATCCGTTCATTCAGGCGTTCATTTATCCTGGTCAGGTTCTCAGTGGAATCTGGGTCTATCCCAAGAACAATGTGCACAAGCCAGGAATACACCGTGGATCCAGGGATCCCTTCACACACATTCACACACCCGTTCACACAGTTTACATCCGCTAAATCCATCTACCACAATTAGGGAGGTGGAGGAAACCGGAGAACCCAGAGGAAACCCACACAGACATGAAAAGTCCAAATACTTTTGGTGTAGTGTACGTTTGATGTAGTGTCCATGGTGATACATAAGAAGTAACAGAAGTCTGTTTCACCCAAAATTTGAAGTGTGAATACAGTATCTGCCTCAAACCACATGCAGCTCGGCACAGATCCGACTCAGACATGTGAAATGGTTTCAGACACTGCCATCTATAAATACCAGTGGCGAACTGTTACTATTAGAGCTGGGACTTGAGCTCAGCCAAAACTTAGCCACACACACCAAAAAAGCAACAGGGCAAAGGATTTTGCAAGGGATTAGCGGCAGGCTGCCAGGCTGTCGCTTCGTTGTGTGTACAGTAGCTATCGCAGAGGTAGACAAAGTACCCAACTTCATTACTTAAGTCAAAGTACAGATCCCACTGGTCAAATGTGACTCTAATACAAGTGAAAGTTGTCCAGTCAAATTTTTACTTAAGTTAAAGTACTGAAGTACTTGCTTTTAAAAATACTTAAGTATTAAAAGCACATTTTCTGTCAACACATTGTTGTATTATTGCCACAACGCTTACAAAACCTAACGCCGTGACCAAAGACAGAAATGTGAATTCACAAAATGAACACATGCTGTGCCATCATGGTGGTTTAACGTTAAGCTAGCTAGTCAGTGAAACTCCACCTGACATGCTAGCAAACTCTTTTCAAACTCAAAATCATATTGGGTCGCTAACGCTACTAGAAAAGAAAGATTTCTACATTCTGTTTATTTGGCAAGATTATGCTAAAACATATTTCTGAAAGGACTTCGGATAAGTTAACGTTATTCATGTTAGCATAACTCCATTTTTACATGCTAACTAACAGTGTCCAAGTTAACTAGCTACTGTATGTGTAAACATTAGTCGTGGACAAGGCGATGGCAACTTGGTGGGCAAATCCATAGAAAGTCATTTGACTAACCAGACTGTATACAGTAGCTATTGCAACATTATCGCTAGCTCTAAAAGCACAGATGACTTTTTTGCAAGCTTTCTCTTGGAATAAAACGTTTACAGACCTCAATATGCTTCTGCAGGTTGTATTTTCTTCAGTAAATGCTGCTAGTGAGGTTGTATTGAGTTTTTGTAGGCCATGATGTGGTTTGTTTTCGGCAAACATTTAAAATGAAACGAATTTAATCCTTTCAGAAAACTGAAACATGGGTTCTAGCTATAGCCATGAGTGAAAAAAGAAAAGAAAGAGAGCACAACTTTATTCATCACACACTTGTGAAATTTCCTCTCTGCATTTAACCCATCTGAAGCAGTAAACACACACACCCAGAGCAGTGGGCAGCCATGCTAACAACACCCAAGGAGCAATGCCCAGGAGTTAGGTGCCTCGCTCAAGGGCACCTCAGCCCAAGGCCGTCCCATATTATCCTAACCTGCATGTCTTTGAACCGTGGGGGAAACCGGAGCACCCGAAGGACATGCAAACTCCACACAGAAAGGCCCTTGCCGGCCGCTGGGTTCAAACCCAGAACCTTCTTGCTGTGAGGTAACTGCTAACCACTACACCACACGTGCCGTGACTGCTGCATTCCACAGAAGAACCGCCTCCTTCCATTCTGCCATCAACTGATCGTGTTCAAATAATGGTGCTGAGAAATTACTGAACTTGATTTTATACAGTCTATGGACATGATGTGACCCTAGTGATTACTGATCGGCTGTCTCAGTGTCACCTGCGAAAAAACCAACCACGTTTTAGAAAGGAAAAAACATCCACTTTCAAAGCTGCTTCATAGTAACGAGTAACAAGGACCCTGATAGAAATGTAGTAGCGTGGGGTGTTGTGGCTCAGGTGGATAAAGCGCCATACCATAAATCCGGGGACCCGGGTTCGATTCCGGCCCGCGGTCATTTCCTGATCCCTCCCCGTCTCTCTCCTGCTCATTTCCTGTCTCTACACTGTCCTATCCGATAATAAAGGTGAAAAAAGCCCAAAAAAATATCTTTAAAAAAGAAGTGGAGTGAAAAGTACGATATTTGCCTTTCAAATGCAGTGAAGTTAAAGTCGCAAGTTTCCAAAAAAATACTCAAGTACAGTACAGATACTCAAAAAGTGTACTTAAGCACAGTACTCAAGTAAATGTACTTCGTTACTGTCCACCTCTGAGCTGTTGATGTTGATTTTAAAAGTAACTAAGTAAATTACACAGGGAAATGAATACTTAAGTCTGAGTGAAAAATACTGTAGTGAGCGTGCAGTGTGGAAGAAGAGTCTGGAGACAGAAATCTTAGGCTACATCCACACGGCAACGAGATTTTTTTTTTAAATATCGCGTCCACATGGGCAACGAATCAGTAAAATATCAGGTTCATATGGCAACGCAACGCTTGCTGAAAACAATGCAATACACATGCCACACCTCTACGTGCGCTGTAAGACGGTCCCATCGGAGACACCAGAACAATAGAAGAAGTAGACGCATGCGCATAAACCCCTTCTTCTGTAGCATCAGCCACATAAAGTTTTGATTATTAGTCAGTAGCATAAAATAGTATCTATTGTCTAAGACACTTATTTATATTTCATATTAAAACGTCTATGTAAATTAATACATAGAAAGCCTGGCCAGGCGCTGAACGTTCTTCTGCCTTCACTTTAAGAGAAATTCAGGGCGAGCATGAGCCTAGGTTCTTCCCTGTCACTGTCACACGTGCACACCTTCTCACTCCCTGTCCTATGGCTATAGTCCCTTTAAATCACGTGCTCGTTTTTTGAATGGAGACGCGGAAAGAGGAATGAACGGGGGTAGATGGAGAGAGAGAGGAATGAACGGGGGTAGATGGAAGCTGGTACGCCAACATTCTGAGATCCTCCAGAATTCTTTAATGGTCCGGAATAAATTGAATGCTACACGTTGATGGATTACTTTGTTCTTCTACGCCCTTTTTGAGGAATGTATTGTTGGACTTAAACCAACATCTGAAGAGGTGAGATCGCTTCTTTTTTTTCCCTATTTTTGCTGGCGGGATTGTCATGTGGTTGTGACGTCATCGTAAACAAATCCGTTCTACTCATCCAGACGACTTCGCAACATCGCCGTTGCCAGATTTTTCCACTCTGGAACCCGTTCTCAAAAGATTTCATTTTGGGGCACCCAAAACGCCGGTGCCGTGTGGACGCCAGGCCGAAACGATAAACAATTTTATCAGATTCAGCTGAATCCGTTGCCGTGTGGACAGGGCCTTAGTTTCTCGGTCATTAGTCTGTTCTACTTGCTCTCAATAGCAGTGGCGGCTGCTGTTTTTTAAAACAGGGGAAGCCCATTTTACGCATTCATCATAAAACCTGTAGGCCGGATATCAAAGCATAGAAAGGTGTGCCCCATTAGCATAGTGAACTAGACAACCCCACCTAGTGGCAGAAAGTATTTTTGCTTGTACATTTCATGTTATAGTCTGGCTTGCCAGGCTAGTGCCTCATATCCTTAATCAAAAATATCAAACATCCAAAAATCACTGGCTATTCAATGAAGAGCCTTGAACATCATACCCTGATATGCAACACAGAGTCTTTAACACAACACCCAGCTGTGCAACACATCCTTGAACATCTTCTGCAACACAGTCTGGAAATTCATAACCAGGTAGGCTATGCAACACACAGAACCTTGAATATTATACCCAGGTATAACCTATAACACAGAGCCCACCATTCTCTTAACATTACTGAACAATATACACACTTCAGATTCATGAACATTATATGATGCACACTATTTAAACACAAATTCTGCCCTCCGCTTCTTTTCCAGAAAATGGTCTGTGACCCTGTCATGCCAGCTGGTTGTGCTTTCCAGAGACTTCACCAATTTCTTCTCAATGGCCAGCAGAGCAAGACTACTTAAACGGTGTTGGCCCATTGTATTTCGAATGAAAGACTTCACTCTTTTTAAACAAGAGAAGCTATGCTCTACTCCAGCTGACGTGGCGCCAATAGTTGCAACTAAAGACAGCAGCTTGTATAGCTGGGGCATTGAACTGTCCAGCTCCATGTCTTTGAAAAACAACAGAGAATCACTCAGCTTGCCCAGAGTGCCCTGCAAGTCAGTGTTTTTGTACCAAACCTGCAGCTCAGACCGTCTCATCTCATCTCCTCTAGCCACTTTATCCTGTTCTACAGGGTCGCAGGCAAGCTGGAGCCTATCCCAGCTGACAACGGGCGAAAGGCAGGGTACACCCTGGACAAGTCGCCAGGTCATCACAGGGCTGACACATAGACACAGACAACCATTCACACTCACATTCACACCTACGCTCAATTTAGAGTCACCAGTTAACCTAACCTGCATGTCTTTGGACTGTGGGGGAAACCGGAGCACCCGGAGGAAACCCACGCGGACACGGGGAGAACATGCAAACTCCGCACAGAAAGGCCCTCGCCGGCCACGGGGCTCGAACCCGGACCTTCTTGCTGTGAGGCGACAGTGCTAACCACTACACCACCGTGCCGCCCAGCTCAGACCGTAGTCTCCGTAGTCTCTCACTCTGGAATGCTTCCTCTGGAAACACCAGCTTCATTTCATCAAACCTTCCTGGGTTAACCAGTTCAAGGAAGTGCAGACTTTCCAGGTTTGCAAAACGACGAGAAATCTGTTCAATTATGTTATCAAAGATGGCCATATACAAATTTCTGTAATGCTCCTGTGGATCTGACAACGTGGAGCGGCGCTTTCTCAAGGGCACATCTCGAGGGTCTGTTGTCATATTTGCAGCTTTGACATACACAGCTTGAAAAGCCTCCTCTGACCTTTTCTCCACTGCAAAAGAAAGCAGGGCCTCTACTCTCTTTTTGCAGAAAAGGACATCCATGGCCTTGGCTTGCACAATGTCAAACACAGCATCTGTCTCACAAAAGATGTCATAGTAGGACTGCAGCAGGAAGGCAAACTCAAAGTCCTCCATCCTCATCACATACCCCTTGGCACAGTCAACTGTATCATCATCCATGCTTTTATCAGCAATTAAGCTGTCAAAAATCCTGATCAAAGCATCATAATTTTCAAGCACAATGCCCACTATGCGGGAACTAAAATTCCACCTAGTAGGTGCATTTCGGGGCAGCCTTGAACATTCTGCAGATTCCAGAAAAGATGTTCTTTTAGTTGATTTCGCAAAGAATGTCGCAAACCCAGACAACGTTGCAAAAAACACTCTTGCTTGAGGTATGCATTTAGCACCCTGGAACAACACCAAGTTCGGTCTATGTGCATAACAATGCACAAACATGGCACTAGGAGCCCTGACTCTGGCTTGCAGGCCATTGAGAGACGATGCCATAACTACAGCCGCATCATATGTTTGTGCCACAAGTTTTTCCTCAAAATTGTAAGCATGCATATTCTGCTGCAAAACCTCAAACACAGACTGAGCATCGCGGCCTTCTGACACATCAAAAAATCCAATAAAATGCTCCTGGATTGCACCTGCCCTATCCACATAGCGAACAATGACAGACATTTGGGCATGACAGGATATGTCTGTGGTCTCATCCACCTGCCAAGCAAAAAAGGGAGCAGCCTGCACTTCACTGGTTATCTTGTCAGAAACAGTGGCAGCAAGTGCATTGATCAGGTCATTTTGAATGGTGTGAGACATACCAGTAAACACAGCTGATGACTGAAAACGTGTGGCTAGGACAGAGTCATATTTTGCTAATGTTTCAGTAAATTCTCTGTAATTCCCCTTGTTGTCTGATTCATGACTCTCATTGTGCCCCCTGAATGACAGTTCCTGATGGGCAAGCAATGAGGTAACATCTATCAAACGTTTCAGGAAGGCCCTGTTTTGAGTGACTATTTCATTATGCCTTGCACACTGTATACGAGCACCTTCATCGATGGTATGTTCCACCCTGACACTCCCCAGACAGCTAAGTCTTGCACATGAAGTGACATGCTCATTGCTCGTTTCATGCCTTTTGCAAGCCCTTTTGAAATTCACCAGGTCCCCAAACCCATCTTTTGACCAAACTAAGGTGGGGTTTACATTAGACCGTATCAGCGGATCATCAGATTAACATTTTTAAAACGATTAGTGTGCACACAGCAACACCAATACACGATTCACGTGCACACAGCAACACCAATACACGGATACGCTCGGCTCCGCAGGCATCCTGCGCTCCAAATCACTCCGCCCTGAACAGCGAGTGCCCTCTGGAGGGTGCGCACTCCGGCCCTGCGCAGCTCACAGAGTGCGCGAGTGAAGTGCACAAGCAGTGTTTTCGGGACTGAGCCACTGTGTGTGTGATCCCAGTGCATATCACTTACCACTTGCAAGTGGAAGGATGGCAAGCCTAAAGACAATCATAACTACACAATGGGCAGTATTTGCATCAGTATTTGCAGTATTTTCATACTTTTATACTCTTTAATGAAAGGTGATACAAGGCGGAAGTCCGCGCCGTTTTTCAGCAGTCGCGTCACATGACCAACGCCAGCGAATCAGGAAGGTGGATGTCACAGTGACGTTGTCCAATGACGACGCCAGCTAGAGCTCAGCACAGCGTATCCACGTATCTCAATGTTTACACAGCACCGGAGCTGACACGATCTGGATTGAATACGTGGACGCTGGCGGATTCCCGTTTCCCGGCGTTTCCAGGCGGTTTAATGTAAACGGACAGTGCATCCGCAAAGAAAATGAGACAGATACGGTCTAATGTAAACTTGGCCTGAATTTCCCTGAGAGGGCTTCATCAAAAGACATGTCCAACAGTACATTTTATTAGTCACAGGAGACCCAGTCAACCAGTTCACATTTTCATACCAAGACACCTGAAAAGACCTGTTATGACCTGCTGATTTTTGAATGAGATTAAGCTTGGGCTTTGGTCTGCCTTGCTCTTTAATTCTCACTTTCTCCTCATATGGCAGAGTGTCAAAACGTTTTGACAAAGGCATGTCCACGACGTTTGCCATTATAGCAGATAGATACCAGCTGTTAGCAACTAGCACTGCAGATCCCAATAAGGCTCAAGCTAGCCTACAACCACATTGATTGAACTACAAATGAAATAAATGAGTGAATTCACGAATGATCAAACTGATAGAATGGATGAAAGTTAACGGAGCACAACGAGTAATATTTACATTTATTTACAGAGTAATGTACAGAGACATCAATGAGAAGAAGCGTTTATATGAAAAGAAATTCGGACAGCACTTTGGCACACGACTACACTTTCTCGACATCCGCTAGGGACTGACTGATCATGCTTACCGTGTTCCTTGCCGAAGTACAGCGACCGCCCTCCTCATGTCTTTGAAACACCACCTCCAATAATCCTTTATCAGCCCGGCTTCTTGGCCCTCCCAATGTCCCGTTTACCCCAGAGACATCAATGAGAAGAAACGTTTATATGAAAAGAAATTCGGACAGCACTTTGGCACACGACTACACTTTCTCGACATCCGCTAGGGACAGACTGATCATGCTTACCGTGTTCCTCGCCGAAGTACAGTGACCGCCCTCCTCATGTCTTTCAAACACCACCTCCAATAATCCTTTATCAGCCCAGCTTCTTGGCCCTCCCAATGTCCCGTTTACCCCCAGAGATACCCGTCTTCCCTGGAAGTGACGATTTTGTTGATTTTAACCAATAACAACTAGCCGAAATTGGCTGTTCAGAGCCGTCTCGTAGACTGCAACGGATACCCGACTGCCAGTCCATAGAGCCCATTGAAATAAGAAAGGTTACAGCCTGGCAGCAAAGGTGATTCTCGTAGCGAACTGCAAGTTCGTCAGACATCACTCAAATAAGTTACAGGATGACATAGGGATAGTTATGAACGTAAATACAATCTTGGGCATATATTATGTTATGCAAGTTATTGTTTTAATGAGAATTCAATGTCGTAGACGCCGCAGTTTGGGGAGAGAATTTTAGGGGAAGTTCGGCTTCCCTTGTTGTCTCTGAGAAATCGCCCCTGCTCAATAGATAGCACTGGCTTGACTGCTTTATTAGCATTTGCTAACATTACTGATGAATGCTACACCAGCTGGAAAGTGACTTCACTGCTGCGCTGACAGCGCTGACTCGCAGGAAAGCTCGTGATGGCCTTCAAGAAGGCCGAGGGTGATACATTTTTGGTCCCTCCCACTATAACTCAAAATCTGATTGGTTAATTCATCTGTCACTTCCTACATAAACATACACTGCCATGGCCTTCTGTCCCAGCAATGAAGTCCTAACCACTGAGTGAGCAGCTCGAAACGCTAGCCTAGCTCGAAACGCAGCCTAGCGACAACAAACAAAAAAATCTCATTGGATAACTCTAAAGTTTTCAGGACAGTAACCCTTTCATTTCTGAAGCAAATTTGATAGGAAATGAGGCCAAATTAGAATTAGAAGAGAATAATTGTCATGGAATTCTGAAAGAACGAAAGAAATTAAATATAACATTTGAAATGCTGATATGTTTGGGCCTTCTCTAAATGCCTATAAGGCCCTGATGGTTCCCCTCTGATAAATATGAAATGATTTAGAGTGAATGAGACAGACTACATTAGCTTCACCACTCCAGTGCAAGAAGTAATCGTAAGTCAACAGCACCGAGTCTTGGCTGTTTAAATACATCTGGAATTGATTTTAGTTTTTCAGAGACAATCTTTCACTATTCCATGAATATAAATGGCAGGAGCTACAATCAGTGCGGACCAACCCCACCAATATTTCATAATCTGGACACTTGTATTGATTGCTGGATGCAAGTCAAAACTTATAGCAGTGTCTGTACTGTATATCAAGTCTCAATGGGATGTTCCTTAAGGGTACGGTCACACTACAGCTTGGGATGGGTTTGCAAATACTCGTCGATGAAAAATTGGTAACATCGCCACCAATGGTGTGATGCATGGTGAATGTTCTCTGAGTTTCCTGAGTTGTTTTTTGGTGCGTCTCCGCTTCGTGAGTGGCCAAAAACATCATGAAAAATTTCAATGCATGCGCTGAAATTTGGTGGTGATGTTTTCGTCTGCAAACTAAGCGGAGAATGCTCGCAGGTAGGGTTGGGAAAACTTCCCAAAGCTTGAGGAAGCATCACCTCATTTTCATTGATAATCCATCGCAAAGCATCATGAGCTGTATGTCTGTCAATATTCTCATCCAGGTTATAGTAACCTCAAGGAAATTGAATCAAATGCAACTGGACTTGGTTTTAAGTCTTTGAAGACATTTCACCTCTCATCCAAGAGGCTTCTTCAGTTCACTTCATCAGCTTGTCTGACTAGACTGGGCTCCTTACCCCCTTCACTCTGTCTGTCCCTCTGAGTTACATGTCGATCCTGAGACCGAGATGCTGACCTCTTCTGCTCCTCGGACTTGCCTGATCCATCCTGATGCCCTACGTCTGGCTGGAGTCTCATCATGTTGCTCCTGTAGAGGACGGCCCCATATGAACAGTCAAAAGTTGCACTTCGAAGACGGCTCTGGACACTTACAATAATACATTTTTGCCTGAGGACTACAGTTGACTTGCTAACTTCAGGACTGCAGTTGTCATGAACGGTTTTGCACTCAAGTTTCCATCAATGAACAGTTTATAACTTCAACAAAACAGACTTCATGTTCAAACTATAATAAATTTCCTGGTTACACAGTTATACCTTGTGACTATATAGGACACAGTTATAGAAGCGAGTTATTTATAATCACGTTGTCTGTTATCACCCAGATGAGGATGGGTTCCCTTTTGAGTCTGGTTCCTCTCGAGGTTTCTTCCTCATGCCGTCTGAGGGAGTTTTGCCTTGCCACCGTCGCCACAAGCTTGATCATTTGGGATAGATTAGGGATGAAATTAGCTTATGTTTAAAGTCTTTAATTTTCTGAAAAATTGCTTTGTGACAATGTCGATTGTTAAAAGCGCTATAAAAATAAACTTGATTTGACTAGTCTAACCAGCTGGTGTGAGTACCCAGGTATTTAGGTGGTGTTTACATTAGACCATATCCGTATCGTTTTCGTTGCGGATGCACTGTCCGTGCACATTAAAATGCCGGGAAACGACTCCACAGGCGGAACAATTTGAATCCGCCAGGGCCCACGTATTCAACCCACTACGTATCTGATCCGGTGCTGTGTAAACATTGAGGAACGAGGATACGCAGTGCTGAGCTCTAGCTGACGTCGTCATTGGACAACGTCACTGTGACATCCACCTTCCTGATTCGCTGGCGTTGGTCATGCCACATTGGTCATGTGACGCGACTGCTGAAAAACGGCGCGGACTTCACTTCCTGCTATTTGTCGACGGAAATACAGCACGGAAAACAACATGGACAACAACGGTCGCATTCAGAATCTTCAGAACCTGCTCTCTGTCCTACTGCTGGCAGTACAGTTTGCCCAGAAGTACTTGGCGAGGAGGCGCGAGATTCTGCAAGCCTTCTGCGATGTGAATACCCTGCAACTGCGGCAACGGAAGCCGTACATGGAGCGCCGGTTTTGGGTTAGACCGGGAAGAAGCAGCGCTTGGTGGGACAACTTCATGGACATGTGACGTGCCGTCTAATTAGTCATGTGATTAGCGTATCCGTGTATTGGCGTTGCTGTGTGCACAGGGAACGGTTTTGTTGCGGGCACAGAAATTTTGTGTGTGTACGCGAATTGTTTTAAAAACGTTAATCTGATGATCCGCTGATTCGAAATAATGTAAACAGGGCCTTAGCCCATGTTTACATTAGACCGTATCAGCGGATCATCAGATTAACGTTTTTAAAACGATTAGTGTGCACACAGCAACACCAATACACGATTTGCGTGCACACAGCAACACCAATACACGGATACGCTCGGCTCCGCAGGCATCCTGCGCTCCAAATCACTCCGCCCTGAACAGCGAGTGCCCTCTGGAGGGTGCGCACTCCGGCCCTGCGCAGCTCACAGAGCACGCGAGTGAAGTGCACAAGCCGTGATTCGGGACTGAGCTGCTGTGTGTGTGATCCCAGCGCATATCACTTACCACTTGCAAGTGGAAGGATGGCAAGCCTAAAGACAATCATAACTACACAATGGGCAGTATTTGCATCAGTATTTGCAGTATTTTCATACTTTTATACTCTTTAATGAAAGGTGATACAAGGCGGAAGTCCGCGCCGTTTTTCAGCAGTCGCGTCACATGACCAACGCCAGCGAATCAGGAAGGTGGATGTCACAGTGACGTTGTCCAATGACGACGCCAGCTAGAGCTCGGCACAGCGTATCCGCGTATCTCAATGTTTACACAGCACCGGAGCTGACACGATCTGGATTGAATACGTGGACGCTGGCGGATTCCCGTTTCCCGGCGTTTCCAGGCGGTTTAATGTAAACGGACAGTGCATCCGCGAAGAAAACGAGACAGATACGGTCTAATGTAAACTTGGCCTTAACCTCCGCGGAGTCGTTCTCAAGGCCACTGAAGTCGTTGTTTCTTTAGTGCTCCAGGGTGTGGTAAAGTTTTTGGAGTCAACTTCGTTAGTGCTCCATTCTGTTGTAATGACCATCGTTGGGGTCGTTAGAGTTGCTGGAGTCACATGAGGCCATTTGTGAACAACCATTGAAGAAGAAACCTTTATTCATCACATGCACACTTCAAGCACAGTGAAATTCATCCTCTGCATTTAACCCATCTGAAGCAGTGAATACACACACCCTCAGGCTATGTTTACATTAGACCGTATCTGTCTCGTTTTCTTCGCGGATGCACTGTCCGTTTACATTAAACCGCCTGGAAACGCCGGGAAACGGGAATCCGCCAGCGTCCACGTATTCAATCCAGATCGTGTCAGCTCCGGTGCTGTGTAAACATTGAGAATACGCGGATACGCTGTGCTGAGCTCTAGCTGGCATCGTCATTGGACAACGTCACTGTGACATCCACCTTCCTGATTCGCTGGCGTTGGTCATGTGACGCGACTGCTGAAAAACGGCGCAGACTTCTGCCTTGTATCACCTTTCATTAAAGAGTATAAAAGTATGAAAATACTGCAAATACTGATGCAAATACTGCCCATTGTGTAGTTATGATTGTCTTTAGGCTTGCCATCCTTCCACTTGCAAGTAGTAAGTGATATGCGCTGGGATCACACACACAGCGGCTCAGTCCCGAATCACTGCTCGTGCGCTTCACTCGCGCACTGTGTGAGCTGCGCAGGGCCGGAGTGCGCACCCTCCAGAGGGCACTCGCTGTTCAGGGCGGAGTGATTTGGAGCGCAGGATGCCTGCGGAGCCGAGCGTATCCGTGTATTGGCGTTGCTATGTGCACGCAAATTGTGTATTGGTGTTGCTGTGTGCACACTAATCGTTTTAAAAACATTAATCTGATGATCCGCTGATACGGTCTAAGGTAAACATGGGCTCAGAGCAGTGGGCAGTTAGGGGTCAGATACCTTGCTCAAGGGCACCTCAGCCCAAGGTCACCCCACATCAACCTAACTGCATGTCTTTGGATTGTGGGGGAAACCGGAGCACCCGGAGGAAACCCACGCAGACACGGGGAGAACATGCAAACTCCACACAGAATGACCCTCGCTGGCCGCTGGGCTTGAACCCGGAACCTTCTTGCTGTGAGGCAACCGTGCTAACCACTACACCACCATGCCGCCCATGGTTCGGTGTTCTGTAGTGTGGAATCTCCTGGGTAGGGATGAAAGGACAGCATTGTAAGTGATGTCACAGACCTCCTCCTCTGTTGAGGGATGTTTTTTTCCAATTTCACATACTGTAGATGGCTTCCTTTACTCCTCTTTCAAACCATCTGTCTTCCCTGTCCAAAAAGTGTACATTGCTGTCCTCAAAGGAGTGTGCCTTCTCCTTTAGGCGTAAATAGACAGCAGAGTCTTGGCTTGAAGAGCAGGCCTTCTTGTGTTGGACCATACGTTTGTTCAGTGGTTGTTTGGTTTCACCAGTGTACAAGTCCGAGTATTCCTTGCTGCATTGGACAGCATACACCAAGTTGCTTTTCTGGGTGTGTGTGGTGTACGGTCTTTGGGATGTACTAGTCTTTGTCTCAGTGTTTGAAAAATACAGGGATGTGGTGCTTGTTAAAGATCCTCCTGAGTTTCTCAGATAGCACAGACACATATGGGAGCTGTAGTGTGTAGTGTGATCGTAGCCTAAACGTTCATACTAAATATCCAACGCTCACTCACTCACACAACTGGTGCCTAAGCTGGGGTTTACATTAGACCGTATCAGCGGATCATCAGATTAACGTTTTTAAAAACGATTAGCGTGCACACAGCAACGCCAATACACGATTAGCGTGCACACAGCAACGCCAATACACGGATACGCTAATCACATGACTAATTCGGCACGTAAGTTGAAATGTGTCAGTGCGGCTCATCGCTTCCTCCTCAGCGGCTGCGCTCCAAATCACTCCGCCCTGAACAGCGAGTGCCCTCTGGAGGGTGCGCACTCCGGCCCCGTGCAGCTCACAGAGCGCGCGAGTGAAGCGCACAAGCAGTGATTCGGGACTGAGCCGCTGTGCGCAAGTCACTTACCACTTGCAAGTGGAAGGATGGCAAGCCTAAAGACAATCATAACTACACAATGGGCAGTATTTGCATCGGTATTTGCAGTATTTTCATACTTTTATACTCTTTAATGAAAGGTGATACAAGGCGGAAGTCCGCGCCGTTTTTCAGCAGTCGCGTCACATGACCAACGCCAGCGAATCAGGAAGGTGGATGTCACAGTGACGTTGTCCAATGACGACGCCAGCTAGAGCTCAGCACAGCGTATCCGCGTATTCTCAATGTTTACACAGCACCGGACCAGACACGATCTGGATTGAATACGTGGACCCTGGTGGATTCCCGTTTCCCGGCGTTTCCAGGCGGTTTAATGTAAACGGACAGTGCATCCGCGAAGAAAACGAGACAGATACGGTCTAATGTAAACTTGGCCTAAGACGCCCTCAGCATTTATCCTTTCACCCCTCAGTTCAATCCCTCTAATGGTTTCATGGATACATACCACACCAGCTTCAGGTCAATGACTTCATTCAGTGCCTTTTTTAACATAAACTAGTTTATACCCAGTGGGAAAGAAATACAATACACTCCTTAAAGTAGTGTATTTAAATTTATATTTAGTTACCGTTTCTGGTACAAGATAATTAATAAGAACGGTATGATCCAATGTTGTTCGAAGTGTAGCAAGAGATGTTTCCTGTGATTCAGTACTATATTTATCATGACCTTTTCAACTTCCATTCATGACTAAGAAGTGTTTATGTATCACTACAAACATACCATGTTGTTATAATGTGAGCAATGTACTGTAGTTTTTTATTAGGAGTGATTTGAGATTCATGGTTTTTTCAAATATAGTTCTCAAAAGGTACCTGTCATGTCATGGATTTTTTTTTCTTGTTGTTTTTGCAATAAGATATGTCAACATGATTTGGGGATGTGCTCAGACTGTTACTCTCCCAGTCTATAATGGCCATAGAAGGAAAACAAGAAGACAGAGTCATCTATATCCCCCGCCCTATACACCAACTATATACCAAGTTTCAAGATATTATTTGTCACATTTTTCAAGTTGGCGGCACGGTGGTGTAGTGGTTAGCGCTGTCGCCTCACAGCAAGAAGATCCGGGTTCGAGCCCTGTGGCCGGCGAGGGCCTTTCTGTGCGGAGTTTGCATGTTCTCCCCGTGTCCGCGTGGGTTTCCTCCGGGTGCTCCGGTTTCCCCCACAGTCCAAAGACATGCAGGTTAGGTGAACTGGTGACTCTAAATTGAGCGTAGGTGTGAATGTGAGTGTGAATGGTTGTCTGTGTCTATGTATCAGCCTTGTGATGACCTGGCGACTTGCCCAGGGTGTACCCCGCCTCTCGCCCGTAGTCAGCTGGGATAGGCTCCAGCTTGCCTGCGACCCTGCACAGGATAAGCGGCTACAGATAATGGATGGATGGGGATGGGAGCTTTAAGTATATAATGTTGTTATAACGCTGTTGCTAGGTATCTAAAAACATGCGGTGTGTCTCAAGCTAGTAGAAGTGATTAGAGAGTAAATGGCATGATTTGTAACAAAGAATGGAGAGAACAGAGAATACGGAATATGGAAGTCAAAACTCATTATTTCTCACTATTCATAAATCACATTTTCATAATCCACAATATTCAGAAAAACAGACCTATTTGCCATGAACAAGCAAATAATTGTGTGTACAGTGCAGGAATATAAGCGTGCGCACACTGAGGCAAGGCAAATGTCACCAAGGCTGTTCTATGAAATCAATCTTTGAAAAATTGCAGTTCATTCAGTTCACCTATTGTTCTCTCCGTTGTTACCACCATGGGCTTTTTAGCGCCGGTGGCAGAACTATCATCAAATGCCAGCGGTAATTGCAGAGTCGACATGTTTGCGCCATACCAAGCTGGGAATGAAAGTGAGAAAAGGGATCAAGTCGGAAAAGACCAATTACAGCAGGTTCCGCTTTCAGCATGCTGTAAAATGTTTCCCAAATTTCATCCGAGCTCCATCCGGGACATGGAGAACCAAAACCATGACATAAATCTCTATCTGTCACTCGTGAGGAAATTGATGAATTGTTTTGATAAATTTGGGGACTTTTTGTTTGTGAATGTGTCGATATAATAAAAAGGAAATCACACTTTGGCTTGAACATATGAAGTTTATCTTCTCATGTTGAAAAACTCGTATTTTTCAGATGAAATACTTCGCAGATCTGAGTGACATATTTAAATAATATTGGTTGGTGTTCAATGGTCTATCAGATATATTCCATTCAGCTAGCATGATACTGAATGAGTCAAAGACGAGTAGCTGAATGGAATATATCTGATATACTGTGAAAAAAGCCAGCCAATATTATTATTATTATTATTATTATTATTATTATTATAATACATTCCTTTCGGGTGTTCAACGCATCTTTCTCTTTCAAAGTTCTCTCACAATCTTCTGTATTTAACGAACCAAACTGGCGGCCATGTTCGTTTACAAATTGTCACAGTCACTCACCAGCACAGAAGTTTTACATCTCCGACGTGTGATGTCATGTTGTCTTGATAACCATGCAATATCGTAAACCATATTCAACGCTTGTTCTCCATTGTGTAGAGTGACATAATACACGTAGGATAAGTGATATGCTAACAATATTGCATGCTATCAAACCAAATGAATGAAACCTGTAAGAAGGGAATAGAACACATGTTTTTATTCCATCGAAAAAGTGTCCTGTATGTATAATATTTCCAGATATTTCACTCCGATGACGTCACTCCCAGTGTTTTCCTACTGACTCGAAATGGCGAACCGGTTCAAAATTAAAATTCTTTTGATCAACTTGCATATTTTTTTGGGTGGATATGTCCATATAATACAAAGAACATTACTCATGTTGAAAAATATGTTCACCACCCGAAAATAAACTTCATATCTTCACGCTACTGTGAAATATCCTCTATAGCTATACTTTTATATTTAAAGCTAGACTGCCTTTCAGATTTCTCAAGTGTAGGTCATAAAAATAACTTTCCCCAACACGCAATTATTTTTGTTTAGTGACCGAAAGCTACTGAATTCGAATCACAGACTTCCAATTTTATTCGCTTTTTAAAAATAGAACAATTAATGAACTTATCTCCATGTGGGGGGCGGCACGGTGGTGTAGTGGTTAGCGCTGTCGCCTCACAGCAAGAAGGTCCTGGGTTCGAGCCCTGGGGCCGGCGAGGGCCTTTCTGTGTGGAGTTTGCATGTTCTCCCCATGTCCGCGTGGGTTTCCTCCGGGTGCTCTGGTTTCCCCCACGGTCCAAAGACATGCAGGTTAGGTTAACTGGTGACTCTAAATTGACCGTAGGTGTGAATGTGAGTGTGAATGGTTGTCTGTGTCTATGTGTCAGCCCTGTGATGACCTGGCGACTTGTCCAGGGTGTACCCCGCCTTTCGCCCGTAGTCAGCTGGGATAGGCTCCAGCTTGCCTGCGACCCTGTAGAAGGATAAAGCGGCTAGAGATAATGAGATGATGATGAGATGAGATCTCCATGTGGCCCTAAACTCTCCGCTATTTTTTCCTGCTTCACCATGACCCGATTCAAGATACTACGTCATTCATCACATGGCGGCTTTCCCTGTTCACGCAAGGCATTGTGGGACACAGATTTGAAACAGGAGAGAAAAATGGAGGACGTGAGTGTGCGAATGAAACGTGAAAGAGCGACTACAGTAACGGAAAGCGAGAAGAAAAGAAGTTATGTTATATACGAAGGAAAGGAAATGCAGGACCAAACTAATAAATATCGGCGCTCAGCGAGCACCTCAGTGTGATCAGCTGTTCGTTTAGCGACAGAATGATGGAACTGTCAGTGCACGCTCAAAGGTAAACCTGCGCATGCGCACACACACGGACTTCCTCTGTCTGCCTGACTGCACAAGTGATTTCATGCACATTATTTGCTTTAATCCCCTCAAATTAAATAACTTCCCAGCCACAGAATGGCCTGATATTCTGCGAGATATTACAGAAATAAACATATATCACAATGACCACATTTCAGAGGGAACTAAATTTCACCGATTTTCTGAAATCGAAAGGCCATCTTGCTTTAATACTTTTTATATTCTTATAGTAATTAGTTGGCGGCACGGTGGTGTAGTGGTTAGCGCTGTTGCCTCACAGCAAGAAGGTCCGGGTTCGAGCCCCGTGGCCGGCGAGGGCCTTTCTGTGTGGAGTTTGCATGTTCTCCCCGTGTCCGCATGGGTTTCCTCCAGGTGCTCCGGTTTCCCCCACAGTCCAAAGACATGCAGGTTAGGTTAACTGGTGACTCTAAATTGAGCGTAGGTGTGAGTGTGAATGGTTGTCTGTGTCTATGTGTCAGCCCTGTGATGACCTGGCGACTTGTCCAGGGTGTACCCCGCCTTTCGCCCGTAGTCAGCTGGGATAGGCTCCAGCTTGCCTGCGACCCTGTAGAAGGATAAAGCAGCTAGAGATAATGAGATGAGATGAGTAATTAGTTACCTCAAACAAAAATCAATGAAATGTAGCAAGAGGTACTTTAACTAGCTGACTGAGCAAATATATTTTAGAATATTTTGAAGGACGTGCCTGAGAAATCAGGAAAGGTTTGTTTATTTATTTATTAAGAAATATGATGGGGCAGCACGGTGGTGTAGTGGTTAGCGCTGTCGCCTCACAGCAAGAAGGTCCGGGTTCGAGCCCCATGGCCGGCGAGGGCCTTTCTGTGCGGAGTTTGCATGTTCTCCCCGTGTCCGCGTGGGTTTCCTCCGGGTGCTCCGGTTTCCCCCACAGTCCGAAGACATGCAGGTTAGGTTAACTGGTGACTCTAAATTGGCCGTAGGTGTGAATGTGAGTGTGAATGGTTGTCTGTGTCTATGTGTCAGCCCTGTGATGACCTGGCGACTTGTCCAGGGTGTACCCCGCCTTTCGCCCGTACTCAGCTGGGATAGGCTCCAGCTCGCCTGCGACCCTGTAGAACAGGATAAAGCGGCTACAGATAATGAGATGAGAAGAAATATGATCCAGGTCCTACACTTGTCCAAATAATACAAGGGGTTTCATGATTTCAGATATAAGAACTGGGTTATTTATGCTGGTGGAAAGTGTATTTGTGGCCTGAAAAAGCCCAGTAGCAAGTAGCCTTTACTGTATCTGGAATCAAAGCCAAAAATGGCGGAAATGAAACTGGCGCTTGTGCAGCATTTAAATTTTCAGTCGACAGCCATCAAGCTGTTCGCTCTGTTCCATGTAATGAATGAAATCTGCCTTGTGTTTTTGCTGCCAAATTCAGATATGAGGTCCTTGCGGTCATTCTGTGTCATTATGTTGACCAGATGAAGTGGCAAGTGTTGAGCTGTTACCGTTTTGCTATCAAGTCTGGCGCTAGCTTACAATGGCTAATCACATTTTCAAGTCTGTTTCATGAGTGAGAAGGAAAACTGAGAGCTCTTTCCAGACAGTGAGGTTTTTGTTGTTGTTGTTGTTGATTTAAATTTCACTTTGCTAGTTCGATACATTACCAGTTTCTTGCTAACTAGCATCCCAAACAAAGCTACCTCGGTTTTCCCTCTTTATTAGACTAGGGATGTTAACCGATGACTGTTTGACCGATGGTTGACCGAATCAACGTCAACCAGTTAATTTTTGTTTGGTTGTCGGTTTAAAAAAAAATCAATCGTTTTGAAGCTGCCGATTTTGGAGCGGAGAACCTGGAATTCTGTGTTGTAAACACTTGGGGCATGCCATGCGGTGTAAGGACGACAGCTGACAAATCAGAAACACCCGTTCAGTCATGCCCCGCCGTCCCGCCCCAGTTGAAGACAGCTGCCACTCGGCGAAAGAAAAGTCTCAGTGTTGGATTACATTTTACTACGATGTTAACCAGGTACGTAACATCAAGGAAATTCTTGACTATCAAAGAAACAAGAACACGGCGCATGAATGAAGTCGATGGTTGATTAGTCTGGTGAATATTAATCTCAACGTAATAATAATACACAAGATCTGAACTAAAACCTGGTTACTCACTGATGTTACTTAGCATCAGACAGTTGCTATATTAGCTTAGTGGCTAATCAGCTCAGCTCCAGCTATCCCATTCCCAGTGGCTGTGCACAATTAGCAGCCATGTAACCGTAATATCAGTAGCTGGAAAACAATTGTAGTATGAGGTCTCTGTGTCTCACTTCGAAGAAAAGTGCCTAGTCCGTAGCAGTATGCAATATCAACGCACAGCCTACTGCAGTTATTAACACTGACTGTATTTGTGAAAAATAAAAAAGTATCAGGCTAGACTTTTTAGCTTACAAATTACTATTCTGTTTTTTTTTTTAATTATTATTAGAAGGCACATCGAGTTTAGTCCTGCCTTGGCCAGTGCATTCTGAAAGTACAGTGGTGCTTGAAAGTTTGTGAACCCTTTAGAATTTTGTATATTTCTGCATAAATATGACCTAAAACATCATCAGATTTTCACACAAGTCCTAAAAGTAGATAAAGAGAACCCAGTTAAACAAATCAGACAAAAATATTATACTTGGTCATTTATTTATTGAGGAAAATGATCCAATATTACATATCTGTGAGTGGCAAAGTATGTGAACCTCTAGGATTAGCAGTTAATTTGAAGGTGAAATTAGAGTCAGGTGTTTTCAATCAATGGGACGACAATCAGGTGTGAGTGGGCACCCTGTTTTATTTAAAGAACAGCGATCTATCAAGGTTTGATCTTCACAACTCATGTTTGTGGAAGTGCATCATGGCACGAACAAAGGAGATTTCTGAGGACCTCAGAAAAAGCATTGTTGATGCGCATCAGGCTGGAAAAGGTTACAAAACCATCTCTAAAGAGTTTGGACTCCACCAATCCACAGTCAGACAGATTGTGTACAAATGGAGGAAATTCAAGACCATCGTTCCCTCCCCAGGAGTGGTCGACCAACAAAGATCACTCCAAGAGCAAGGTATGTAATAGTCTGCGAGGTCACAAAGGACCCCAGGGTAACTTCTAAGCAACTGAAGGCCTCTCTCACATTGGCTAATGTTAATGTTCATGAGTCCACCATCAGGAGAACACTGAACAACAATGGTGTGCATGGCAGGGTTGCAAAGAGAAAGCCACTGCTCTCCAAAAAGAACATTGCTGCTCATCTGCAGTTTGCTAAAGATCACGTGGACAAGCCAGAAGGCTATTGGAAAAATGTTTTGTGGACGGATGAGACCAAAATAGGACTTTTTGGTTTAAATGAGAAGTGTTATGTTTGGAGAAAGGAAAACACTGCATTCCAGCATAAGAACCTTATCCCATCTGTGAAACATGGTGGTGGTAGTATCATGGTTTGGACCTGTTTTGCTGCATCTGGGCCAGGACGGTTTGCCATCATTGATGGAACAATGAATTCTGAATTATACCCGCGAATTCTAAAGGAAAATGTCAGGACATCTGTCCATGAACTGAATCTCAAGAGAAGGTGGGTCATGCAGCAAGACAACGACCCTAAGCACACAAGTCGTTCTACCAAAGAATGGTTAAAGAAGAATAAAGTTAATGTTTTGGAATGGCCAAGTCAAAGTCCTGACCTTAATCCAATGGAAATGTTGTGGAAGGACCTGAAGCGAGCAGTTCATGTGAGGAAACCCACCAACATCCCAGAGTTGAAGCTGTTCTGTACGGAGGAACGGGCTAAAGTTACTCCAAGCCGGTGTGCAGGACTGATCAGCAGTTACCGCAAACGTTTAGTTGCAGTTTTTGCTGCACAAGGGGGTCACACCAGATACTGAAAGCAAAGGTTCACATACTTTTGCCACTCACAAATATGTAATATTGGATCATTTTCCTCAATAAATAAATGACCAAGTATAATATTTTGTCTCATTTGTTTAACTGGGTTCTCTTTATCTACTTTTAGGACTTGTGTGAAAATCTGATGATGTTTTAGGTCATATTTATGCAGAAATATAGAAAATTCTAAAGGGTTCACAAACTTTCAAGCACCACTGTATGTTTCGGTCTGTAGCCAACAATGCATGTTATTGCAGATCATATCTCTCCACACAAACTAAAGGCGCAGATGCCGACTTTTGGAGGGAAGGGGAGAGAATGAAATGACAGCGGTGTCTGGAGGGGGAGTGACAAACGCAGCTTTTACGTCTGTGAGCCAAGTCGGTGACGGCTTCAGAGCAACTTCAATACCATGCAGTAATGGCGTGTTGATATTGGTAACGGCGTTATAATGATTGTAGCTAATTAATTAGATTACCCGGCGTTATAACAGCCTTTATTTTAACGCCATTATTCCCATCACTGAATGTTATGTACTTCTTCTAGCACTTGACTTTATTTTCAACGCCATCATGGCCAACTGAAACTGTCTCTAAGCTGGAGCCATTTGTCCTCCGCTCCAATACAAACCCCTCGACATCAGTGCTGCGTTTGACTAAATGTTTCGCGCTGTAGAAAAGGTAATGTGAGTGGAGGGCAGCGACTGGGACTGAATGTGCGGATGCTCGCGGTTAGATTTAGAATAGATTCTAATAATTCCAATTCTAGAATTTTAAACTCATAGGTTAACCGACTTTAACCGGCTAATGAGGCTCGGTGGTCGGTCAAGATTTTTTTTAGTTTTCGCCGTCCCTATATTAGACTATTAAACTTGGTCTAAACTAGATTTTTTGACACTGACTGTCCTCCAAATGGTGCCGCATTTACTGCAGAATATGCACCGACACCCTAGCGTGTGGGTTTTTTGAACAACAGGAAGTTGTTTCATGCTCAATAGGGAGATCGACTATTTTTGGCTAAAAAAAGCACACTCTCAGTAGTGTGTGAAACAAATGAAGTGGCTAATTGCTCTCAGTGCGTCAGATGGCACCTGCTCTATTGAGCCACTACTGACTTGAGTTAATAAACACATCAATAGCTCGCCATTAGCAATGGCGCCGTTAATGAAGTCAACATTCCACCGTATTCATAAAGCTCTGTGTTCATGTAAATACCACCTGTCAATCTCTGACGGTGGTGAAGCATGTTGACAATCGTATCAATGTGAAACCATGACAGGATCATTACAGTGATGATGTTATGCCCTGGGGGGAAAAAAAAAGTGATAATTTCCCATCTGTCATCTCATACGGCCTGAAAGGAAAGACAGAAGGTAAAAGGGCTCGGTGTCAGAGAGTGTTTTTGTCATGTTTTATACTTTTTTTTTCCAGAATTACGACTGCAGGATTTATATTAAAGTCATTTAAATGTAAACGCACACTGAGGTTTTCCATGCTCGGTGGTTGAAAGCACCGTCACTGTGTTATTAGCTGTAGGAAGGTTTGCTCTGATAAAAAAGCTGCTTCTGCTAGGTGAGCTTCCAGCTGTGTTCGTTTCTCTGCTCTGTCATCCTCTGGATATTTCTTGCAATGCCCAGGTCTCATACACTCACCGGCCACTTTATTAGGAACCCCCATCCACACACCTGCTGTTTTATTTTATGCAGTTCTCTAATCAGCCGATCCCTCGACAGCAACACAACGCATCAAATCATGCAGATACAAATCAAGAGCTTCAGTTAATGTTCAAACATCAGAACGGGAAAAATTGTGATCTCACAGTGAAGTGTGACTTTCTTTCACTGTGGCATAAGTGTTGGTTTGAGCCAGATGAGTATTTTTGGTTTGAGTATTTCAGAAACTGCTGATCTCCTTCCTGGGGTTTTCACACACAAGAGTTTACACAGACAGAATGGTGCGAAAAACAAAAAACGTCGAGTGAGTTGAGCGAGCGACAGTTCTGTGGGTGGAAACAAGCGCCTTGTTGAAAAGAGAGGGTCAGAGGAAAATGGACAGAGTCAAGGTGGTTTGAGCTTTTTTGCCAGGAAGGATATAGTATAGTAACTCATATAATTACTCTTTACAACCATGGTGAGCAGAAAAGCATCTCAGCATGCAGCAGAAAACAGAAGAACACATTGGGTTCCAGATGACATCGTTCCTTCTCACTGTTCACTTTGGGCATTTTTTTCTGCAAATATTACCAATTATTCTATCCACATTCACTGAATATGAGCAATCACGCTGGCTACTCTACTACTAGGATATCAGCTCATATGCTGTGAGTAGAGAAAAACAAAATAGCGGAGCGCATCAAGTTAGATATATCACTTTGTTATCAAGTATTTAAAAGAAACAGAAATAGCTAAAAGAACATAGAGGTTTTTTGTCATCCCCCTCCCCAATATCTCTTGTTCCACACTCCAGCCCAGACAGTGGCGCTAATGCACCTTTAAGTTGGTTTGCCAACCACCAAAAAAACACTAAAGAAGAAGAAGAAAATAGCAGAGCATGTTGCTGAACCAACCGAGGAAGAAATAAAAACTCTACTCAAAAACAACCCCCCCAAAAAAAAACAAAACAAAAAAAAAAAACAACAAAATATGGAATGAAAGTATTTGGTGGTAAGAACGTATATATTTTTTAGTTTTCAAGAATAATTATTGTAGCATTTTTCACAAATTGCTCCTGTCATTTCACCGGTTTGTTTACATTGTAAGTGGAAATGATTTTGTCGGACGTTTTGTATAAAGTTTTTACTTATCGAATTTGCAGAAGATACAAATAAAAAATGCTGTTTCTCAAAATCCAGTGAATGTGGATAGAATAAAACAGTTATTCCACTCAATCTCGTCGTACATGGATTATAGACAATTCGGTGCTACGCGCCTCGTTAGCTATCGATTTCGTGGAATAACTGTTAATAGCTAGCTAGCTAGCTAATATTTTGTAAAATAAGACATGGCATATCGTTATTTGGCTTGCATTATACCAAGCAGTTGTCACTGGAGTAGCTAAGCATAAATAAACATCAACGTAAATAGCTAGCTTCCTGAGTAGCGCCTTAGTAACTGTTGTCATACATAAATTTTACTTAATTTCATTTATTTTAACTAATACCTTAAATCAAATCTAGATCCAGAGCCAATCCAGGAAAGACTGGGAATGAGATGGGAATTTGTCTTAGTGAAATACAGCTATTCGTATATATTGGAAAGTGGAATGAAATCTGGAGGAAACCCGCACGGACATGGGGAGAACATGTGAAACACCACACACAGTGTATAAAAGACAGATTAGCTTCTGGAGAGATGGCACAGAACTCAAGTCATGGAAGTCAGGAAATCTTGAGTGACACTAATGTGAAGTCAGAGATTAATTTGAGTTTAATTCAGCAGATAAATGACTACACGACAATGAAGCATTGTGTGACATCGAAGCGACATACCAGTGCTAATGGGAATGCTAATTCTAAAGTTTCTGCACAAGGAACACATCTCTGCGATCTGCCAGCACAAAAAAAAGGTTCATTGTTAAAGAGTTCATTGTGTGCACTAGATTATTCCTCTCATGGACACTAATTAAATCTTGTACAAGTTGAGAAGGTGCTGAGGTTCTAGATGAGGTGAGTGGCTTCATTTTCAATTTTCAAGTGCCTGGAGTGCCATGAGATATAATCCATCACTGAATTCCATTATTCACTCCATTATCTATTCCATCTCTCATTTGGCCAGAAAATGAAATTATCTAATCATTTCCAACGATTAGTTTTTTCATCCATTTCAATTTATAAGGATATTACCAGCACTGTCATGGTTTAATTCATCGTTTATGTAGGGAATAAGTCAGCCCATTTTGTATTATGACACTTTTTACTATCTCGTCTTGCCCTCGAGGTGATATAGGAATTCCTCAGCTTTTGGACTGTTGTGAAAGCTTGGCACTATATTGTGAACATATCAGCATCGATAAGCAACACCTCCTGTGGTTCCATCCATCCATTATCCATAACCATTTATCCTGTGCAGGGTCACGGGCAAGCTGGAGCTAGAGCCCTGCACTCCCGCGGGAGTCCCGCGGGACCCGCCGCAAAGCAATGCGGTGCGGGACAAATTTTGAAAGCTCATTGCGGGCGCGAGCGGGAGCAGGAGTGCACATATGCGGGCGGGAGCGGGAGTGCACATATGCGGGCGTGAGCGGGAGTGCACATATGCGGGCGCGGGCGGGAGCGGTGATAAGCTGCAGTCTCGCTAACTAAAAACGTCTCATCTCATCTCATTATCTGTAGCCGCTTTATCCTTCTACAGGGTCGCAGGCAAGCTGGAGCCTATCCCAGCTGACTATGGGCGAAAGGCGGGGTACACCCTGGACAAGTCGCCAGGTCATCACAGGGCTGACACATAGACACAGACAACCATTCACACTCACATTCACACCTACGGTCAATTTAGAGTCACCAGTTAACCTAACCTGCATGTCTTTGGACTGTGGGGGAAACCGGAGCACCCGGAGGAAACCCACGCGGACACGGGGAGAACATGCAAACTCCGCACAGAAAGGCCCTCGCCGGCCCCGGGGCTCGAACCCAGGACCTTCTTGCTGTGATGCGACAGCGCTAACCACTACACCACCGTGCCGCCAACTAAAAACATGTTTAAAATAAAATTTATAAATTATTAATTTATGTCTATCATATATAATTTGTGCTGGATATTTTATTTGGCATTAATAAAAACATTTTAAGATGCCTAAATTTGCAGAGAGAGTCAGATTGCCAGATTGAGTGAGGAATGGCATCTTAAATTTGCCATTGATCACCCTAACGGGCAAGCCTTTGATCACTCTAATGACTCGCCGTTCACACCCAGCCTCCAGTGACCCACACTAACATGATGCCTCAATGACACCTTAGATGAGCTGGTCATCAGAATTCTGATTCTGATTCTGATCCAGGAGAGGATAAATAACTCTCATACGTTTCCGATTCCTTTCCTCTTCCGTGTTTGAGATCTCCGATCATGGCAGAAGAGCAGAGCTCCTTTACTGAAGCTCACAGTGCTTCAAAAGTAAGTGCTGCTTTAAAAAGAGGTACATTTACCATTAAAAAGTCAAGAGTCCTGAAATCGGACATTTTAGTTAGAAATGCTTTACAAATGTAAAGTGGGTTAGCCTAATGTTTTGTATGGCTGAACAATAAATATACCAAATTTCCACTTGGAATTACATGCTCGCCTGTCTTTTTTTATTGTTTATTATTATTATTATTATTATTATTATTATTAGACACTGACGAAGGCAACAGCCGAAACGTTTGTCTCCTTCTGCTGCTAAAAACAACTGAAAAGAAATGTAACTAAAAGAATAAGTTCAAGAGTGCGATCCATCTCTCCTTTCACACTAATTATTCATAGGAGACGCACCACGGGAGAGCGCATACTTAAATGATTAGCCTACTTAAATAATTATTATTATTAGGTCTACATGCTGCCATTTCAACATTCCGAATTCAGAAACAAGGTAAATAATAACAAACATGAACGTGAGCTGTAGATATTTATGCTCAAATCCACTCAAAGTAGGGGGCAGGGCACCATCACGCTGTGTCAAGACAAGAACTTTCCTGAGAAATAACGCGAATGTCTGCATCATGCGGGATTTGCGGGCGGGAGCGGGACAAAATATGGCAGGCGTGGGCGGGAGCGGGACTGAAAATCATAATTCTTTGCGGGCGCGGGCGGGAGCGGGACTGAAAAATCATAATTCTTTGCGGGCGTGGGCAGGACTGCACAATGCGGGCGCAGGCGGGAGCGGGACTGAAAAATCTGACCCGCGCAGACCTCTAGCTAGAGCCTATCCCAGCTGACTATGGGTAAGAGGTGGGGTACACCCTGGACAAGTCGCCAGATCATCGCAGGGCTGACACATAGAGACAGACAACCATTCACACTCAGACAATTTAGAGCCACCAATTAACCTAACCTGCATGTCTTTGGACTGTGGGGGAAACCGGAGCACCCAGAGGAAACCCACACAGACACAGGGAGAGCATGCAAACTCCACACAGAAAGGCCCCCCGTCCGCCACTGGGCTTGAACCCAGAACCTTCTTGCTGTGACGCAACAGTGCTAACCACTACACCACCGTGCCGCCCTACCTCCTGTGGTGTCGTTGGCAAAATAATTAGCATACAACCATAGTTAAAGGTTCATAATACGTCTAATCGAGACCCCGTTCGAAAGAATTGGGATGGATCTCGTCGGGCCATTAGATTGGTCAACATGAGGTTATCGCTTTATTTTAGTTCTGGTGGACTATGCAATGCGATACCCGGAAGCAGTGCCTCTTTGCAATATCTCAGCACGTAGTATTGCGGAAGCACTCTTCCACGTCATCTCCCGAGTTGGAATCCCCAAAGAGATTCTGACTGATCAAGGCACTAAGTTTGTCACGCACACTGCGCGAACTGTATGGGTTACTGGGAATTAAGCCGATCCGCACCAGCGTTTATCACCCACAAATGGATGGCTTAGTCGAACGGTTCAATCGCACCCTCAAGAACATAATTAAAAAGTTTGTACGCGAGGACGCACACAATTGGGATAAATGGCTCGAACCCCTGTTATTCGCAGTGCGAGAGCTCTCACAAGCCTCCATGGGGTTCTCCCCGTTCAAATTATTATATGGGCGTAAGCCGCATGGCATCCTAGATGTACTGCGGGAAAATTGGGAGGAGGGACCTTCAATGAGTAAAAATGAAATTCAATACGTTATCGACCTGCGCACAAAACTCCACACACTCACACACACCTAACCCAGGAGAATTTGCGGCAGGCCCAGGAACGGCAAATCCACCTGTACGACAGGGGTACGCGCCTTAGGGAGTTCACACCGGGAGATAAGGTACTCGTGCTGTTGCCTACGTCGAGCTCCAAATTGATCACCAAGTGGCAAGGACCCTTTGAGGTCACACGGCGAGTCGGGGACGTCGACTATGAGGTGAGGCGAACGGACAGGGGTGGGGCGCTACAGATTTACCACGGCAATCTGCTCAAACTTTGGAATGAGGAGTTCCCCGTGGCGTTGGTGTAGTTGGTTCCGGAGAAGGCGGAGCTGGGGCCGGAGGTTCAAAAGGGAACATTGACATTGCTTACCTCTCCAGTCCCCTGTGGAGACCACCTCTCCCCGACCCAACTCACAGAGGTTGCCCAGTTGCAGACCGAATTTTCGGACGTGTTCTCGCCCCTGCCTGGCCGCACCCGCCTCATAGAACACCACATTAAGACGCCCCCGGGGGTGGTAGTGCACAGCTGCCCTTACAGGCTGCCCGAACACAAGAAAAAGGTGGTTCAGGAAGAACTCGAGGCCATGCTCGACATGGGCATCGTCGAGGAGTCCCACAGTGACTGGAGCAGCCCGGTGGTCTTGGTTCCCAAGGCCGACGGGTTGGTCCGGTTCTGTGTGGACTATAGAAAAGTCAACACGGTGTCTAAATTCAATGCGTACCCAATGCCTCGTATTGACAAGTTGCTGGATCGACTAGGCATGGCTCATTTTTATTCAACACTGGATTTGACAAAGGGTTATTGGCAGATCCCCTTGACTCCATTATCCCGAGAGAAAACAGCCTTTTCCACACCGTTTGGCTTACACCAATTTGTCACACTTCCTTTTGGGCTGTTTGGGGCGCCCGCTACGTTCCAGCGGCTTATGGACAGGGTCCTCTGCCCCCACGCCACCTATGCGGCCGCATACTTAGACGATATTATAATCTATAGTAATGACTGGCCGCGGCATCTGCAACACCTAAGGGCCGTCCTTGGGTCGCTGAGGCGGGCGGGTCTCACAGCCAACCCAAAGAAGTGTGCGATTGGGCGGGTGGAAGTATGGTATCTGGGCTTCCACTTGGGCAATGGGCAGGTGAGTCCCCAAATTAATAAGACAGCAGCGATTGCGGCCTGCCCAAGGCCAAAAAGGGGGTGAGACAGTTCCTGGGGCTGGCTGGCTACTATCGTCAGTTTATACCTCATTATTTGGACGTCACCAGCCCGCTGACTGATCTCACTAAAAAGGGGGCACCAGATCCGGTCTAGTGGACGGAGCAATGCCAGCGGGCTTTCTCTGAGGTAAAGGCTGCACTGTGTGGGGGGCCACTGTTACACTCCCCTGACTTTTCTCTCCCCTTTATGTTGCAGACGGACGCATCAGACAGAGGGCTGGGGGCTGTTCTGTCCCAGGAGGTGGAGGGGGAGGATCGCCTAGTGCTGTACATCAGCAGGAAGCTGTCGGTGCATGAGGGCCGCTACAGCACGATAGAGAAGGAGTGCCTGGCCATTGAGTGGGCGGTCCTCACCCTCCGCTACTACCTGCTGGGACACCCTTTCACCCTCTGTTCAGACCACGCGCCCCTCCAGTGGCTCCACCACATGAAGGATGCCAACGCGCGGATCACCCGTTGGTATCTGGCACTCCAGCCCTTTAACTTCAAGGTGGTCCACAGGCCGGGGGCGCAGATGGTCGTGGCAGACTTCCTCTCCCGTCAAGGGGGGGGGGGGTCGGCTGCAGGCCAGACAGCTGCCCGGCCTGAGTCGGGCGGTGGGGGTACGTGGCAGTGGGGGCATGGTCAAGCGTTGGTCTGTGAACAGAGGGTGGAGTCAGGGAAGGTAAGTGGCAGAATCACTGCACCTGATGTCAGTTAACCTGTGTTTGTATGTCTTCCCCAGTGACCGCGCCCTATCAAAGGAGACAGAGAGCAGAGGAAGGGAGCTCTCTCCCCAACCAGACGACTTGTGTGTGCGTGTGTGGCTGGGAGAGTGTAA
The DNA here is from genome assembly GCF_027579695.1 of Neoarius graeffei. NCBI lineage: Eukaryota > Metazoa > Chordata > Actinopteri > Siluriformes > Ariidae > Neoarius > Neoarius graeffei. Next base: position 53,767,547 of record NC_083592.1, read on the forward strand.
ATGTCACTGAAAAGTGCAAAATAAAGAGTTTTTGAAAACTGAGTTCTGGCCTGCCGTACTTCTATGCTCCACCCACCCGCTCGAAGTTCTACAGCACTATTCATGTCTCAGTGCTATGTATTTTAATCGAACACATTTTATTCAACTAAAACACTGTTAGCTGGTTTAGGAGTGTTAAAGGAAACAAGAGAGGGGAAAAAATCTCCACAAAAAAAAAATCATCAAACAAATCATGAGCGAGCTAAATTTGCAAATCATCACTCAATAAAACACATTCTTAAACTAATATATAGTACTGTGGAAAAGTCTTAGGCATATGCAAAGAAATGTTGTCAACTAAAAATGGCTTAAAAACAATGAAATTTAATGTTTCAACATTAAAATTACTATAAACAGTAATCAGTAAGCCATAATAAATGAAACAAAGTCAGTATTTGGTGTGAGACGACTCAGTCTCAGGTCCAGTGAGTGCGGTTTTAAGCAGAAATGATCTGTAGGTTTTACTGAGCATCTTACAGAACCAGCCTCAGTTCTTCTGGACACTTTGACTGTCACACTCACTTCTTCATTCTGCACCAAAACCCAGTAGCCTTCATTATGTTTTCTTTTTAATCTGAAAAGTGCTCTCTTATAGAATATGCTGCTCAGACATATAACAAACATATTTTTTTTCTGTAACATTTAATTTTGTGCTGGAAAAAAAAACAAACGAATGTTTGGAACTCTAAAATGTTTTTTGTAATGTTTTGACTCAATAATGTAGAAGTCATAAAATAGAAATCGATAGCAAAGATTGTCTGAAAAAAAAATAGGATGCCTTAGACTTTTGCACTGTACTGTAAATTTCGTACAAATTTCACAGAGAACACCAGGGCCTCCATGAGCTACAAATCCCGTCCCAATCAGAGATGTTCTTGAAAAGGAAAGAAAGTAATCTTAGCAGATTTCTCACTGACGACAAAGTAATGGCTAGCTAGCTTTATCTTGGGTCACGTTTATCACATAGATAGAGATATATGTTGTCTTTCTTGGTACTCGTGGACTGCTGTTGTGCCAATAAGTCTGTGCATGTCTTCACTGGAAAATACAAAGGCATAGATCCAGTTCCCTGCTGGTCTCTCAGCTTCAGACATGCCTATGGGCGGTGCATTGCATCGCTTGAAGCTTCCTCGTACTATTTTCCGTCGCAGCCATATCCACGGCGGCACGGTGGTGTAGTGGTTAGTGCTGTCGCCTCACAGCAAGAAGGTCCGGGTTCGAGCCCCGGGGCCGGCGAGGGCCTTTCTGTGTGGAGTTTGCATGTTCTCCCCGTGTCCGCGTGGGTTTCCTCCGGGTGCTCCGGTTTCCCCCACAGTCCAAAGACATGCAGGTTAGGTTAACTGGTGACTCTAAATTGACCGTAGGTGTGAATGGTTGTCTGTTTCTATGTGTCAGCCCTGTGATGACCTGGCGACTTGTCCAGGGTGTACCCCGCCTTTCGCCCATAGTCAGCTGGGATAGGCTCCAGCTTGCCTGCGACCCTGTAGAAGAATAAAGCAGCTAGAGATAATGAGATGAGCCATATCCACACAACCTCGAGCTCCTCCATAATGCTAGTATTCAAATCCCATGTGGCTGCGTTGTACATCAACCTTGAGCTAATGAAGATGTCCTTCCCTCTTGTCTTGAGCTTCACTTGGTGGTCTGTGAGTACGTTTATCAGTTCTAGTATTTAACAAAAAGATATCATTTGGGTGTGGGCGGCATGGTGGTGTAGTGGTTAGCGCTGTCGCCTCACAGCAAGAAGGTCCGGGTTCGAGCCCCGTGGCCAGCGAGGGCCTTTCTGTGTGGAGTTTGCATGTTCTCCCCGTGTCCGCGTGGGTTTCCTCCGGGTGCTCCGGTTTCCCCCACAGTCCAAAGACATGCAGGTTAGGTTAACTGGTGACTCTAAATTGAGCGTAGGTGTGAATGTGTGAATGGTTGTCTGTGTCTATGTGTCAGCCCTGTGATGACCTGGCGACTTGTCCAGGGTGTACCCCGCCTTTCGCCCGTAGTCAGCTGGGATAGGCTCCAGCTTGCCTGCGACCCTGTAGAACAGGATAAAGCGGCTACAGATAATGAGATGAGCTATCATTTGGGTATTGATATAGGATATACGTCAAGGTTTCAGTATCAGTATCAGTTTTGATGTTGGGGAATGAGAAAGTGGTGTTATGCCACTTCTAATGAAGTCACATGGATCATCCATATGTCATAATCACCACCAACAACAATCATATTCGTTAAACAGTGTGCCATTACAGATAACCACGCCCCATTTTTTTTTTCCCCACATGAAAAGTCGTTACATGGTGTGTGCGAAAATTTAATAACAAGTGTTGCCACGCAAAACAAACCTCGCCCAGCAGCACTTATTTTATACCTATATGTTAATAATGGTAATATTTCTCAATCATCAGCTGTCAGGTTGTAGTCCTATGAAAATCCATGACCTTGAGTTTGACATTTCAAAGTCATTCAAGGTCAAAGATCATGATGCCAAATGAAAGCCCATATGGCACTTCCTAAAAGTTGATAATGGTAAATATCTGTCTACCATCAACCGTTTTCAAGTTACAGCCCTCTGAAAATCTGTGACCTTGAGTTTGACCTTTCAAGGTCAAAGATCATGGTGGCAAATGAAAGGCCATATCGGAGTTCCTATATTCTCATAATAATAAACATCTGTCTATCGGCAACCGTTTTTGAGTTATAATGGAAAATATGTTATTTTGACCAAAAGGCTGACCTTTCCAGTGACCTTGACCTTCACCTTGATCAGATTACTCTCAAAATTTAATCAGGTAATCTACGGACCATTGCCCACCTGCCCTGAAAATCTGAAGTCAATCTGTGCAACCATCTAGACCAGGGGTGGGCAAACTTTTTGGCTCAGGGGCCACATTGACTTTTGAAATTTGCCAGGCGGGCCGGGCCAACACCAAATTCATACATATCGAACATAAACCGGAAAAGCTTTAGTGTTATTGTAAGGCCTTCACTGACAGAGACCCAAATGCAGATCAGATTGACATTTATTTTAGTTCTCAGTCAACAAAGGCAGAGCAGAAAAATGCTTGCAGTTCAATAGATTGGCACTGGATCCATCCAGAAAAGTAACACACACACACACACACACACACACACACGACAGTAAGAAAAGTAGCACACTTAATTCTTAAATTACATCTAGGCAATTCCATGTAAATGTCAACCTCACCATGCAAAAATAAAGCAACATGTAATACATCAAAACCACTCCCAGAGATATCACCTAGGCCTGTATTTTACAGATGTGAATAAGTTGAACCAATTTGTAACCAACCTAATATGTCCCTGTCAGTCTTTCTTTCTTATAATGTAAACCCCAAGCTAAAATCAACTTTGATCATGTACAATTCTATATTATTGCCACAAGCCACAGAAATGTATGCAAAAATCCACAAAACAGCAAAACAATAGCCATCCTAAATATTATTTAAGAACTTTGATAGTTTTAGCTGATATTTAGAGAGTTTTTCAAAAGGTTATGGTGGTTAAATTGCTGATTTTCTAAACATACGCCATGTCTATTTCAGACGCGTCACATCCGTAACGGAATTTCGTCACATCCATAACGCTGACTTTTCCTTCCGAAACTCTGCATGAAATACAAAATATTTTAAACAAAGATTTTTTTAATATTCACCTTGGACCCCTCTATCAAATGGATATCTCCATTTCGACATTAGGTTTACAATTTCACAGAGTTTGATAAAAATGTACAGTCACCCAAGAAAAGTGATACTTTTTCTGTCACATCCATAACGCATCTTTTATTGGCATTTTCTGGCATGCCCTAGATGTACTATGGGAATTGTTCTTGTTCTATCACTTCTCCAGTATGGTACAGCCTTAAAATATGCAACACCTGTTTAAATACTGGGAGACAATAAAACATGCACTGGGTCACTTGTTGCCATTTTGAGTTCAAGTGTCACGTCCATAACGCTGGAATTGCTCATCTTTGCCAGTGTATTTGTATATTTGTATCATTTTATACATACAACTAAATTGCATATCATTAAATTGAACTAAATTACATATCAGTACATATCATTTTTGTACATTTCACTGAACTCGTAGATTTACACCTGAGTGTTTTTTTTTTTAACCATCCACTTCCAGCCTGCCAGTCCAACCAACCACCACTAGTAGGAGAGGTACCACACCATGCCAACATGTTTGCAGTTCAACAGTTTGGGTACCACACCATGCCAACATGTTTGCAGTTCAACAGTTTGGGTACCACACCATGCCAACATGTTTGCAGTTCAATGGTTTGGCACTGGATCCATCCAGCCCACAAAATCAAACAAAACGGCTCAAGAAAGCAAAAAACTCCAAACTGGTTTTCTGTTAGGGTTTTGCTGGGATTCGAACCTGGTTCGTTGGTGTGATAATCCAGCAAACCCCCACTAGGCAACCAGGGGGATGACTCAAATGCAGAGGCGTGAGGCGGAAGTAGAAAAAGAATCAAAAGGTTTATTTAAACTATATACACTATATACAGGGCAAAACAAAAGACAAAAAAAAAAACCAAAGAGTATAATCCAAAAGAAAAGCAAAGTGCAAAAATTCAAAAGCTAAGAAGATCAAAAAACACAGTACAAAGGAAACTGGAGATAAACATAACAGCACAAAGACTCCGTGACAAGAGGACTGAACTCAGGGGTATAAATAGACAAACTAATTAAGGACACAGGTGAAGATAATTAGGCAATTAACACAAACACAAGACACAGGAACAGTGGCGGCCTCTAGAGGCCAAAATAAACACGACATGAAAAGGAAATAACAGCGGCCTCTAGATGCCAAAACAGTCCTAGTCCTAACAGGACCCCCCCCTCTAGGAGCGTCTCCTGACGTTCCCAGGGCGATCCGGATGGGCTGAATGGAAGTCCCGACATAGTTCTTTATCAAGGACATCCCGAGCAGGAACCCAGCAGCGCTCCTCAGGACCATAGCCCTCCCAGTCCACCAGATATTGCAACCCGCCGCGGACCCGGCGGGAGTCAAGCAGGCGATTCACAGTGAACACAGTCTGCCCCTGGAAGATGCGGGGGGGTGGGGGGTTCCTAGGGGCAGGGGCATACGTAGACGTCAGTACGGGCCGTAACAGGGAAACATGGAAAGTGGGGTTGATCCTCAGAGTCCGGGGCAACTGGAGCCGGTAGGAGACAGGGTTCACCCTGCGCACCACCTTAAAGGGGCCAATGTAGCGAGGAGCAAGCTTGCGGTTCTCCACCCGCAGTGGAAGGTCCTTAGTGGACAGCCAAACACGCTGCCCAGGGCGGAAAGCGTGTGCAGGTCTTCTATGGCGGTTGGCCTGAGTCTGGTTGGTTCTGGAGGTCTGTATGAGGGTCTTCCTGACCTTGCTCCAGGTCTTGCGACACCGTCTCACATATTGGTTGACCGAGGGCACCCCCGCGTCCTCCTCCTGGTCCGGGAACAGAGGTGGCTGGAACCCGAATTGGCACTGGAATGGCGACAGCTTGGTGGCCGATGACTGCAGGGTGTTGTGGGCGTACTCCGCCCATGGCAGCCAGGTGCTCCACGATGTCGGGTTATCCATAGCCAGGCCTCGCAGGGTGGTTTCCAGGTCCTGGTTGAGCCTCTCCGTCTGACCATTGGACTGTGGGTGAAACCCAGAGGAGAGGCTGGCAGTGGCTCCGATGACCTTGCAGAACCCGTGCCACACTCGGGAGGAGAACTGGGGCCCTCGGTCTGAGACGATGTCCTGTGGAAGACCAAAGACTCGGAAGACATGATTAAACAAAAGTTTCGCAGTTTCAAGAGCAGAGGGGAGTTTGCACAGTGGTATGAAGCGGCAGGCCTTGGAGAATCTGTCAACTAAGACCAAAATGACCGTGTTACCTTGTGACTCAGGGAGACCCGTGATAAAGTCGACTGCCACGTGGGACCAGGGACGCCGGGGAATGGTCAGAGGATGCAGGAGACCCTGGGGACGCTGTCGTGGGTTCTTGGTTCTGGTGCAAACCTCACAGGACAGGACAAATGACCTTACTTCCTTCTCCATGTTAGGCCACCAGAAGCGTCTTTTCAGGAAGTCCAGGGTCCTCCGAGCTCCCGGGTGGGCGGTGAGAGGGGAAGAGTGACCCCACTGGAGAACCTTGGCCCGGGCTTGATGTGGGACGTACAAGAGGCCTGGTGGCCCCGTCCCAGGACCGGGGTCCTGGCGTTGGGCTCGTCGGACAGCCTCCTCAATACCCCAGCGGACAGGGGCCACAATCCGGGACACAGGGATAATAGGCCCGACTTCATTCTCCCTGTTAGTGGCAGAGAACAGTCTGGACAGTGCGTCAGGTTTGGTGTTCTTGGAGCCGGGGCGGTATGAGAGGGTGAAGTCAAACCGACTGAAAAACAGGGCCCACCTAGCCTGTCGAGGGTTCAGTCTCTTGGCTTGCTGGAGGTACTCCAGGTTCTTGTGGTCAGTCCAAACCAGGAATGGATGTTGTGCTCCCTCCAGCCAGTGCCTCCACTCCTCAAGGGCCAGTTTGACCGCTAGCAGTTCTCGATCCCCCACATCGTACCGGGACTCAGCAGGACTCAGGCGGTGGGAGAAGTAAGCGCAGGGGTGCAGCTTTCCTTCCGAACGTTGAGAGAGCACCGCGCCGACACCACTGTCCGAGGCGTCCACCTCCACGATGAATGGTTGGGAGGTGTCCGGGAGAACCAGAATGGGTGCCGTGCAGAAGCGGTCCTTGAGGTCTTTGAACGCCTTTTCTGCCTGAGGAGACCAGCCATAATATCCACCTGTCCCTTTGGTGAGGTCTGACATGGGTGCTGCCACAGAACTGAAGTTCCTGATGAACTTGCGGTAGAAGTTAGCGAATCCTAAGAACCGCTGAACCTCCTTAACGGACTTGGGAGTAGGCCAATCCCGGACGGCCAGGGTCTTGGCAGGGTCCATTTGGAGTTGGCCTGTCCGTACAATAAATCCCAGAAAGGAGACCTCGGGAACATGAAATTCGCATTTCTGGGCCTTGGCGAACAGATTGTTCTGTAGCAGCCTCTGGAGAACCTGGCGGACATGGTGGCGGTGCTCCTGCACGGTCTTGGAAAAGATAAGGATGTCGTCGAGGTAGACAAAAACGTATAGGTTAATCATGTCCCTTAAGACGTCGTTGATTAGGGCCTGAAAAACAGCTGGTGCGTTGGTGAGTCCGAAGGGCATCACCTGGTATTCGTAGTGCCCAGACGGGGTGTTAAAGGCAGTCTTCCACTCGTCTCCCTGTCGGATACGGATGAGGTGGTATGCGTTCCGTAGGTCCAACTTGGTGAAGACGGTGGCGCCTTGGAGCAGGTCGAAAGCTGTGGACATCAGCGGAAGGGGATATCGGTTGCGCACAGTGATCTTATTCAGGCCCCTGTAATCAATACATGGTCGGAGCCCCCCATCCTTCTTGCCGACAAAGAAGAAGCCGGCTCCAGCAGGTGAAGTGGAGGGTCGAATAAACCCAGAGACCAGGGCATCTTTGAGGTATTCCTCCATGGCCTTGCGTTCTGGCTGAGAGAGTGAAAACAGTCTGCCACGAGGAGGGGTAGTCCCAGGGAGCAAGTCGATGGCACAGTCGTAGGCCCGGTGCGGAGGAAGAACGGCGGCCCTGCTCTTGCTGAATACCTCCTTGAGATCCCAGTACTCTGTGGGAACTTGAGATAACTCGGTGAGATCAGGGGGCTCGGCAGGAGACACAGGAGAGCTAGAGAGCAGACAAGAGGCATGGCATGCAGGGCCCCATTCCACAACCTGGCTTGTTACCCAGTCTATGCGAGGGTTGTGGCGAGTAAGCCAAGGAAGGCCTAGAATAACTGGGAACTCAGGTGAAGGAATCAGGTGCAGGGATATTTCTTCCTTGTGACCTTGAGACTGGAGGAAAACTGGAGAAGTAACTTGGGTGACTCTTCCATCACCTAACGCTTGGCCATCGAGGGCAGACACAGACAGTGGGACTTCAAGAGGTGCAGTCGGAATATTGATGCTTTGGGCGAAGTGAATATCCATAAAGTTCCCAGCCGCCCCTGAGTCTATCAAAGCTTGACAAGAGTGGACAGACTCACCCCAGGAGATGGAGACCGGGATGTAGATTCCTTGGCCAGGGAGTCCGGGAGAGAGGGTAGGCCCCGTCACAACCCTCCCTCGGCTGGACGGGGCGGTCCTTTTCCCAAGAGTTCGGGACATGATGCTCGGAAGTGACCAGGCTTGCCACAGTAGATGCAGCACTTGTCCCTCCTTCTGCGCTCCCTCTCAGATGCGGAGAGGCGAGTACGACCCACTTGCATGGGTTCTGGACAGTCACTGAAGGAGGTAGACGGTCTCCAGGTAGAGGTAGGGAGGCTGGGGGGGCTCAAGGCTTGGTGGCGTTCTCTCATCCTGTTGTCCAGACGAATAGCATGTGAGATGAGGGTTTCGAGGTCACTTGGGCATCCAATAGAGGCCAGACCGTCCTTGATGGGGTCAGACAGACCATGGTGGAAGGCTGACACCAGGGCAGTCTCGTTCCATCCACTTACTGCTGCGAGTGTTCGGAACGAGATGGCGTAATCTGCGACGCTTCCTCCTTGCCGGATGGACATGAGCTTTCGGGCTGCGTCGGTACTGATGTCTGCCTGATCGAAGACCCGAAGCATCTCTTCAGAAAACAGCTGGAAATCAAAGCACTCAGGTCCCTGTCTTTGCCAGATAGCAGTAGCCCAGGCTCGCGCCTTACCAGCTAATAAGGTGATCACAAAGGCAATCTTGCGGCGATCCGTAGTGTAGGTGGTAGGCTGAAGCTCAAAGGTGAGTTGACACTGGGTAAGGAACTCTCGGCACTCACTGTGCTTGCCGTCATACCTCTGTGGTGCAGGAAGGCTGGGTTCGCGAGGTGAAGAAGGCAGCATTGCAGGAGGCACTGGAGCAGGAGTGGGAGCTGGATCAGGAGCAGGAACTGGATCAGGAGCAGGAGATGCAGGCAGAGATGTCAGCTGTGCCAGGGTTTTCCCAATTTGCTGAAGCAGTTCCTCATGGCGAGCGAGGGCCTCACGTTGGCTGGTGAGCGTACGTCCATGAGCGTCCATGGTCGCTCCGAAGCGTGTCAAAGCTGCCATAATTCCCTGAAGGTTGGCCGGGTAGACAGTTGAAGCAGCCTCTGCTGAGTCGGTCATGACGGAGTCTTTCTGTTAGGGTTTTGCTGGGATTCGAACCTGGTTCGTTGGTGTGATAATCCAGCAAACCCCCACTAGGCAACCAGGGGGATGACTCAAATGCAGAGGCGTGAGGCGGAAGTAGAAAAAGAATCAAAAGGTTTATTTAAACTATATACACTATATACAGGGCAAAACAAAAGACAAAAAAAAAAAAACAAAGAGTATAATCCAAAAGAAAAGCAAAGTGCAAAAATTCAAAAGCTAAGAAGATCAAAAAACACAGTACAAAGGAAACTGGAGATAAACATAACAGCACAAAGACTCCGTGACAAGAGGACTGAACTCAGGGGTATAAATAGACAAACTAATTAAGGACACAGGTGAAGATAATTAGGCAATTAACACAAACACAAGACACAGGAACAGTGGCGGCCTCTAGAGGCCAAAATAAACACGACATGAAAAGGAAATAACAGCGGCCTCTAGAGGCCAAAACAGTCCTAGTCCTAACAGTTTTCAGGTTCAAAGTCACCCACTGGAATATTTCCAGTCCTCAAAAAATCAAAACACAGGTTCCAAACAGGTTTTCATATTCCAAAAGGCCACTCATAGATCAGAATAACCTCCACAGGCAAAAGTCCAGGAACAGATATAAGCAGAAGCAAGGTCAGCTGCTCATAATACACCTATAATAGTAGACAGGGACATAAATGAGGGGCGGAGCAGACACCCAAAAGCACATGGTACTTAAAAACAAACACCAGCACTACAGCAGCCACCCACGACAACCAAAATTACTAAGAGTTATACTTTTTATATTATTGTCTGTAAACATGTGACTACCATCTTATTACAGCTCCAACATCGTTTTAAAAAGAGAAAGTGTTAATACTCACATTCACTCAGCAACCGCTCAGCTGTATTCGTCCGTGCTTGCGCTGACTGGTTGTTAGCATAATTAGCATGCTTGGAGGAAAAGTGCCGTTTGATGTTATATTCCTTTAAAACTGCAACGGTTTCTTTGCAAATAAGGCATACAGCCTTTGATCGGACTTCAGCAAAAAAATATTTAGTTGTCCATTCTTTATTGAACACCCTGCACTCACTGTCCACTTTTCTTTTTTTAGGACCACTCATTGTAAAGTTTTATCCTGTGTTCTCGAGATCATCAGTGGCACGGGTGCCAGAATGACTTCCATGGCACGCGCTGCACCACTCTGCAAATGTAATCTCGCGTGAATACGACTGACTGGAAAGACGGATCTCTAGAACACCTGTCTACGTGATAACACTGACGCTTATAGTTTATAGATCTGCTCAATCGCGTTTATATGATTGTCTTCCGCGGGCCGGATTAAAAACGCCAACGGGCCGGATGTGGCCCGCGGGCCGTAGTTTGCCCACCTCTGATCTAGACGCTAGATTGTTATGGAATCAATTTTGTGCCAAAATGTTCATACAATACTTTTGAAATATCAAACAAAAACGACAAATCAAAATACAAAAAAAAAATAATTTTTTTATACTGGCAAACAAATTATTCGTGTAATCGTGCAAAATATCAGTCTATTACTCTTCAGAAACCTTTTATTTTTGTTCCGCGTCTTTCTCAGTTTTGTTTGACGTAATTTATTTTGGTTGCGATTCCAGCTTTCTCGTTTGCGCTCCCTGACTTTTTGCTTGCAGTTTTGGCACAAACTTCACGTGTGGGTGGGCTGTCCAGGAATGCATTCCCATTGGCTAACTTGTGTTTGACTGACAGCTACGCTCAGCCATTCCCCCGGAGGCTGTTGTGGCCATTTCCTACTCTGATTCTGGCGGACTGTTTGACGAGTGACCGATCCATTGACGGTAAACAAGGATCGAGTGGACTTCAGTGGCGACTATGATATTGAATTGCTTTTGGGTGTCTGCTCCGCCCCTCATTTATATCCCTGTCTGCTATTATAGGTGTATTATGAGCAGCTGACCTTGCTTCTGCTTATATCTGTTCCTGGACTTTTGCCTGTGGAGGTTATTCTGATCTATGAGTGGCCTTTTGGAATATGAAAACCTGTTTGGAACCTGTGTTTTGATTTTTTGAGGACTGGAAATACTCCAGTGAGTGACTTTGAACCTGAAAACCAGTTTGGAGTTTTTTGCTTTCTTGAGCTGTTTTGTTTGATTTTGTGGGCTGGATGGATCCAGTGCCAAACCACTGAACTGCAAACATGTTGGCATGGTGTGGTACCCAAACTGTTGAACTGCAAACATGTTGGCATGGTGTGGTGCCTCTCCTACTAATGGTGGTTGGTTGTACTGGCAGGCTGGAAGTGGATGGTTAAAAAAAAAAAAACACTCAGGTGTAAATCTACGAGTTCAGTGAAATGTACAAAAATGATATGTACTGATATGTAATTTAGTTCAATTTAATGATATGCAATTTAGTTGTATGTATAAAATGATACAAATATACAAATATACTGGCATCCTACTCATCCTGGCAGCTCAAAGATGTAATTTAAGAATTAAGTGTGCTACTTTTCTTACTGTCACGTGTGTGTGTGTGTGTGTGTGTGTGTGTGTGTGTGTGTGTGTGTGTGTGTGTGTGTATTACTTTTCTGGATGGATCCAGTGCCAATCTATTGAACTGCAAGCATTTTTCTGCTCTGCCTTTGTTGACTGAGAACTAAAATAAATGTCAATCTGATCTGCATTTGCGTCTCTGTCAGTGAAGGCCTTACAATAACACTAAAGCTTTTCCGGTTTATGTTCGATATGTATGAATTTGGTGTTGGCCCGGCCCGCCTGGCAAATTTCAAAAGTCAATGTGGCCCCTGAGCCAAAAAGTTTGCCCACCCCTGGTCTAGCCTACATTTCAGTCATTTCATAACTCCACTTTGTGCCACTTCAACCCTATGATACTCGATATGAACGCAACCTTGTAGACACATTTTCTTCTTCGGGAGAACGCATGATTATCACTTCAACGAAATTAGGATGAATGTTGTTTAAAAAAAAAAGGCCAGATTTTCTGCCTACACTTGATCCAAGTGGAAAATATGACTCATATCCTGCATTGTACAGTATACAGACAGAAGTGGCTAAAGAAGAAATGGACCATTTATTTCAAACATTTTTATAGCCAAAAAACTCACCTCCATGAGTTCTGGAAATGAAAAGAAATTAGACAAAGGCCATTTTCGTAGATATAAAAGCACTTTTTTTTTAAACACACATCACTGAGGATCCCTTTAAGCTTTCAAATTGTATTCCATCCTTTACTCAGACGTCAGATGTAACAATACACACAATATCGTTAAAGGTTTGCGGATAGCCGTCCTTAACACTCATATGTCCTTGTTGGGGGCAGCCATGGCCCCAAACGGTTGCTGGTTTGATTCCTGGGACCAGCAGGAACACCATGAGGGAAGCTGAGTGAATAAACAGCACTTTCCCCTCCTTCTGTATCATGGCTGAAGTGCTGTTGAGCAAAGCACCTATCCTCCAACTACTCCCTGGGCGCTGTAGCATAGCTGCTCACTGCTCTGAGGATGTGTGTGTGTTCACTGCCCCAGGTGGGTTAAATGCAGAGGAGGAATTTCACTGTGCTTGAGTGGGGCTTGCTTGCTGAGCGATGAACTCGCTAGTGTTAACCCTCTATCATGTTATTTGCTCTGTTGATAGTGGGCGGGGCTTGCTGAGCGATAAACAAGCTTTTTATCTGTCACCTATTAGCTAAAATGGGGCAGTCGAACAGTAACATTAGTCCAACACAGTGGCAGAGATGCTTTCACATAAAGGCAGCAACAGCCACCGTCAAATGGTGCAGATGGAGTCTTGTTCTCAGACTTGACTCAAAATTTTCTTTAATGACTTGACTCGGACTTGAGCATTGGGGACTCGAGGCTCAACTCAGACTAGAGGTTTAGTGACTCAACTACAACACTGGCTCTTAGTGTCCAATATTCTTGGGATTCCAAGAATTTTTCCATCCAAGATGGCGCCGCAGACGGCTGCCACGGGACTTTGCTCTCTCGTACTTTCTATGTTTTTGTGTAATTGTTGTGTTAATTCTTCTCCGTGCTTCACGGAATGCTGCACTGAGGTTTTTTTTTAATGCCTACACATTCCGGTCCTGATAGGAGTGAAATGTGTGGGTGTTTTTTCCTCTCATCTCTCATTTCTCAGCCTCTCCCTTCCTGACAAGCCTCTCTCCTGCTTTGCTTCTGCGGACTCGTCTTGTCTGAGAGACCCTTCCTGCACTGTTCTCCGAATCGAAATTATGGATTTGATCAACTGGTCACTTCACGCAATTGACACAATCTTCTCGACGAGAAGTCTGGGTTCGGGGGAACCTGCCTGTCCTGCCGGAACGCTTGCAGCCGGATACACCATGGATGCCTGGGAGAAGTGGTGTGTGGTGTGCTTGGCGATTCTTTCCATGGAGGACATTGAGGATATTTACCTATTCGGAACCATGATCACAGGACTTTTGCTGATTGGACTTGGCATTGCCCTGGTGTATCGAGGAAATCAGTTAACGGTGGCAGCTGTTCAAAGCCCCACAAAGCTGCCCGACATGATTGAGGCGGTGGGCAGAGCTGTCGGCACTCAGACTGTGGCTGTTCAGAACTTGAGTCGCAACATTGATAACATCATGGAGAAGTTGATTGCTTTGCAATGAGAAATGGATCATTTTGGTGGCCAGAATGGACAAGCAGGTTAAGCGAAAAAGGACATGTCTACCCATCTTAAGTCTAAACAAATTCCAATCTTATCTTGGCTCTCCCAGCCAGCACTGCCTTCAAGGCCATCGCTGTAGAAACGCGATTTTCCCCCTGGAGTTCACTGCAGTGAGACTCTCTCTGTATGTGTTTTTTTTTCCCTATACTTTCTTTCTGTCTGTACTATGAAAGCTAAGTCGAACCGGAGTCAAATTCCTCGTGTGTGTAACATACCTGGCAAAGTGCTTCTGATTCTGATTCATTGTTTCCTCAATACCTTTATTCTTCATGTCTTATGTTGATAGGGTTGTAATTTCTTCCATGTTCTCAGCGTCATGTGTTCCCAGGACCATATTGTAAGTTCTCAGTGTTCTAGGCTCATATGTTCTATATTCACATTGTCATGTGTTCTCAGTATTCCATATTCCCAGGGTTCTATGTTCTACACTCACCAGCCACTTTAATAGGAACTTGTTCTTGATTCTAAGATCCCTGTTCTTGGCTGCAGGAGTGGTCTTCTGTTTTCTGCTGCATGCTGAGATGCTTTTCTGCTCACCATGGTTGTAAAGAGTGATTATATGAGTTACTATATCCTTCCTGGCAAAAAAGCTCGAACCACCTCGAATCTGGCCATTTCCCTCTGACCCTCTCCTATCAACAAGGAGTTTGTTTCCACCCACAGAACTGTCGCTCACTCAACTCACTAGATGTTTTTTGTTTTTCGCATCATTCTCTCTGTGTAAACTCTAGAGACTGTTGTGTGTGAAAACCCCAAGAGATCAGCAGTTTCTGAAATACTCAAACCAGTCCATCTGGCTCAAACCACCACAGTGAAAGAAAGTCACACTTTGAGATCACAGTTTTTCCCATTCTGATGTTTGAAGTGAACATTAATTAACTGAAACTTTTGATTTGTATCTGCATGATTTTATGCATCGTGCTACTGCATAAACCAACACATAAAATATTCACATGGTCATGTGTTCTCAGTGTTCTATATTCCTAGAATGATATGTTTGAGGTGTCCCCAGGGTTTGTTGAATACCAGAACCTACATTCCTGTTATTTAACATCCCATTGTTACATATTCCTAGGTTTCTCAGGTGTCCTTGCCCTCAGGGTATAATGGATTCCTATGTTCTCAAGGGCCTCATTGTCAAGGTTCCTACATTTCCAGGTTTCTACGTTTTCACTATTGTATATTCCCATGACACGATATTTCTCGTGAATTATGTTTCAGGGCTCATGGTTTCTCAGAACCTATAATACTGGACTGCTACGTCCCCAGGTTCCTCAGTTTTCAATGTCCTATGTTCCGAGGATTTAAAGTTTTTATGTGTACAGAGCTCAATGCTCCCAAGAAATCTCGTGTTCTATGTTCCCAAGGAGTGTAAATATTACCCTTCCTCTGTGAAAGGACAATATTTTCTGTTCTAGATCTTGTGAAGGATCATGTCCTGATTGTCCAGTTGTAAGTTTTTGACTTTATTATGAGTTAAACCCATAATAATAATTAATCTCGAGGTTGATTCTTTTTTTGAACTTTATTTCATTTTATTATTTTATTTCTACTATTGTTTAATTCTTATTATTTTTCTTCCCCAATTATTTTATGTAATTTTATTTCCTATTGTTTACTGTTCTGCTTTTACTTCTGTAAAGCACATTGAACTGCCACTGTGTATGAAATGTGCTATATAAATAAACTTGCCTTGCCTTGCCTTTACGCTTGCTAACTACTAGCATAATCAAAAAATGCTTGGACCCTTAGCAGCATTATTGCCAGATGCAATTTATCACTTTAAAGCATGGGGGGAGATTTTGGCCTCTTTAAAAAAGCGCATGTAAAAGAAAATTGTGGCAAATTACTCAGTGCGATCCACTTAACCGGTTACCTTAAACAATCTTCAAGCTTTTTCCCTTCTGGAATTATCTCTGCTTTATCTCTGCTGTAGTGTTGTTATAGTCAAGTCAACTTAATCTGTGTATCGTGCTTCTAACAATAAAACAGTCAAGAAACTTCAACATAAAATGAGTAATAATCGTAACAGTAAATGGTATGCTGTGTAATGTCCTCTTTGAAAAAGGAAAGCTGTAAGCAGGTTGAGTGAGTCGGGCGGTTATCGTAGTAGTAGTAGTAGTAGTTGTGCTGTCCATCGATTCCGATGATGACTAAATCTTCCTCTGAATCATCGCTCTCCAAGTTGTTCTTTGATTGGACAGTCGCTGCCAAGAGTTAAGAGGAACATTCCTTTCTTTCAAGTTGCGTTTTACTGTATCTTTGAACTGGAGCTTGGGATGACCAACTCCTCTGGTACCATCTTCCAGTTGGGAGAAGAGGATGAGCTTTGGCAGTCTGTAGTTGGGCATTCTGTTAACATGACCAGTCCAACGAAGATTTATACTAATCAGAATGTCATACATGCTTGGCAGGGAGGTCCTTTCAAGAATGGTACTGTTAGAGACATAATGCCACCACTTTATGCCCAGGATTTGACGTAGTTGTCTCATCATGTATGCACTGAGTTTTTGGGCTGAGGCTTTGTTCATGAATTTGGATTTGCTTGCAAAATATTTGTAAGGCTACTCTGGGGTTTACAGGTTGCCAGGGCAGCCCTCTCCACCAGTTGAGAATGATATGAACTGGCAAGGTGAGACCAGGACAAGTTCAATATCTCAAATGGTCGCAGTGACTGGCCAGAAGAGAGGTGGGATTCACCAGTGCAACTGCCCTCGGAGGACGTCATGATCCTGTAGCTGTTGTGGCCAGGACTGATGCCGCAATGACAAACAGTCCTGCCAGGGGTCTCACCAAGAGAGTAAACATGCACACCGTAACCCCGGCAATGGGAGGGTTAGGGTGTGCTGACACTTGCCCAAGGTGAGTACCCAGACTAGTGGAGGGAAGGAGGCATCTTACTTCTCCATTCTAGACCAGCTCCAAGCTGGGTCTAACCACTGCCCAAAATCGGTTATTGTACGAGAGAATATATCATTAGTGTCATGGCCATAATAACTGTAAGAGTAAGAACAGATGTTCATGCTGATTTGGCTGTTTAGAAAATTGCTTTAGAGGTCCCAAGTTGAAAAAGAAAATGGAAATGAAAGGTCAGAGTTTGACTCTGTGGATCTGCTTGTGTGAGATTAAATCTAGGAGTGTGTTTTTAAATAAATCCTGAGGCTCGACACCTGAAAGCTAAAGCGCTTGTTCTTGACAAGCAATTGACCTTAACGTTAAACTGAGGCTGTAATGACCGCAAGGAAAGTTCAGGAGATATTACACTGACACCGGCGGTACTGCAGACGCGACAAACTAATGTTATTACGTAAAGCAAAAGGAAGAAAGAACAAATTAAAAGGAAAAGTGATGGAAAGAAAATGGAGAATGAAAAAGAGGATAGCAAGAAAGAACAAAGTCTGAAAACAATGGAAAGAAAGAAAGAAAGAAAGAAAAAAGAGCTAAAGAAAGAATAGAAAAAGAGAGAATAAGGAAAAAGAGGAATAAGAGAGATTTGCTCACTCTTTCTTTCATTCCTCTTTTTCTCTCTTTCTTTCTCTTTATTCTTTCTTTAGCTCTTTCTTTGCTATTCTTTATATTTTGTCTTTTTTCTTTTTGTTACTTTCTGCCTTAAGTTTGCTCACTATTTCAAAGACAGAAAGTAAGAAAAAGAAAGGAAAAGACAAAATAATGAAAAGTCGTGCAGAGCATGATACTTGCGAAAATCACAAAGAAACGGAAGTTATGGCCGATTAGGTGTTTTTACAAGATTTGACCTTGGTGACCTTGGCCCACCAAAAACTAAGGATGTCTGTGTGTGACTCTAGTGAGTTGTCCTGTGCATTTTGGTGAAGATTAGTCAAGAAAATGATGACGCTAGAGCACCAACAAACAAACGGACAGATCAACATCCTTGCAAAAATCTCTGATTCTCGCAAGTAAAAAAGTGTAGCAAAGAGCGAAAGAAAGAATAAAGAGGAAGAATGAATCGAGAAAAAGAGGAATGAGAGCTAGAAATAGTAAGAAAGAAAGAAAAAGAAATAAAAAGACAAAGTATAAAAGTATAGCAAAAGGAAAGAAAGAACGAAAGGAAGAAATAGTGAGCAAAGGAAAGAAGGATAGAAAGAAAGACAAAATCAAAGGAATAGCAAAGAAACGGCTACAGAAAGAATTGAGAAAGAAAGAATAAGGGAAAAGATGAATCAGAGAAATGTCTGCCCACTATTTCTTTTTCATTCTTCTTTTTCTCTATTCTTTCTTGAGCTCTTTCTTTACTAATCTTTATATTTTGTCTTTTCCTTTCTTACTTTCTTAGGTTTGCTCACTATTTCTAAGACAGAATGTAAGAAAAAGAAAGGAAACGACAAAATAAAAACTGTAGCAAAGAAAGAATAAAGAGAAAGAAAGAATAGAGAAAAAGAAGAACGAGAGCTAGAAATAGAGTAAGAAAGAAGAAAGAAAAAAATAAAGTATAAAAGTATAGCAAAGAAAGAAAGAAAAGGAATAGCAAAGAAAGAGCTCAAGAAAGAATAAGGGAAAAAGAGGAATAAGAGAAACGTTTGCCCACTATTTCTTTCTTTCATTACTCTTTTTTCTATTCTTTCCTTAGCTCTTTCTTTCCTATTTTTTATATTTTGTCTTTTCCTTTCTTTTTTTTTACTTTCGGTCTTGGAAATAGTGAGCAAACCTTAGACAGGAAGTAAGAAAAAGAAAGGAAAAGACAAAATTAAATGTGTAGCAAAGAAAGCACAAAATAAAAAATAAAGAGAAAGAAAATATACAGAAAAAGAGGAATGAAAGCTATAAAGAGTGAGCGAGAAAGGAAGAAAAAGGGGAAAAAAGACAGTATAAAAGTTTTTAGGAAAGAAAGAGAAGAGAAATGGGTTACACACACAAAGACCTGAACTTCTGTGTGTGAACTGTAATAATACCCACATGACATGAGCTAAAGAGCTAAAAGTGTGTAAAGTGAGGTTAGTTCTATTCAGCATTTGCTCTTGCCATTAGCTGGTCAGTTTTTATCCTGTAAAAATGCAATAAAAACAGGAGAATACTGATCCCAGAGGAACACGCACACGGGAAGAAGTATTCATCACTCGAGTCCAAATACAGTGTGAACAAGCAAGCAAGCGTCTGAAGGAGAACAGACACCTCCGCTCGAGCTCTTCCTTTAAAAAGGCACTCTTATTACATTCCCTGCTCTGCGATTGGAGCTGGAGATGGGACTGAATTGTTCTCATCTCATCTCATCTCATCTCATCTCATCTCATTATCTCTCACCGCTTTATCCTGTTCTACAGGGTCGCAGGCAAGCTGGAGCCTATCCCAGCTGACTACGGGCGAAAGGCGGGGTACACCCTGGACAAGTCGCCAGGTCATCACAGGGCTGACACTTATGGCCCTTTTCCACTACCCTTTTTCAGCTCACTTCAGCCCGACACGGCTCGCGTTTTGACTACCTCAGAACAGCACGACTCAGCTCGCTTCAGCCCTGCTCAGCCCCCAAAACTCACACGGTTTTGGAGTGGGGCTGAAGCGAGCCAAACCGAGCTGAGTGAGGCTGGGGGCGTGAGCAGACACTCCCCTGTGCACTGATTGGTGAGGAGGAGTGTCCTCACATGCCCACACACGCCCCGCGAGCACGCTGGGATCTGTAAACACCGCAAACCCGGAAGAAGAATAATTACGAATTACGAGAATTTCTGAAGCCTTATGCGCCTCGCCTCATCTATACGCTCTTGCCAGTATCTGTTGGCGTTGTCGGTGACAACAAGCCATAGCACCAAGACCAGCAACACTAACGACTCCATGTTTATTGTTTACTATCCGGGTCGTGAGACTACCGCTTAAAAGGTCACTGATGTCACTGTTTGCGCCGCCTAACGACATCACGTGACGTCCACCCACTTTCGCTAACTCCACCCAATGTGTCCACCCACTTCCAGCCAGCACGGTTCAGCACGGTTGTAGTCGAAATGTAGTCCAACAGTCCCGCTCAGCTCGACTCAGCACGGCACGGCTCAGCCGCGTTTGTAGTGGAAAAGCGGCAATAGACACAGACAACCATTCACACTCACATTCACACCTACGGTCAATTTAGAGTCACCAGTTAACCTAACCTGCATGTCTTTGGACTGTGGGGGAAACCGGAGCACCCAAAGGAAACAGACACAGGGGGGCTGAATTGTTATTCCACCAAATTGTGGATGGTAAACGGTTTGGCAAGAGAAATATGAACTGGGACATCCCTGTATTTTTCTGAGCTGAACTCAATTACTCAGAGGAACAGCAATCAGCGAGAAACGGAAAAAAAAAGAATCGAACAGAACTGAAAAGTGACCCGGTGGGTCAGATAAATCTCTGCAATGATTTCACTCCAAAAGGACTGCCTTTGAATCTGGAAAAAGCATCACGAAGCTGTTTTATAGAGAGAACACACACACGCACACACTGAGCTCAAGAAATTAGCTGATTTCTTTGCACAAATATTGAACCAGCATTTGCTCATCATGCTCAATTTATATCTCAACACAACACACAGTTCTTTTGCTAACTTTAAAAAACATCCTCACAGGATTTTTCCTCTCTGTGAAAGTAAGTTTAGTATTTAGCTAAACAACGCCTCAGAAAGTTTGAATGATTCACAGGAGAAAAGTGGAATTTGTTCTTAGCCTATTTACTGCAGATTTAGCAAGTTTACTACAGCATCATTCTAGTTCACAATTAATATAATGCTAGCTCATCTTTAAAGTGCATATTCTGGACCAATTTCATGTTTTTTTATATGAAAGTATGTCCCTTTACACACTCATCCAGAAGGGTAATTTTGCACAAGGCCATCTGTCTACAGCAGAAAAAAATAAAATAACAAAACGCGTCTGGAAGAATCCCAAGGGAGTCTGGAGCCAGATTCGTGACGTCACCTGCGGAAGCGCCAGCAGGCTGCAAGAGCTTTGCACGGTTTCAGTGCACAGCCTGTGTAGACCAAGCACTCCCATTTCTCTCTCATTGTCTGGTCTTTTGGAAAACGATGAGTACTAATCCCATCATGATTGGTGTTGCTACACCCTCCTACGATACATCTGTTAACCATTTTAATAATTACGCGATAACGTTGAAGAAATTTGCAGAAAACCACCAGGTCGTTTTCTCATAAACAAACCAGCGCTGACGTAGGATTCGGAGGGAGGCGTCCCACACGCGATGTCACGAAAATCAATGTTTGCCAGGAAATCCAAATGCCAAGTTTTTTCAGAGGCGGACCAATTCACCTCAAATGGCTTGATTTCAACTGAATTTTTCTGGTATTGCGCAAGGTAAAAAAATTGCACAAAATGCAAAATGTGACAGATATTTGACCAAAGTTTAATATAAAATAGGAGAATTACATTGATCTTGCTCCTGAATTTACCTGTGATATGCACTTTAAGTTTACCTCAGGATTAATAACCTATCTATCTATCTATCTATCTATCTATCTATCTATCTATCTATCTATCTATCTATCTATCTATCTATCTATCTATAATGCTAGTTTGTGGATATGGTTATCTATCATCATGCTAGCTCATGTTTTAGCCCATTTACAATAATGCTAGTTTGTCAGTTAGTCTATTTAGCATAATGCAAGTATAGTGTTTACTTAACTATGCAATTAGCCTGTTTATTATAATGCTAGCTCATGCATTAGCCTGTTTACTCAAATTATTTTAAGGTTAGCCTTTAATAAAAGCACTATAATTACTGCAATGCCTGTTTGTAATTTATCATCAGTTCACTGTCCTGAACTTTTTTTTTTTTTTGTCCAAACTTAGATAGCAAACATTTTCCTTAAAGCGAACAACCTGGCATTTTAGGGTTATTTCAGGTTGCCAGTGCCCTCAGTCTATTTTATTAAAACTTGTTATGAAAAATATTGATCCAAAAAAAAGTAAATTGCGCTAATAAGGGGTAATAAAGAGACTGTTGTGTTGTTGTCCTGCTAGTTCATGGCTAAGCCTGTGTATTATGATGTAAGATAGAGTGGGGTAATACGCCCCCGTGGGGTAATACGCCCCCGGCCTGTTTTACCCAAAATAACCACCAGGTGGCGCAAAGTTACATTTCTATTGTTGCTATGGACTGGCTTGACAACGGGGATATACAAATATCCACTGTGGATCGCATATCAGCAACGCAGCGGAGAGAAATCAAATTTCATGGTAAGTGATATAATTTTCAGATATCAGTAAAACTGTATTTAGATAGCTGCTATTTCGTCAGATATCACAGCTGTGTATGTGGTATGAGTAGACAAGTCAGTACGTTAAAAAAATACATTAGGTATAAAAAGTTGAATCACATTTTGAAAGTAAGACCCTTTTTTGTAAAAGTGTAGTCTGTGGGGTAAAACGCCCCCTTAATGGCGGGGTAAATGGCCCCCAGGGGGCATCATTTCCTTTTATCATAATTACTGTATTTCATACATTTCTGAATAGCAGATACATAGTTTTTAATAACATCTCGCTTACCTGGTTGAGTAAAGCAAGTAATTTGAACTTAATATTAAAAATAATTGAAATAAAAAAAAAAATTTGAAATTAAAATGCGAAATATAATAAAATAATGCATCTATTCATTAATTCAGGGATATTTTCTTGTTTCTTTCACATTATAGGCTTAAGTAAACACTTTTGCTATCCAAACAGCTTTTTTTGAGTGAGGGGGCCTATTGCCCCACCTCAGGGGGCCTTTTACCCCACTGGGGGGGGGGGGGGGGGGGGGGGGGGTAAAAGGCCCCCTTGGCACAATGTTTGTTTTTGTTAAAAAAAAAATTAAGTATTAACTTTAGGCAAACTTTAGGTGGCATTATTGTTCATGTCACTGTTATCAAAAACTATGATTAAAACTAAACACATGGTTCATTTCAACTTGGAGAAAAACTGAATTTTCCTTAAGGGGGGCTTTTCCCCCCACTCTACTCTAATGGCGAGACTGTTTACTTTAATCCTGGCACACATTAATTTAGCCTACTGTTTACTATAATTCCAGCTTGTGGGATAACGCGTCTTTCCTGGATTGCTAGCCTGTATTTCTTTGATGCTAGTTTGTGGTTAGACTGTTTATTCTGATGCTAGCACATGGGTTAGCCTGTTTATTATCCTGTTAGCTTGTCAGTTATTCTGTTTATTATAGTTCAAGCTTGTGGGTTAGCATGTTTGCTCTATCGCTGGTTTGTAGAGTGATACTTTGTGGTCAGCTTGTTTACTAAGGTGGCTGAGTAACTGAAAGAAAAAAAAATGGCTAATGCTGATTCAAACAAATTTAAAATAAAAATGAATTAAATCAATTATGATTTTTAGAAACGATCTGAAAAAATTTCCAGAGGTTTCAAGTCTGGAAGTAGAGATTTTTTATTTTTTATTTTTTTTAAATCACAGATGGAAAGTTCTCAGACAAAAAAAAATAAAATAAAATCTGAGAATGCTAACTTTAGCCACAGGCTTCCTCTGTGCTCACTCATAAATTATTTCAAATTTTTTTCATTTGCAATTTCAGTGCTGATCTGTCTCTTACCATCTGATCAAGTTTTTTTTTTTTCCGACCTACCTTCTATAATAAAAAAAAGCTTTTACACCACTCATGCTGGATTTGAATTATTCATGAGGAGCAATATGAATAAATGAGAAGTGACCGTTCGTTTATACACCTGCTGATAAAACGTGAACTCACGATACAGATTAAAGGCATTGTCTTTTTTATGAACCAATAACACTATCATTAAAATACCTACACACGCACTCTGACACACACACAGAGCAATCAGGTTTCAATTTTCCTTCATGTTATGCAAATGAGACCTTAAAAGCTTTTCAAGGGCACAGCGTTAATTATGCAAGCTATCATTAATTGGAGAAATAATAATTAACAGAAATCAGTTTGATCACAGTGACACATAATTTTACTGAAAGCAGAACAATATGTGCTGAGCAAAAGTTCCTCTGATATGTTAATATCAGAAATATGTATCAGTGCTGTGGTACGTTTCATTTTATAGCACAGTGTTGTTAAATTCTCACTTCTGATTGGTCAGAAGTTGTTGAGCAGTAACCGCTAATTCACAGGGACTTGTATGGAGGAAGGGTTGCATAATCTAAGTTCAGTTTAAAAAAAAAAAAACGTGTTGTTCTTTAACAAAGAAACATGTGTAATTGTTATTATTCTATCCACATTCACTGGATATGAGCAATCGTGCACTCTGATTGGCTACTCTACTACTAGGATATCAGCTTATATACTGTGAGTAGAGAAAAACAAAATGGCAGCTTTATCAAGTACTTAAAAGAAAAAGAAATAGTTAAAATAATATAGTTGGGTTTTTCCCCCCAATATCTCCAGTTCCACACTCCAGCCCAATCAATGGCGATAATGCACCTTTAAGTTGGTTTGCTAACCGCCAAAAAACCCTAAAGAAGAACAAAATGGCGGTGCATGTTGCTGAACCAACCAAGGACGAAATAAAAACTCTACTCAAAAACAAAACCCCAAAAAATACAAAAAAAGCAACGAATATGGAATAAAAGTATTTGATGGTAAGAACGTATTTTGTATATTTTTCAAGAATTATTATTATTATTGCATTTTTCACAAATTGCTCCTGTCATTTTGCCAGTTTGATTACATTCTAAGCGGAAATGATTTTGTTGGACGTTTTGTCTAAAGTTTTTATTTATCGAATTTGCAAAAATAAAAATGCTCTATTTCTCAAAATCCAGTGAATGTGGAGAGAATAAAACAGTTATTCCAGTCAATCTTGTCATACATGGCTTATAGACAACTCGGTGCTATACGCGCCTCGTCGGTCATTTATTTGTTACCTGACTGTGTTCATCTGTTCCGTGTTAGTCATTGATTAATTTGACGATAGCTCTATTCAGGAGGACATGTAAAGAAATTATTACGGACGTTCCAACTGATAAACTAATCCCATCCAAACATGGCTGTCGGATCTATGTGACATCAAAGTCTTCTGGTTAAAAGTCTAACGTCGTTCTTATCAAGAACTAACTTGTTTCATGGGACGATCAACACCATTAAATGTAAGTGTAAAATGGAGAAATATTATGTGTCATTCTTTAATAAATAATTTAAAAATAAAAACAATTGTATATTGCTGTTGTATAACAGAAAACTTGGAAATTTTGAAAAGAGATAATCAGTAACAGTAACTTGTCTTTTTTTATAACAGCTGTTATTTTTAGCTGTTTTATGCATTCAATACATACAGTGGGGCAAAAAAGTATTTAGTCAGTCACCAATTGTGCAAGTTCTCCCACTTAAAAAGATGAGAGAGGCCTGTAATTTTCATCATAGGTATACCTCAACTATGAGAGACAAAATGAGAAAAAAAAAATCCAGAAAATCACATTATCTGATTTTTAAAGAATTTATTTGCAAATTATGGTGGAAAATAAGTATTTGGTCAATAACAAAAGTTCATCTCAATACTTTTATATACCCTTTGTTGGCAATGACAGAGGTCAAACGTTTTCTGTAAGTCTTCACAAGGTTTTCACACACTGTTGCTGGTATTTTGGCCCATTCCTCCATGCAGATCTCCTCTAGAGTAGTGATGTTTTGGGGCTGTCACTGGGCAACACGGACTTTCAACTCCCTCCAAAGATTTTCTATGGGGTTGAGATCTGGAGACTGGCTAGGCCACTCCAGGACCTTGAAATGCTTCTTACGAAGCCACTCCTTCGTTGCCCGGGCGGTGTGTTTGGGATCATTGTCATGCTGAAAGACCCAGCCACGTTTCATCTTCAATGCCCTTGCTGATAGAAGGAGGTTTTCACTCAAAATCTCACGATACATGGCCCCATTCATTCTTTCCTTTACATGGATCAGTCGTCCTGGTCCCTTTGCAGAAAAACAGCCCCAAAGCATGATGTTTCCACCCCCATGCTTCACAGTAGGTATGGTGTTCTTTGGATGCAACTCAGCATTCTTTCTCCTCCAAACACGGCAAGTTGAGTTTTTACCAAAAAGTTCTATTTTGGTTTCATCTGACCATATGACATCCTTTTCTGGATCATCCAAATGCTCTCTAGCAAACTTCAGACGGGCCTGGACATGTACTGTAAAGCAAGGTGACTTCCGGTGGCGCAGCACTGTTGCGACCCGGGCATGAGAGCTCGTGTGATTATTTGTTTGTTTTGAGTTTTTTATCGTGTTTTAAGAGTGCTGTCTGTCAAGTTTGTCAAGTGTGAAAAGTCTGTAAGTTCATCTGCCAGGATGTGGAGGACGATTGTGTATGGACTTTTGGTGATCCTGATTATTACATCCCTTGTTTGGGCGGAATATGCCGACGGGATCAACAGGTCACCTGGAGGAAGCGAACAGGTGCTACGCTACGGAAGGGAATTGCTCTTAGCACTGCGACCAAGAGCTACCCCGACGGCTGGAATTTTAGAAAATGTCCCTGGCTATCTGGTTCGGCGGCGAGAGAGACAGAGGGCGCGTAAGCGGGGCAGAAGAGGAGGCATTCGGCAACGACTCCGGCGGAGATGCGACAGACCACCTTTGCCCTCAATCATCTTTAGTAACGCACGTTCACTAAGGAATAAATTGGATGAGCTACGCTTAAATGCCAGGATTTGTCATGAATATCGGGAGGCGTGCTTGATGGCATACATGGAGACTTGGTTCCAGGAGGATTTCCCAGATCAGCTGACCCAGGTACAGGGATTCACTAATGTCCGGTTGGACAGGGATGGTAGCTCAGGTAAAAGGAGGGGTGGTGGTGTCTGCGTCTACATCAGGGACTCCTGGTGCACAAATTATGCTGTTAAGGATAAAGTCTGCTCTCCCGATGTCGAACTACTGTGTTTAAGTTTAAGACCTTTTTATTTACCCAGGGATTATGGGAATATCTTTGTCTGTGTTGTATACATACCGCCGAGTGGTGATGCAGCGAAAGCTGCTTCTCGCATTGCAGACTGTGTTCACCAGCAATTACAAAACAAGCCTGATGCACCAATCTTCATTATGGGGGACTTTAATCATTGCAACCCGAACAGCGCACTACCTGGGTTTCAGCAATATGTTAAAAACAACACTCGAAAGGACAGATTACTGGACAAGTGTTTTGGTAATATAGAGAATGCATATGCTGCTAAAATCAGGCCTCCGCTCTCAAACTCTGATCATAATATCATTCACTTAATCCCCGTGTTTAAACCAGCTATTAAAAAAGGCAAACCAATCACTAAAACAGTCAGTGTGTGGGCGGACTCATATAAAGAGGAACTGAGTGGTTGTTTCTTTGCGACGGATTGGGACGTCTTCCACCAGGAGAACGACTTAGACTATAAAGTGGACGTGATTACGGATTACATCAATTTTTGCGTCGAGATGGTGGTGCCGAAGAAAACCATAAAAGTTTACCCCAATAATAAAGACTATGTTACCCCAGACATTAAGGACTGTATTAAGCGTAAACAACGCGCCTTTCGGAATAATGACGCATTAGAACTAAGGAGCGCCCAAAAAGAACTGAAATGGAAACTAAGGGAGGCACGGGAACAATATAGACTAAAGATTAAAGAAACTTTCCTAACAAAGGACATAAAAGAGATGTGGGACTGTATAAAGGACATGACAAACTTAAATAATAGGGCAATGACACTTAATGTGTGTAATGAAAAGGAGCGTGCCAATGAGTTAAATTTATTTTATAAAAGGTTTGATATTGTGGATGATGGGAACAGGGCAGTTAGACTATCATGTAATGTCAATGCTAACAATATAGTTATTGACACTTCTGCTGTTGTGAAGGCATTCAGGGCTTTGCATACGAGGAAAGCAAGTGGGCCAGATGGGGTTTCTCCATTAATCCTTCATGATTTTGCTCATGAACTTGCACCAGCTTGGGGCCCATTGTTCCAGCTCTCTGTAGACACATATTGTATACCCTCAGGTTGGAAGAAAGCGGTAATAATTCCTGTACCTAAGAAATCTTGTCCACGTGAGAATAATGATTTTAGACCTGTTGCATTAACATCACTGGTAATTGTAGCGCGTATCGAGTGTGGGTGGAGCACAGAGGACGGCAGGACAATGCTTTGAGGCAGATAAGTCTATTTTATTTTCCCAACTTTTCAGTCTAAGTACTTCCATATACACACACACACACACTTCGTCTGGTCCCGGGTTGTGCTCCCTCTCCTCTCTCTCTGCCTCCTTAAATAGGGAGCAGTTACTGGGAAAACACACACAAACACAGGTTAATTACCATCAGGTGTAGCGATTCTGCCACTCACCTTCCCTGGCTCCACCCTCCTGTCACAGACCGGCGCTTGACCACGCCCCCGCTGCCACATACCCCCACCGACCGACTCAGGCCGGGCGCTCGCCCGGCCCGCAGCCGACTCCCCCCCCCTTGACGGGAGAGGAAGTCCGCCACGACCATCGGCGCCCCCGGCCTGTGGACCACCTTGAAGTTGAAGGGTTGGAGTGCCAGATACCAACGGGTGATCCGCGCGTTGGCATCCTTCATGCGGTGGAGCCACTGGAGGGGCGCGTGGTCCGAACAGAGGGTGAAAGAGCGCCCCAGCAGGTAGTAACGGAGAGCGAGGACCGCCCACTTAATCGCCAGGCACTCTTTTTCAATTGTGCTGTAGCGCCCCTCACGCACTGACAGCTTCCGGCTGATGTATAGGACCGGGCGGTCCTCCCCCTCCACCTGCTGGGACAAAACGGCCCCCAGCCCTCTGTCCGACGCATCGGTCTGCAAAAAAAAAGGGAGAGAGAAGTCAGGGGAGTGTAAAAGTGGCCCCCCACACAGTGCAGCCTTTACCTCAGAGAAAGCCCGCTGGCACTGCTCCGTCCACTGGACCAGATCTGGCACCCCATTTTAGTGAGGTCAGTCAGCGGGCTGGTGACGTCCGAATAATTAGGTATAAAACTACGATAGTAGCAAGCCAGCCCCAGGAACTGTCTCACCCCCTTTTTGGTCTTGGGCCTCGGGCAGGCCGCAATCGCTGCTGTCTTATTAATTTGGGGACGCACCTGCCCATTGCCCAAGTGGAAGCCCAGATACCGTACTTCCAGCCGCCCAATCGCACACTTCTTCGAGTTGGCAGTGAGTCCCGCCCGCCTCAGCGACCTAAGGACGGCCCTCAGGTGTTGTAGGTGCCGCTGCCAATCATTACTATAAATGATGATATCGTCTAGGTAAGCGGCCGCATAGGTGGCGTGGGGCCGTAGGACCCAGTCCATCAGCCGCTGAAACGTAGCGAGCGCCCCAAACAACCCAAACGGAAGTGTGACGAACTGGTGTAAGCCGAACAGTGTGGAAAAGGCCGTTTTTTCCCGGGATAATGGAGTCAAGGGGATCTGCCAATATCCCTTCGTCAAATCCAGTGTCGAGTAAAAGCGAGCCGTGCCTAGTCGATCGAGCAGCTCATCAATACGAGGCATTGGGTACGCGTCGAATTTAGACACCGCGTTGACTTTTCTATAGTCCACACAGAACCGGACCGAGCCGTCGGCCTTGGGAACCAAGACCACCGGGCTGCTCCAGTCACTGTGGGACTCCTCGACGATGCCCATTTCGAGCATGGCCTGAAGTTCTTCCCGAACCACCTTTTTTTTGTGTTCGGGTAATCTATAAGGACGGCTCCGCACTACCACCCCCGGGGGCATCTCAATGTGGTGTTCTATGAGGTTAGTGCGACCGGGCAGGGGTGAGAACACATCCGAAAACTCGGCCTGCAACTGGGCGACCTCCGTGAGTTGGGTCGGGGAGAGGTGGTCTCCACAGGGGACCGGAGAGGTACGTGATGCCAATGACCCTTTTTGGACCTCCGGCCCCAGCTCCGCCTTCTCCGGAACTACCGACACCAACGCCACGGGGACCTCCTCGTTCCAGAGTTTCAGCAGATTGAGGTGGTAGATCTGTAATGCCCCCTCCCTGTCCGTTCGCCTAACCTCATAGTCGACGTCCCCGACTCGCCGTGTGACCTCAAAGGGTCCTTGCCACTTGGCGATTAATTTGGAGCTCGACGTGGGCAACAGGACGAGTACCTTATCTCCCGGAGTGAACTCTCTAAGGCGCGTGCCCTTGTTGTACAGGCAGGCTTGCCGTTCCTGGGCCTGCCGCAAATTCTCCTGAGTTAGGTGGGTGAGCGTGTGGAGTTTTGCGCGCAGATCCATAACATACTGAATTTCGTTTTTGCCCTGTGAAGGTCCCTCCTCCCAATTTTCCCGCAGTACATCTAAGATGCTGCACGGCTTACGCCCATATAATAATTCAAACGGGGAGAACCCCGTGGAGGCTTGGGGGACCTCTCGTACTGCAAACAACAAGGGTTCGAGCCACTTATCCCAGTTACGTGCGTCCTCACTTACGAATTTTTTGATAATATTCTTGAGGGTGCGATTGAACCGTTCAACTAAACCGTCCGTCTGTGGGTGATAAACGCTGGTGCAGATCGGTTTAATACCCAGTAGCCCATACAGTTCGCTCAGTGTTCGTGACATAAATGAGGTGCCTTGGTCAGTCAGAATCTCTTTCGGGATTCCAACCCGGGAGATGACGTGGAAGAGGGCCTCCGCAATACTGCGTGCTGAGATATTGCGAAGAGGCACCGCTTCCGGGTATCGCGTTGCATAGTCCACCAGAACCAATATAAAGCGGTACCCTCGTGTTGACCGATCTAATGGCCCGACGAGATCCATCCCAATTCTTTCGAACGGGGTCTCGATTAATGGTAGGGGGTGCAAGGGCGCTTTTGGAATGGCCACTGGATTTACTAACTGGCATTCGCGGCACGCCGTACACCACTTACGGACGTCGCCGCGAATCCCCGGCCAATAGAATCGGGCCATTATCCAGGCGAGTGTCTTATCCTGCCCGAGGTATCCAGCCATGGGATTAAAGTGAGCCGCCTGGAATACCAATTCCCGGCGGCTCTTTGGAATTAACAATTGGGTGACTCGCTCCTTCGTCTGAGTGTCCTGCATCACTCGGTATAACCTATCCTTCAAAATGGAAAAATAGGGGAAGGACGGGGTGGCGTTCGGCTGGAGCATCTGACCATCGATTACTCTCACTTGGTCAAACACGTGTCGCAGTCTCGTCTCGCGATTGTTCCAGTGGGAAATCCGCGAGGGATTCCCCAATAGAAAGAGGAGGGGCCGGTGGCTCCTCACTCTGTCGCGGAGATGACGTAGACGGCTCTGCGACCGCAGCTCCAGCCAAAGCGACACCGGGACCCTCCCCTGTCAACCGGCAGGACCCACTCTTTACTAGGCATGCCATTAAACCCCGAAATCCCGGCCAATCAGTCCCCAAGATCAAAGAGTGGGTAAGGCGAGGATTAACCGCCGCCTTCACTATCGATTTTTCCCCTCTGAAATGTATGTGGACCGACACCAACGGGTAGCTGTGAATATCCCCGTGCACACACAACACCTTCACCCCTTGTGCTCCCCCCAATGCCTCGTCTTGCACCAGGCTTTGGCGGATCAAGGTCTGATTGCAACCCAAATCCACCAACGCCTGATATGTAGCCCCTTGTACACTTACCGGTATGCGATACGCTCCGGCCCGATCAAGGGCAGCCTCTGGTGCGTCGGGGATCCGCACCACCACCCCCACTTCCATCGCTGCACACTGTTGCTGCAGGTGGCCCAGTTCCCCGCAGCGCCAGCAAACCGGCCCAGGCCTTCCCTCTGCAGCTGTGTTCTGGGGCTCACTCACCTGAGGGGGGGAGAGACAGACACAGAAGGGAGAAACAGGAGGGCACCACGGGTGCGGCGGGCCGGCTGGGGTGGAGCCGGCCCCCACCTCCGCGGTGGGGGAATGGGGCGAGGACGGGACACGGGAGGGGGGGGAGAAAGAGAGAGAGAAGATGATGTCGTCCGCTGTCCTGCCACCGGAACAGCCGCCAGATGATCCTCCGCCAGTCCCACGGCCTGATCCAGCGACGCCGGGCGGTGGCACTGGACCCACTCCGCAGTTCCGGCTGGTAAGCGGGCGATGAACTGTTCCAGCGCCACCTGGTCGATGATTCCCTCGGCGTCGCGATCTTCGGCCCTCAGCCACCACCAGCAGGCGTCCCGGAGCTGCTGGCCGAACGCGAACGGGCTGCCGACTTCCTCCATCCGCAGCGCGCGGAAGCGCTGGCGCTGCTGCTCCGGTGTGCGCCCCACGCGCTGGAGGATAGCCCGGCGAAGGTCGGCGTAGGCCAGCCTGTGGTCGGCGGGGAGCTGTAGTGCGGCCAGCTGCGCCTCTCCCGTCAGGAGGGGGAGGCGCGCGCTGCTCCATCGGCCACCCCGAGGCTTCGGCGACCTGCTCAAACAATGTGATGAAAGCCTCGGGGTTGTCCTGCGGGCCCATCTTGGTCAAGGTGAGGGGAGACGGGCCCGCGGCCGGGACGCTGGTGGACCCCGCCGACGCGAGGAGACGCCGGAACGCCTCTCGATCTTCCTGTTGGGCCAGCACCAGGGCTTCGAAGCGGCGCTCCTGCTCCTTTTGGAGCGTGACAAGTGCCTGGTGCTGGCTCTGCTGAGCCGTGGCGAGCCAAGTCCACGAACGGGGAGGATTCCATGGGGCTGCTGTGTTGGTGCTCCACCTTAATCCCGGGTTTCGGCACCACTGTAGCACGTATCGAGTGTGGGTGGAGCACAGAGGATGGCAGGACAATGCTTTGAGGCAGATAAGTCTATTTTATTTTCCCAACTTTTCAGTCTAAGTACTTCCATACACACACACACACACACACACACACTTCGTCTGGTCCCGGGTTGCGCTCCCTCTCCTCTCTCTCTGCCTCCTTAAATAGGGAGCGGTTACTGGGAAAACACACACAAACACAGGTTAATTACCGTCAGGTGTAGCGATTCTGCCACTCACCTTCCCTGGCTCCACCCTCCTGTCACAGACCGGCGCTTGACCACGCCCCCGCTGCCAAAGTAATGAAATCATTTGAGCGTATAATGCTGGGTGAGTTAAGAGCACAGGTCCAACATCTCCTTGACCCCTATCAGTTCGCTTATAAGGATAGGAGAAGCACTGATGATGCCTTATACACTACATCTCACCTCATACTCAAACACCTAGAAAACACAAGGGCATATGCTAGATTACTTTTTATGGATTTTAGTTCTGTGTTTAATACAATTGAGCCTCAAATTCTTTTAGAGAAGTTACAACGAATGGAAGTCAGCCCTGTAATGATAAAATGGTACCATGCATTTCTCACTGACAGAACACAACAAGTCAAAATTAATTCTACATTCTCTGACACACTGACAATCAACATTGGAGTCCCACAAGGCTGCGTGAGTTCTCCTCTGTTATTCACTTTATACACTAATGAATGTAGAAGTCAGTATATAAATAATTACATTATCAAGTTTTCAGATGACACAGTCATTCTTAGTCTGTTGACACAGGATTCTGATGCATCTGTCTATCAGTCAGAAATAGACAAGGTTGTGCTGTGGTGTGAGTCAAACAATTTGGTTTTAAATGTGAGCAAAACAAAAGAAATCATCTTTGACCCTAGATCCATAGGTAACCATAATTTGGTGACACTAAATGGGGAGGCAGTGGAGCAGGTATCCACATATAAATATTTAGGTGTTTTATTTGACTCTCAACTAAAATGGTGCCAGCATGTTGACTTTTTATGTTCAAGGATCAGTCAGCGTCTTCATTTTCTGAGGAGGTTGAGAATGTTTGACGCTGAGAAAGATATTATGATGGCCTTCTATAGGGCTTTCATTGAATCCATCATCAGATACGGCATCATAATATGGTTTGGGAACCTGTCTGTTAAACTGAAAGCTCAATTGCATACCCTTAGGCAGCTGGGCCATAGAAGGTTCACGCTGCACGCTGCATGCTGCACGCTACACGCTACACGCGTGTAAAGAAAAGTGGACAAACGTAGCATGACTTGCTCTGGGCCATAGAACGGCGTTCACGTTGCACGCTGCACACTTCACGCGTGAAGCGAGAAATGAACATGCACACTTTTTTCTAGGCGTGAAGATGGAAATTCCAGTCAATGCATGCGGTCACCGCCGCGCCAGCCAATCAGAACGGGTCTAGGGAGATAACTCTATGCTTTCAGGGGAAAACTTCAGAAAAAATATAATTGAATGGTATAATTGAAAAATAGTTCTTCATCGGGATTGTCAAGCAGATTATAGAATGTTCGGTGAAATTCACCACGGGTTTCTCTCAGAAGGAAGTGTTCTCGGCTCCAAATTCTGTTCCTTTTTCTCTTCCTCTGTCTCAGTAAAAGCAGAATGAGGCAATCGTCGTCATCCGAAGAGTCCATATTGTTGGTTACTCGGTCAAAGTAGAACAGACGCAACACGTGAACATCCAAGCATGAAGTTTAATGGCCCAGGGTCCGGTTCTTCACGTGAACGTGTAGCGTATAGCGTGCAGCATGCAGCGTGCAGCGTGAACCTTCTATGGCCCAGCTGCCTTATTAAGAGAGCTGGGAAAATTATGGGCATGCCCCCTCCCACATCATTGCAAGCTTTATTTGATGAAGCAGTAAGGAGACAGGGATTGAAAATCTCAGTGGATGAGGAACATATTTTGTATGGCGAATATGAAATGTTACCCTCAGGAAGGAGATATAGGCTCCCAAACTGTAAAACAAATAGTTTCAAACTCTCAATGGTTCCTTGGTCAATTAAACTACTTAATAGTAGGTCTTAGTGTGGTGCGAGTTGGGGGGATATTATTTTTAGGTTGTGGTGTAATTTTATGCAATCATTTTGTTTTATGTGTAATATTTATTATTATAATGATATCTCTCTGAGCAATGTTTGTGTTAAGTAGCTCAGGGAAATGGCAGTGTGCAATACCTATGGACTGTAATACAAGGGGCTGTCTGTTTGGGGGGGGGGGGTGTGGAGGCAGATGAACTAGGATGTATCTATGTTTGCGTGTTACTTGTTTAGTGTTACTTGTTTAGTTTTTAATTAGTTTAGTATGCTATATTTATGTTATATGGTTCTGTAAAATCACACTCTCTTGTTTGCCCAAAACAAATTTCTCTCAAGTAGAGATAATAAAGGCTCATCTATCTATCTATCTATCTATCTATCTATCTATCTATCTATCTATCTATCTATCTATTTACTGGCTTAAGCAGGGGGACACGTCTGGCACTGCAGGATTTGAGTCCCTGGTGGCGTAGTGTGTTACTGATGGTAGCCTTTGTTACTTTGGTCCCAGCTCTCTGCAGGTCATTCACTAGGTCCCCCCGTGTGGTTCTGGGATTTTTGCTCACCGTTCTTGTGATCATTTTGACCCCACGGGGTGAGATCTTGCGTGGAGCCCCAGATCGAGGGAGATTATCAGTGGTCTTGTATGTCTTCCATTTTCTAATAATTGCTCCCACAGTTGATTTCTTCACACCAAGCTGCTTACCTATTGCAGATTCAGTCTTCCCAGCCTGGTGCAGGTCTACAATTTTGTTTCTGATGTCCTTTGACAGGGCGGCACAGTGGTGTAGTGGTTAGCGCTGTCGCCTCACAGCAAGAGGGTCCTGGGTTCAAGCCCCGGGGCCGGCGAGGGCCTTTCTGTGTGAAGTTTGCATGTTCTCTGCGTGGGTTTCCTCCGGGTGCTCCGGTTTCCCCCACAGTCCAAAGACATGCAGGTTAGGTTAACTGGTGACTCTAAATTGACCGTAGGTGTGAATGGTTGTCTGTGTCTGTCAGCCCTGTGATGACCTGGCGACTTGTCCAGGGTGTACCCCGCCTTTCGCCCGTAGTCAGCTGGGATAGGCTCCAGGTTGCCTGCGACCCTGTAGAAGGATAAAGCGGCTAGAGATAATGAGATGAGATGTCCTTTGACAGCTCTTTGGTCTTGGCCATAGTGGAGTTTGGAGTGTGACTGTTTGAGGTTGTGGACAGGTGTCTTTTATACTGATAACGAGTTCAAACAGGTGCCATTAATACAGGTTAATAGTGGAGGACAGAGGAGCCTCTTAAAGAAGAAGTTACAGGTCTGTGAGAGCCAGAAATCTTGCTTGTTTGTAGGTGACCAAAATTTTACCAAGGAATTTACCAATTAATTCATTAAAAATCCTACAATGTGATTTCCTGGATTCTTTCCCCCCATTCTGTCTCTCATAGTTGAAGTGTACCTATGATGAAAATTACAGGCCTCTCTCATCTTTTTAAGTTGAACTTGCACAATTGGTGGCTGACTAAATACTTTTTTGCCCCACTGTATTACATAGAGGATCTTCAGGATATTGTGGGCTGAAATGAGCAATAAACACACACACACACACACACACACACACACACACACACGTGCCACAAGGAGTCACCGCAAGCACAAGGAACTTGTTAGCACTTTTATTTATTACAGCTGTATTCCTCTAAATCCTCCAGAGCACCTCTAAACATCATATAACAACTACACTGGGATAAAAACACTCAAAAATGATCAACCAATGAATCTTGAGCCATTTCTTTGTTTTTATACTTTTTTCCCCCAAATGAATTGTTAAGATTACAGGTTCAAAGGCACGAAAAGTGAGAATTTGCAAACTATGGTGAAAGAAAATCCTGCCCTGCAGCCTTAACACACGAAAACGAGATCAGATGCAATTTGTTATCCAAATATCACGCGTACCTGCAGCTCAAAGCGACAGGACAAAGGACATGAACAGGCAAACAAAGTGAAGATGACTGCGTTCAGTCTGCTACACACAGGAACACTGCGTTACCAAAGCAGTACATCAATGACAGAAAACAAAAAAGGCATAAATAAATGAACATTAAGTTAATATTTTTAAGCCAAGTCCAGTTCCAATCAACACAACATACATTCTTTCAGAACTTCAGCTCTATTTTGTTGTAAAGTCCAGATTTTGTTTCCAGTTCACATCTTGAAGATTAAATAAAAATATAAATACAAATAGGCTTCTTTCCCCCACTATTCCCTCTCCAGTTTGTTCACCCACCATTTCCCACCCACTAACCAGCTCTCTCTGTTGCTCATGTTGCATCATAGGGCAGCATAACGCACTCGATAGAACATGCTATCTGCCCTCTTCTGCATACATGAGCTCATAGACGCCCGCGATTCCCGAGTGTCCCCGTGACTGACATTATGTACATTCACATAGTGTAACATTCATGGATTAACTATCGTGTATCAGATTTGCTTATTGTCAAACAGATACACCAACATGCTCCTCATGTGCACACACACACACACACACACACAAACAATTATTAATGCAGATAATTAATGCTTTGCCTACACTTCATTCTAACTCCACTCAGCAACCAGATAGAATCTTTCCAGCACTTTTATTTTTTTTAAAAAGACAGTTTTTTGGGGGAAAGGGAAAAAAAAGCACACTCTTTTCCTTCTGGGGACCAGCCATATGTCCACAAAAGGACAAGAATATCTGACATTATTCTATCCACATTCACTGGATATGAGTAATCGCACGCTCTGATTGGCTACTCTACTACTAGGATATCAGCTCATATACCATGAGTAGAGAAAAACAAAATGGCAGAGCGTGTTGCTGAACCAACTGAGAACGAAATAAAAACTCTACTCGGAAACAAAACCACAAAAAAAAACCCAAAACAAAATATGGAATGAAAGTACCGTATTTTCTGGACTATAGAGCGCACCTGTATATAAGCCGCATCCGCTCTATTTTTAAAAAAAATTTTAAAAAAAGATATACAAGCCGCACCGGGCTATAAGCCGCAGATATCTATGTTGATATTTACTGCATGTACAGAATGATTTTGTACTGTAAATGTACATGTATGTACCTGAACAGATTCTTTCCGAACAGTGCCTTTTAACACGGCAGCAACTTTGCTGATTAAAACGGAACAGAACCAAGAGAAAATAACCGGTATTTATTTACCTTCATTTCTCCTGTGTTTGAAACCACAAGTCACTTTAATCATCTTCGCTGGATTTGAAAATAATTACCAGTTAGTAATTTGTCGTGCGTGTTCTATCTGCTAAAGATCTGCTAATTCTTCTTTGCATTGATTTTCCGTCTATCTTATTTTTGATTCTACTTCCGGTTAGAGCGCCCCTAGCGGTGGAAGAAAAATCCACAGAATAGCCGCACCTTTGTATAAGCCGCATGGTTCAAAACCTAGGAAAAAAGTAGCGGCTTATAGTCCAGAAAATACGGTATTTCATGGTAAGAACGTATCTTTTTTAAAATTTTTCAAGAATTATTATTGTATTTTTCACAAATTGCTCCTGTCGTTCCATCGGTTTGTTTACATTCTAAGTGGAAATGATTTTGTTGGACGTTTTGTATAAAGTTTTTATTTATCGCATTTGCAAAAATGCTCTGTTTCTCAAAATCCAGTGAATGTGGATAGAGTAAAAGTTATTCCACTCAATCTCATCATACATGGCTTATAGACAACGAGGTGCTACGCGCCTCTTCAGCTATCAGCTCATGTACGACTCGATTTCGTGGAATAACTGTTAAGTACAGACTTTATGAAGCTTGTCTGGCTCGCCCTCATGAGGAAAACCCACCCACACCTGCTTTATTAAATCAGGAATAATACAAAGAGTTGTAAAAATTTGTAATTCATGTTTGTGCAGAAATAAAACACACTTTTCAACACAGCCCGTAGCCTTGACAGCCTGAGCCACACCACTCGATAAACGCTTTTCATCACAACTGGTTTATCTTCTCACTCCCTCTGCTGTTACTGATACAATGACTTCTTTAATTGAAAATGAGATTATGGAGCTCAACAATATCAGCTGCAGCAAAGCAAGTATATGCAGATTTCTGTGAATTCATTTATTTATGGAAAAATGCATCATAGCTCAAGTACAAAACTAAAAAAAAAAGTGAACGTTGGGTGTTAAACACGTCTTCGCTGATGGAATAAATTTAGAGTACGTGTGTGTGCGTTGTTTGTAATGATGTTTGTCAGAGATGATCAACATCCAGGATCAAGAGGACAACAGGACGTGACCCATCTTTGCCCGTGCGCAGGCCAGAACGCAGAAATATCATGAGAAGGAATTAAGAAAAGCAATTATGATGCAGATGATTACACAGCTGGAACATGACATGGAGGTGGGTTTATATTGTGCAGTGCTACCATGTACACACCACAATCACAGTCGCTCTTTGCTAATGATACTTCTGAAAAAAAAAGTTGATTCATTCCACAAGAGTTGAAATGTGTGGCCTGTTTTCAGACTCATTCATCAGAGATGATCAGACGATATTCAGGATGAAAGAAGAACAAAAGAACAAAAAAAAAACAGATACGTGTTATCAGAGGTGAACAAAAGAAATGCAATTATGAAACAGGGCAAAGTGAATGGGGTTGAGATTATGCAGAAGGTGAGATGATCTCGGTATCTGTACAGGAACCTGCAATTTATACAAGCACAGGTTGTAGACAGGCTGATGAAGAAATGTGGAACGTTATGAAACACGATATTAAAGATAATATGGAAAAATGTGTGCAAACCAATATGCAATGAGTTTCATCTTATGAAAACAGACACGTTCTTTTATCCCAAGAAACAATGTCCATGTTATGTAAAAGGAAGAGTGACAGCACGTCTCGTGATGAAAAATGCATTCATAAATAACCCGGTAAATTGTAGGATATTCAACAAAACTCCTTTATTAATTTTCTTTATCTAGCTCGCAATGTTGGTGTCGGATTCGAGATGAGATGTCAGGGTGCAGAAACTTATGGATGCAGTTGCAGCGGCGAGCAGGTGCGCTGCAAACTGGCAGACAAATCCAAATCGTAGAACAAAAGGCGGTGTAGGGGACAGGCGATGGGTCGGTCGATCAGCAAACAGCGTGTCAGAGGTGTAGTGACAGTTCAGAGTCCAAAGTGTCAACAGGAAACAAAGGTCAAAGTCACTAAAGTCAGGAATGAGGAACAACGGCTTGGAATGATCAGGAAAATGTACACAGAATGATACTTCGCATTGGTTGTTTGAGGAAACCTAATGGTTAGAGAAACAGCTTTGGGACCGAAAGGTTGCTGGTTCAATTCCCTGGACTAGCAGGATTGGCTGAAGTGCCCTTGAGCAAGGCACCGAACCCCCAACTGCTCCCCAGGCTGCTTTGGGTATGTTATACGTCGCTCTGGATCAGAGCATCTGCTAAATACCTGTAATATAATGTTTGTGAGAGCGGCCCTTAAGTAGTGTTGGTTGATGAGATGGTTGGAACCCTGGAGAAGGAGGGTGCTGTGGTGCTTGGGAATTGTAGTCCATGGTGGCCATGTTTGGAGGCTGCAACAAACTCTGATCAGTGACACTGAGTCGAGTTGCCCAAAGTCTCAGTCAAGTCCTGAGTCCTAAGCTGGAGAGTCACATTATATGAGTTACATATTACAACCCCGATTCCAAAAAAGTTGGGACAAAGTACAAATTGTAAATAAAAACGGAATGCAATGATGTGGAAGTTTCAAAATTCCATATTTTATTCAGAATAGAACATAGATGACATATCAAATGTTTAAACTGAGAAAATGTATCATTTCAAGAGAAAAATTAGGTGATTTTAAATTTCATGACAACAACACATCTCAAAAAAGTTGGGACAAGGCCATGTTTCCCACTGTGAGACATCCCCTTTTCTCTTTACAACAGTCTGTAAACGTCTGGGGACTGAGGAGACAAGTTGCTCAAGTTTAGGGATAGGAATGTTAACCCATTCTTGTCTAATGTAGGATTCTAGTTGCTCAACTGTCTTAGGTCTTTTTTGTCGTATCTTCCGTTTTATGATGCGCCAAATGTTTTCTATGGGTGAAAGATCTGGACTGCAGGCTGGCCAGTTCAGTACCCGGACCCTTCTTCTACACAGCCATGATGCTGTAATTGATGCAGTATGTGGTTTGGCATTGTCATGTTGGAAAATGCAAGGTCTTCCCTGAAAGAGACGTCGTCTGGATGGGAGCATATGTTGCTCTAGAACCTGGATATACCTTTCAGCATTGATGGTGTCTTTCCAGATGTGTAAGCTACCCATGCCACACGCACTAATGCAACCCCATACCATCAGAGATGCAGGCTTCTGAACTGAGCGCTGATAACAAATTGGGTCGTCCTTCTCCTCTTTAGTCCGAATGACACGGCGTCCCTGATTTCCATAAAGAACTTCAAATTTTGATTCGTCTGACCACAGAACAGTTTTCCACTTTGCCACAGTCCATTTTAAATGAGCCTTGGCCCAGAGAAGACGTCTGCGCTTCTGGATCATGTTTAGATACGGCTTCTTCTTCGAACTATAGAGTTTTAGCTGGCAACGGCGGATGGCACGGTGAATTGTGTTCACAGATAATGTTCTCTGGAAATATTCCTGAGCCCATTTTGTGATTTCCAATACAGAAGCATGCCTGTATGTGATGCAGTGCCGTCTAAGGGCCCGAAGATCACGGGCACCCAGTATGGTTTTCCGGCCTTGACCCTTACGCACAGAGATTCTTCCAGATTCTCTGAATCTTTTGATGATATTATGCACTGTAGATGATGATATGTTCAAACTCTTTGCAATTTTACACTGTCGAACTCCTTTCTGATATTGCTCCACTATTTGTCGGCGCAGAATTAGGGGGATTGGTGATCCTCTTCCCATCTTTACTTCCGAGAGCCGCTGCCACTCCAAGATGCTCTTTTTATACCCAGTCATGTTAATGACCTATTGCCAATTGACCTAATGAGTTGCAATTTGGTCCTCCAGCTGTTCCTTTTTTGTACCTTTAACTTTTCCAGCCTCTTATTGCCCCTGTCCCAACTTTTTTGAGATGTGTTGCTGTCATGAAATTTCAAATGAGCCAATATCGTCTCGTCTCGTCTTCTTCCGCTTATCCAGGACCGGGTCGCGGAGGCAGCAGTCTAAGCATGGAAGCCCAAACTTCCCTTTCCCCAGACACCTCGGCCAGCTCCTCGGGAAGAACACCGAGGCGTTCCCAGGCCAGCCGAGAGACATAGTCCCTCCAGCGTGTCCAATATTTGGCATGAAATTTCAAAATGTCTCACTTTCGACATTTGATATGTTGTCTATGTTCTATTGTGAATACAATATCAGTTTTTGAGATTTGTAAATTATTGCATTCCGTTTTTATTTACAATTTGTACTTTGTCCCAACTTTTTTGGAATCGGAGTTGTAAAAACGACATACCTGTGCAGCTTACCTCACAAGTACCTGAGTCATGGCACAATGAATAAATCAAAAACGTTTCGATGTCCAAGTTGTATTCTAAGTCAGAAGCTTCGATTTCTGTATCAAAAGTCAGAAACTTTGTAGTCGGAGACAAATCAAAGTCATACAAGTAGAAGGTGGAGTCAAGGCAACAGTCAGAATCTTTTTTTTTCCTGTAACTTAGTCATGGTGAATTCCCACCCACCAGTCAGTTCACCCAATCACACGACGGCTACCAATCAGGAAGGGTGAAGTCTATTACTTCCTTCCTCCAAGGCATGTTCAATCAGCCAACCGCATCTTTACGAACTGTTCCTTATGCAACATCAGGAAGTGGTGTTTCAGAGGAAAGAGCTATCCGCCCTCTTCCGCATGCACGAGCTCAGAGAAGGCCAAGACTGGCTCAAGTCACTGCGATTGAGTCATAAGATTTGAAGTCTGAGTCGAGTTACAAATCGTAAGCTTTGAGGTATGGAGTCAATTTGAGAGTCATAAGTTTTGAAGTCCAAATTGACTCACCAGTCATGAACTTTGAAGTCTGTCAAGGCACGCTTCAAGTCACAGGTCTGAGATTTGAGTGTCACTGGTCATCCGACTAATCACTTTCATCCAATAATGAAAGATTTCCATCATGGTAGGTGTGGTCACTTCCAGGAAGACTCCGCCCACCATCCACAGGGCAAGTGGGCTCAGTGAATGTTTGAGGGCATAATATAGTTCATGAAAGAATGCTGAAATATTAAAGTGC
This sequence comes from Neoarius graeffei, assembly GCF_027579695.1. Classification (NCBI taxonomy): domain Eukaryota; kingdom Metazoa; phylum Chordata; class Actinopteri; order Siluriformes; family Ariidae; genus Neoarius; species Neoarius graeffei. The sequence goes on from NC_083592.1 coordinate 53,810,421, forward strand.
AGGAGTGCAGTGATAGTCGTTTTCATGTGGATGTGGCTTTGTCAGAAGTTGATGGAGACGTTTTGTAGCCGCAGGCTGTTTTTGAGGTTTTATATCATGTCAATATCGCAGCAAAATTCAGACCACAAATATCAAATATTGACATGAAGCATGACACAGAGACGAGCCATTTACTGCTTTCAGGAGTAAACTGCATTTATCTGTCACAGTCAGTGAGCTGTGGATGAACTCATTCACTCTCAATCTCTCTCTCTCCTCTTTGATTAAGTTGTCGCAAATGAAACAGATCTTCACCCACGGGACAGAGTCATCACTAGTTTCGGATTTGCATGTGTGAGCGAGTGTTCCTGAGCTAGTATACAGATCTGCGTGTTTGTGTTATCCGCTTTTAAATTCGCCTTATGAATGAATAAATATTCTAATTTATTTGTATATTGTATAAAAATGAACTGCAAACATCAGAGCACTCTTTTTTCTTCAAAAACAAGGGGATTTTTAAAGGAGTTGGTGTGTGTGTGTGTGTGTGTGAAGATTCCTGTGAGATTTTTAATTAGAATTTTTGCAAGGAGACTCCAGTGTCAGCTCTTTGTAAAGATAAAGCTGTAATATTTTCTGACTTTTTTTGTCTCAGCCTTTTGGCTGAAGCCTGTAGAGACACCTGTCTGTGTGTGTGTGTGTGTGTTTAACCGAGTTCGAGCGTGTTTACTGAATGTAATTGGCGTGCCAGCCTCAGGTAGTGGTGTGGCGTCACTGCGTATTGACTATGTAAGCACCACATTGCATAACCTCAGGCCATCCTTAAAAAAAAATCCGTTTCCTGTCCACCGGGTGAGCAAAAAAATTTTCGGGAGGGAGGGATTTTTTTTTTTTTATGGATGGATAAGAAATCGCAATGCTGTGTTTGCTTTTTCTTTCAGTACTTTTTTATTACAAAAGCAGACACATTTAATAAAATGACAGTTTAATCAACTGAAACTTGTACAAAAACTTTAAGTTAGCATTTTAAATGCTGACTGCAACATTTGCAAAACTTTTACAAAGGTACTTAAAATGTCCGACACACGGACTTTTTGTAGTTCTAAATCGAGCGTTAGGCCTAGTTCGGATGAAATTACACTATTAAAATGATCACTGAATGATTTGTTTTTCTGAATCTTTACTATTTTGTTGTTCGCTAGAATACCATTTTGCGATTTCACACTTAAGCAAATGTTTGAAAACTCCGGATCTCCTTCCTTCATGGTGGCGGACATTTTTTTGTGCCGCATGGCGCATGCGCAGAGCTGATTCAGTTCAGAGTGCGCGCGCACTCGGCGGAGGCAGTAGTGTGTCGGGGAGGGAACAGAAGCAGAGATGACGCTTATTTTGTCTCCGGTAAACCAGTCTTCTTTCATTCAATTACGTGCTGGCATCAAAAGACACCGTTGGTTGTAAATGAAACCAAACTGAGTGGTTGGAGTGTATTTTCATACACAAATGGAGAAATGTTCGCTGAGTGTGTAATTGTGTAGCCCCACTGCAGACCGTTGTCGTTGTTAATTCATAGCATGCTCAGCTGCGTGAATGTGTCATGCACCGAAAATAAGAGATTTACAAGCCAGGAACGCCTCATGATGCAATACGCAAGAAAAGAAAGAAGATTTACTGCCTTTTTACTTTGTATTTGAGTAAAGTGAATAAATAAATGGTCTGTGGAAAATACATTTAATCCTGGGAACTGCATGCACAGGAGTTTATTTTGTGTTTACTCCCCCCCGGCTGGCTACTTATTTGTCATGGCTGGCTAGTATGAGCCTTAGTGGAAAGCCCTGGGAATGCGTAAATGTCAAGTTCGATTTTAGATTTACAAACCCGAAAAAAATGTTGAAAAACTGGCGTTAAAAAAAAAAAAATTCAACCGCACAAATGGCACTCACCTGGCCGGTGGACCGGAAACAGAACATTTTTTAATAATGGCCTCAAGTCATCCTGTGATCCTCTGTAGCTGAGTGGTCTATGGTCTTGTCTAGGAAAGGAACAGGTTTTGCAGCGTTGGTTCGAATCCCGGTGTCGCTGTGTTTTTAAGCGGGATATTTTTTCTATTTATGCACCGTAGCTTCTATCTCCCAATCAGAAAAATGCTGAGCTCAGACCTGCACAGGTCTCTAGTTAACTTGTTAGTAACGTCAGTAGAAAGAAATAAAAGAGGCTTGTGAACAAATAACTGTTTTTATTCTATCCACATTCACTGGATATGAGCAATTGCATGCTCTGATTGGCTACTCTAATACGAGGCTATCAGCTCATATACTGTGAGTAGAGAAAAACAAAATAGTGGAGCGTGTTGCTGAACCAACCAAGGACGAAATAAAAACTACTCGAAAACAAATCCGCAAAAATAAAAAAAAGCAACAAAATATGGAATGAAAGTATTTCATGGTAAGAACATATCTTTTTTTAAAAACTTTCAAGAATTATTATTATTATTATCGCATTTTTCACAAATTGCTCCTGTCATTTCGCCGGTTTGTTTACATTCTTCATCTTTAAGCCTTAAAATCTGTTGAATTTTTTAGACTGGTTCAAAAGCTCAAAGAAGTTTGAAAATTACAGAACTGAAATGTCCGAGGAAGAATTAAATAAATGTCTAAAGCTGTTCTAGACCTCGGCACGACAGCAAGACGGCACTTTCTACAAAAAAACAAAACAAAACACGAAAATCAATTTGTGCCGTCATCGATAGGTTTTTAAGAAGTCCGCCTAAGCGGAAATGATTTTGTCGGATGTTTTGTCCAAAGTTTTTATTTATCGAATTTGCAAAAAATAAAAATGTTCTGTTTCTCAAAATCTAGTGAATGTGGATAGAATAAAAGAGTTACTCCACTCAATCTCGCTGTACATGGATTATAGCTATCAGCTCATGTACGACTTGATTTCGTGGAATAATTGTTAAATAGCTGCGATAAACTTGTTTCGTGGACGTTCTACATGCATTAAACGTAACTAGAAACAGATCATGTTAGCAAATCGGTGTTGTAGGAAAGAAACGAAACACTTCTTTGTGTCTGGTCGGAGTTTTATCGCATCGCTCCTGTGGAGGACGGCCCCATGAGGACGGTTGAGGGTTACACCTGGAGGACGCTCTGGACTCTTACAGTAATGCTTTTATGGCTGAGGACTACAGTTGACTTGCTAACTTTAGGACTGCAGTTGTCATGAACAGTTTTGCACTCAAGTTTCCATCAATGAAGAGTTTATAACATCAACGAAACTGACTTCATGTTAAAACTGTTAATGTTATAGTCAGGCTGTCTGTTGTTGCCCAAATGAGGATGGGTTCCGTTTTGAGTCTGGTTCCTCTCGAGGTTTCTTCCTCATGTCGTCTGAGGGAGTTTTTCCTTGCCACCGTCGCCACAGGCTTGCTCATTGGGGATAGATTAGGGACAAAATTAGCTCATGTTTTAAGTCGTTCAAATTCTGTAAAGCTGCTTTGCGACAATGTTTATTGTTAAAAGCGCTGTACAAATAAACTTGACTTGACTTCGTTTTGTCATTTTCATTACTTTCGTCATTTATTCCTTCCTTATTATATGTGGAGTACAAAGATATCAACAGCAGCAGATATTAGCAGCTGGTGTTAACTTCGGTCCTTACAACGTCATGAGTGCAGTGCGATGTACCACTTAGCGACATCCCTTCTTCACGGCTCTTTTGGTTCATGTCTCTGTGTTGACGCAGCACAACTCAAGGTTGTGAAAGAGAGCCAGTGAAAGAACAAGACATTAGCAGATTAGCTTGTCCTCACTGACAGGACGCGTGCTGTTCGAACAGTACCAAAGGGCAAGGTTTGTGTCAGGGACAGAAGCTTTATGAGTTATAACATGAAGAAGGTCACCTTAACGCTTGAGGATTTGTAAAGGAACTCGGCAGAAGATCTGAGAGGGACGCTCGATGGATTACGAGCTGATGTTTACTCAATGAATTTTAAACGCTGTTTCAGCTCATGGTGTGAATCTAGGCCTCAGCAACGAGTTCTCATTTTTAGCATAATAGAGCAAAATTGTCAATTTTCTGATTTTTTTTCTTTGTATGGTTTCTTTTTTAAAATCATTTTCTAATCTTGTTTTCTATTTTTCCCACTGCGACACTAACTACAGAGTACAGTATTTGTTTGTTGTTTATGTTGACGTAGATTTTCTATTTCTTACCTAAGATTCATGTAAACATCCACCATATTAAACATTTTCATTGAAAGTTACAATGAAAGAAAAAAAAGCATGATTAGTCAACAGTATGGTATAGCATAGTATAGTATACAAACAGCAACATTTATTCAGACAGCTCTACTATTCACTAAAGAAGATTTTAAAAAAGAAGTATTGTGATGTTATCAGGACTAAAACGGTGCAGCTGAAGCGTTTGATTGTTTTGAGGAACCGGTTCAGGTTCCTGGTTAACAATGCTTTCAGAAGCACATGTCTGAATGAACCAGACGTGGTGTCATCTTACAGTCTATAGCTGCATCTGCGCATTGATATTAGTACAGCAGCAGACTTTCCCAAATTGCAATCGCGACCCCATGTGATTTACAAATGAGGTTTCGCAGTTTAGTGCTTTGTTTATACAACCCTGATTCCAAAAAAGTTGGGACAAAGTACAAATTGTAAATAAAAACGGAATGCAATGATGTGGAAGTTTCAAAATTCCATATTTTATTCAGAATAGAACATAGATGACATATCAAATGTTTAAACTGAGAAAATGTATCATTTAAAGAGAAAAATGAGGTGATTTTAAATTTCATGACAACAACACATCTCAAAAAAGTTGGGACAAGGCCATGTTTACCACTGTGAGACATCCCCTTTTCTCTTTACAACAGTCTGTAAACGTCTGGGGACTGAGGAGACAAGTTGCTCAAGTTTAGGGATAGAAATGTTAACCCATTCTTGTCTAATGTAGGATTCTAGTTGCTCAACTGTCTTAGGTCTTTTTTGTCGTATCTTCCGTTTTATGATGCGCCAAATGTTTTCTATGGGTGAAAGATCTGGACTGCAGGCTGGCCAGTTCAGTACCCGGACCCTTCTTCTACACAGCCATGATGCTGTAATTGATGCAGTATGTGGTTTGGCATTGTCATGTTGGAAAATGCAAGGTCTTCCCTGAAAGAGACGTCGTCTGGATGGGAGCATATGTTGCTCTAGAACCTGGATATACCTTTCAGCATTGATGGTGTCTTTCCAGATGTGTAAGCTGCCCATGCCACACGCACTAATGCAACCCCATACCATCAGAGATGCAGGCTTCTGAACTGAGCGCTGATAACAACTTGGGTCGTCCTTCTCCTCTTTAGTCCGAATGACACGGCGTCCCTGATTTCCATAAAGAACTTCACATTTTGATTCGTCTGACCACAGAACAGTTTTCCACTTTGCCACAGTCCATTTTAAATGAGCCTTGGCCCAGAGAAGACGTCTGCGCTTCTGGATCATGTTTAGATACGGCTTCTTCTTTGAACTATAGAGTTTTAGCTGGCAACGGCGGATGGCATGGTGAATTGTGTTCACAGATAATGTTCTCTGGAAATATTCCTGAGCCCATTTTGTGATTTCCAATACAGAAGCATGCCTGTATGTGATGCAGTGCCGTCTAAGGGCCCGAAGATCACGGGCACCCAGTATGGTTTTCCGGCCTTGACCCTTACGCACAGAGATTCTTCCAGATTCTCTGAATCTTTTGATGATATTATGCACTGTAGATGATGATATGTTCAAACTCTTTGCAATTTTACACTGTCGAACTCCTTTCTGATATTGCTCCACTATTTGTCGGCGCAGAATTAGGGGGATTGATGATCCTCTTCCCATCTTTACTTCTGAGAGCCGCTGCCACTCCAAGATGCTCTTTTTATACCCAGTCATGTTAATGACCTATTGCCATTGTGAAAGTCCAAATTGGTGCTTATTTCCACGGGAAGATGACGAAACGTCATTCAGACCAATTTGGTTTGTTTGCATGTGTGAACGCGGACCACACGCAGTCTGTATGCTACAATGTAACAATTTTACTGCCTGGTGCGGACCAAATAATCGAACTAGCGGTGTGAAAGCGCCCTGAGTTTAGCAAAACAACAAAGGACAAATATCTCCCTCCCCTAGTTCATCGACAACATCATGTGACTCTGAATCAGTCAGTGGAACAACAACAAAACACAAACAGGAAACTATGACAACTATGATCGCCTTTGCAAGGTTAGGTTTGGAGGTGCTTATGTTGCTTATATGATCAAATATTCAAAATTTTACAATTTCCAAATTCCTAAATCTGGGAAAAATGTACCGTATTTAGGCTCTAGTCTACTCTGCCACCAAGACGTCTCGTTCTTCTTGTTACTAATCTTTACACCAGAATTACCATTAACCCCTTCAGTGCCCTTGGACGAGTCACGTATGTCATGAAATCTTTTACCGCTGTGCCTTATGACGTACGCTACTCATCATAAACACCTCCTTTTATATACCTTACATGGCACATTACTTTTACTTCACACGCCTCTCGATCGCGTGTTCTATTCACGGTTGGGTCATACCAAAGACCATCATAAAAATGGTACCCAGTTACTTGGACCCTTGGTGTACATTGTGTTTTCAAGTACTAGTAATTCATGTTTATGGACAGGTTCTCATTGACAAGACCTGTTGTCTTGTTTTTTGTGGGTTTTTTGGATGTTTTTGAAGTTGTTTTTGATTACTAAAGTTATTTTTACTCTACAACAGTGTTTTTTTTGTGATTTTTCTATACAAATATTAAAAATATGAAGTTCTTCTCAGTTTATGAGCTGGAATAGAATAATTTCAAGGTTTGTTTGGGGTGGAAAAAGGCCTAGAATAAGATTGGAGACTCTCCAGCTGCCAAAAGAAGAAGGTGGGATGGGACTTCCCAATCTGAAAGCATACTACTATGCAGCCCAGCTGAGGTATATGGTTGGATGGTGCAAACCAGATTACACTGCAAAGTGGAAAGAGTTGGAAACACAGCTTGGAGAATACCCAGTACAGAGTATTATAGGAGATGAAGACACATACAAGGTGATTAAAAACCAAATAAACCCAATAACGAAGTTTACACTAAAATTATGGTTCAGCATAATAAAAAAATACAAGATTCAAAAAGATGCTAATTCATTAAAATGGATAGCATATGATAGCAAATTCAAACCAGCTAGATATGATAAAGGGTTTAAGTGGTGGACAACCAAGGGAATCACAGCGTGGTGTGTGCTAGTGAAGAACGGGCAGCTGGAGAGTTTCCAAAATATGAAGGAAAAATTTGATTTGGATAAACAGGAATTCTATAGGTACCTACAACTTAGAGATTACTTTCTGAAAGAGATCAGGATGGACCCCTCCGGAGAAGTGCATGGTGTGATCCAACTCGTAATCAATATATACAAAGAAAACAAAATTAGAATTGTTTCCGGGTTATATAAAAAATTAATATCAAATAAGCACTCAACCAAATACATAAAAGAAAAATGGGAATCAGAATTTAAGATAAAAATCACAGAAGAAGAGTGGTTAAAGATGTGGAAGATACACCACACATCCACCAATTCACGGATCTGGAGGGAGTTCTCCTGGAAAAATCTGGTACGTTTTTTTATCTCACCCAAAGTCAAGAGTAAACAGGTGAACAAAAATATGCCTTGTTGGAGAGGCTGTGGAGTAATGAATGTGGATCACTCGCACGTTTTCTGGAAATGTGATAAAATCAGATTGTTTTGGAAAATGGTACACGATGCATTGTTGCAAATTCTTGGATATAAGATTCCAATGACTTGTACAGTATTGTATTTGTGTAACCTATGTGAAGAAAATATTAGACCGAAAGATAGATACCTGGTAAAAATATTACTAACAGCAGCTAAGAAAGCCATCACGAAGAAATGGGGAAGGGAAGACACCCCCACTCAAGATCAATGGACTCACCTGGTTGAGGAAATATACACAATGGAAAAAATGATACACCGCCTGAGGCTACAGGAAGCCCAATTCAAAGAGAAATGGAAGAGATGGACAATATTTATCACTGAACAACGACAAAACTAAAAAACTTGATTAAGGAAAAGAAAAAAGAATATGGACAGATTATACGTAAAGAGACTCCCATTTGTTGTATTTCTGAACGTGTTCTTACTTGTTGTAATTTATTATTGAGTTGTTCCTCCTTTGTAAAGAAAAATTTTCAATAAAAATTAAAGTGGAAAAAAAAAAAATGAAGTTCTGAACAAGTTAGAGATAGATTATCAAAATATCCCAATTCTGACCTATTTTTGTCCTATATGCCCGGCACATTACGATTAATTATGGGTGGCAGCCAAGGGGTTAAAATATAATTCAAATGTGAAGGAAGCTATTGAAGAAAAACTGTTTCAGATATTTGACCTTGCTACAACCTTGAACATGTTAACCTTGATCAATTCCCAAGTCTAATCAGTTCCACTGTTGGTTACGGTGATAATTCCAAATAAATCCTACAAACATTCAACTATTTGCGCTTAAAAACTCGCAGTCAGTAGCAGAGGCATACAAATGTAATGTGTCAAGTTGTCAAGGTTTGGGAAAATCTTAATATGTTGAGAATTTGGGATTGTTATATAAAAGGGTTTTTTTTTTTTTTTTTTTTGGACAAACCTGTGATTCAAATCCCTAAAAAATAAACGGAGCTGTTGATTGGGGCAGAGTGAACCCAAACCATATTCATACAGCATAACAGCCACTGGTTTTTCCTTTAATTTGTCACCTGTGTGTATCTTTCCTATTAATTTTACAGTAGTTAATGAATTTCTCATAATAATAATAATAATAATCCATCCATCATCTGTAGCCACTTATCCTGTTCTACAGGGTTGCAGGCAAGCTGGAGCCTATCCCAGCTGACTGCGGGCGAGAGGCGGGGTACACCCTGGACAAGTCGCCAGGTCATCACAGGGCTGACACAGAGACAAAAAACCATTCACACTCAATTTAGAGTCACCAGTTAACCTAACTTGCATGTCTTTGGACTGTGGGGGAAACCGGAGCACCCGGAGGAAACCCATGCGGACACAGGGAGAACATGCAAACTCCGCACAGAAAGGCCCTCGCTGGCCGCTGGGCTCGAACTCAGGACCTTCTTGCTGTGAGATGACAGTGCTAACTACTACACCACCGTGCTGCCCTAATAATAATAATCATCATCATCACCACCCAGGACTTAAAGGTGTGAAAATATGTCAACTTTTCACATCTGTATTTTTTTAAAGCAATATTTTGGTGTAAAAACTTCTCACATATATATTTCATGTCAGTAAGTAATATATCCAAATGAATTCATTTTGTAATTAAAGATGTCAAACAGAACCTTGTAACTCCAAGGTCTTGATGTGTTAGTATTTTCTCTAGTTGCCTAATTTCTATCCGGCTGAGGAATTGAAAGTTTACTGCTTGGTTCAGATACATTTATAGCAAAACCTGATGAATTTATGGGTCTCGTTACTTTATGCCTGGACTGACACTATGTGAATTTCTTCTCTTTTTCCGTACCATCCGGAGAAGCTTCTCAGCTTGATCAACTCCTGGGATTACCTTCTTTTCCACCAGCACCTTTTTTTTTGGTTGCATGGCATTTGCTAGTGAAAGCAGTAGTTCATTCTAGTCCGCAGTTTGTTTGGGGAAAGGCTGCCGAAATTTGCATGGAGCTTCACCGTGTCACGAATATAAGGGAGTCACTATGACAACAGGAGTTTCCAAAAGCTGAGCCAAAGAAACTGAAAGTTTGGCTCATCCAGTACATACACAGGCTTTTAGAAAAGCCTTCCAGGAGGAGTTCCTTCTGTCTGTCCTTCATCTGCTTTGTCAGTTAAACTTCCTGTTAATGAGGTATATCCATTTGGGTATCAATCGGGAATATCTATCGGGATCACTGTTGATAACATGATATAACCAGACATGACACATGAAGACTGTTTCTCAATTAATGGGTACTAGGTTAATGGTAGCTCATTTGTCCGCATGATTATTAAACAGCCTCATAGCTCCAAGGCCCTTCGATCCTGATCTCCTGAGCCTGAGGTGCTGTAAAGGTTTTGAAGGTTACTTCTACCTTCAAAAAAGGGCCACAATGGAAAAGGGTATGCCCAAGCCTAACGATGCCATGGACATCCATGGGGGATGCCATGGACATCCATGGGGGATGCCATGGACATCCATGGGGGATGCCATGGACATCCATGGGGGATGCCATGGCCTAATGGTTAGAGAAGCAGCTTTGGGACCAAAAGGTTGCCGGTTCAATTCCCCGGACCATGGCTGACATGTCCTTGAGCAAGGCTCCTAACCCCCAACTGCTCCCCAGACTGCTCTGGGTATGCTGTATGTCACTCTGGACATACCGTACAGCATACCCAGAGTAGTTGGGGGGTTTTTTTTCTCTCCGTGCTTCCACGGAAGGCGGTCGCATTTTCTCTGCTCTCCCTCCTTTTTTTCCCTGCTTGTGCTTCTTTGTCTTGTCTCGTCTGCTGTACTTTTTGAAGAGACTCTCCCCACATTACTTTCTAAACTAAAAAAAAATCATGGAATTGATAAACTGGTCTCCTAATGAAATTGACACAGTTTTCTCGACGAGAAGCCTGGGTTCGGGGGAAGCCGCCTGTCCTGCCAGAACGTTTGCGGCTGGTTACGCGATGGATGCGTGGGAGCGGTGGCGAGTCGTGTGCCTGGCAATTCTTTCTGTGGAGGACATTGAAGATATCTACCTATTCGGAACCATGATTACAGGACTTTTGCTGATTGGATTAGGCATTGCCCTAGTCTGGTTAACACCAGACCATATCACAAGTGAAATATGGTCTGGAATCCGCCTATTGAATTTCTCGTAGGGGAGGTGTGGTTTACGATTCTCAACGGCCATTTATTGGACATTGCGAATGTCTATCATTTGGCGTATACGTAGCCCATGGCCAATCATGGCAGTTGTACCCGGTGACGTAGTTAGAGTGATGAAGAAGACAAAGAGGCGAAGAAAGACTGTAACGCCAAACGCTGTTCTTTTTTTAAAACAAACTTTCGCTCTAAACTATTCAGAACAGTGTCTAAAGCTTGATTGAAAGTTTGGTTCGTATCGCTCGCCGCCATGTTAAATGTGATCCGTAAACAGTCCCAAATAAACTACAAGCTTCCGTTTGTCGAGTAGTACGCGTCACCGTCTTTCCACCCCTCCCCACTCTCTGATTGGCTCCCTAACTCAGGCGAGCCTTTAGACCATAGTTTCCATGCTGTCTTTTCAGATCGGAACGATTGTGCAAAGCAGCATGGGATTTCCCAGGCTAGGCATTGCCCTGGTATATCAAGGAAATCAGACAACGGTGACAGCTGTTCAAAGCCCCACAAAGCTGCCTGATATGATTGAAGCGGTGGGCAAAGCTGTGGGCACTCAGACTGTGGCTATTCAGAACTTGAACCACAATATGCTTGGTATCTTGGAGAAGCTTTCGGCTTTGCAAGGAATAAGTTTTTCGGAGACCAATTTGAACAGAATGGAAGGAATGGACAGATATGGACGAGCGGTGTGGACGTGCAAAGACTGCGTCTGGAAAGACCAAACAATTTATATCTTATCGACATTCGGCTCCCTGAGACAGCACCGGCCTCGGTTAAGGCCATTGCTGAGACAACATTCCCCCCTGAAGGTCACTGCTGGGAGACGCTCTCGCATTCCTCGCATTCCTTCTCCAACTTTCCGCGGTCGCCATTTTCACCCCCAGTGTGACAAGCGGGTGCATGACCAGCGCCTTCATGGCTGCAGGAGCGGACGGCTGCTTGCTTGCGCTGGGTTACCTCTACCTCCTCCCCTCCCCCCTCCCCCCTTACCCCCCACCCCTGATTGCCCCCTCCTTTCCCCCCTTCCCCCCCCAAGTCCCGTGTTTTAAAGTGTACTTGTGTTATTGTGTGCTTATGTGCAGAGGTTTTTTAAATGTTCCCACACTGTACTCCTGACAGGAGCATAGTGGGGGGGTTCTTTTTTCCTCATCTCTCCTCATATTGTTATGATTGTGTTTCCTTTTCTTTTATCCCTGTCTTCCTGTCCTGTTCCCCCTCAGTAAGGACAGGTTGATGGTCAATTTCACTGGTACAGTGAGAATAAAGGGTTCATTCATTCACAAGATAAGATAAGATAAGATAAGATAAGATAAGATAAGATAAGATAAGATAAGATAAGATAAGATAAGAGCGTCTACTAAATGCCATTAATGTAATGTAATGCAATGTATCATCCATGGCTGGAGATCCAAGAGAGAAATAGGGCTTTTGCAGCTGATCGTGAGCATTTGTGAGCTAATGTATGAGGAACAGGGCAGATAGTACTTCCTCAGGGTGTGTTATGCTGCATTACCAGTTTGGTTGGCTTCACGTGTCTTCGAGGAAACACTTGTTAACCTTCACCCTCGTGGGTTGGTAGCTGGTGTATGAGGGGGAGAGCTGACTGGTGGGAGGGAACTGGAAGACCAAATAACGGACAAAATAGCAAAAAACATGCAGACTTGGGGTGTATTGTGATGGACTGCCTCAGACACAGTGATCCTGGAACAAACTCTGGATCCATCATAACCCTGACCAGGATAAAGCTCTTACTGATGAGTGGGAGAAGCCATGGCCTAATGGTTAGCAAAGCAGCTTTGGGACCTTAAGGTCACTCGGTTCCCTGGTCCGGCAGGAATGGCTGAAGTGCCCTTGAGAAAGGCAGCTAACCCACAAATGCTCTCCAGGCTGCTCTTGGTATGCCAGGGTGTAGTGGTTAGCATTGTCACCTCACAGCAAGAAGGTTCTGGGTTTGAGCCCAGCAGCCAACAGGGGCCTTTCTGTGTGGAGTTTGCATGTTCTCCCTGTGTCTGTGTGGGTTTCCTCCGGGTGCTCTGGTTTTCCCCACAGTTCAAAGATATGCGGTTAGGTTAATATGGGGCGGCCTGGGGCTGAACTGTCCTTGAGCAAGGCACCTAATCCCCAACTGCTCCCCCAACTGGGTGCTGTAGTATAGCTGCCCACTGCTCTGGGTATGTGTGTGTGCTCACTGTGTGCATGTGTGTGTTCAATGCTTCAGATGGGTTAAATGCAGAGGAGGAATTTCACTGTGCCTCTTCTTCTTCTTCTTCTTGTATGTGGCTCTGGAAAGATCATTTACTTTTCATACATTCACTTGTATTCTTGTAATTAAGATACCTTAATTAGCTCACTATTTCACAGCATGGCTCGAACATAAATGAGGCCACGCTAATTAACATGAAGTAATTTTGTTGTCCAATTTTGAAATGTGTACAACTAAGGACAATTTAATTGCATCTATTCTTGTGAGGACGGATCACACAATTAACCACATTAATATTAATTAACCCCTGATGTTTTTATTAGATCATTTACCTCAACCTTCAAAACAGAAAAAAACTCAACTCCCAATTTAACATTGTAAGCTTACAATCCAAGTGTTTAAACAATCCAGATCCTGCAAACTAGACGGATTTATCTATATTGAGGTAACTTCCTGTTTCTTCAGTTTGCCTTGGCACAGATTTTCTTGACAGCTTTAGATCTTCACTCCTGGCTGGCTCACCAAAAATTTTACATTTCTTCGATTTCTTTGAAAGGAATAATACACATATCACACTTCAGATTTGATGTGTATGTCAATGAATAATACAAAATAATACAAAAACTTTTGTGTCCCTGAGTAGTAGTAGTTGTTGGGTTTTTTCCTTGCCCTGTCAGTGTGCTGAAACTAAACACTTCTGACATCTTCTACTGTGACCTTCAAAACTCATTGGGAGCATAGCTCTCTGGCTTGCTTTCTTCTTTCTGGCTTAAAAGTGACCTTTTTTTAACATCAGCATCAGCATGAAAGTCACTGTCTTGACATCACTGACCGCCCAAATGTCTGTCTCCCTGTCATACTGTCTAACAAAATGACCCAAGATATCACCTTTAGGCTCCGTTGAGAAATTTTAATGTTAAGTACAATGTCATGTCTCAGAAATCCATAAACCAAAATGTAATATATTATAAAGAAAACATTAAAGGAACAAAGTGAAGTAAATGTAAAGCTATAGGAGGTTTCACAATATCACGTTTACTGCAGTTTTATAATCCAATTTGTGTGATATTGATTTTGTTCCTGATTGTGATTTTTTTTTCCATTTTTAAAAATTGCAGTGAACCATTTGATTGTCCACAATTGACATCCTAAACAAAGAAAGGAAAATGAGTTATTTTAGGACAAAGGATAGTAGGAGAGGGTGTAATAATATCATCAACTGTGCAGTTGAAAATTGTGTAAATCACATTAAGAAACTCAAAACACTCCATTTACCAAAACGGTGTTTAAGGAATTATGTCAGTATGTAAGGAATTGTGCTAATGTGAAAGGAATTCTGTCAATGTGGCAGGAATTATGTCAGCCTTTTAGGAATTGTCAGTGTGTAAGGAATTGTCAGTGTGTAAGGAATTGTCAGTGTGGCAGGAATTGTGTCGGTGTGAAAGGAACTATGTTAATGCATCAGGAATTTTGTCAGTGTGTCAGGAACTGTGTCAGTGTGTAAGGGATCGTCTCAGTGTGTTAGGAATTGTGTCAATGTGAAAGGAACTGTGTCAGTGTGTGAGGAACTGTGTCAGTGTGTAAGGAATTGTCAGGGTGTGAGGAACTGTGTTAATGTGAAAGGAACTGTGTCAGTGTGTAAGGAACTGTGTCAGTGTGTAAGGGATCATCTCAGTGTGTAGGGAACTGTGTCAATGTGAAAGGAACTGTGTCAGTGTGTGAGGAACTGTGTCAGTGTGTAAGGAATTGTCAGTGTGTGAGGAACTGTGTTAATGTGAAAGGAACTGTGTCAGTGTGTAAGGAACTGTGTTAATGTGAAAGGAATTGTCTGAGTGTGTAAGGAATTGTGTCAGTGTGTATGGAACTCTGTTAATGTGTGAGGAACTGTGTCCGTGTGTAAGGAATTGTCAGTGTATAAGGAACTGTGTCAGTGTGTAAGGAACTGTGTCAGTGTGTAAGGAATTGTCAGTGTGTGAGGAACTGTGTTAATGTGAAAGGAACTGTGTCAGTGTGTAAGGAACTGTGTCAGTGTGTAAGGGATCATCTCAGTGTGTAAGGAACTGTGTCAATGTGAAAGGAACTGTGTCAGTGTGTGAGGAACTGTGTCAGTGTGTAAGGAATTGTCAGTGTGTGAGGAACTGTGTTAATGTGAAAGGAACTGTGTCAGTGTGTAAGGAACTGTGTCAGTGTGTGAGGAACTGTGTCAGTGTGTAAGGGATCATCTCAGTGTGTAAGGAACTGTGTCAATGTGAAAGGAACTGTGTCAGTGTGTGAGGAACTGTGTCAGTGTGTAAGGAATTGTCAGTGTGTGAGGAACTGTGTTAATGTGAAAGGAACTGTGTCAGTGTGTAAGGAACTGTGTCAGTGTGTAAGGAACTGTGTCAGTGTGTAAGGGATCATCTCAGTGTGTAAGGAACTGTGTCAATGTGAAAGGAACTGTGTCAGTGTGTGAGGAACTGTGTCAGTGTGTAAGGAATTGTCAGTGTGTGAGGAACTGTGTTAATGTGAAAGGAACTGTGTCAGTGTGTAAGGAACTGTGTCAGTGTGTAAGGGATCATCTCAGTGTGTAAGGAACTGTGTCAATGTGAAAGGAACTGTGTCAGTGTGTGAGGAACTGTGTCAGTGTGTAAGGAATTGTCAGTGTGTGAGGAACTGTATTAATGTGAAAGGAACTGTGTCAGTGTGTGAGGAACTGTGTCAGTGTGTAAGGAATTGTCAGTGTGTGAGGAACTGCGTTAATGTGAAAGGAACTGTGTCAGTGTGTGAGGAACTGTGTCAGTGTGTAAGGGATCATCTCAGTGTGTAAGGAACTGTGTCAATGTGAAAGGAACTGTGTCAGTGTGTAAGGAATTGTCAGTGTGTGAGGAACTTCGTTAATGTGAAAGGAACTGTGTCAGTGTGTAAGGAATTGTCAGTGTGTGAGGAACTGCGTTAATGTGAAAGGAACTGTGTCAGTGTGTGAGGAACTGTGTTAATGTGAAAGGAATAGTCTCAGTGTGTAAGGAATTGTGGCAGTGTGTATGGAACTCTGTTAATGTGTGAGGAACTGTGTCCATGTGTAAGGAATTGTCAGTGTATAAGGAACTGTGTCAATGTGTAAGGAACTGTGTCAGTGTGTAAGGAATTGTGCTAATGTGGCAGGGATTGTGTAAGGAATTGTGTCAGTGTATAAGAAATCGTGTCAGTGTGTAAGGAATTGTGTTTTGGATGCATGGCATCACATCGTACAGGAATACCAGCAAACACGGAGCTGATCTTGGGTTGTTGTTGTTTTTTCCGCTATGCTTTGTGACGTACCTTTCTCATGATGCTTATCCAGGTGTGCTATCTACAGTACTGTTATATATCAGTGAGATGTTCTGTCTCCACTTTGATTACAGTGATCTGCAGGCAACCATTTTACAGATCACCGTGAATCAGTTCTCTGGATCTCTCCTGGGCTCGAAAAAAATTTCAAATTTCATCACACATTCCAAAATCTCAGTGTGAATACTCCAACAGCTAATAGTGGAGAGTTTTATAATCAACTGAAACATAAACATATGTTGTGGGATAAGCATCCAGATTTTTTTTCCCCCCCAAAAAATGAAGTTAGAAAATAAACATGCCTATTTTTGGAGATTCACCGGTATGTTGTTTGACCTCGCACTTTATCTGTAGCAGCCAAATCACACAAGCAGCTCAAACGGTTGATTTTCTGCCTCCAATGCTACAGTGAAGGAAAGCAACCTCCTCATCACCAGAGTTACATCAATCTTTATTTCAGCTGTATTACTGATAATTATAAATCTAAACGCAAAACTAGGCTAGGCTAACGAGTTACCAATGCTAGCTATGTTTGTCGCTATGGTTATGGTTATAGTGTGGCAAGAAAAGGCACTCCAGCCAACGCTCTTTCTACTGAAAGCACTTTAAGAGGTTTTTTTGCATTCATTATAAAAGAAAAAGTAACTTTTTCAAGGTGTTTCCCCTGATAACAGGCCACTGCTTTTCCATCTGCAGTGTGTGAATGTGAGATCTGAAAACTATTCCTGACTGTTTCCTGCATCTGAATAGAGTCGCTGATCTGTGGGTTTCAGTCGGAGCCGTCGTTTCAGCCATTACGCCCTGACATCTGGGTGTGTGTTCACTGCGGAGCTGGCTGCCTGAAATCTCCATGAAAAGCCAGAAGAAAAGGCTTTCAGTGACGGTAAGAAATGATCTCATCAGACGGAATAAATAGGGCTGACTTTTTAGATTTGAAAAGCAGCCCAACTTGTGTTTCATCAGTTCAGTGGTACACAATTTCCATCCTATATCACGGCAACCATTTTTGTTCTTGCTTTTTGTTTTATTTTTTAAAATAATATAGATATTTAGTTACCGTGGAGCTCCTGATGAGTTTATGAGCAAAATATTTATTTACAAGGGCACAAAATCACCCTGAATAGAATAATAATATTACAGCACCATGAATGAACCATCAAATTGTGTAGTGCTGTGTGTGTGTTTCATGTCAATAAATTGCTGCATTGTCTTGTGACATTATTGTGAGACCAATAATGAGATACGCATCGCAGTTACGATACATATTTATTCCTTTCTTTGACGCCGCATGCCATGCGCCAGAAACAACACCACCACATTTATTATGGTGTGACTCTGCTGGGTGCCTGGTGGACAGCAGTGAACCAGCGCTTTCACTTTACATCATTACTATAGAGTTACCATTCAATATTATCACACGTAAGAACTAATCGATATCTATATCGATCCGTAGTAGGTTTAGATTATCGAACACTAAGCAAAGACGCTCATAATTGCCATTGAACTGTACAATAATTACGTTTAGATGAGTGTACAGAGTAAAAAATCATTCAGGTAAAAAAAGCAGACAATGCAAAGATAATGTATGTTGCTCGCTATGAAAAAAAAAACCAGGAGGATAAAACCCTTCAGAGAAAAAAACCTACTGAAGAACATCCTCCTCAACCGAATGCAGCGTATGAGCTCTGAGGGTTCAAGCTGCGATCTTTATATTTCAAACTTAATATGTTAAACAGTCGTCTGGTTCCAACTGTCAACTATCCAACATGCGAGTGGACTAATAAAACTGTTTTAACTCGTTTTATATGAAACTGTTGTGAATATTTTCTGCAAATTGTGTTTGTAAATAATCCCACATTATTTTTAAAAAGCAAATTAAAAGTAAGTATGGGATAAAAACTCCTCTATCTGATGGAAATAAAGATACAAATTTTGCTGTACGGTGATCAGGGGTTTGAGATACGTTGCCTTGCACTTTTAATGATCTGGTTCCTTGTGGTGGTATAGTCGGACGTAGTTCGGACGTATGGTCGTTGTACGGTCGCAAAAGCCATCACAAATCGGGTCGATGCGTTATCATATTCTCTTAAGTATGGAGAAAGTGTTGATTAACCTTCTATAACGGCAGATCTGACAAGAAGGAGTCATCAAAGGTAAAGCTGTACCTTTAAACGATTGCTTATAGCTGCTAAAACGTAAGAGATAACAAGGACAAACATTTCACAATGTGGGGGGCTGCCATGCCGTAGCCATAGTAATCTTCCCCCTTTCACTGTACAGCATTGAACACACCAATGCCTGTACTCGACGCCATGTTCTATCTCCGCCCATTCTTCTGACTTCCTGTAATGGTATTGGATACAGAGATGATACCGGATACCAAATACAGTGACGTCACGACTGTGCTTAAAACCCGCGGCGAAATCGAAATTCTTTCGCTCTGGTGGTGGATTCCACGTGTGAAAGAGAAGCTGGTGCATCGGTGCTACAGAAGGACAGAGAACAAAGAACGAGCTATTGATACCGGACCGTTAGCCAAAGTTCAATGTATTTGACCTTCGCATAGTTGTAATAATAACTGAACCGGTTAGTTACTGCAGCCCACACAGTATTTCAAAGAGAAAAGGCGACCGGATCCCTTTTCCCTTTCTCAACATCGACAAACTATAAACAAGATTCCTTCCAGATCATCAGATGACTAACGTAACACCGAAGATCTTCAGCTGACGAGCTGTAAAAGTGAAAGGAACAGAACTGTTTTCTCCCTGGACCTGCGCTCTGCGCTGTCTTCGGATAACAGAAGGTGCACTTTGAATCGCCAAGCAAGAGCGATCTCAAGTAAGGCTGGCATCTGGGCAATTGTTAGTCTTAGTTGTGGCTAGTTAATGTGAAGAGTGTTGTTTATTTGAATTCATTCATGGTTTAAATGTACACATTTTGATTCACATGAAAATTGGTCTTAGACCGCGTGTGGTTTGATTTACTTTGTTTACTATCTGTATTTAGTTAGATCATGCATGCGTTCTCTCTCTCTCTCTTTAACTCCACTCCTCAACATTGGGATTTCAGGAGTAGCTAAGGGTTGAGTAGAAGTTTGGGTTTAAGGCCTAGCCGAGACTAGTTTAAACTACAGATTCCTTTGTCTCTCTTTCGCGCGCTCTCCCTGTGTTGACCATCCCCCTCTGGGCACGGCCTGGCACAAGGCTCGCGCATTCCATTCGCATTCCATATATACATACACACACACACACACACTCTCTCACACACACTCTTACACACACACACCTACTCATATATACACACACACACACACACACGCACATAAACACGTGATTTCCCTATCACATTTTAACATCCACTCGCCCCTACACTGTAACACTGGCATATAGCTTATTACTTCTGATCACCATTAGTGCCTTAATTATCATATACACTACTGATTCTTATTTGTATACATTGTATCACCATTTATATTGAAGTATTCCTTGGCTGCTATTGTTGCTATATCTGATCAGTATTAGTTTGCTAATTCATGTCAGCTATTTCAATAAATGGTATCTTTGGAATAAACTGTGTCCTGTTTATTGCTACAACATCCACTGAGTGCCAACCTCTGCCAAACAAGTATTCTAATTGCCTTCACCCATTTGGTTTTTATATGAATGTTATAGATCTAAACATATTACATTAAAGCTACAATACTCAATAAACTATAGCAACATCACCACCAAGTTATTCCAGTGATTTTAACAGTTTAGCTATAAACTATCAGACACTTGAATTAATGATTTAATGAATTTATGAGACTGATCCCTTTTTACATGAGACTGATTTGATAAGCTTATTGTACCTACAACAACATTAAACATAACTATAAATGGATGAAACAGACAAAGAGTTGTTCTTGAACTAATTCTAATTTAATAGAATTTGCACAGGCATGCCGATACTGGAAAATAGTCAACTTTGAGGTGCGAACAGTGCTAACACACCACCCCGTCGTTGATTACTTTCCTGTAACAGCACATAATATTTTTGAGATTCTGTAATTGAATGCATATGACTTGAGTGGCTTCATTTGTCATTAACAGTATAAACTGTGATAATTAACATGCTAATTAACAGCTTTATCTGTTTTGGTGTTTTCTCATCACAGCCACACACCCACATGCACATAGATTAGTTTCATCAGTTGAAAGTCGACTGTGGAATGATTAAGTTTCATCTTACTTTTCTCTTCGAAAGGAAATTTGTTCCTGAAGAACAAACTGCTTCTTCAGAAGCGTCTTTTAATATAATTAGTAATTAGCATGAAAAAGGAGACATCGATCATATGGACGGAACTTCAATCCAGTTGAGTGTAAAAGTCTGTCACTGTTCGGACACAAAGAAATCTAATTTATAGTCAAATTATAGTGCTTTCACACTGTGAAGGGAAAAAAAAACATCTTACGCAATGTGTCTAAATTCCCTCTAGGGGGAGCTATAGTTTATCCATCCATTATCTGTAACCGCTTATCCTGTACAGGGTTGCAGGCAAGCTGGAGCCTATCCCAGCTGACTATGGGCAAGAGGTGGGGTACACTCTGGATAAGTTGTCAGATCATCGCAGGGCTGACACACAACCATTCACGGAAAATTTAGAGCCACCAGTTAACCTAACCTGCATGTTGTTGGACTGTGGGGGAAACCGGAGCACCTGGAGGAAACCCGTGCAGACACAGGGAGAACATGCAAACTCCACACAGAAAGGCCCCTGTTGGCCACTGGACTCGAACCCAGAACCTTCTTGCTGTGAGGCAACAGTGCTAACCACTACGCCACCTGAGCTATAATTTATAAATTACTAAAAAAAATTTTAATTGTTGAAGCATTCAACAAAGTATTGTGATTCTTCTTGCACTTAATTCGCCGGCACATGCTGAGTCTTCTTGATGTAAGGAATTTGTGCTTTAACGAAGAGGAAGTTGGCCATTTTGAAATTTAACAACAACTGAGGGTTTTTTTTGTCTTTTTCTACTTCCTCTCCTCCAGTTTTTTTTCCTGTCATCATCAAATGTGGATGGCAGCATCATAAGTCCAACCCAAATAAACCTTGTTTTCAAATTTTGCCTCAATGTCCACCCTGGGTAGCTCTCCTGAGCTAGCTAACAAATCTGCAGCAAACAGATATACGGTAAGTACTAGGGCCCCCCCAGACCTCTCAGTGCTAATAATGTGAGGGGCCCTTTGGTGTTTAAGCTGACAATTATTGCTTCCCAAACCCTTCGGTGCTGACAGTGTGAGGGTGTTAGACTCCTTGGTGTTTAATGTGTAAGTGGACCACTAGAGCGCTTACAGTGTGAGGGCCCCCAGTCCCCTTGGTGTTTAAAGAGTGAGCTGATGACTTGTGCCTCTAGGCCCCTGGGGCTTAAAGCCTGATCCGACCACTTGGTGCCTCAGACCCCTCCATGCTTACAGTATGAGCTGACCACTAGGACCTCCAGGCCCCACAGAGATTGCAATGTGAGGCCCCTTGATTGAGGGATTTTGTGGTGGGATGGCAAGACCAGGTTGAGGCTCCTGAAAGGGGAAGCTATGGCCTAATGGTTGCCAGTTCGAGTCCCTAGAACGGCAGAAATGGTTGAAGTGCCCTTGAACAAGGCACCGAACCCCCAACTGCTCCCCAGGCTGCTCTGGATCTGTTGTATGTCACTCTGGATAAGAGTGTTTGCTAAATGCTTGTAATGTAATGTCTTTCAGTCATAAATGCAAAATATTTGCAGATAAGAGTCAAAATAGAAACATTTACGTGGTCACTGTTAAACAAGTGGCATGCCTTGAACATTTACAAGTGTTTACCGAGTCTCTCTGGAGTTCTGTTTGTCAGACCAGGTGTCAAAGAGTGATGTCATAGTGGAAAAGGCAAATGGACTCTCTGCTGAAGATCCCTCAGACCGAGACATGAACTTTGCCAATGAACTCATCCAATTCAAATCTTTCATTTCTGACTTTGAGAGTGAAAAGAGCCTGACAAAAATGCTTCAGACACTGCAGGAACTTAATCTGCATTCAGTGTTTTCATGGCACTTTGGACTTTTCTAACTTTGCCGGTAAAAACTGCCAGGGTAAGAGGACATTTTCCCTTTGATGCAGAATAAAAAAAATGAACTGCGGAGTATCATGTGCTACACACATCTCCGCTCATCGTCACTTACGTCAATAGAGTCAAATCTTATCAGAGAGCTAGATTTTGATGATCTTTGATGAAAGTGGATGATTCTGCAAGAAGAAAGGCAAGAAAGATACCTATATAGAAAAGCAGGGGGTGAGGCAGAGGCAGAGATGTCCACAAGCGCCGGCGACTGGCGGTTTTCTCCGCCTATACAAACGGTCAGTACCGGCTACTCAATCCCAGAAAAAACAAACAAACTTGCCCTTCAATGTTCAAGTGATTTATGTGGTCTCCGTTGCCCATAATTTGCTGCAAATCCAATTATTTCACGACAAAATTGTCTTCAATTTGGGTATAGCATGACCGGAAGTGATGCCATATTTGTTGATTGATTCTCACGTTCTGATTGGCTGAGCCGGACCACGTGACCACACCATAGTGTATGTAGTTATGTTACACCATGTAGTTATGTTACAGAGCCAGGCAATGTACTACAGAGGGGAACTCAGAAAGCCAAGCACACACACACACACTTCTGGAGGAAAATTTCATACATATTTTGCAAGTATTTTACAGGGAAACAGTAATTTATGAACTGAGAATGCACCAGAAGCCACCAGAAGGCATGTAAATTTCAAAATTTTCTGGGGGATATGCCCCTCCGCCGCAAATTCCAGAGCCACCTACTAATTTTTTTTTAGCCAGCGCATGGGCGCCGCCAAGGGTGGAAAGGTTAGAACAATTCTAGGGGCCCAGCACTGCCATGGGGCCCTTTAAGGGGCTGATAATATGCTTTTAATGATTTTAATAAGACTTTTGAAATAACAACAATGCAATATTCCATCTGGTAAAATGAGCTAATTGAACAAGGTTGTCTATTTCTTGAGTTCTTCAACATATTGTCATTTAACCCTCCCCCTTTTGCGAAATGGTACGGTCCAGTTCTGGTAGAAGCATGATGCGTTAAATCTGTGTGCTGATCAGTGCAACGCTACTTGCTGCTGTGTCGCAGTGCAGCAGCCAGCCAGCCAGCCAGCAGTGGAGTGCGTACAGTCTATGATCGCTAAATATGAAGAGTGGCTGTCAAAAACGTAAAGAAAGGCAGCTGAAAGCTGAGAGGGACCGGAGAGGCAGGCAACTGGTCACTCAGTTTTTCCCAAAGAAAGGTAGCTATCGCTCACATGTGTGTTCAAAATATTAGCGAATGGTAAATGAACAGTATGAACGTGGTTGGATTAGCCTATCAAGAGAACACTTTTACAGTTTGTACAGTGACATTTTTTCCATTTTAATAACTGAACTGACTTGTGTGATAAACAAGATGAAATATTACGTTACGCTGGTGCTAATAACTAGTGCTAATAACCAGTTTCATAACTAATGGGGTGCCCTAAATATGCACAGATTCAGCCTCAGGGGGACCGCCGCCCTACCAAACCACTGAACCCCCCTTTGGAGAAGGAGGTAAGCAGCAATACAACCCATAAATGCTTTAGGATTGAAGTTTTTAATGAGCGAGCGCCATATACAGTTTGCTAGATTAAAGTGTTGCTAATGTAACAGACGTTGCGTTGTTCACCAGTCTTTTTATTCTGAAGAAATGAGACACAAATACACTGCTGAGGACGGGCTGCAAACGTCCAGTGGCATTGGCGCTTACATTTCCAAAACGAACTGAAAGAGGCCAGCGCCTCGTTCCCATAACCACCTGCGCTCTTAAAGGGCCAGCGCAGAATTTCCCCACCACTACACACAATGGCAAGTGGAAAAAAATAAACCCGTTACACTAATAACGGACACCGGTCAAGTGTTTGACATGGTTACGTGTGTGGAATGTTCACACGTTCTAAACCATTGGTTTCAGCCATTGGTTAATACATAAAATGTAATAACACAGTCACAAACTCAAGGTCCATGGGCTATCAAAAGTCAAATAATGACAATAGTGCAATTGTGACGAGGGTGGGCAAAGTTGGGGGGCCCAAAATTCGAATCTTTCATGGGGCCCAAAATTTCTGGCAGCGCCCCTGAGCCAGCAACTTCAGATTTTCTTGAGAACCTTGCAGAGGGACCCTGATTCGGCCCTGACGCTGCTCTGTGACACAACGTGAGCAGCAGATTGAAAAAAGATGCAAGGACACACATTTTCACCTTCCTGCTTCCTGCTAGGTACAGATCATGTCTTCGGAATTGGAAAGAACGCCATGCCAATCTACCCTCACCGGCTACTTTAATAGAAACTTGTTGTTGATTCTAAGATCCCTGTTCTTGGCTGCAGGACTGGAACCCAATGTGTTCTTCTGTTTTCTGCTGCATGCTGAGATGCTTTTCTGCTCGCCACGGTTGTAAAGAGTGATTATATGAGTTACTATATCCTTCCTGGCAGCTTCAACAAGGCGATTTTCCACCCACAGAGCTGTCGTTCACTCACTCGATGGTTGTTTTTTTGTTTTGCGCACCATTCTGTGTAAACTCTAGAGACTGTTGTGTGTGAATACCCCAGGAGATCAGCAGTTTCTGAGATACTCAAACCAAAAAATACTCATCTGGCTCAAACCAACACCCATGCCACAGTGAAAGAAAGTCACACTTTCGAGATTGCAAATTTTCCCATTCTGATGTTTGAACATTAACTGAAGCTCTTGATTTGTATCTGTATGATTAGATGCATCGTGCTGCTCTCGAGGGATCGGCTGATTCGAGAACTGCATCAAACAGAACAGCAGGTGGGTGGATGGGTGTTCCTAATAAAGTGACTGGTGAGTGTATAATCTACCCAGTCATCATTGATCCACATCTTTCAGCATCATTCATTCGCTTTCTGAGTTACTGACACATAAGCAAAGGAGAATTAGAGATTTTTGAAATAAAAGCCAGTTCCATATGATTTGCTTTCATTTTGAAGTAGAAAAACACAGGAACGTCACATACACCAGAATGTCACATACACCGACCCACTTAAGCAGTCTCTCACAAACAACAGTGTTTTGAAGTGTCCCGGATAAAACTATTGTATTATATAACAGATTGTCATCGTGCCGTTAGTGATTGTTTCCGGGTATAGAAATATAAGAGATGCGGAACGGTCTACTGTTCCTTTAAGTTCAGTTCCAGCTCCTTTCCCCTTCCACAATTCACTTAATAGCCAATAACATTATTCAGGCTTTAGCAAAGCTTTGCGAAAGATTATCACGAAGCCGTAAATGGAGCTTAATGAGGCAGTGCGAACGAGGGAAGCAGGATGCA
Source organism: Neoarius graeffei (assembly GCF_027579695.1). NCBI lineage: Eukaryota > Metazoa > Chordata > Actinopteri > Siluriformes > Ariidae > Neoarius > Neoarius graeffei. The sequence goes on from NC_083592.1 coordinate 53,836,228, forward strand.
TCTGCGCCGCTCTGCCTTCACCGAAGCTCAATTGATTTTAATCGACGTTATTGGAAAACCACTGAGCGCTTCTTCTTTGTGTGTAATTGTCCAAGAGACACGGGAGTCGAGCTTTTCTTCATCAGTGAAAAGTCGTCTCCTGACACACAGCTCTGAACAGACCTCATTCAAATGGCCTGGTTCTGTCTACTGTGTGTTTCATTTTTAAAAACAAAACACATCCTCGATGAAGTAATATATAAAAGAAATTGTATGTTTTCTGACTACTTATGTTGTATTTTTATATTTCTGTTTTATATATAGGTTTCTACATGCTTTGTTTACTGCAAAGTTAATAAAATGTAATTTAATATTCTACTTTTTCATATTTAATATTATATTTAATATTTTTTTTTTCGCTGTCCGGTTTCCATCAAATCCTGCGCTCTGATTGGCTGGTGAGCGGGTCCGTATCCTATGGTATGGACCCCAGTTACGGACCCCGGTTACGGACCTCTGGCGACTCGCTCATTCACAACAACAACAAACATAGTAGCATTTTTTGTCAACATTTATTTTCGCATTTCTCAGGAGAATAGCATTCATTTTACAGCATGGATAGCGATAACGACAGTGTTCACAGTGAAAGCAAGCTTTACTACCCTGAGGAAGACAAAATAAAATAAAACATTTCAGGAGAAAGCTAAAAAACTGTAACTTGCTAACACCGAGCAAAAACATGGCTGAATCCTGAATGACTCCTATTTGTATAAATAGGGGACTACATAGGCGGCAAAATGTAGTTTTTTTTCCTGCCATGGAAGTGCACTTGTATACCGAGGAGGAAGCCATTGGCATTACAGCCATGAATGAGGATTCAAAATGGCGGCTTGGCTCGGTTTTCCCTTTCGGGCGCTCTCGTTTTCTGTTAGAATTTGGTAAAGAAAAAAAAATATTATTTACCAGCTTAAGGTCGGTCCGTATGGTGAAATACCGTGACCTCGGCCTTGAATACTGACCTCGGCCCAGAGGGCCTCGTTCAGTACTTTCAAGACCTCGGTCACGGTATTTCACCATACGGACCTCCCAGCTGGGAAATAATAGGGAAAAAAAAAATATATATATATATATATATATATATATATATATATATATATATATATATATATATATATATATATGAGTGATTCCACGCTTATGGGTACTGAAATGGGGACATGAACTTATTTTTAAAAATTCACCTAAAACCATTTCTTTTTTTACCATCAGGTCACAAAACATGTAATCTTTAATGAATGATATGTTAAAAGATAACTTTAATTTTCTGAGATGTAATAAAAACATATTTATATGCCAAAGTCAAGCCTATGAGTTCCAAAATGATGTCTGTTACATTACTTCTGTTACGATTGTCCATCTCGCGTCTGTTACAAATTAATTACAATCTCGCTATATACCATGTTAATCTTATTGAAAGAATGTGTATGTTTATTCTACTACACATGTTTATTAATTATATTTGCTAAAACATCACCTTCCTATGTTTCAAAAAGTAATTCTACATTGTTAAAATTGAGAATATATATGTCCACAACACTTCTGTTACGTTCTGACTTTGGCATATAAATATGTTTTTATTACATCTCAGAAAATGAAAGTTATCTTTTAACATATCATTCATTAAAGATTACATGTTTTGTGACCTGATGGTAAAAAAAGAAATGGTTTTAGGTGAATTTTTAAAAATAAGTTCATGTCCCCATTTCAGTACCCATAAGCGTGGAATCACTCATATATATATATATATATATATATATATATATATATATATATATATATATATATATATATATATATATATATTTCAAATTTAATATTTAATATTTTCTACTGCAAATTTAATAAAATGGAAATTTTCTTTGCATTTGCATTTTCTTTGCATTTTAATGAACTGTAAATGTATTGCAAAATAAAATCTTCCGGCATCACAGGGGTTTATTTAAATAATATTGGCTGGCACTGAGTGGTATATCAGATATATTCCATTCAGCTAGCATGATACTGAACGAGTCAAAGACGAGTAGCTGAATGAAATATATCTGATATACCACTCAACGCCAGCCATTATTATTATTATTATTATTATTATTATTATTATTATTATTATACATACACATTTGATGGAACAATTATAGATTTTACAAAAAGTTAAGAACAGGGCAGTAACTTACCAATACTGAATACTGATTCTTATCAAATGTAATTCAATGTTCTGACAATCCAATGTACTGTACAAAGTCAAAGTTCTAACAATAAAAATGGTATGAGTCCAAAAAGCCTGAACAACCACCCAACTTGTATACAAGCTATATCCAGGTTACAGTTCAAGTTTAAAGTTACTTTTGGTCGTAGTTAATTGTTCCATTGCAGTTGTTCAAAACAAAAGGGCTTTGCTGAGTGAAGTCCACGAGTGAAGGCCTCTTGTAAAAGTCTACGTCACTTTTCCTCACCTCCAAGTAGTACTTTGACAATATTTCCACTATTGCTCTCTTTTCCAGTTTTTCGATGTCCGTTGGTCTGTTTTTTTCTTGCAAATATGAATGAAGAATATATAATGAAGTTTCGGTAGCCTTTCAGGAGTTCAGCGTGTCTTTAGATTCAGTTTATTTATTTAGTGCTTAAACCAAGCACTGAATTAACCCCGTCTTCTCTCTCTACCGGCCAACAAAGAAATGATTATGTGCATGCGCAATAGAAAAGTTCTGTCATTGGAGCTTCACGTGTGATGTCGTGTTATCTTGACAATGCGCAATATTATAACAATACTGCACGCTCATTCGCCATTGGGGAGAGTGGCATAATACATGGAGGATAAGCGATATGATAACAATATTGCATGCCATCAATAAACCCGCTAGAAGGGAATAGAACACGTTTTTATTTCATGGAAAAAGTGGCCCATATATATAATAATTCACAATAATGACCGTCTTGCTGTATTACACAGCTAATTACTAACAAAATTGATCATTTTATTGTTTCTGGAAGTAAAATAGTTTGTTAGATTCGACAGTTGGAGCTGTCTCCATAGCAACGTAAACGCCGTAGCTTTCTTAAGATTTGCCTTCTTAACTTAGCAATATAATTCATGTTAAACCAAACCTTAAAATTAATATTTGAAAAATCACTGTTAATTTGTTTATTAAAGCAACATTTTTTTTTTTACCAGACTTCTTCCTGCGGATTGATATGACCGGGCGTGGTTCTCCAGAGTCTCTGTCCACAGCAGCGGTCTGCTATTCAGAAATTACAGAGTAACAAATCAGAATCGAGTATTCAACAAATAATCGAGTGCTTGAAATAATACATGAAATAATAATTATTCATTCAAAAATTAATAAATATTTTAAAAATTAAATGGCTTACATTTTTTTGTAAAACACTTACAGATGAAAGTTACATATAAATGGTTTGTGATTGTTTATATTATGTTTATAAATCTTTGTATTTTAGATATTATTTGTTTTTTATACTATTAATTTAATATCATATATTTCTTTTTTCTTTACTTTTTATTTTATTTAATTCTGAATTTTACTAAAAATGGGCAGCATGGTTCTGGGTTTGAACCTCATCATTGACTTTCTGAAGAAGCCATGGGTTAATGGTTAGAGAAGAAGCTTTGGGACCAAAAGGTTGCTGGTTCAATTCCCTGGACCAGCAGGAAAGGCTGAAGTGCCCTTGAGCAAGACACTGAACCCCCAACTGCTCCCCAGGCTGCTCTGGGTATGTTATATGTCGTTCTGGATAAGAGCGTCTGCTAAATGCCTGTAATGTAATGTAAGAAGTTTGTGTGTTCTCCTTGTGCCTGTGTGGGTTTCCTTCTGGTCCTCTGGTGTCCTAACACATACAGGTTTGGTTAACTTGCTACTCTAAACTGCCCATAGGTGTGAATGTGAGTGTAGCCCTGCGAAAGATTGGTGACCTGCCCAGAGTGAACCCCGCCTCTCACCTGAAGTCAGCTGGGATTGGCTCCAGCTTCCCCAACGACCCTGATGGATAAGAGGTATCGATGCACAATCTCTCCAGGGTCTTCATCCCTCGCTTGTGCTCTCTCCTCTTCAGCTTTTTCACTGGGGTTCAGGTCAGGGGACTGAGATGCCCATGGCAGAAGATGATTCTGTGCTCAGCGAACTGTTTTTGTGTTGATTTGGACATATGCTTCATATCATTGCGCCTTCCTGCTGGAAGATCCAATGACGGCCCAGTTTTAGTTTCCTGGCAGAGGCAGACAGATTCTGGTTTAAAATGTCCTGGGTTTTTCATGGAGTCCATGATGCCATGGACCCTAACAAGTTCTCCAGGGCCTTTGGAGAAAAAACAGCCCCAAAACATCACAGAACCTCCACCATATTGTACAGTTGGGATCGGGTTCTTTTCATTAAAGCCATCCTTCTTTTTAAACCCACCGCGAGTGTTTATTGCCAAAAAACTCCATTTTTGTTCCATCAGACCAGAGAAGACGGTTCCAGTCAAAGTTGTCGTAGCGTTTCACAAACTTCAGGTGCTTACGTCTGTGGTTAACTGACAGAAAAATATTTTTTCTGGAACCTTGTAAATAATCTGTTGGCATGGAGGTGGAGTCTGATGGTGAGTTTGGAGACTCGGAAATCCCAAAATTGTACTTTTTCTTGTAATTCACCAACAGTGATGCTTTTGCCTCTTTTCCCCTCCTCACTGTACTTGGGGGCAAAATAAAAATCTTTGTATTTTAGATATTATTCTTTTTTTAATTCTAGTAATTTAATATCATATATTTCTTTTTTTCTTTACTTTTTATTTTATTTAACTCTGAATATTACTAAAGATGGGCAGCTTGGTTCTGGGTTCGAACCTCGTTGCTGGCTTTCTGGAGAAGCAGATGGTTAGAGAAGCAGCTTTGGGACCAAAAGGTTGCTGGTTCATCCAAGCGAGTTTGTAACAGTTCCAATTGGTGTCCACTTTTTTATTATTGTCCTAACAGGACATTGGAAATGGACATTTTCGAGTAGCTTTTTTGTTGTTGTTGTTGTTGTTGTTGTTTTTATAACCATTCCCTGACTTCTGAAGGTCAACACACTTCTTCTCCCTCATTTGGTTTGTGTGTTGTTTTATCTTTCCCATGTTGATGTTGAGGGAATTTGGTCTCTGTGTCACCTCATATTTGTTCCCCAGTGAATCAGGAAGTCATGGATTACAGCCTGAACGTTCCTACACACTCCAATCAACTCAAAAATACTGTATAATTTAAAATGATGGGAAACATGCTTCAGGTACATTGTGTTCACTGTCATTTCCAGGAATGCCAGTAATAGTGGCACGTGTGTTTTTGTTTTTTGTTTTTTTTATAATTATTCCTTGATGAGGGATTTGTTTTTCTCTGAATACATTTTTCAATTAAAGGTTGGATTTTTGGGGCGGCACGGTGGTGTAGTGGTTAGCGCTGTCGCCTCACAGCAAGAAGGTCCTGGGTTCGAGCCCCGTGGCCGGCGAGGGCCTTTCTGTGCGGAGTTTGCATGTTCTCCCCGTGTCCGCGTGGGTTTCCTCCGGGTGCTCCGGTTTCCCCCACAGTCCAAAGACATGCAGGTTAGGTTAACTGGTGACTCTAAATTGACCATAGGTGTGAATGTGAGTGTGAATGGTTGTCTGTGTCTATGTGTCAGCCCTGTGATGACCTGGTGACTTGTCCAGGGTGTACCCCGCCTTTCGCCCGTAGTCAGTTGGGATAGGCTCCAGCTTGCCTGCGACCCTGTAGAAGGATAAAGCGGCTAGAGATAATGAGATGAGATGAGGTTGGATTTTTCTCATTTTTTCAGTATGAGATGAAGCGACTTCACCGAAAGGTGGATTTTTTCAAACCATTTTTCGAATCTTCACTTTTTTATTTTTATTTTTTGGGGGGGGGCAATAATTGTGGAGGGCATTGTATAAAAGACTGTACATAGGAATGATTTATTTATTTATTTATTTATTGCATATTTATTTTTCGTGTTTTTACATATTTTGTGATTATTTATGTTGTATTAGCATTCCTTTTTTTATTAAATTGTAAATATTACTGATGAGGACAGAAAGTGTGTATGTTTTAATATTAATGCACGTTTTATATTTTTAAATGGGTTTTTTTTGAGAAATTGAAATTGTCTATACTTTATGTATAAAGATAAATATTTTATATAAATTTTATAAAGTTTTAAATATTATGAAGGTTTTATTCCACAGCTTTATCATCATTTGTTTCTTCTTAAACTTTAATGAAATGTGAATTTGAATAAAATATGAACGTCGGTGAGGACGAAGACTGTGTGTGTGTGTGTGTGTGTGTGTGTGTGTGTGTGTGTGTGTGTGTGTGTGTGTGTGGGATGTGGTAGTGTGTCTCTGAGACCACATAACACATTTGCGAGCTGTGTGAAATAAAATTCAAGTCCAGCAGCATCCCTGATGTCGCACACTTTAAGCGTTCCCAGCGTGCAGCTCCGTTCTCACATAAACCACACAGCACTCGCCTTCCCCTAATCACACCCTAATCTCTTTAACTCTGAATAATCGAGTGCAGAATTACACTCGCAGCAGATAAGACATTTATATCTCTTATAGACCAGCACTGGAGCACTGATCTGAGAGAAACCTCCAAGCACATTGTGTTCTTGACTGAATTCTTGTTTCCTCAGGCAGAGTGTTTCAGTAAACTGGGATGTATGGATGCTGTCGCATCCCCCCCCCCCCCCCCCCCCCCCCACACACACACACACACACACCCTCATACACACATGTTCACTCAGGTTTGCTGACGGTGAAGTGGCTGCTGCTTCTGGCTCTCCCTTTTAGTTACGCTGTCATAGTTCGTCTCACCGGAGTCCCTGTTTGCACTCAGCCCACAATATACAGTACGGTACAAAAGTCTTAGGCGCATGTAAAGAAATGCTGTAGAGCAAAAATGCCTTAAAAAGTAATGAAATGAAATGTTCCAGCATTAAAAAAAATACTATAAACAGTAACCAGTAAGCCGTAATAAATGAATAGAACAAAGTCAGTTTTTGGTGTGAGACGACCCTTTGCTTTAAAAAAATAAAAACAGTAGTCTGAGGTCCAGTGAGTGCAGTTTTATGCGGAAATGATCTGTAGGTTTTACTGAGCGTCTTACAGAACCAGCCACAGTTCTTCTGGACACTTTGACTGTCACATTTCATGCACGTTATTTGCTTTAATCCCCTCAAATTAAATAACTTCGCAGCCACAGAATGGCCTGATATTTTGTGAGATGTTACAGAAATAAACAAATATCACAATGACCACATTTCAGAGGGAAATAAATGTCGCCGATTTTATGAAATCGAAAGGCCATCTCGCTTTAAATATCAAATTATTCCTCAAAATCTTAACTTTATTCCTCCTGACAAATCTTAATTGTAAAGAATGAAATTCATAACCAAATATTTAAACTGTTAAAATCATAAAAATACAGCTGTAATTTGGGTTTATTTGCAAACTGACAAACATTTGCAATGTCTTATAAGGCTACAAAATGTCTAAAATTACAAACACAAATACATATATATATTTATTTATTTTTACTTTGAAGTATTATCAACATTTTTTTAAAATATATTCTTTGATTATCCCAGTTATATATAACCCGATTACGTTCCAATCAGCCGAATGGACAAACTTCAATTACATATTTGCATGTTGTTGCCAGATGGCAACAATTACATTTCAGCATTTTACAAATGACTCATTAAATCTAAACTTGTTTTAATGATGATAATTTATCGTTTACTTACCACAGATTGTGTTTGAATTTTTTATTGAAGGAATTTTTTTGCTAAATACTGAACTGTACTTCATTTTTGAGAGCCTTCATTTTTGAGAAAGTCAAGCATCTCATGATTAGGGAAGGGCTACCAGTATTTCGTGTTTCACAGTGAAAAACAACCAAACAAAAAAAAAAAATCCACCTTTTTACAAATTAATAGTAAAACGTAGGTTTTCTGGCACTGAATATTGATGAGATCATTAATTGTTGCCATACGGCAACACCATACAGTAGAGGGTTAGATCTGTAAAATCAAAATGTGAAAAAAATTCCAGCTGAAATTCACCTCGTCCACAAATAAAATACAAATGAGAATGTTTAAAAGTTAAAAAAAAAAAATTCCACCCAAAAAGTCACCAACACTCCACAGCAATTCAGCATACAATTATATCATTTATAAATGACATCACTGCAGTCAGTGCTAATGTGAAGTCTAAAATTCTCGCCAAAAATTCACCTGTCCGCAGCAATGATGCATAAAGCCATCAAAAATTGTTATTTAGCATAAAAATGACTTCTGTTTAAGTTTTACATAATAAAAGTCACCTATACCCAGTGATTGAGCTTCAAATCATAATACATGGTTCATAAATGACATTTGTAAAGTAAAACTATGAAATAAACAACAACTCCCTGCCAAAATTGCCATTTTAAAATTTGTTTTACATTTTAATTTGCTTTAAGTTTTAATTTTTCATACTAAAAGTCACCTGACCACAAGAAAAAAAAAGCAAAAAAAAATGTAAATGCTAAACCAATGCTAACATGAAGCAAACAAATTCCCAACAAAATTCACTCGTTCGCAGCAATGATGCATAAAATCATTCTTAAAAACACATCATTTAGTATAAAAATAATTCTAAAGCCTGTTACAGTTTTAGTTTTTCATAATACAAGTCATTCATCCGCAGTGATGGCGCTTCAAATCATAACCAGTGGTTTTAAAACAGCTGTCTGGGGTAAAAAAATGTGAAATTAAGCAAAAAGTTCCTCCTAAAACTCACCTGTCAAAAGCGATGCCATAAAATACTGATGGACGACAGATACAAGTTTTTAAAAAGCTAACTTTTTTCCCATCACAAGTCACCTGTTGACAGTAATGAAGTATAAACTCAAATCAGATGGTTTGCAAATTTGAAGTAAAAATAAATAAATAAATAAATAAATAAATAAAATTCCTGCCAAAAACTCATCAATTATCAAACGTCTTAATTATGATCACAATTCATGAAATTTTTAGGTTTTTTTCCTATTAAAAGTCATCTTTCCTTCAGGATTAGACATTATATGTAATGAATGCTAACGTGTAGTTAAAAAAAAATCCCACCAAAAATCCAACCTCATTAAGAAAAACATTTGTTAAATTACAGAGGTGATTATAGGAAATCACATGCGCTGATTGGTCGAGAGATTCGTATTATTTATTTCTCGATAATCACCTCGAGCGACTCGGCAAAATGGCGGCCGATCGCTTCGTCACCGTAAGTGAGGAAGAATTACACATGATGAAAGAAAATGCCGTTCCTAAAAGCACTAAAGATGCTACGAAGTTTGGTCTAAAACTATTCAAAGGGAAGGTGGAGTTGTGATTTATTTTATCAATTTCAAAACATAGTATTTTATGTGACTCGGCGTAGATCAGTGACACAAGTCTGCGCTGCGCCTTTATTACATTTACATACCACTTTTGAAGATTGAAATAAATTACTTTTTTAATAGGATTTTTAAAAATAATCACCAGAATTATTATACACAGAGGACACTTTTTCGATGGAATAAAAACACGTGTTCTATTCCCTTCTAGCAGGTTTCATTCATTTGGTTTGACAGCATGCAATATTGTTCACATATCGCTTATCCTACGTGTATTACATCACTACACAATGGAGAATGAGCGTTGAATATGGTTTACGATATTGCATGGTTGTCAAGACAACATGACATCACATGTCAGAGACGTAAAACTTCCGTGCTAGCAAGTAAGCGACTGACAATTTGGAAACAAACATTGCCGCCAGGTTTGCTTCGTTAAATATGGAAGATTTTGAGAGAATTTTGAAAGAGGAAGACGCGTTGAACACCCGAAAGGAATGTATAATAATAATAATAATGGGGCGGCATGGTGGTGTAGTGGTTAGCGCTGTCGCCTCACAGCAAGAAGGTCCGGGTTCGAGCCCCGTGACCGGCGATGGCCTTTCTGTGCGGAGTTTGCATGTTCTCCCCGTGTCCGCGTGGGTTTCCTCCAGGTGCTCCGGTTTCCCCCACAGTCCAAAGACATGCAGGTTAGGTTAACTGGTGACTCTAAATTGAGCGTAGGTGTGAATGTGAGTGTGAATGGTTGTCTGTGTCTATGTGTCAGCCCTGTGATGACCTGGCGACTTGTTCAGGGTGTACCCCGCCTTTCGCCCGTAGTCAGCTGGGATAGGCTACAGCTTGCCTGCGACCCTGTAGAACAGGATAAAGCGGCTACAGATAATGAGATGAGATGATACCACTCAACGCTAGTCGATATTATTTAAATAATAATTATTAAATATTGCAATCCTAGTCTATAATGCTACAAATGATTCTAAGGCCTGTTAAAGTTTTAGTTTTTCCTATTAAAGGTCACCTGGAGCCAGGTATGGAGCTTCAGATCAGGATATACGGTTTGTCAATTCGTTCTCTGGGGTAAAAAGTGATTGATTGATTGATTGATTGATTGATTGATTGATTGATTGATTGATTGATTGATAACTCACTTGTGCTCACTGATGACGTATAAATTATTCTTGAAGTTTTTTTTTTAATAGCATAATAAAGGTTTTATTTCTCCTGTATTTACTTCTTGTTAAAAGTCAGGTGTCCACAGGAAAGGCGCATAAAGCCATCAGAACCAGAGAGGGTTCGGTTTGTAAACTGGGACCCGGTTCCGCCGGAACTCACCTGTCCACGCTGATGACGCATAAGGTCATGATGGACGCCGTGCAGCACATGACGTCCATCCCGATGAAGACGTTGCAGAACGCTTCCCCGAAAAGCCACTTCCCGCCGGTGAGGTCGGTTGCTATGGCGAAGGGCATGACCCCGAGCGCCACCGACAGGTCCGCGGCCGCCAGCGACACGAGCAGGTAGTTGGACGGCTGCCGGAGTTTCTTCACCACGCACACGGCCACCACCACGAGCGCGTTCCCGATCACCGTCACCGCCGTGACCGCGGCCAGCGCGAGACCCACCGCCACCTTCTCCGCGGGCGCGAACTCCAGCGGACGCTCCGCGCACGAGCCGTTGTTCCCATCATCGACACCGACACCGCGGAACGGGCGCGAGGAGCCGCCGGAGACACCAGGATCCCGATCCGCGGAGAAGAAGAGCGAGGAGGAGGATGGAGAGGAGTTGAACATCTCTGGCGCTGGAAATCCCCGCTGGGGTGTGTGTGTGTGTTGGAGGGGTGTGTGTGTGTGTGTGTGTGTGTGTGTTGGAGGGGTGTGTGTGTGTGTTGGAGGGGTGTGTTGGAGGTGTGTGTGTGTGTGTGTGTGTGTGTGTGTTGGAGGTGTGTGTGTGTGTGTGTGTGTGTGTGTGTTGGAGGTGTGTGTATGTGTGTGTGTTGGAGGTGTGTGTGTGTGTGTGTGTGTGTTGGAGGGGTGTGTGTGTGTGTGTGTGTGTGTGTTGGAGGTGTGTGTGTGTGTGTGTGTGTGTGTGTGTGTGTGTGTGTGTGTTGGAGGTGTGTGTGTGTGTGTGTGTTGGAGGTGTGTGTGTGTGTGTGTGTTGGAGGTGTGTGTGTGTGTGTGTTGGAGGTGTGTGTGTGTGTGTGTGTGTGTGGAACGACACACCTCTCCAAAAGCGCATGCTGAACCGCGGGCGCGCGCTCTCCACCGCTCCGCTCGCGCTCTGAGGGGTTTCCCCACCATCAAAGAATAAAAATAAACATGATGGAGAGATCGCGGGAAGAAAGAAAGAAAGAAAGAAAGAAAGAAAGAAAGAAAGAATCAGGGTGTTTTTGGAGAAGGAAAAGATAAGAGCGCGCACAGAAGGAGGGAGAAGAGCGATGCGCGCGAACTCTCATTCACACATTCTCTCTCTCTCTCTCTCTCTCTCTGATTTTCTCTCTCTTGTCCTTCATCTCTCTCTCCCTCCCTCTGTCATTCTATCTGTCACCATCTCTCTCTCTCTCTCTCGCTGTCTGTCTGTCTGTCTGTCTGTCTGTCTCTCTCTCTGATTTTCTCTATCTTGTCCTTCATCTCTCTCTCCCTCCCTCTGTCATTCTATCTGTCACCATCTCTCTCTCGCTCTCTCGCTGTCTTCCTGTCTGTTTCTCTCTCTCTTGTTCTTCATCTCTCTCTCCATCTGTCTGTCTCTCTCTCTCTCTAGCTTGTCCTTCATCTGTCTCTCTCACTGTCTTTGTTTCTCTCTCATTCTTCATCTCTCTCTGTCTCTCTCTCTAGCTTGTCCTTCATCTCTCTCTCACTGTCTTTCTGTCTGTTTGTTTCTCTCTCTCATTCTCTGTCTGTCTGTCTGTCTCTCTCTAGCTTGTCCTTCATCTCTCTCTCGCTGTCTTTCTGTCTGTTTTTCTCTCTCTCTCTCTGTCTTTCTCTCTTATCTTGTCCTTCATCTCTCTCTCATGCTCTGTTTCTCTGTCTCTCTTTCTCCCTCTCTCTGTCTTTCTGCCTGTCTCCATCTCTCTCTGTCTCTCTCTCTCTTTCTTCCTTGCTCTGTTTTTCTGTCTCCATCTCTCTCTTTCTCGCTCTGTTTTCCTCTTTCTCTCTCTCACACATACTCCATCTCTCCTGCCTCCGATCACTTCTTTCCTTTGCTTCTTTTTGCCCCTTTCTGCTTTCTCCCTCTTTTTCCTCCCTCTCTCTAATTGTTTTTAAAAATATACCATCCATATTCTCTCTCTCTCTCATACTCTCAATCCATCATTCCTTCTGTCTTTCCTCTGCCTCTCTTCCTCGCTCCAGTCCTTCTTCTCATTCCCTCTGCTTCCTCCCTACATCTTTTCATTCTTCGACCTGTTCTGTTCTTTCTTCCTCTCTTTCACACTTTCACAGTAGCCGCCTCTCCTCCTCTCTCCTCCGTTTCTCCATCTTTCATCCCTTCACTCTCTCTCTTGCTCATTCTGTTCTTCTTCGTTGCATTTCATTTTTTGCTCACGCTTTCCTCCTCTCATTCTCTTCTCTTCATCTCTAAATTTTTTTCTCCCTTGCTCTGTCTATCTCTCTCTCTCTAATGTCTTATTCTTCATCTCTTCCACACTTCCATTGCAATGATTTTCATTTCTCTCTCTCCATATCTCTCTTCCTCTTTCAATCCCATGTTCATTACCTTTCTCTCTTGATCTTAATCTTTTTTCTCTCTTCACCCTCTCGATAAGTGTCTCACTCTCTCGCCATCCCTTCATTCTTCTTTCTTTTCTGAGGACAGTCTGCCTTTCGAGTTCTCCCTCTCTTTTCCACTTGTTCTCTCTCTCTCTGTCTCTTATCTTGTCTTTCATGTCTCTCTCTTTCTATCTTCTGGTCTATCTATTATCTGTCTCGCTATTATGTCTTAGTCTTATCTCTGTGTCTTCTCTATCCTTCCTTCCTTCCTTCTCTCTCTCTCTCGCTCAGTGATAATATCAGAAGCCCTTGACTGTGTTTTTTGGTGCTTTTCCTATTAGATAAAAGCAACATTTTAATTAGTTTCGTACTCCATTTAACACTTTAATTTTCACTCTAACACTCACAACGTTGCATTAGTCTGGCTGGCAACATCTACATGAACCTGCTCCTGATGAACCTTTTGATTAAAAAAAAATATCAAGCAGCCATTTAAATTCGAGTTTCAGGACTGAAACTGGATTGAAAGTACAGAAAGAAAAATTATTGCATGTCTACTATCTATACATAATATTGGGGGAAAAACACAACCTTGTACTATTAAAATATTTGTATAACTATGTTATAAACGCGGGGCGGCACGGTGGTGTAGTGGTTAGCGCTGTCGCCTCACAGCAAGAAGGTCCTGGGTTCGAGCCCCGTGGCCGGCGAGGGCCTTTCTGTGCGGAGTTTGCATGTTCTCCCCGTGTCCGCGTGGGTTTCCTCCGGGTGCTCTGGTTTCCCCCACAGTCCAAAGACATGCAGGTTAGGTTAACTGGTGACTCTAAATTGACCGTAGGTGTGAATGTGAGTGTGAATGGTTGTCTGTGTCTATGTGTCAGCCCTGTGATGACCTGGCGACTTGTCCAGGGTGTACCCCGCCTTTCTCCCGTAGTCAGCTGGGATAGGCTCCAGCTTGCCTGCGACCCTGTAGAAGGATAAAGCGGCTAGAGATAATGAGATGAGATGAGACATTATAAACGCACTACATCCAGGCCACTCATTACACGGTAAATACATCATGAAAAACTCACCAGTGAAAAGACGTGGAAAACGATACGCAAACTCTATTAGTTTTCATTAGTAACATGTCGAAAACATACCACACTGAAAAGCAATATCTTCACTGTACTGTATTAATCTCAGTCTATACGTGTGCAAATATACTTCTCTGTCACGATGCTGTGCACCAGTAGGTGCTATGGCAATTGCCGGGTTTCAGTCACGTGACTTTTCTTAGTGGTTTTACCGGAAGTGAAATAGCTGGCGGTCTAAAGACTGCCGTAGTGCAAACAACTAGCGATAACTTATCAGAGTACACTCGTAATCTAGAAGCCACTGCTGGCTTTAGATATATTCAGAAGATCGCTGTGTGCAATGGAATCGACCCCGACAGTCTGGGAAAGAAGGATTTGTCATACAATCTGGAAAACTACCCTTCAGTCGAGTTCCCCGACATCTCGAACTATCTGGTGTTGCAGACGTCCTTCTACACCGCAAAACAGATGAAAGCGTGGAAGAGTATGGAGGCTTACAACTTTTTTTTTGTATGTGGCTGGGTAAAGGACCTCGCTATCAAGTCGCTGCCCAATGAATCCTGTATTGTTTTTGCCCGTGGAAGTATGGGTTTTTTTAAAGTTTTTCATTCACGTCTTAACAACAAATCGCTGCGAGTTGAAGTGTAAACAAACAACAGTTTGCTAGATTCTCACTTGTGTTGGCTCTTATCTCTCAGCTAAATCATTCACAAAGATCATCAGAAACCCCTTTAAAGACCTGGATCTAACACTACGTTCAGACTGCAACCTGAAACGACCCATATCCGATTTGTTGTGAAATCCGATTTTTTTGTTAGGCCGTTCACATTACCAATTATATGAGACTTGTATGCGATCTCCAATATGAACGGAAAACGACCCAAAAGTGTCCCGCATGCGCAAATTGACACGTAATAAGCACATCTACGTAATACGTAAACAAAAAAAAGCGCACTCTTCAAGTTTGCAAGTAAAGCATGGAGATGAGGCGAGACCTGGCGATGTGGTTTTTGTGGCAGCGGCAGAACTCACACAATAATCTGATTAATGTGGACAGCAGACTAATGAGACCGAAGGTGTCAAATTACTGGAAATTTCCAGAACAATCTTATAATCTTGTAATACAGGATGGTTTAAGTTATAAATCAGTTATAGAAACTGTTTTATTTAATCAGGCTAACAGATCAACATCCAGGTCCCTACCAAATCCACCATTAGCTTGATCAATTCTATAAAAGTCTATTTAAATTCTGAAAACTGTACAAATGTTGTTGTTTTCCACCAAAGAGGCGGGATTAGCCAACGCAGAATAGTGACGTTTGTCTCTTGTTGATGACGTGTAGGTCGCATGAATGTGACCTGTCTGGTCAGACTGCAGTCGCATGTGAAAATAACGGATATGCATCGGAATTAGGACCACATATCCAAGCGGCCTGGGTCGCATGTGAAAAAATCGGATCTGTGTCGTTCAGATTGTCAATAACAAATCGGATACAGGTCGCATATGGGCAAAAAAATCGGATATGGGTCGTTTCAGGGTGCAGTCTGAACGTAGTCTTAGTTAAACAAGACGGAGAAGAAGTGATCACGGCGCATTGTAACTGTACGGCTGGGGAAGAATTTTGTCGCGACCTTCATGCATATGGACTTTGTGAGGCGTAAACAAAGAAACAGCTGGGGACTTTAGCGCTTCGTGACTAAAAAAAAGTAACCTAAAATAACGACACATAGCAAGAAAAGTACTTGGAAAACACTACGGCCAGAGCTGAGAGGGAAATACAAACTTTCACCAAGTGATCACTGCAAACTCGAGCACGCTTCGACTCGACTCCCTTCGATTTCAGTCAGAGGTTCACTGAAAAGCCACCTTTCTCTACGCCTTTTTGTGAAATCCTGTGTTCGTTCACCCTTTTTTTATTCGTTCACAGGGAACCCCGAAGAAACTTTTATCAGTTTCACGGTTTGATTGATTCAAACAACCGAAAACAACGCAAGCGTAAGGCATTTTTCATGCGAGCAATGCACCTCCGTACAAACGCTTTGTCAACTGAGCTTTAGCTCACCAGCTAAAGTTTTGAATAACTAATGAGGCGGATGTGACGTCACGTGAAACCCAGCAATATACAATACAATGGCAGCTTGCTTTCCTTATGTACATCTGGAATATTAAAATCAGCATCCACTAGATGGCACATCAGAGCCATGACGTCTGTCCATCTGGTTTCCACATGAACCGTAATGTTTAGCGAGGTCATGCACAGGAAGCTTAAACATACAGCACTAACAAGCTTTGGTGTCATCGTGACTGTCATCATTGACCTGGATCTCAAATCAAAAACTTTGACCTTAGATTTAAATGTATTGCGTAATCTAGAAAAGCCAGAAGACGTGTCCTCAGAACTGACCTTTCGGTAGGTTTTTAAAGTACAAAACGCTTACTGTAAGAGGAAAAGTTGCTCTATTGAACAGTTATTCCACGAAATCGAGTCGTACATGAGCTGATAGCCGACAAGGCGCGTAGCAACGAGTTGTCTATAAGCTGTGTAAGACGAGATTGACTGACTGGAATAACTGTTTTATTCTATCCACATTCACTGGATTTTAAGAAACAGCTTTTTTTTTTGCAAATTTGATAAATAAAAACTTTATACGGGTGGCACGGTGGTGTAGTGGTTAGTGCTGTCGCCTCACAGCAAGAAGGTTCTGGGTTCGAGCCCCGTGGCCGGCGAGGGCCTTTCTGTGCGGAGTTTGCATGTTCTCCCCGTGTCCGCGTGGGTTTCCTCCGGGTGCTCCGGTTTCCCCCACAGTCCAAAGACATGCAGGTTAGGTTAACTGGTGACTCTAAATTGACCGTAGGTGTGAATGTGAGTGTGAATGGTTGTCTGTGTCTATGTGTCAGCCCTGTGATGACCTGGCGACTTGTCCAGGGTGTACCCCGCCTTTCGCCCGTAGTCAGCTGGCACCCGGAGGAAACCCACGCGGACACGGGGAGAACATGCAAACTCCGCACAGAAAGGCCCTCGCCGGCCATGGGGCTCGAACCCGGACCTTCTTGCTGTGAGGCAACAGCACTAACCGCTACACCACCGTGCCACCCTGAAAGAATGATGTTTTTCTCAAATGTATTCAATGTATTTTTTCAATTACAAACCTGCGAGTATGTACTCAGGCTGCCAGTCAGTGTGTGACACCTAGCCGTTTATTCTACATGCGTGACTCAACTATGTTACAAATATGACGTGACTGAAAGCAGCGTCACGCTTCATTATAATGACCGTCTAGTTTAAAGCTAGACTGCTTTTCAGATTTCTCAAGTGTAGGTCATAAAAAGAATTTTCCCCGACACCTGATTATTTTTTGTTTAGTGACTGAAAGCTACTGAATTCGAATCACAGACTTCCAATTTTATTAGTTTTTTTTTTAAATAGAACAATTAATGACTTTATCTCCATGTGGCACTAAATTCTCCACTATTTTTTCCTGCTTCACCATGACCCAATTCAAGATACTACATCATGCATCACATCACGTGGTGGGCTTTCCCCGTTCATGCAAAGCATTGTGGGATACAGATTTGAAACAGGAGAGAAAAATGGAGGACATGAGTGTGTGAATGAAACATGAAAGACCGACTACAGTAACGGAAAGAAAGCGAGAAGAAAAGACGTTATGTTACAACCCTGATTCCAAAAAAGTTGGGACAAAGTACAAATTGTAAATAAAAACGGAATGCAATGATGTGGAAGTTTCAAAATTCCATATTTTATTCAGAATAGAACATAGATGACATATCAAATGTTTAAACTGAGACAATGTATCATTTAAAGAGAAAAATTAGGTGATTTTAAATTTCATGACAACAACACATCTCAAAAAAGTTGGGACAAGGCCATGTTTCCCACTGTGAGACATCCCCTTTTCTCTTTACAACAGTCTGTAAATGTCTGGGGACTGAGGAGACAAGTTGCTCAAGTTTAGGGATAGGAATGTTCACCCATTCTTGTCTAATGTAGGATTCTAGTTGCTCAACTGTCTTAGGTCTTTTTTGTCGTATCTTCCGTTTTATGATGCGCCAAATGTTTTCTGTGGGTGAAAGATCTGGACTGCAGGCTGGCCAGTTCAGTACCCGGACCCTTCTTCTACGCAGCCATGATGCTGTAATTGATGCAGTATGTGGTTTGGCATTGTCATGTTGGAAAATGCAAGGTCTTCCCTGAAAGAGACGTCGTCTGGATGGGAGCATATATTGCTCTAGAACCTGGATATACCTTTCAGCATTGATGGTGTCTTTCCAGATGTGTAAGCTGCCCATGCCACACGCACTAATGCAACCCCATACCATCAAAGATGCAGGCTTCTCGGTGCTCACACCAGCCTGATAACGATCCCTATAGCCCACGCCTGGGTTTATCCATATCGCTGAGATTGCTTCTGGAGCCATTTTTCCAGGCCTGGACCTGATCCAACATGGTAAAACATCTGACCAATCAGCTAATTGTTTAAATATGATGTTGTCTGAGCATGTGCTGTTTTTCCCTGGGCATCTTTGTACATCCTTGTTGCATCATGAAGTCACGAAAAATAAAAAAAAATATATAATACAAAGCACGGATCTTTTATTCACGGATATGATTTTTTCCATGAAATATCATAAACATATAAGTGCAGGTAAGATATTTTAATTATGAACTTCACCAGTCCAAACATTTGATTGTTTTCAACTTGTTAATTGTTTATCCATGACGCATTATCCGGATGAAATCGGTAACCAATCTGTAATACACTGAAACGTCCGTGACCAATCTGTAAATTATCAGCATTCGTGATGCATCCGTATTAAAATCCGGATCCACTCTGTATTTTGGGTACTTTTTTATTATATTTCTGTAATCCGTGGCCTATCCGTATTATATCAGCCACCGGAGTGTGTACATGAGTTGTTTTGAAGCCCAAGCTGTACAGTATGACCCGGAATAATGTGCTACTACTTGGAAAAAACTTCCATGACTATTCCTAAGTTGCGTGCGTTTATTTCCTTGAGTGTCAGGACCAAGTGATATTATAGTGGGGATTATAGTTGTGGTGTTCCTGCTCCAGACTGGAACTAAACTCAGCCAGGAGGAGAGTCAGAGTTGGAGTGATAGGTATAATTATAGTTTTCAGTATTGTGAGACCGGGCCCTTAAACCTGGCTTTACATCTGATTGCTCATCGCCTGACCTCTTGCCTGCTTCACATTTCTGAGCATTGCCTCCTGCTTTGTTTGTCTTCTATCCAGATTTGAATAAACCCACTTGTGTCCGTCTGTCCACTTCATGTCAAGACAAACAGAACCAATAAAGCATCTGTCTTTCTCTCTATCCATCTATCGACGCACATCATCGTCTCTGTTTATTAGACGTGAGATTATACTGTATTATTACGTTACAGCCGCGCTTTCATCCACATCACTTCAGACACATTAATATCGAACATCATCACCGCATGCAAATTCTGGAACTGTTAGAAATCTTTATGCATCATGAAAATGTTGGTGTAAACAGGCAGAAAAAAAAACAAAAAACGCTGATGACAAATGTTCATTTCCTGGCTTCCTGAAGAGCGATGCGAATGCTGGCGTTAATTCAGATTGATGCGTGAACGTACGGATTTGCATATCACGCACTTTTGTAGTGGAATTGGACCGTGTATCTGTAATGAAGAGGAAAAAAGGAGGACGGCGTGTTCTCCAGCAGCTCATCACTGGCATCATGATTATTTGTGCAGCAGAACAGCTGGGTCACCTCACCTGCACCGTGGTCCTGGGGAGAGAATGTAAAATAACAATCGACAGATCTGTCAAGCGCTTGTGTGACAGCATGGGCCGACGGGGTGATCCGTTCCCCTCTTCCTGGGCTCCAGGTGGACGAGCAGTCGGTGTGTAAAGCTGAGTCTCGCTGATGAACTCTGGAGCAGATGGTTGCTTGTGTGAGGAGTGTGACTCCTGAGTGCACCTCGAGTGATTTTTTTTTCTTTTTAATTTTGAACGATCCATTTTCAAAGACTCTTGATCGAAACAGATTTAGATTTTTTTATCACAAGACGTTTATTTTCCATTTATGGAAGGAGTCTCCAGTGTCCGAGCGTTTGTAACGAGTTTTTCCAACAAGGGATGTTTACATTTTACTGTCTTATTCACTTCAAGTGAAAATGCAAGAACTACTGTATTTATACCTGCTATAACATACTCTACACTCCCCGGCCACTTTAATAGGAACATGTTCCTGATTCTAAGATCCCTGTTCTTGGCTGTAGGACTGGAACCCAATGTGTTCTTCTGTTTTCTGCTGCATGCTGAGATGCTTTTCTGCTCACCACGGTTGTAAAGAGTGATTATATGAGTTACTATATCCTTCCTGGCAAAAGAAGCTCAAACCACCTCGAATCTGGCCATTTTCCTCTGAGCTCTATCAACAAGGCGTTTGTTTCCACCCACAGAACTGTCGCTCACTCACTCATTCGATGTTTTCTGTTTTTCGCACCATTCTGTGTAAACTCTAGACATTGTTGTGTGTGAAAACCCCAGGAAGGAGATCAGCAGTTTCTGAAATACTCAAACCAGCAGTCCATCTGGCTCAAACCAACACCCATACCACAGTGAAAGAAAGTCACACTTCACTGTGAGATCACAATTTTTCCCGTTCTGATGTTTGAACATTGTGAACATTAACTGAAGCTCTTGATTTGTATCTGTGTGATTTGACGCATCGTGCTGCTGTCGAGGGATCGGCGGATTAGAGAACTGCATCAAACAGAACAGCAAATGGACGTGTGCATGTTCCTAATAAAGTGGCCAGTGAGTGTAGGTGCTAACTGGAGCTAATTTTCTTCAAGCCTGTTCCACAGCACTAAACATAAACAGATTTAAACAATTAAAGAGTCCTTTAATGCATTTTTATTGAATTGTTTACAAATTACTGTATTATAAAAGGTTTATTATACGGTACAAGCTACTTCTGGTAAAACCGTGAGCTCTGATTGGTTCCTTGGCAGGCAGAATTTTCCCGTAATGCCCGTGGGTGATTACAGACTTTCTTTCCAAGGCGCCAGCTTTCAATGTTCCAAAAAACAAAAACAAAACGACAAAGAAAGTGGAATTGGAAATCAAAACGGAATCAAAATCAGCTGAAACACAAAAGACAAACAAGAGTTACCGAGTTATTCAAGAAATGAGCAACGAACAAAAAGCATTCAGAAACCGCTATCCGCTAGCATAAATTCAGTTTTGAAACCGCTAGCCGTTTATTCTACATGCGTGACTCAACTATGTTACAAATATGACGTGACTGAAAGCAGCGTCACGCTTCATTATAATGACCGTCTAGTTTAAAGCTAGACTGCTTTTCAGATTTCTCAAGTGTAGGTCATAAAAAGAATTTTCCCCGACACCTGATTATTTTTTGTTTAGTGACTGAAAGCTACTGAATTCGAATCACAGACTTCCAATTTTATTAGTTTTTTTTTTAAATAGAACAATTAATGACTTTATCTCCATGTGGCACTAAATTCTCCACTATTTTTTCCTGCTTCACCATGACCCAATTCAAGATACTACATCATGCATCACATCACGTGGTGGGCTTTCCCCGTTCATGCAAAGCATTGTGGGATACAGATTTGAAACAGGAGAGAAAAATGGAGGACATGAGTGTGTGAATGAAACATGAAAGACCGACTACAGTAACGGAAAGAAAGCGAGAAGAAAAGACGTTATGTTACAACCCTGATTCCAAAAAAGTTGGGACAAAGTACAAATTGTAAATAAAAACGGAATGCAATGATGTGGAAGTTTCAAAATTCCATATTTTATTCAGAATAGAACATAGATGACATATCAAATGTTTAAACTGAGACAATGTATCATTTAAAGAGAAAAATTAGGTGATTTTAAATTTCATGACAACAACACATCTCAAAAAAGTTGGGACAAGGCCATGTTTCCCACTGTGAGACATCCCCTTTTCTCTTTACAACAGTCTGTAAACGTCTGGGGACTGAGGAGACAAGTTGCTCAAGTTTAGGGATAGGAATGTTAACCCATTCTTGTCTAATGTAGGATTCTAGTTGCTCAACTGTCTTAGGTCTTTTTTGTCGTATCTTCCGTTTTATGATGCGCCAAATGTTTTCTATGGGTGAAAGATCTGGACTGCAGGCTGGCCAGTTCAGTACCCGGACCCTTCTTCTACGCAGCCATGATGCTGTAATTGATGCAGTATGTGGTTTGGCATTGTCATGTTGGAAAATGCAAGGTCTTCCCTGAAAGAGACGTCGTCTGGATGGGAGCATATGTTGCTCTAGAACCTGGATATACCTTTCAGCATTGATGGTGTCTTTCCAGATGTGTAAGCTGCCCATGCCACACACACTAATGCAACCCCATACCATCAGAGATGCAGGCTTCTGAACTGAGCGCTGATAACAACTTGGGTCGTCCTTCTCCTCTTTAGTCCGAATGACACGGCGTCCCTGATTTCCATAAAGAACTTCACATTTTGATTCGTCTGACCACAGAACAGTTTTCCACTTTGCCACAGTCCATTTTAAATGAGCCTTGGCCCAGAGAAGACGTCTGCGCTTCTGGATCATGTTTAGATACGGCTTCTTCTTTGAACTATAGAGTTTTAGCTGGCAACGGCGGACGGCACGGTGAATTGTGTTCACAGATAATGTTCTCTGGAAATATTCCTGAGCCCATTTTGTGATTTCCAATACAGAAGCATGCCTGTATGTGATGCAGTGCCGTCTAAGGGCCCAAAGATCACGGGCACCCGGTATGGTTTTCTGGCCTTGACCCTTACGCACAGAGATTCTTCCAGATTCTCTGAATCTTTTGATGATATTATGCACTGTAGATGATGATATGTTCAAACTCTTTGCAATTTTACACTGTCGAACTCCTTTCTGATATTGCTCCACTATTTGTCGGTGCAGAATTATGGGGATTGGTGATCCTCTTCCCATCTTTACTTCTGAGAGCCGCTGCCACTCCAAGATGCTCTTTTTATACCCAGTCATGTTAATGACCTATTGCCAATTGACCTAATGAGTTGCAATTTGGTCCTCCAGCTGTTCCTTTTTTGTACCTTTAACTTTTCCAGCCTCTTATTGCCCCTGTCCCAACTCTTTTGAGATGTGTTGCTGTCATGAAATTTCAAATGAGCCAATATTTGGCATGAAATTTCAAAATGTCTCACTTTCGACATTTGATATGTTGTCTATGTTCTATTGTGAATACAATATCAGTTTCTGAGAATTGTAAATTATTGCATTCCGTTTTTATTTACAATTTGTACTTTGTCCCAACTTCTCTCGATTACGTTCATTATGTCTTATATTAGATATGGTTAGTTTTTTCTTTTTTATCAGGCATCTAGTTTTAGGTTTGTTTACCTGACATGTTTCGACGTACGTGTAGGTTGAATTGGGATTAATTAAATTATAAATTATGTGATAATTGATAATTAAATTAATCAATTTATAAATAAAGATCAGTCTCATAAAATCTTAAATTATTAATCTTAATACTCACCGTGAATGGTTACACTCAAGATTAATGGTAGCTCTGTATTAGATGGGAAACCCAGTTGTATACAAAAGCTAAATTCTGAAGGAAAAAGGAGTTCTAAATAGTTGACCTTGTGAATAAACAACAGGAACAAGTAAAATGCAATTCAATTTTATTAGCTTTTATTTGTCTACTACTCACTAATAATAATAAACTCAAAATACATTCAATGTCAGCAAAGGTAATAACAAGACAAAACAATGGAACAATTACACCTGGACTATAAATTTGAGGGAAAGAGAGAGAGAAAGAGATAGAAGGAAAAAGAAAAGAATCCCTTGTGTGTGCGTGTGTGAGGCTAGGGCAAGCCGATGCGTGTGTGTGTGTGTGTGACCTAGCTTGTCGTTAGCTAAAACAAAGGAATGTTAGCTAAAACAAAGGAATGTTAGCTAAATAGAACAAAGGATTAGCTCTGTGGCTAATGTGTGCTTTGTGTGTGTATCTGTGGGCAGATGCTAATGCTAGCCACTCTGGCAATGCTTAAACAAAATGGCGGTCAGTGCCTAGGTGTCGTATCACAGGTAACTCAATGAGGAAGGTATCAAAATGGCGTCGGAAAAATGGCGCCTGCAGGCCTAGTCGAGAACACAAGCCTACCAGCTAGCAATAAGTTGCTAAGGAGAATCTGACCACGCTACAGCTGGATCCAAACACTGCACTTAACAATTTCCAACAGACTATCTAGGCAAAGAACTCAACGCGAGAGAGAGAGAGAGAGAG
The DNA here is from genome assembly GCF_027579695.1 of Neoarius graeffei. NCBI lineage: Eukaryota > Metazoa > Chordata > Actinopteri > Siluriformes > Ariidae > Neoarius > Neoarius graeffei. The sequence goes on from NC_083592.1 coordinate 53,860,758, forward strand.
AGAGAAAGAGTGTGAGAGAGTGTGTATATGTGTTGGATGGAGAGAACTAGGCCTTGTAGCGGTCTAGCCTCGGAGCTTAAAATAACAAACTTGTCGCTGCGCTGCTAATCAGATAGGGAAGCTAGCAATGGAGTTAAGGAAAGATATCATGCAAGATACCCTGTCTAACAAGTTCAAAGAAAAAAAACAGAACCAAAACAAACAATAAAAACAAACAAACAAACAATAAAAACAAACAAACACCTTCCGTGTCTGAGCGGGTATGCTAAATAGCTCAAAGCTTAAACATGACCCTAACAACCATCTGAATAAGCTACAAATTAAAAATTTGCCCAAGTGCCTACTCAATGCGATGGAAGTTCTTTCTCCGATGTCCGCGCTGAGGGTCGCAGTCCGAGGAGAGGAGGTTAGCGGCGCGTTGCGTCCAACCGCGGCTAACGAAGCAGGGAGATGAAGGCCTAGCTGGCCCACGGTGCTTCAGGAGAAACCTCCGGTGATGCGTCGACGAGAAAAAGGCTGAGAGGAGCGAAGCTGTCCGCAAATGCCTCTTAGCGTGGAAAACTACTTAACTGTAGTTAAACTTTGCAAAGGTTTAGAATCGAAACCACTATATCGCTGAAACTTAGCGGGTCGTTCAAAAGTTCGGCCGAAACTAATTTGAACAGGCTGTTCTCAGACAATAGAGGTTAGTCTCAACACTGTAGGCGAGCGTGCCTACAGTCCGTCCGACCACTCCAGTAGTCAGAACATGAGAGGGCGAATCGAGGCGCTCTCGATACAGTTAAAGCAGTTCCACTTTACGTCACATCCGGGTGGAGCGCGCAAGGAAATTGTGGGATCGTTATAGGGGGCGCTGGCGAGTTACCAACATTCCCCCCTTGGCCATAGGCGCTGAAAGGAGTGATACCCTATGGGCACATGGTGTTTAGTCTGCGACCCACGGTCCCTAGTAATCCACAATGAGGTAGTTCCACAATGAGGTAGTTCCACAATGAGGTAGTTCCAAGGGTCCTTTCTGTGAAAAGTCTTTCAGACACAGTTCAACAGTTCAATTCATTTCATACAGTCCATAAGATGCATAGGCACTTGGGCATGAAAGCATAGGCACTTGGACATGAAAACAATTACACTATGGCTACTTAACTACCTTCTACATACAATATTTCACACAGCAAACAAAAATAATCAAAACTCCATAAAGGAAAATGGAAAAGAGGGGTTAGTTAGCGTGTTAGCAAGCCTACTCTTCAAGAAAGTTAGTGGAGGCCTTAGGCCTGATGGAGAATCGGACAATGCCACGATCTAATTTCTCAGGTGCGTAGATCATTTTGTCCAGTTTGCGGTGTAGTGTCAGTATGTACCTATGTAGAGTGATGGCTATGAAGACTGTGATAACCCAACCGCTAGCTAGAAATCCCAGCGCAATTCGGCTTATTAAAGATCCTTGATCGGAAGAAGGGTTTGCGCGGTTATTCAAGAAAGTGGTAGCGATGCCAGTGGGCTTAAGATCGAATTGCACGGTTTTGGTCCCTTCCAGCAGTAGTTGTGCTTGGAGGGTGGAGTTTATCTCAAGTTCGTGACCTGGGAAGGCATCGGGCATTTCTATCTCGGTCTCATACTGGTCAGCGCTAAGGTGATGGAGGGTGATGTCACCCACGTGAACAGTGGCTCCAAGTGGGACACTTAGGAGAGAGGTTTCGTTAGGTATCTTCATTCTAGTGGCAGTGTTATGTTGATCATATGATACCAGAATCTCAGTTTGGGGAGTGTTGATTAGCCACCGATTACCAGCTCTTTCTACTCTAGTTCCTATTCCTTCATCTTTAATAGACAATTTGCCTGCACACTTCTGCTCGGGGACTTTTGTCAATCCACAGAGACGGTCTGTGGTGTCTCGGATAAAGGGATTGCTGGGGCAGACCCAGTGGATATCTTTGGTAGAGGTGCACATGTCTAAATTAGGGACGAGGTAGATAGAGGGGTTGTCATCGTGATAGGCTATGGTGGAAGGTGTCTGCAAACGTACGTGTACGTCGTTGTTCCAGAAACCTACATTAAGGACAGATTTGATTCTGTATATGTTTTGCCGTTCAATAACGGGGAGATTGAGGATGAAGCCTATTTCTAGGTTTTGAGGGTTCACAAAAATGGGGATAGCACTGCCAAGACTATAAGCCAGATGAATCTGTGATGAGTAAACGTTAGTCGTGGTAGTAGATCGGAGTATGCTGTCAACCATGCTGAGGGGTATCAAATATGGTGGGATTTTACCTCCACTCAGGGTGCTGAGAGAGCTACTTACTTCTCTCATCAGGTCCTGCATTAGGTCTCGGATTACTCGGACGTACTTGACCTCGCTTCTCATGATTGTCGCTAGCCTGTCTACGGCATGTACGGTGTTCTTGATTAATGTAGAATGCATGTTAACGGTTAGTATGGTTCCCTGCAGGGTTTTGCCTAGGCCCTGCAGCTCCTCCTGTTGAGTTAGTAGTCTACCCTGGATTTCTGGCATTTCTTCCTTAAGAATGTTCATTTCTCGTTTGACCGCGGTTAGGCTAACGGTGTTAACGGCAGAGAGGCCCATTGAGAACAGAGAGCCAATGGCGGATGCAGCAGTAAGTAGTCCTCCGAGGAACCGTTTAGGGCGTGTTTTGCCGCTGAGTTCCTCCTCAGTGACTATGAACTTCTGTAACTGTTCGAGCATGTGAACTGTGGTACGCTTGGCGTGTTCGATGTTGGACCCAATCTCGGAGTCAGGCCCGGTTTCGAGGTTTGTTTGTGTGGGCGATCTAAAATGCTTACGGTACACGTCCCAAGGATCGAGGCGGGTGTACACGCGCTGGGTATGGACGCGGCAATTGGTGAGGAGCAGTCCTGGGGCATCTTGGAGAACGATGCCACTCGGCGGACCTGGTTCCACTATGTTACCGGCCAATGTGGTCTGCAGGACTAGGAAGATGCCGAGGATCCAGAGAGGGGCCATTCTGCAACATACAGGAGTTTGTTATTCCGATTTGAGTGGTAACGAGGGTGGTTACTTATAGATGCACGCTTATGGATTGAGAGGCATGCAACTAAGTTGGGCAGGCTATAACTTACTGTTTGTCCACCCCCCTATGGAGTGTGGACTGCTCAAAAAGCTTTATTTGGTTGCTATGGACCCATCTATACGAAGGCGCCTGGCTGGGCTTCGAAGTTTTGATGCGGTAGGCGACGGGGGACAGTTTACCGACGATTTCGAAAGGGCCGGACCAACGGGGTAAGAATTTCCTGGCTACTCCTACCGGTTTGGTGAAATTGAAGTATAGGACTCTGTCGCCTACTTCGTACTCACGGTGTGTCGCCTTTCTGTCGTAGTAAGCTTTCTGTCCTTTTGCACTCTTTTCGAGGTGTTCCTGGGCCCACGCAAATGTGGCCTGCAAGTGGCGTTGCAAGTCGGTGACGTACTGGTGTGCGGTGTACGCAGTGGCAACGCTTAGGTCCTCTGGTCGGTAGAGGAGGTGTAAGGGAAGAACCATTTCACGGCCAGTCATCATTTCGAACGGGGTGACTCCGGTGGTGCGGTGAGGAGTGGACCGAATGGCCATCAGCACCAGAGGGAGTTTGATGTCCCAATCTTTGCCATGGTGACTCACATACTTGCGAAGCATGCTCACGATGGTTTGGTTGGCGCGTTCGACCTGACCGGAAGACTGAGGATGATACGCGATGTGGAATTTTGCCTCGACTCCGAGCATCTCCCACAACACTCTCATGACCTCTGCGGTGAAATGAGTACCTCGGTCGGAATCAATGGATAGGGGCAAGCCCCAACGGCTGAACACATGGTTCATAAGAAGGAGAGCGGTGGTCTCTGCGGTTTCGTTTGGGGCGGGCAAGCATTCCACCCACTTCGTGAACGCGCAAGTGACGGTCAGGAGGTACTTATTACCTCGAGCTGATTTCGGCACTGGTCCGACCCAGTCTATCTGGAGATTAGACCAGGGGAATGAGATGCCTTTGCTTTGCAGTGGGGCGCGGTTCAACGGTTGGGCTGGTCGGAATTGGCAGCAAATCAAGCACCCTTTAACATACTCGGTAACGTCCTGAATCATGAAGGGCCAATAGACAATCTGTTGGAGTGTCTGGTAGGTCGCCTGAGCGTTCCTATGGCCCCCGCACGGGCTGTCGTGAGCGTACTGCAACATGACCCCCCTATGATCTGTGGGCACGACCCACCGGGGAGGTCCCTGGTTGCGTGGTGTGTACACCAGGAGTCCTTTCTCGAGTTTTAAGCCGTTTTTGAGATTGTGAAGGTGGTTTAAGTCTCGGGACTGTTGCAACTCTTGTGGGGAAATTGGGGACGCCACGGGGTCCGCAAGGAACTTACGGATTTGGTGGATCACGGGATCCCTTTCCTGCATAGACACCAGGTCGGCGTCCTGGGGCAGTCGGCCGAGTTGCACGGTTCCTGCTTGGGGTACTGCGTCAGTTTGACCTGCTCTAGCCTGTCGGCGAGTAATCGCGGTTACGTTATGGTGTGGCGTCTCGGGAAGCCAGGACGGCTGGAATTCCCAAAGGGGGCCGTCTACGGCTCCCGCTTTGGCGAGGCCATCTGCCTCATCGTTACCGACTTTGTCAGGTCCTGGGACTTGAGAATGTCCCTTCACCTTCTTCCAATAGACGCACATTCCCTGTTCGGTTACGAGTCGATCGCATGCTAGGAAGAGTTCGGAGTGTTTCACTTCCTTGCCCCTTGCATTTTTCATGTCCTGCACCTTCCACGAGGGAAAGTGTGAGACGAAGCTATGCCTGGCATAATTTGAATCAGAGCAGAGGACTAACCGCTTGATGTTCTCACGGGCAGCTTGTTGCAGGACGATGAGCACGGCTGCTACCTCCGCATATTGGCTAGTCTTAGCCCCGAGTCGATGTTGGTATTTCCCTTGTATAGGGCCGTTCGCCCATACGATACCGACACCGGCTTGGACTTTGCGTTCATGATGGAATGAGCATCCATCTATGTAAGCGGTGGGGAGGTCTTTGCAGACGTTCTCGTCATAGTAGTGGTGGTCGGAGGGGAGAGCAGGTACGGTTGTTAGTTCGGTTTGATCCGGACTATTCTCGCAGTCGCAATGCTGGCATTCCGCCAGGCCTCGGCCAAGCGCCATCTTGTGGTTCTGGGCGTACTTCACCTCGACGTCGTAGCCCTGTAGTGCCATCATCCAAGCTGCGATGCGACTGTTCGAAACTCTTCCCTCTCTCAGCCTCTGGCTGTTCAAGAACGAGACCGGTTGATGATTGGTCTCTATCACCGCCTTCTGGCCACCAATGTAACTGCGAAAGTGTTCAACGGCCCAGACCGTGGCCAGCAGGGCTTTTTCGCAGTCTGAAAATTTCAACTCCACAGCACTGAGGGGCCGACTGGCGTATGCTACGACACGGCGATCTTTGTCATGCTGCTGTGACAGTGCAGCGCTCAGGCAGTGGGTGGAGAAACTAGCCTCCAAGAAGAACGGTTTGTCTTTGTCGGGATACGCGAGGCAGGGAGCGGAGCAGAGCTTCTGCTTCATGCTCTTGAACGCGAGTTCTTGAGGCTCACTCCACTGGAAGGGTTTATCCTTCCGGAGGAGCTCGGTGAGCGGTCGTGCTATCTCCGCGTAGTCCTCGATGAACTGTCGGGAGTAGTTGCAGACCCCTAAGAAGCTCCTGAGTTCGGGTACGTTGGATGGGGCTTTGATATCTTGGATAGCCCGCACCCTCCCTGACTGGGGTTCAATGCCATCTGGCCCGACGCACAGTCCAACGTATTCAACTTTGGTGCGACACCACTGCCCTTTGGTGACAGAGAGCTTCGCTCCTGCTCTGGACAGCTGGGACAGAACATGGCGTATCTCTTCGAGGTGTGCATCAAAAGTCTGTGACCTAATGAGGATGTCATCGACATAGATCAAGTTGCCACGAGCTGCGGCATCGCTCATTGCCTTATGCAAGAAGATGTTGAATTCAGCGGGGGAGTTCGCGTAGCCGAACGGACATCGGTTGAAAGTTAGCTGGCGGTTCCCAAAGGAAAAGGCCAGCTTGTGCTGGTCAGCTGGATCCACGCGCATGGTCCAGAATCCACTCGCCACGTCGGCGGTGGAGAAGAACTTTGCACCCTTCACCTTGGCAAGTTCTTGATCCAGATGGATCATGGGCCATCTTGACAAGGGCACTTGCTTGTTCAGCTGCCTATAGTCAATGGTGAGACGCCACTTGCCGTTCGGTTTCAGCACTGGCCATAAGGGGGAGTTGTAAGTCGAGTTACACTCACGAATGATCTGCTTTTCCAGCAGAGTGTCCAGTGTTTCTTGTATTGAGTCGTATGCGGCTAACGGGATTTTGTATTGCCGCACGAACGTCGGTGGAGCGTTCGGATCTGTTGGGATTCGGACGGTGTGGATGTCCGTGACTCCGCAGTCATTGGAATCTCGCGCCCAGATCGCCTTGAAGTCGTAGAACAGTTCACGGAGCTGTCGTCTCTGGGCGTCCGTGGTCAGGCTGTCAGCTTTCACCAGCTGTTGTTGAACTTCTCGTTCGAAGCCTGGGTACGGTTCACCTAGAGCTGAATCGACGACCTCAGTTGCAGGGGTGTCGTTGCTCGATTGCGTGGCAAGAGCGTACACCAGCATGTGTTTCGGGGTGTCAGTTTTGGTCATGACTATGCGCTCGTCGCAAAGCATGATGTGAGGTTCGATGCGGATCATGTGGAAAGGAAGAGTGATCCAGGGAGGTTCCACTGGATCGGAATGAGTGTCCGGCGTTGGCAGCTCACCAATGACTGGAATGGTGAGTTCAAAGTCATGGAATGCCTGGTCTATCAGAAGGCCTAAAGGCCGACGGGCGGGGATCGTGATGGCGTCCCGCGTGGAGTTTTGAACCAGGAGGTAAGCGGAACGATGACTCACTTCAAGCAGCGGAGTCCCACACACGGCTAAATCGAGCTCCATGAAGAATCTGAGAGGCTGGAAGAACGCCTGGGAGCTACGAAACTGTTGGTCTTTCATGATGACCAGCTTAAGAGGGGAACCAGCAGTCCTAGCGGGAATGACAATGTCAAATTCGCTAGCGACATGGCAGGCTTGGGGAATCGTTTGTCCTGACCGCATTTGTTCCAGGTCAGCTTGGAACGGGTGCTTAGCAGCGTCGGCTTGGGTCCAGATGACCCGGTTGACTAGGTCCAGTTGGGCTCCCAGTCTGACCAAGATGTCTGCCCCAATGACCAGTGGGTCAGGAAGTCCGGGGACGACACTCAAGAAATGAAGGAATTCTCTCTGACCGATGGCGAGCGACACGGCGCAGACGCCTGTGGCTTTGATGGGGCTCTGGGGTTGTTCGGCTGACAGTAGCCGGTGGCTCTTCTGCACAAAGACAGCGGAAGGAGTGCTCTGACGCACTATGTCGAACCACGTTTGGCTGATGGCTGACTTCTCTGACCAAAGCGCTAACCTGACGGCAGGTGCCGTGACGCCGTTGACAGCAATGTTGCCAGATATCCAGGGGTAGTACCTGGTTGGGGCAGATTCGCCAAGAAAGCAAAGGAAAGACGGGTGGCCATCAAGCGCGTTGCGGTTGAGAGGAGTGTCGGTTGAGTTTGGTGCGTCTTGACTCGGCTCAGGGTGGAGCGGAGTGGTCTCGAGGTTCTCGGGGACCTGCCCTGACTCAGCTATCGGTGGAGTAGCCTCCACCCTAACTTCATCGCAACAGGCTCGATCGTGACGACGAGGATCTGGGGTCTGTGGGGACGCGACCTGGGCCCACAGTTGCCCACGACGACAGTCAATGAGGGGCGCTAGCCTATCTAGTAGGTCTTGGCCAATGAGGAACGGTTCTACCCCAACAGAGCAGATGTAAGTGGGGTGAGTGATGGACATGCCCTGGAAGGTGAGTTCTAACCATGCAATGGTTGTTACTGGGGCTTGATTCTGGGTGAAGCTAACCAAGTTGACGTCACAACGTTCGGTTCTGATGGGTCTACCTTGCGCGCGCCGCGCATCAGAAACCTCTGCAAAGACTTTGGAACACATCAGGGTGATTTCTGACCCGGTATCCAAGAGAGCTTGGAGGGAAACGTTGCCTTCTACCACCACTGGGGTATAGATACGCTTGGCGTTGCCTTTCCTAACCAAATCTCCAAGAAACTGCGTCAGGGGTGCATCCTGCGGGTCAGGCTTCACTACCGGGGGGGGTGGTTTCAACTCATCGCTGCCTATTGGGCAGGGGTCCTTTCCCCACCCCACGAGGTAGACACGCGGTGGTGGTGGGGATGGGTCCCGGCCTAGTCATGCTGACGGTTCGTCCCTGTCCTTGCTCGGCTTACCCTTCCTGTTCTTATTGCTCAGCAGTTGTTTAACTCGTGCTAATTCGGTCCTCAGTTCTGCCATCCCAAGCGGCTCTTGGTTGGCTTGTTTAATCCGTGCTAATTCAGCCCTCAGTTCTGCCATCCCAAGCGGCTCTTGGTTGGCTTGTTTAGCGGTAGCTAGCTTAGGGCTCCGCTCCCTTCGAGAGGAGTTGCGATGGGGCCTTGACTGTCCGCTATTCTGAGATTTAGGGCCGTGACTGCCAGGTTTGCGGTTACCTTGCCCTTTGGCGTTGGGGCCCTGTTCCCCCTTGGCTCCAGCTTGTCGAACTTTCCAGTTACCTTTGGGTTGACTCGACGTCTGGTGGCCGGGGTTTGGGTTCGCCCAAGGGGGCCCGCGGTTTGGGGCTTCACCCCCTTCTAGGCCTAAGGACTGATCTTCCTGCTCATATAGGCTGAGGACTCTGGGATCGTCCTCGTGGCGGTCTGTGGGTCGGACGAACGTCTCCCACGTTAGTTGTGCGGTGCGACGCATTTCTCTCATAGTATGGGGGCGCTGGCGACACGCGAGTGTTACTTGGTTACGGATGCACGGGTGAAGGTTATGGAGGAAGAGAGACTTGAAGTTGCGATCTTCCTCTAGCCCGGGCTCGCTTCTGCCCTGAAAGTACGCTGCGCGGAGCCGACGGTAGTACTCGCGAGGGTGTTCGCTTCGTTTCTGTCTGATCAGAATAGCACCCATCGTCGCAGCAGTCTCGTCCTCGTACAACGAGTATTCCTCTTTCAAGTACTTACGTATTTTCTTGTAGTTGTCGAGGACTGACTGCGGTAGGGTCTCAACGAATGCTCGTACGCCGCTACCTAAAGTTTTCCAGGCTAGTCTGGCCTTTTCATGCGACGTAGCCTCTGGCAGGTCCAGGAGGCTACGCTCGATTTCCCGGAAATAATCATTAACGCTTCGGTGTCTATGATTTTCCGGCTCAAAACGCTCTATGTCTTTCGCAAGGACGTCGATTTGGCGGATCCTAGTTTTGTGTTCTGCGACGAGGCGTTTTGATTTTGACCCGTAGGGGTCCTCGCTGTCTTCGCTATTTGAGCTGCTCTCATATCGCCTATGTCTGCGTTTCGGCTTGTAGGCGGCCTCTCCGTCAGAGGAGTCTGAGGGTACGTAGCGCGGCGTTTTCTGCGGGCTAGAGGCTGCAGCGATATTGAAGCGCGAGGGGGTGTAGTGGGGAGTAAAGTAAAAACTCCCAGCGCCACGAGGTGGCGATCGTGCGACTTTCACGCGAGTTGAGCTTGAGTGCGGTGTCTGATCTACCGTTCTAAGCTCAGGTTCTTCCTCCTCCAGAGCGGAACTCTGTTCTTGGGAGGGTTTGGCCGATCCCTCATCTGAGCGACGTGCTTGCGTCACTTCTTCTCTGAGGTATTCTATTTCGCGCTTTAGTTCATCTTGTGTGGCTCTCAGGCCCACGAGGCTACTCTCCGCGCTTTCTGCTCTCCTTTGAGCTTCGGCCAGTTGTCGTTTTAGTGTTCTTTTCTCTTGTTCGAGGGTCATACACACATGTTCCATTTCCTTATAGTAGATCATGAACAATTTGGGTAGCCCTTCTGGGAGAGTCATAGTACGCTCCTTAAGTTCCCTAACGGCTATGTGTATTTCATCAAAGCGAGCCTTTTGGTCCAGATCACAGAAGTAATTTCTCCTATCCTCCAGGACTTGGCCTAAATCGCCTACAACGTCGAAGAGAGAGAGGAGGGGCCCTTCTGACTCCCTTGATGGGGAACGCGACATTTTGTTCGAAATGTATTAATTAACTTAAAGGAAATTAATACTAGGTGTTGATTAGGTTAGAATTTAATTCAATCCAAGTTGCTAAATAATTGATGTGGTTTCTTAGCTACTTTGTTTTCACTAATGTTTCACTTGTATTAATTAGCTTAATTAATAATTAGTTAATAATAATGATTATTAATAATATTACTTAAGTACTTGGATTAGATATTACTCTAAGGTACTAATCAATTAAACCAGTTTATCAGCTAACTGTGGTTGGCAGCTGAATTTCAGTTCTGTGATTAACACACTGTTAATGATTCACCATTAAAGTCATCTGTGTTATACCTTGGCAGTTGATTTTGGGTATACAGCAGTTTACAAGTTATTGTTGAGAAATTCACAAGGTCATTAAACTATTCCTCACACGGGGCACCACTTTAATGTAGGTTGAATTGGGATTAATTAAATTATAAATTATGTGATAATTGATAATTAAATTAATCAATTTATAAATAAAGATCAGTCTCATAAAATCTTAAATTATTAATCTTAATACTCACCGTGAATGGTTACACTCAAGATTAATGGTAGCTCTGTATTAGATGGGAAACCCAGTTGTATACAAAAGCTAAATTCTGAAGGAAAAAGGAGTTCTAAATAGTTGACCTTGTGAATAAACAACAGGAACAAGTAAAATGCAATTCAATTTTATTAGCTTTTATTTGTCTACTACTCACTAATAATAATAAACTCAAAATACATTCAATGTCAGCAAAGGTAATAACAAGACAAAACAATGGAACAATTACACCTGGACTATAAATTTGAGGGAAAGAGAGAGAGAAAGAGATAGAAGGAAAAAGAAAAGAATCCCTTGTGTGTGCGTGTGTGAGGCTAGGGCAAGCCGATGCGTGTGTGTGTGTGTGTGACCTAGCTTGTCGTTAGCTAAAACAAAGGAATGTTAGCTAAAACAAAGGAATGTTAGCTAAATAGAACAAAGGATTAGCTCTGTGGCTAATGTGTGCTTTGTGTGTGTATCTGTGGGCAGATGCTAATGCTAGCCACTCTGGCAATGCTTAAACAAAATGGCGGTCAGTGCCTAGGTGTCGTATCACAGGTAACTCAATGAGGAAGGTATCAAAATGGCGTCGGAAAAATGGCGCCTGCAGGCCTAGTCGAGAACACAAGCCTACCAGCTAGCAATAAGTTGCTAAGGAGAATCTGACCACGCTACAGCTGGATCCAAACACTGCACTTAACAATTTCCAACAGACTATCTAGGCAAAGAACTCAACGCGAGAGAGAGAGAGAGAGAGAGAGAAAGAGTGTGAGAGAGTGTGTATATGTGTTGGATGGAGAGAACTAGGCCTTGTAGCGGTCTAGCCTCGGAGCTTAAAATAACAAACTTGTCGCTGCGCTGCTAATCAGATAGGGAAGCTAGCAATGGAGTTAAGGAAAGATATCATGCAAGATACCCTGTCTAACAAGTTCAAAGAAAAAAAACAGAACCAAAACAAACAATAAAAACAAACAAACAAACAATAAAAACAAACAAACACCTTCCGTGTCTGAGCGGGTATGCTAAATAGCTCAAAGCTTAAACATGACCCTAACAACCATCTGAATAAGCTACAAATTAAAAATTTGCCCAAGTGCCTACTCAATGCGATGGAAGTTCTTTCTCCGATGTCCGCGCTGAGGGTCGCAGTCCGAGGAGAGGAGGTTAGCGGCGCGTTGCGTCCAACCGCGGCTAACGAAGCAGGGAGATGAAGGCCTAGCTGGCCCACGGTGCTTCAGGAGAAACCTCCGGTGATGCGTCGACGAGAAAAAGGCTGAGAGGAGCGAAGCTGTCCGCAAATGCCTCTTAGCGTGGAAAACTACTTAACTGTAGTTAAACTTTGCAAAGGTTTAGAATCGAAACCACTATATCGCTGAAACTTAGCGGGTCGTTCAAAAGTTCGGCCGAAACTAATTTGAACAGGCTGTTCTCAGACAATAGAGGTTAGTCTCAACACTGTAGGCGAGCGTGCCTACAGTCCGTCCGACCACTCCAGTAGTCAGAACATGAGAGGGCGAATCGAGGCGCTCTCGATACAGTTAAAGCAGTTCCACTTTACGTCACATCCGGGTGGAGCGCGCAAGGAAATTGTGGGATCGTTATAGGGGGCGCTGGCGAGTTACCAACATACGTAACTGTCGTCTTCCTCAGAGTGTCACCGGATGTTGTTGGTGACGCATCTTATCAGCTGATGTTTCCGAAGGCGTGACCTTCCTGTCTGGTTTGACAGGTCGGTCACGTCTTCTGCCATCCGTTCGTCCCCTGCAAGATGGCACTCCAGGTATGGGAGAGCGTGTATGCTCCCTCATCCCGGTTGATGGTCCTCGGGCTTCGCTTTCGGATCTCCATGGCCTCCCTGATCCAGCGCTGATGTTTGTTATCTTCTGTGCGGATGACTCTGACATTCCCCCAGTCCATAATGTGATTTTCTCTTCTGTAGTGGTCTGTTATGGCTGACTTGTAATTTTCCTGTTGTGCCTTTTCTTTTGTTGTTCGGGTTTGTCCTGTAGCTGTCTCCTTTTCGCACTCTTTCTTATGTTCATTTTTCCTTGTGGTGAAGCTCCTTCCTGTCTCCCCGATGTAGGTTTTATTGCATGATTGGCATGGAATCTCATATATGGTGTTGCATTTGTTTTCCGGATGTATTCTGTCTTTGGGATGAACCAGGATCTGACGGAGTGTTGTGTGTGGTTTGACAGGTGTGTTGATGTTGTGTTTCCTCATTACTCTTTGGATGCGTTCCGTTATTCCTCTGATGTATGGCAATGTTACTACTCCCCTGTGTTCTTGTTTGTTGCTTTGTTTTTTCTCTTTCTTCTGTGTTTTATTGTTCTTGACCTGTTCTGCCCCTTTGGATATTGCCCATTGTGGATATTGACATGCCTTCAGTGCGTGTTGTATGTGTTGTTCCTCCTGTTCTTTGCCCTGTGGATCTGTGATTATTGTTGCGCGTTCATGTAATGTTCTGACTACTGATATTTTGTGCATTATGGGGTGTTCGGAAGTCCAGTTTAAATATTGGTCGGTGTGCGTGGGTTTTCTGTGTACTTTTATTTTGATGTCCCCATTCTCTGTGTGTTGTATTTTTAGGTCCAAAAATGCTATTGACTGCTCCATTTCCTCTTCATGTGTGAATTTTATGTTGCCGGTATTGTCTATGGCAGTGGTTCTCAAACTTTTTTCACCAAGTACCACCTCAGAAAATACTTGTCTCTCCAAGTACCACCATAATGACCAACATTAAAATACAGTAGCGTAGTAGGCCTAAGTATTCATTAAAAACAAGGCGGAGGTTTTATTTAACAAGTATATTTAATATTGTTGGCCACTGTAACATTACGCACAGTACTTTGAACAGTAACACTGTGTTTAAATATAGGAAAATAAAACACTGTACTTAAATAATGAATCAAATAAATTGGCCAAATCTGCAACATCTGTAGTCTCATCAAGCTGTATGGTAAAATATCTACTGTTTTTAATGCGCTCAATCAGTGTCTTTTTAACATCGTCAGCCATGTCGTTTATTCTCCTTGACACGGTGTCATTTGAAAGCGGCACCAAGTTTAACTCTCTGGCAGCTTTCTCTCCACACATGATACGTGTCATCTCTTTGGCTAATGGCAAACACAGCAGTTCCCCGATTGTGTGCGGCTTACCGGCTCTGGCGATCAGGAGGCTGGCACGATATGAAGCTTCCTGTGCTTTGGCTATGGGTGTACCATAGGACAGAATGGTGGACTTGGACTGCTTCAGTTCATCACGTTTTCGTAAAAAAAAAATCCATTGATTTGTCCTTTAGTGCTGTGTGTTTGGTTGTAAGATGCCGTTTGAGATGCGATGGTTTCATGGACTCATTGCTCAGAACGTCGCCGCATACAACACACTGCGGCCTGGGCAGCTCCTCTGTCCCGATTCAAATGAATCCCAGTTTTATGTATTTTTCGTCAGACTTCCTCCTCACTGGTTTCTGCCGTTTGCTAGCAGTTCTGGGGCTGGTTTTGCCACTGTCGTTAGCATCTGCGCTCGGCTCACACATGTCCTCTTCAGTTCTCCCTCTCTCCTGATCCACGCTCCCATTCGCAGATTTAAGCCACGACAGTAATTTTGTCGTACTCGTCATAATTAGCAAAGCCACCTCCACCTTTTCCCATCACAGCCTAGTCTACCAATGGCGGATAACCGTCTGTCAGCGGAACCGGCAGGAATGAGTACGTACGCTACGTATGGCTACCCAGAAGCACTTGCAAACTTTTTAAAATTATTAACTTAATTTGTATCTCCTTTCATTTTCTTGTCATCTGTTGATATTTTCATCCATTCAGATATTATGGATAGTATTTCACGTTTTATTTTATTTTATTTTTTAAAATTTATTTATATTTAATTAAGTGATTCTTTGGCGTACCACTAGAATGGAGCCCGCGTACCACTAGTGGTACGCGTACCACAGTTTGAGAATCACTGGTCTATGGTGTTGAGATGGTCGGTGAGTTGTTGAGTGTATCCCGTCTTCACTTTTTCCAGTATATCATCCACGTAATGTTTCCAGAGTGTTGGTCTGTATTCTGCCGGTATTGTAGTGAGTTCTGCTCCAGGTCTTCCACACTGTAAAAAAAGAATAGTTGAGAATACTTGAAATTTCAAGGCAACCGTCTGCATTAAGAATTGTATGTTTTGCCAACGATGTGCCCATGATAATCCAAACTATGATAACACTGTTATCTTTATTAAGAATTCTTAATTAAGTCAATTTTCAATTCCTCATTCTGCCAACATAGATTTCTCTTTTTGCTGAACAGTGGCATTCACAGTAGTACAAAAAGGCAATTGAGGTTCTCACAATTTATCATTAAACTATACATGCCTTTTTTCATTGTTCTACACAATTACAAAACTTCAATAATGTACAATAAACTTCACACTTTTTTAAAAACTTTATTTCAATAAGCACTTTTGAACAAAATCAAGTATTTGTATAATTACAGCGCATGCCCCCTGAGTTCAATCTACGTATTTTCCGTCTTTTTAAGCATGAATAGGCTACATGGGGTTTCATTTCTTTAATCAAAACACGGCCCTTCAGTACTTGAACTTGGTTTCACAGGCCAAGCTACAGTGCAATAATAAGTGCACTTGTAACTGGGGCGTCTTGTCATTCTAATCTAGCTGCTCTGAAACACAAGCTACATCCATGTCAAAACATTCATGTTTAAGGGGGGGACATGGCCCTTCTAACTGTTAAGATGCAGACTGACTTAGAACATGACCCTGCACAGCCTAAATACACACTGGCTGGTTCAGAACATGGGCCTGCACAACCTAAATGCCATAAGGTTCAGCATGTCTGCACTGTCAGAAATAGGGGTACAATAGGAGTCCATTTCTGTCCCCCAAGGTACAGTCTTTACTAACGTACCCCCTAGGGCTCATTATTGGACCTCAGGGTAACTATGTGTACCTTTTTAGGGCAAAAAAGGTACATATATGTTCCCAAGCAGTATATAAAGGGTACAAATAAGTACCTTAGAGGGTACTGCCCCAGTGACAAGCCATTGTACCCCTAAAGGTACAATAATGTACTTTATTTTCTGAGAGTGTGGTAAGTAAAAACAATAATGTAAAATAAAGACAATGATGGGCAACTATGGCCCAAGTAAGGAGGTAAAAACTGAGGTTGAAATAAAAATTACTTTCAGGTTAAAATAAAATGTTTACACCTGTGGAAAGAACTTCAACCGGAGAGAGAACCACATTGCCCAGCCCTTGGGAGAGGAAACCCCGTGTCTTGGTCATTAAGAGCATGCGCTGAATAAACACCTGTGGCAATTATGTATTTTCAATTCAGATTATTCACTATTGTATATTTACACATCATTGAGGTGCACCCTATCAGTTTGATGTGGATTTTTCTGTTCGTTAATAATTATTCATATTTTCTTGTCCATTCAATTGTGAATACTTGAACAAAGCGTAATTCTATTTTTTACTGTGCATGTACAGTAAAAGCCGCACATGATGGCCGATAGTGGGTCTCCCATGGCAAAACCTTCCTTTTGTCTGTATATTGTATTCCTAAACTGAAAGTATGTGGATGTGGCGATGAATTGAAGGAGTTGAGTGATGTCTTGTACTGTGAGGTTTGTGCGTTTCCTGAGCGTCCTGTCTGTTTTTAATCTGTCTTGCACTACCTGTATGGTGGCTTCCGTGGGTGTTCTGGTGAAAAGAGATATGACGTCGTGTGATATGAAAACTTCGTCTTGCTGCATTTTGATGTTGTTTAGTTCTTCTTCCAGTTTTTTTGAGTTTTTGCAGTGTTGGTCTGTGAGTCCTAGTAATGGTTTGATTATTTCGGCGAGTGCTTTTGATGGGTTGTATGTCACTGAGCCAATGCTGTCTACTATAGGGCGTAATGGTGTTCCTGGTTTGTGTATTTTTGGTGTGCCGTAAATCCTGGGGATGACGTTGGCTGTGGGTACTAGGTGATTGTATGCCTGTTTATCTATTTTATTGTCATTGAGTAGCGGTTTGGAGCGGCACGGTGGTGTAGTGGTTAGCGCTGTCACCTCACAGCAAGAAGGTCCGGGTTCGAGCCCCGTGGCCGGCGAGGGCCTTTCTGTGCGGAGTTTGCATGTTCTCCCCGTGTCCGCGTGGGTTTCCTCCGGGTGCTCCGGTTTCCCCCACAGTCCAAAGACATGCAGGTTAGGTTAACTGGTGACTCTAAATTGAGCGTAGGTGTGAATGTGAGTGTGAATGGTTGTCTGTGTCTATGTGTCAGCCCTGTGATGACCTGGCGACTTGTCCAGGGTGTACCCCGCCTTTCGCCCGTAGTCAGCTGGGATAGGCTCCAGCTCGCCTGCGACCCTGTAGAACAGGATAAAGCGGCTACAGATAATGAGATGAGATGAGATGAGTAGCGGTTTGAGTAGTGCTTTGAGTTTCTTTTTCTTGTCTTCAGTTGGGTCTTTTCTTAATATCTCATAGGCATTGTCACTGAGTAATTCCAGCATCTTTTGTTCATATTCATCGGTGTCCATGATAACTGTTGTTCTGCCTTTGTCTGCTGGGAGGATTGTGATGTCTTTATTTTTTGCTAATGTTCTCATGGCTTTGGCTTCCTGTTTGGTGATGTTGCTGGGTGGTGGTTTGGCCGTTTTCAATATGCCAGCTATTGCATTTCTTAGGCCCTGTCCACACGGCAACGGATTCAGGTGAATCTGATAAAATTGTTTATCGTTTCGGCCTGGCGTCCACACAGCACCGGCGTTTTGGGTGCCCCAAAACGAAATCTTTTGAGAACGGGTTCCAGAGTGGAAAAAACTGGCAACGGCGCCGTTGCGAAGTCGTCTGGATGAGTAGAACGGATTTGTTTACGATGACATCACAACCACATGACTGTCAGTGCTTCACGCCGGGTAGAAGTGTAATGAACTCGATGCGAGTTGTCAACAAATCCTATAACTTGGTTCATGAAACACGCTTACAAAATATTTTCACTGTGAATATTTATTGTGTAATGGTGCAAAGTGAGAGAGAGAGAGAGAGAGAGAGAGAGAGAGAGAGAGAATAGCCCTTAGGGCAGAGTCTTTAGTCCAAACACTGAGGAAGCAGTACCAAACCGCGCACCGCCCGTGCGCTTTCCAAAAACAAAAACAATCCCACCAGCAAAAATAGGAAAAAAAAAAAAGGAGCGATCTCACCTCTTCAGATGTTGGTTTAAGTCCGACAATACATTCCTCAAAAAGGGCGTAGAAGAACAAAGTAATCCATCAACGTGTAGCATTCGATTTATTCCGAACCATTAAAGAATTCTGGAGGATATCAGAATGTTGGCGTACCGGCTTCCATCTACCCCCATTCATTCCTCTTTCCGCGTCTTTCATTTTACGCTACTGATTAATAATCAAAACTTTATGTGGCTGATGCTACAGAAGAAGGGGTTTATGCGCATGCGTCTACTTCTTCTATTGTTCTGGTGTCTCCGATGGGACCGTCTTACAGTGCACGTAGAGGTGTGGCATGTGTATTGCATCGTTTTCAGCAAGCGTTGCGTTGCCATATGAACTTGATATTTTACTGATCCATTGCCCATGTGGACGCGATATTTAAAAAAAAAATCTCGTTGCCGTTGTCGTGTGGATGTAGCCTCAGTGCTGCTTTTTGTCCCTGATCCTGTATTTTTTTGCATGCTAATTCAGTTGCCAGAATTAATTCACCGTGAGGTATATTGTTCGGTGTGACAGCGTAGTTGAGTCCTTTTTCTAGTATACTGCGTTCTGCTTGTGAGAGTTTGTACCTTGATATGTTGTGGATCCATTTGTCGTTGATGTGTGCGTACTCCGGTTCCGCCTTCTTTTTCTGTGCGATGAGTCCGTCCAGTTTTCGGATTTGTCGGGTTTTTGTCTTGGTGAATTCCTGCTCGTGTATGTCTGCCAAGTGTCCGTGTATTGCTATTTCCATGTCCTTGTTCTGGGAAAACCGGGGTTTGAAAGTTTCCGTCTCCCTGTGTAGTTCGCTGTTGATATTTTTGAGTTTGTCAGTTGTGCACCGTATTCGTTCTTTTACCAGAGTCATCCGCACTTTCCTGATCATCTTCTCCGCATTTCTGGTTGGAATTGGGTTCTTGATATTCAGTCTGGCCGGTATGACTTCTTCATCCCGGCAGTGCAGATTGAACCTCAGGTGGTTCCTGTAGCGTGCCCGTTTTCACATCAATCTTTCTAGGCGGCGAAACTCCTTGATGCTTTTATCTCCATAACTTATTCTTAATCTCTCGATTACGTTCATTATGTCTTATATTAGATATGGTTAGTTTTTTCTTTTTTATCAGACATCTAGTTTTAGGTTTGTTTACCTGACATGTTTCGACGTACGTAACTGTTGTCTTCCTCAGAGTGTCACCGGATGTTGTTGGTGACGCATCTTATCAGCTGATGTTTCCGAAGGCGTGACCTTCCTGTCTGGTTTGACAGGTCGGTCACGTCTTCTGCTGTCCGTTCGTCCCCTGCAAGATGGCACTCCAGGTATGGGAGAGCGTGTATGCTCCCTCATCCCGGTTTGTCCCAACTTTTTTGGAATCGGGGTTGTATATACGAAGGAAAGGAAACGCAGGACCAAACTAATAAATATTGGCGCTCAGCGAGCACCTCGGTGTGATCAGCTGTTCGTTTAGCGACAGAACGATGGAACTGTCAGTGCACGCTCAAAGGTAATCCTGCACATGCGCACACACACGGACTTCCTCTGTTTGTTCGAAGCGAGCGATTTCATGCACATTATTTGCATTAATCCCCTCGAATTAAATAACTTCCCAGCCACAGAATGGTCTGGTGTTTTTTAAATGTTACAGAAATAAACATCTATCACAATGACCACATTTCAAAGGGAACAAAATTTCACCAATTTTATAAAATCGAAAGGCCGTCTAGCTTTAATCTTCTCATCTCATCTCATTATCTCTAGCCGCTTTATCCTGTTCTACAGGGTCGCAGGCGAGCTGGAGCCTATCCCAGCTGACTACGGGCGAAAGGCGGGGTACACCCTGGACAAGTCGCCAGGTCATCACAGGGCTGACACATAGACACAGACAACCATTCACACTCACATTCACACCTACGCTCAATTTAGAGTCACCAGTTAACCTAACCTGCATGTCTTTGGACTGTGGGGGAAACCGGAGCACCCGGAGGAAACCCACACGGACACAGGGAGAACATGCAAACTCCGCACAGAAAGGCCCTCGCCGGCCACGGGGCTCGAACCCGGACCTTCTTGCTGTGAGGCGACAGCGCTAACCACTACACCACCGTGCCGCCCAGCTTTAATCTTAGAAATAAAAAAAAAGACATATAATAAACTCCTTATTAACCTCGCTTGTTCGGTCTTTACGGGAAAATATGAGACCGAGGTCTTTTTGTACAGACCACGCTTACAGCTCGGTCTCTACTGTCAAGACCTTAGTCTGATATTTTCCCGTAAAGACCTCGCGCTCAGTTAAGAAGTAGTGAATAAAACACTTCCAGATATGCTGCTACTGGAAAATAATCAGTTTCAGGGGAATAAACGGAACGCCGCTTCATCACGCCATTACTTTGTTGATTATTTTCCTGTCACAGCATGAGGCAGAGTGTGTTATTGCTCACTTATCACTCAGGTCTAGTTACCTCGCCCGGGACGGAGTCCACTGGGGGCGGGGTAATGTTTTCGGTGGGGTTTCTTTGTTTGTTTTTTTAGCAACATTACAGGAAAACGGCTGGACCAATCTTCATGAAACTTTCAGGGTAGATGGGCATTGGTCTCAAATAGAACCTCCAACATTTTGAGGGTCATCCAGCCAAGGTCAAGGTCATCAAAAAGCTCAAAATCGTGTTTTTTTTCCATGATATCTTCCTTCATATTCATCATATTTACTTCAAAACAATTACAAAATGCTCATCTTTCAATCCTGCTTCCATTGATAGAGTAGAGTGGGGGAAAACGCCCCCTTAAGGAAAATTCAGTTTTTCTCCAAGTTGAAATGAACCATGTGTTTAGTTTTAATCATAGTTTTTGACAACAGTGACATGAACAATAATGCCACCTAAAGTTTGCCTAAAGTTAATACTTAATTTTTTTTTTAACAAAAACAAACATTGTGCCAAGGGGGCCTTTTACCCCCCCAGTGGGGTAAAAGGCCCCCTGAGGTGGGGCAATAGGCCCCCTCACTCAGAAAAAGCTGTTTGGATAGCAAAAGTGTTTACTTAAGCCTATAATGTGAAAGAAACAAGAAAATATCCCTGAATTAATGAATAGATGCATTATTTTATTATATTTCACATTTTAATTTCAATTTTTTTTTTATTTCAATTATTTTTAATATTAAGTTCAAATTACTTGCTTTACTCAACCAGGTAAGCGAGATGTTATTAAAAACTATGTATCTGCTATTCAGAAATGTATGAAATACAGTAATTATGATAAAAGGAAACGATGCCCCCTGGGGGCCATTTACCCCGCCATTAAGGGGGCGTTTTACCCCACAGACTACACTTTTACAAAAAAGGGTCTTACTTTCAAAATGTGATTCAACTTTTTATACCTAATGTATTTTTTTTAACATACTGACTTGTCTACTCATACCACATACACAGCTGTGATATCTGACGAAATAGCAGCTATCTAAATACAGTTTTACTGATATCTGAAAATTATATCACTTACCATGAAATTTGATTTCTCTCCGCTGCGTTGCTGATATGCGATCCACAGTGGATATTTGTATATCCCCGTTGTCAAGCCAGTCCATAGCAACAATAGAAATGTAACTTTGCGCCATCTGGTGGTTATTTTGGGTAAAATAGGCCGGGGGCATATTACCCCATGGGGGCTTTTTCCCCCACTCTACTCTATGCTACATGACAGGGTATCTCTCATAGTTTTCTTAGCGGTTGGAGGTCAAATGTCGGGGGGTTGTCAAGGTCATTTCTAAAATTTGCATATTTTCCATTATAACTCGAAAACGGTTAGAGATAAAAAGATTTTTATCATTATCAACATATAGGAAGTCAGATATGGGCTTTCATTTGGCACCATGACCTTTGACCTTGAGTGACCCTGAAAGGTCAAACTCAAGGTCATGGGTTTTCAGAGGCTCATAACTGTGAAACGGTTCAAGATAGACAGATACTTAATATTATTGACACATAGGAAGTCATATATGGGCTCTCGTTTGGCACATGACCTTTTACCTTGAGTAACCTTGTCTTTGTTTGTGTCTTTGTTTTTTTGTTAGCAACGTCACAGGAAAACGTCTGGACCAACCTTCATGAAACTTTCAGGACAGATGGGCATTGGTCTCAAATAGAACCTCCAACATTTTGAGGGTCATCTAGTCAAGGTCAAGGTCACCAAAAAGGCCAAAATCATAGTTATTACAGATTTACTACATAATTATATATAAGGAAATCTTAGCGCCTCTGAAGTTGCACTTAAAAACAATCAATCAAACAAACAAACAAAAATAAAAATAAGTGCTACCGGGCGAGGTTTGTTTTGCCTGGCAACACTTGTTTATGTATTATTGTTTTCCTGATGCTGCAGTCAGAAAAATATTGCAGTCACCTTTTTTTTATTTCTTCATAAACGTTCCTTTCTTGTAATCCATAACCTAATTATGATAGAGCACAGTGCGACAAAGATCTAACGTTAATCTGATGCACATACGAACTGCTCAGGTTGATGGTTTTGTCACAAATTATATATGTTAATACTGTCGTTTAATATTTTCGACAAAGTTTGCTTAATTTTATGAAATGAAATGCCATGGTATTGGCTACAAGGAATGTTGATCCAGGAAAGCTGTTTCTTTGCTAATTATATAAAAGTACTTTGTGCACTCAGAATTGTGGACCCAAATGCAGGACAGCGAGAGTGTCTCACACACTCATTACCGCACATTAGTCATCACTGAGCTGGGCTGCTGCTTGAGTTTTGCCCTTTCCCGCTTCCCTCGGGTCAGTGGACCGCCGTAACGGATAATGATAGAAGACGGTGTGGTCAATTTTGGCTTGGTTCAGGTATAAAAGGCCAGATTTCCCCAGGAGACCTCACCGCTTTCCTCATCAAGCCTCACTGCTCATTACTCACTGAATCATGTGACTTTGTCTGTAATGAGTGTCAGATCCAGTTAAATCTATGACAACCAATAACTCATATAAATAACAGCCATGACATGTTTTTTTTTTTTTTTTACGTTTATCATACATAGAAAAATAAGCTAGTCCAAAAATAGCCAGTTATTAAATCGTAGTCCAGGATTTTCCGCAGATCAAGGTAATTATTCAAAAATTCATTTTTTAGCTGTATTAGAAATCGCAATATTACATCTTGACTAGATCCACTCGGAGAGCGCAGACCTCAGATAATGATAATAGTCGACTCTTTTATGATATGCAAATCCGCAACCACAAACCACTTTGTTTGTTTGTTTGTTTGTTTGTTTAGTAAACCAATGTATATACATAATATAATAAATACAATATGGAAAATATACACTAGTTGTACATGGATAACGCAAGAAAGTTTAAAACTTATTTCCATTGCGGTCCATATGAGTGATTACATGATGGCGGGTAAATACTAATTATACATTAATCACATATAATTATCACATATACATATTAAGTTAATTAATACTGAGTATGTATGAAAATTTAATTTAAAAAAAGTAATAATACTTATAATAAAATGAGAATCTTAATACATAGTAATTATTTTACAGGTTAAACACCAAAAAGTCGCAATCGTAGGTATGAAAAGAAAAAATCTTTTTAAAATACTATGTATAGAGGAAAGGATTTGATCCTTGATTGTGTAGACAAGTGACTAGATGCTTTTTTACTTCCTTTTTAAAACTAAATTTGTTGGAATGAGACTTAATATGGGCGGGGAGGTTATTCCATAAAACAGGACCAGTGAATTGAAAAGATGACTGTCCAAAAGATCTAACTCTGGGGACAAGAAGGGAAAAGGGGCCCGAACGGGTGTTGTGGCGGAAATTGTTAAGTGTAAAAGATTGTTTGAGATATTGTGGAGCGTTGCCGTGAATAATGTTATACATGTGGTGGAGTTTAAGTTGTTGAACACGGACATCCACTGGTTTATATGTCTGGATATATTTCCAGAACTATTAGGATTTTGTGCCTATAAGTCTATCCTGGAGGATTAGTGGTACCCCTGAATCTGGACTGTGATATATGCTGCGTTCATGTGCTATGGGAAGATGATATTTTCCAGTTGGGAAGTGGTATTTACCAGTGTGTTGTGTTCACATGCTTTTGTTGTTGTTGACAAATTAAAGATGGTGGACCAGATTCAAGTTAGCAATAGTTAGTTAGCTATCGTTAGCAATAGCGTCTGCTCTGGATAGGTAAAAACAAACCATAACAACGCATTTTTAAAGGAAACGGATTTCTAATGTATTATATTACACTTGTTAATGACGCAACATTGCATAGACACCAAAAACTACCCACTAGTACTAGTAAAAAAAAACTTTAGTAGCGTACAATGCTTAGCATTCAAGTGTCTTGTACCGCTCGCCGCCATGTTGAAAAGGTTAAAGTTCATCTCATCTCGGCAACTCGTGTATCAAAATTTTCTACGAGTTGCCCAGTGGAAAATACCACAAGAGGGGGCGTTCATGTGTGTTTTCCATGTCGGCGTTTGGTATTTACCATAATTCCCATAGCACATGAATGCAGCAATAGAGTTATCGTGTTTCTACATTGGCTATGTTTTGTCACTATTGAATTTTGCTGCCATCTACTGGATTATAAGATCTGTGGCAAGTGCCATATCTCATAACATTAGCAAAAGTTAAAAATTAATTTGTGGATCCTCTCTGTGACTCAGATCTGATCCAAAATTTAACGGATTTAACGAACCATGCTACACCCTTCCACCAAGTTTCATGGAAATTGGGTTGGTAGGTTTTTCTCAATCCTGTTTAAAGTCAGACGAACAGACAGAAGGTAAAGATGTAAAGATGTGGTTATTACGAGGGGTGGATAATATTTATGTAATTGTACTTTGATAGTGTGTTTGTTCAGGCCCCCTAGTGGTGTAGACACCGGTATCTACAGAATGACTATTGTGTAAATATAACAATACTTACTGTATATCATAGTTTATTAAGTAAAATCAAACATTTTAAACCATGATATATCGGTAAAAAATGACCCTATTCTGCCCTCTGAACAAAAGGGTGTGCTTAATTATTACTTTGGGATATTTATAGTTTAGATGAGTATTACTGAAATTGAACATGTAGGTACTCCTATGGAATTACATTTCCAAGAAAACAAAATTACTTGTGTTTTTTATTTCGACTTTTACAGCGTTTGCAATAAACCACAGACCATTGATTATACACCATATATCGATCAAATGAGCTAAGGATCCAATCATTTCAGTTCAGCATCCAGTCACTTCATTTTTGCATCCAATCATTTCAATTCACTGTCTAATCATTTCAGTTCAGCATCTAATCATTTCAGTTCAATCCAATCATTTCAATTCAGTATCCAATCATTTCATTTTCACATCCAATCATTTCAGTTCATTATCTAATCATTTCAGTTCAGTATCCAATCAGTTCAGTTCAGCATCCAATTATTTCATCCAATCATTTCATTTTCACATCCAATCATTTCAGTTCACTATCTAATCATTTCAGTTCAGCATCCAATCATTTCAGTTCAGCATCCCATCATTTCATCCAATCATTTCAGTTCAGCATCCCATCATTTCAGTTCAGCATCCCATCATTTCATCCAATCATTTCATTTTCACATCCAATCATTTCAGTTCATTATCTAATCATTTAAGTTCAGTATCCAATCATTTCATTATCACATCCAATCATTTCAGTTCAGTATCCAATCATTTCAGTTCAGCATCCAATTATTTCATCCAGTCATTTCATTTTCGCATCCAATCATTTCAGTTCACTATCTAATCATTTCAGTTCAGCATCCAATCATTTCAGTTCACTATCTAATCATTTCAGTTCAGCATCCCATCATTTCATCCAATCATTTCAGTTCAGCATCCCATCATTTCATCCAATCATTTCATTTTCGCATCCAATCATTTCAGTTCATTATCCAATCATTTCAGTTCAGCATCCAATCATTTTAGTTCAGCATCCCATCATTTCATCCAATCATTTCAGTTCAGCATCCAATCATTTCAGTTTAGATGAGATTAGATTAGATTAAACTTTATTGTTGTTGAGCAAGTACATGTAATTAAACAAAGAAATGCAGTTGGCATCTAACCAGAAGTGGAATTTAGTTAGCAGGCCTATTGTAATATGGGTATGTAATTACAACCCCGATTCCAAAAAAGTTGGGACAAAGTACAAATTGTAAATAAAAACGGAATGCAATGATGTGGAAGTTTCAAAATTCCATATTTTATTCAGAATAGAACATAGATGACATATCAAATGTTTAAACTGAGAAAATGTATCATTTAAAGAGAAAAATTAGGTGATTTTAAATTTCATGACAACAACACATCTCAAAAAAGTTGGGACAAGCCCATGTTTCCCACTGTGAGACATCCCCTTTTCTCTTTACAACAGTCTGTAAACGTCTGGGGACTGAGGAGACAAGTTGCTCAAGTTTAGGGATAGGAATGTTAACCCATTCTTGTCTAATGTAGGATTCTAGTTGCTCAACTGTCTTAGGTCTTTTTTGTTGTATCTTCCGTTTTATGATGCGCCAAATGTTTTCTATGGGTGAAAGATCTGGACTGCAGGCTGGCCAGTTCAGTACCCGGACCCTTCTTCTACGCAGCCATGATGCTGTAATTGATGCAGTATGTGGTTTGGCATTGTCATGTTGGAAAATGCAAGGTCTTCCCTGAAAGAGACGTCGTCTGGATGGGAGCATATGTTGCTCTAGAACCTGGATATACCTTTCAGCATTGATGGTGTCTTTCCAGATGTGTAAGCTGCCCATGCCACACGCACTACTGCAACCCCATCCCATCAGAGATGCAGGCTTCTGAACTGAGCGCTGATAACAACTCGGGTCGTCCTTCTCCTCTTTAGTCCGAATGACACGGCGTCCCTGATTTCCATAAAGAACTTCACATTTTGATTCGTCTGACCACAGAACAGTTTTCCACTTTGCTACAGTCCATTTTAAATGAGCCTTGGCCCAGAGAAGACGTCTGCGCTTCTGGATCATGTTTAGATACGGCTTCTTCTTTGAACTATAGAGTTTTAGCTGGCAACGGCGGATGGCACGGTGAATTGTGTTCACAGATAATGTTCTCTGGAAATATTCCTGAGCCCATTTTGTGATTTCCAATACAGAAGCATGCCTGTATGTGATGCAGTGCCGTCTAAGGGCCCGAAGATCACGGGCACCCAGTATGGTTTTCCGGCCTTGACCCTTACGCACAGAGATTCTTCCAGATTCTCTGAATCTTTTGATGATATTATGCACTGTAGATGATGATATGTTCAAACTCTTTGCAATTTTACACTGTCGAACTCCTTTCTGATATTGCTCCACTATTTGTCGGCGCAGAATTAGGGGGATTGGTGATCCTCTCCCCATCTTTACTTCTGAGAGCCGCTGCCACTCCAAGATGCTCTTTTTATACCCAGTCATGTTAATGACCTATTGCCAATTGACCTAATGAGTTGCAATTTGGTCCTCCAGCTGTTCCTTTTTTTGTACCTTTAACTTTTCCAGCCTCTTATTGCCCCTGTCCCAACTTTTTTGAGATGTGTTGCTGTCATGAAATTTCAAATGAGCCAATATTTGGCATGAAATTTCAAAATGTCTCACTTTCGACATTTGATATGTTGTCTATGTTCTATTGTGAATACAATATCAGTTTTTGAGATTTGTAAATTATTGCATTCCGTTTTTGGAATCGGGGTTGTAGACTATTAATATAAATAAATGGATAGATAGATAGATAGATAGATAGATAGATAGATAGATAGATAGATAGATAGATAGATAGATAGATACATACATACATACATACATACATACATACATACATACATACATACATACATATAGTTACACAAAGTATACATAATGTGTGCCTGTACAGTCCATACATACACATATACATGTACAGATACAGTGGAACATACAGTACAATGTGGATGAAGTGCATTTATGCAACAGTTTTTGTTTGTTCAGTAAAGAAAGAGCTGCAGGGAAAAAGTGGTTTCTCCGCCTACTGGTATGAGTGCTGAGGCTTCTGTATCACCTCCCTGAGGGTAGTTTTTTGAAGAGTCTATTATTGGGCTGTGAGATGTCCTTGAAGATATACTGCATCCTCTGCAAGCAGTGTTTCCGATTAAATGTCCTCAAAGCGAGGGAGCTGGGTACCAGTGATGGATTGGGTGGTTTTCACCGCCCACTGAAGGGCGTTCCTATCAGTTACAGAGCAGTTCCCATACCATACTGTAATGCATTGGGTCAGGATGGTCACAAGAGAGCACCAATAGAAGCTCACCAAGGTCCTTGAGGAAAACTGAGCTTTGTTTAGTGCTCTTAGAAAGTACAACCGCTGTCATACTTTCTATTGTACTTTTTGCTGTATACAATCATTTAGTATCCAATCATTTCAGTTCAATGTCCAATCATTTCAGTTTAGCGTCCAATCGTTTCACTTTCTCTCTCTCTCTTTCTCTCTCTCTCTCTGGCAGTCGCTCGTGACCGAGCACTAGAGTTCATGTCAGATCCGCCTCAGTTGTTACTGATTCAGGGGGTGACAATGTCTTATGTGGCTGCTCAAACCCAGAGCAGAACGGAAGAGTCGGGGACACTTTGTGCAAGGCAGGGTGGGTGGCGAGCGAGGAAGGAGAAGCCGCTCTTTCCGTTGTTGTCTCTTGGCCTCTACCTCACAATGTCGTTGATTCTCCATGCGGTCTGTTCCCTGAATGATGGTGCGCCTCCACTCAGTGCGGTCCTTGGCGAGGGTCTCCCAGTTGGCATGGTCGATGTTGCAGCAAAGGAGAGTGGCCTTCAATTGGTCGTGAAATCGACGTTTGGGGGCTCCTCGGGATCTTGTGCCGGATTCAAGTTGTGAGAACAGGATCTGGTGGGGGAGTCGGGTTGTGGGCATTCTTCTGACGTGTCCTGCCCAGCGGAGGCGATGTTTTGCCATCGTGGACTCGATGCTGGGGAGATTGGCTCGGAGAAGGACAGATTCATTGGAGATGAGATCTTGCCATTTGATCTTCAGGATCGCACAGAGTTTCTGCTGTTGGAAATGCTCCAGCTTTTTTATGTCACTCCTATACAGAACCCACACCTCAGAGCCATAAAGGAGGGTGGAGAGAACGATGGCTTGGAACATCGTTTCACTTTATCCTCCAATCATTTCACGTTTCCATCCAATCATTTCAGTTCAATGTCCAATCATTTCAGTTTAATATCCAATCATTTCAGTTTAGCATTCAATCATTTCAGTTTAGCATCCAATCATTTCAGTTTAGCGTCCAATCATTTTATTTCAATATCCAATCATTTCACTTTACCATCCAATCATTTCAGTTCAGTATCCAATCATTTCACTTTACCATCCAATCATTTTATTTCAATATCCAATCATTTCACTTTACCATCCAATCATTTCAGTTCAGTATCCAATCATTTCAGTTTACCATTCAATCATTTCAGTTTAGCGTCCAATCATTTCAGTTTACCGTCCAATTATTTCACTTTACTGTCCAATCATTTCAGTTTAGCGTCCAATCATTTCAGTTTAGCATCCAATCATTTCACTTTACCGTCCAATCATTTCACTTTACCGTCCAATCATTTCAGTTTACCATCCAATCATTTCACTTTAGCATCCAATCATTTCACTTTAGCATCCAATCATTTCAGTTTAATATCCAATAATTTATCTTTAGTATCAGATCCAGTTCATCAATGTAGAAAAAATATCAAGAATCATCTCAATTCAGCATCTGCATCAAGGGAATATGCAATCGATTTATGAGATTTAGGATAAAACTGTATATTATGAATAATTTTCATTTTTTTAAAAATCTTGTTTCTCATCAAAACATGAAAACGTGAAAATATATGGACTCTGCTTAAAAGTCAGATCTGTGTCAGGAAACACAAATTAATTGAACTCCACCAATTCTGCCAAGAAGAGTGATCAAATATCCATCCATACATAACTCCAATCTACACTCACCGGCCACTTTAATAGGAACTCGTTCTTGATTCTAAGATCTCTGTTCTTGGCTGCAGGACTGGAACCCAATGTGTTCTTCTGTTTCCTGTTGCATGCTGAGATGCTTTTCTGCTCACCACGGTTGTAAAGAGTTGCTATATCACACACAACAGTCTCTAGAGTTTACCAGAATTGTGCAAAAAATAACAAAAAAACATCCTGTGAATGGAGGGTCTGCAAACTGAACCACCTGAGTGATGAGAGATCAGGGGTCTGAACTGACAGGAAGTCAACTGTAACTCAAATCAGTCTTTACAACTGTGGTGAGCAGAAAAGCATCTCAGCATGTGCCGCACCTCAAACTTTGAGGTGGATTAGCTACAACAGCAGAAGACCACATCGGGTTCTACTCCTGTCAGCAAACAAGAAGTGTGAGAACACAGACTATCATGGGCACGGACTCCCAACCGGACAGCTGAAAACTGGAAAAAGAGCAGGGGATTTTTTTTATTTTTCTACTCTTCAACTGTCCAGTTTAGGTGAGTGTCATCCAAAGACTCCTAAAGGTTGAATGTGTAGTTTGTTCTGATGCTTTTCTGCTCACCACAGTTGTAAAGAGTTGCTATGAGTTACTATATCCTTCCTGGCAAAAAAGCTCAAACCAATCTGTGTCGAGTTTCCCAAAAGCATCGTAACACAAAGATCATTGTTAAATGGTAGCGCGAGCAGCACAATGAACATTCTCTCTCCTAGTTAAGATGCGCTTAGCATTAAGAGGCTTTTGGGAAACCCACCGCTGGCCATTTTCCTCTGACCTCTCTTATCAACAAGGCGTTTGTTTCCACCCACAGAACTGTCGCTCACTCAACTCACTCAATGTTTTTTTGTTTTTTGCACCATTCTGTGTAAACTCTAGAGACTGTTGTTGTTGTGTGTGAAAACCCCAGGAGATCAGCACTTTCTGAAATACTCAAACCACCAGTCCATCTGGCTCAAACCAACACCCATACCACAGTGAAAGAAAGTCACACTTTGAGATCACAATTTTTCCCATTCTGATATTTGAACACTGTGAACATTGACTGAATCCTACCTGTGGGATCTCACTCAGTTTGTCCACATCAAGAGGACTTCATCTGGAGTGTGCAAACTGGCGTGCGGTATTCCCCAGGGCTCCATGCTTGGTCCTATTTTATACCTTCTGTATACTTTGCCTCTTGGAGACATTATACGCGCCCATGGTCTGGACTTCCACCTGTACGCAGATGATACCCAACTCTACACTTCCTTTAGTTGCAGTGCTGAAGATAACGAGCTCTCTTCAACCAAGCATCGGACTGAGTCGTGCATTGCTGACATTGAGAAGTGGATGACGATCAACAGACTTAAACTTAACAAGGATAAGACTGAACTTTTGTATCTTCATTTCAAATTCCATTCCTACCCATCACTGGATTGTCTGATGCTTGGTGACGATACTGTTTATACTTCTACTCATGCCTGGAACACTGGAGTAATTTTTGACTCAACTCTGTCTGTGACTAATCACATCAACTCTGTTATTAAATCTGCCTTCTACCATCTGAGGAACATTGCTAAAATAAGACAGCACTTATCTCTAGAGACTAATAAGATTTTAGTTCATGCTTTTCGTGTGCTCTAAGATAGACAGCTGTAATGCTCTGCTTTTTGGCCTTCCTAAATATTTAAGTCAAGTCAAATCAAGTTTATTTGTATAGCGCTTTTAACAATAAACATTGTCGCAAAGCAGCTTTACAGAATTTAAATTACTTTAAACATGAGCTAATTTTATCCCTAATCTATCCCCAATGAGCAAGCCTGTGGCGACAGTGGCAAGGAAAAACTCCCTCAGACGACATGAGGAAGAAACCTCGAGAGGAACCAGACTCAAAAGGGAACCCATCCTCATTTGGGTGATAACAGACAACGTGATTATAACATTTTTAACAGCTTTAACATGAAGTCTGTTTCGTTGATGTTATAACTCTTCATTGACAACTGCAATCCTAAAGTTAGCAAGCCAACTGTAGTCCTCAGCCATAAAGCCATTACTATAAGTGTCCAGAGCATCTTCCAAGTGTGAAAGCAACTGTCCATATGGGGCCGTCCTCCTCAGGAGCGATATGATGAGACTCCAGCCAGACGTAGGGCATCAGGATGGTTCAGGCAGGTCCAAGGAGCAGAAGAGGTCAGCGTCTCGATCCCAGGATTGACCTGTAACTCAGAGGGACAGACGGGGGGGACACAAGTCAGTGTTTTAGTCAGTTTGTTTAGTCAGCCCAGGTTATCCATCCATCCATTATCTGTAGCCGCTTATCCTGTTCTACAGGATCACAGGCAAGCTGGAGCTTATCCCAGCTGACACATAGAGACAAACAACCATTCACACTCACATTCACACCTACGGTCAATTTAGAGCCACCAATTAGCCTAACTCTTTGGACTGTGGGGGAAACCGGAGCACCCAGAGGAAACCCACACAGACACGGGGAGAACATGCAAAATCCACACAGAAAGACCCTCGCTGGCTGCTGGGCTCGAACCCAGAACCTTCTTGCTGTGAGGCGACAGTGCTAACCACTGCACCACCGTGCCACCCCGGGTTATCCATATGAAAGGCAAATACAATCACATAACGCCCGTCTTACAGGAGCTGCACTGGCTGCCAGTTGAATTTAGAATTATGTTCAAAATTAATCCACTTATTTTTAAATATCTGAATGGTCTTGCAAGAAGGTCCTGGGTTCGAGCCCCGGGGCCGGCGAGGGCCTTTCTGTGTGGAGTTTGCATGTTCTCCCCGTGTCCGCGTGGGTTTCCTCCGGGTGCTCCGGTTTCCCCCACAGTCCAAAGACATGCAGGTTAGGTTAACTGGTGACTCTAATGCCGCTTTTCCACTACAAACGCGGCTGAGCCGTGCCGTGCCGAGTCGAGCTGAGTCGGGCTGAGCGGGGCTGTTGGAGTTGCATTTCGACTACAACCGCACTGAACCGTGCTGGCTGGAAGTGGGTGGACACATTGGGTGGAGTTAGCGAAAGTGGGTGGACGTCACGTGATGTCGTTAAGCAGCGCAAACAGTGACATCAGTGACAGTGGCGGAACAAGTCAGAGCCGGGCCGGGGGCGGGGCAAATGACCGGGCCCTTTATTAAAGCTTATCATAACATCATTTTAGGCTACAAAATGTCCGCAACTGCGGTGTTTACCAATTTCAACACTACCGGGTGCAACTATGTTATTTAGTACATCAAGTCCTTCAAACGAACATGTAACTCAGAAACAAAAAACATTAGGATACTGTACATGGCTCATAATAAAACATCAATAGCCTATACTGCGCACATTATTTGAAGGGCATACGAATGAGCGCTCAGAGGTTGCAACAGTGATAGGAAGAGTCAGAAATAAAAGGAGGGCGGTGCAAACCTCACTGAATGCACTGTGTTTACCAATTTCAACACTACGGGGTGCAACTATGTTATTTTGTACATTAAGTCCTTCAAACGAACATGTAACTCAGAAACAAAAAAACATTCGGCGACATACTGTACATGGCTCATAATAAAACATCAATAGCCTACTGCGCGCATTATTTGAAGGGCATACGGCGAGCCTTGCGCTCCGCGAACTCGTCCACGATGCTCTGTATGTCACTGATTCAGTGATCTTTTAAGCGGTAGTCTCACGACCCGAATAGTAAACAATAAACATGGAGGACATGGAGTCGTTAGTGTTGCTGGTCTTGGTGCTGTGGCTTGTTGTCACCGACAACGCCAACAGATACTGGCAAGAGCGTATAGATGAGGCGAGGCGCATAAGGCTTCAGAAATTCTCGTAATTCGTAATTCTTCTTCTTCCGGGTTTGCGGTGTTTACAGATCCCAGCGCGCTCGCGGGGCGTGTGTGGGCATGTGAGGACACTCCTCCTCACCAATCAGTGCACAGGGGAGTGTCTGCTCACGCCCCCAGCCTCAGTCGGCACGGTTTGGCTCGCTTCAGCCCCACTCCAAAACGGTGCGAGTTTTAGGGGCTAAGCAGGGCTGAAACGAGCTGAGTCGTGCTGGTTTTTGGTAGTCGAAACGCGAGCCGTGTCGGGCTGAAGTGAGCTGAAGCGAGCTGAAGTGAGCTGAAAAAGGGTAGTGGAAAAGGGCCATTAATTGACCGTAGGTGTGAATGTGAGTGTGAATGGTTGTCTGTGTCTATGTGTCAGCCCTGTGATGACCTGGCGACTTGTCCAGGGTGTACCCCGCCTTTCGCCCGTAGTCAGCTGGGATAGGCTCCAGCTTGCCTGCGACCCTGTAGAAGGATAAAGCGGCTAGAGATAATGAATGAATGAATGAATGAATGGTCTTGCACCTTCCTACCTACAAGAGCTTTTGACAGTGTATAGACCAGTGGCGGCTGGTAGTCTTTCAAACAGGGGAGGCTGGTCGGTTACGATATTTCCAGATTTTAAAAGAAAAAAGAAAAAACACATCAATTTTGCCCATACTCTTGCCTCTGATCTGGCTGATTGTTGGCAGGGTCACAAACTGTGAAATAACAGGTTCTTTTGGCCCATTAGCCTACTGCCCAATATACATGATGGTGGTGTTGGGGGGGGGTATATTTTAACATTTTATATTTTAAAATTGTGGCATGTTGTTTAAAAATTTATCATTATTGAAAGCAGCTCTTTGTCAGGAACCTCAGCAGTAACAGCAGAGTGTTCTGGAATAGGCACAAGCACTGACCTTGGGGAGCCAAACATAGAGCTGGGTGCCACACATTTCATTCAATGACACTTTCCCTATATTTTACTTATTTTGACTGAGAAATGTTTTATTGACAATTTTGATAACCCTTCACTTTTAATCCAGGTCTGTAGTGTGAAACGTTCTCGGCTGTGTTTTTGTTTAAAAATGTTTTCCAAATTGTAGCTGTGTTTAATTCATATCCAGAGAAATATATATTCCAATATAATATACTCAGCATAAACATTTTAAATAGATTCTATATTTTTGGTCCATCCATGACATATTACTAAAGTAGCCTATTTACTGTTGTTGATGTGGGTCACTTGCTGTTAGCCAATTCACTTTCTCGTACCAGGAGAGCTGAAAGGAACGAGTATTATTCCCTACCTTTTTCACCAAGTCAATTTGAGGCGTTGGTCTACCCTGCTCTTTAATTTTAATTTTTTCCTTGAAAGGAAGACTGGCAAATGGCTTCGCCAAAATTAAATCAGCAATGCTTGGCATCCGTGCGCAGCTTTCTTGCTAGCTGACTACCCCCCTCAAGTTCAAGTTCAGTCGCTCAAATAAATGAAATTTCTGGAACTAAGATAGCAAACTCGACAACACTATATTTACACTTTATTCATCTCATCTCATTATCTCTAGCTGCTTTATCCTGTTCTACAGGGTCGCAGGCAAGCTGGAGCCTATCCATACATGTCAACCTTTGGTCAATCAAACCTGTATAACCAACCTCCAAAATCCGTATTTCCCTTATAAAATCCGTATAAGATGCAAATGAAAATAATGTACCTAAAATTTGAATGATAATCAACAATGATATATCCCAGTTACTTTTTCATCTCATCTCATCTCATTATCTCTAGCCGCTTTATCCTTCTACAGGGTCGCAGGCAAGCTGGAGCCCATCCCAGCTGACTACAGGCAAAAGGCGGGGTACACCCTGGACAAGTCGCCAGGTCATCACAGGGCTGACACATAGACACAGACAACCATTCACACTCACATTCACACCTACGCTCAATTTAGAGTCACCAGTTAACCTAACCTGCATGTCTTTGGACTGTGGGGGAAACCGGAGCACCCGGAGGAAACCCACGCGGACACGGGGAGAACATGCAAACTCCACACAGAAAGGCCCTCGCCGGCCACGGGGCTCGAACCCAGACCTTCTTGCTGTGAGGTGACAGCGCTAACCACTACACCACCGTGCCGCCCTACACTTTATTTACAATGAAAATATATACAAACTAAAAAAGCTGGTAGAAACCGTATGTAATGAATGAAATCGAAATGTAAGCTGATCTCTTACAATACACCACAGCACTTGCGAATCCGCATGGGACTGAATTGAGATTCACCGCTGCCTGTCTATATTTGAAACGAACTGTCAATCAAAGAAAATATCCGGCCGCTTTCACCAATCACCAGTCTCCTCGCGGAAAGCTTTGCCATGTCCCTCCCACTGTGAGGCTGGGAGTCCGTGGGCGGGCGTTTTCGCAGTATTTGTCCAATAACCGTCTTGCATTTTGATATTGAAAAGCACAGAGCTCCCAAATGCCATTGAAGTCCACTGAGGCTGGGCTGCATCACGTTGTCACGAGGGGGAAAAACTCACGCACACATTAGGCAAACTGGGGAAAGTTATAACGGAATGATTTCGAACTGTAGTTGGGTTGAGCACATATATTTCTATGATTCTGGATCTGAAATAGCAATGTTATAAGGTCGGCTATAACATAAGCCTAGCGCAATTCATCCTACACGATGTTCGTCATTTTTAGAGGAGGCTGAGCCGCCCTCGCTGTCTTAGAGCAATCGCCCGTGGTATAGACCTAGAAGAACCTCTACTTCTGCTATCCGGCTCGTCCCAGTCTCCTACAATTATGGTTTTAGGTCTTTTTCTTCGCACGCTCTGTTTCTTTGGAATAAATTGCCTGACCATTTCCGAGAACGTTAACGTTTTCAAAGCCAGACTTAAGACGCATCTTTTTAGGCTCGCTTTTAATCTATCGCTGTTTAGTCTTTAGTTATTAGCCTTTTTAATTAGTTATTGATTAGTGATTGAATTATTATTTACTAGTTTGTGATTGTAAAGCGCTTAGAGCGTATTTGTATAGGCGCTATATAAATTGTATATTATTATTATATATTATATAACTGAAGCTCTTGATTAGATAACTTGCACAAAACAGCAGGTGGATGTCTGAGTGTTCCTAATAAAGTGGCCAGCGAGTGTAGAATATGCTGTGTAATATCGAATTTATCGTATAACTTACTTCGAGAAGATATTAAAGTTCATGGAGTGAGCGGACACGCTGTAACGTGCCATGATGGCTGAGGTTTATGTAAATTGGATATGTGCTGATTTGTGACACTTGATGTACATTTATATTTATGGTATTTGGCAGATGCCCTTATCCAGGGTGACGAATATTTATCTCATTTATACAGCTGAGCAGTTGAGTGTTAAGAGCCCTGCCCAAGGGCAGCCTGGCAGTACTGGGATTTAAACTCATGATTTTCTCACTGGCTCTTTTAACCACTGAGGTACCAATGCCCTACATAAACCAGTCTCACTGTGATGGACGGCTTATTACAGTTTATTACAGATTTTGAGGCTACTGTTAACCTTTTTGTTGAAATGTTGCTCTGTGTGTGTGTGTGTGTGTGTGTGTGTGTGTGTGTGTTAGTTAAGAGGAAAATGCCCGTGTGGACCTCATGGAGCAATCAGAGCGGAACAATGACTCATTAAATGAGCCACTCTTGCAGAAATCAGCTCCATGTAGAAAGAAATCAAAACATGGTGAAGTAAATGAGATGCAGCCAGGAAGTCCAGGTTCGTTGGTAGACTCGATGGATTTGAAGGGTTGGTGACCACCTCCCCTGGTGCCCCCATGGCTCAAAAAGCATCGCTAAAGTGCTTTCCCATGTGAAGCACTATTGGCTGCCCTTCACATGGGAACAAATGATCGAGTGCCCTCTAGGATGCCCATTCATGAAATAATTGATGATGATGTGCTCTCGAGAGCAAGGAAGTTCAATAACATGTCTGACTGACTGCCCTTCTAGTGGAGAAAATGTGATGCCACCCCTACGTGACAGTGTCCCAAAGGGTGGCCTTTCCAGAACAGAAAACAGGATGCAGCAGGCTTTTAGTACTCGAGTCCGACTCGCGCCCTAATTTTAATGACTCGTGACTCAATTTGGACTTGAGCACTGATGACTTGGACTCAGACTCGTGCATTCATTAACCGCATTCGGACTCGTAAATTGAAGACGAGGCCTCTGGGGGGGGGGTTTCTTTATTTTTTGTAACATGCCATAATAATTTGGCATAAGATATTTATATCTACATGAATTTTTGTACTAATATTGTGCAAGAGTGTCACACCTGCGGACAGCGCGTGCGCCAAGCGGACTCTCGCGCAAACGCCATAAACGACTCGGACCTGCACAGGATTAAGACGCAATCAGCGCGCCTATATACTGTAGAAAATTGTGAAAACACACTTACTTTGCGAAGTATTGAGTTGCGTTGCTGACACATTACCAAGCCTTATTTCCTTGTTTGGTTTCCTGATCCCTGATTTCCTGTTTCTCGTCTTTGATTCTGCCGAGTCTACGAGTCTAGCCTGTTTGTGCCTCGCGTGACCCATCACCCGTTTCACCGTTTTAGGATTTTGCCTGCCATTCTGGATTGTTTACCGTCTTCATTTGTATTAATAAACACACCTTCTGCACTTACATCCATCTCCCAAGCATCTCTGACAGAATACTTCACACTCCCTGATAAAGAGAAGCACATTCACCTGTTCATACGTGAGGTTCAGGAACTAACTAATGTTAATGGCGCTAAAACAAACAGCCACCGTCAAATGGTGCGGTTGGAGTCTTGTTCTCGGACTCGACTCGGATCAATAGTGGCCTCAACTTGAAATTTTTTTTAATGACTTGGACTTGAACACTGGGGCCTTGAGACTGGACTCAGACTCGAGGTTTAGTGACTCGACTACAACACTGGGATGCAGTGGTATACAGGGTACTCCTACAGCTGAGAAACCTGATGAAGTGCCCAATTAGGTGCTCTTCTTATGGAGAACGCCCCTCCAGTGGGTAAAATGTATCCCTACATGAATGACAATGTGGGAATGTTTCCTAATGTTTGCCGTTCCAGTGGCGATGTGGTGCCAGACATACTCCTTTTCCACCAAGGCATTTCCAAGGCCAGTTCGGAGCCAGTGTCTAATCTCAAACTGGTTCTTTGCATTTTGACAGCCAAAGAACCAGCCCTCGGCCAGGAAAACTGGTTCCAGATTGGCACCAGCTCTTTGCTGGTCTAAAACCAAGAACTGCTTATGTCAGGGGCTAGAGGCAGGATTATTGTTACCAACAAGACCTACTAAGACTTTGTTAAGAAGAAGTTATATTTATATAGCGCCTTTCTCAATACCCAAGGTCGCTTTACAATTATAGGGAAAGGGAGGGGAAAGGAAAAAAAAAGTCCAACAAATAAAGGTCAGGATGTCATTCCAATGGTGTAGCAGCCACAGTCCCACCAAAAGGCACATGAAAACAAGTCCCACACCCCCTGCACAGCCGCTGCGACACCACCGGGCAACACCGCCCGGAACACTGCGCCATGGATCCGCAAAGCGAGATGCAGAGCGCCGGTATGTCCCAAACTGCCTGCACAGCTGCTGCGACG
Organism: Neoarius graeffei; assembly: GCF_027579695.1. Taxonomy (NCBI): domain Eukaryota; kingdom Metazoa; phylum Chordata; class Actinopteri; order Siluriformes; family Ariidae; genus Neoarius; species Neoarius graeffei. The sequence goes on from NC_083592.1 coordinate 53,900,080, forward strand.
CCACAGAGCAACATCGCTTGGAACACTGCACCAAGCACAAAAGTACCGCCACACAGAGCGCTGGACAACCGCGATGATAAAAAGAGCAACAAGCTCACTGCAGTCCATAGCGAGGATCACAGGCATCACCCACAGCAAATCAAGGCCTGGAGGGAACCGATGCCCAAAACTGGGTCCCGAGCTACACCACAACCGGCGCACAAAACAGTCAAACAAAAACAAACATCAAACTACACAAACACAAAAAAGAAAAACAAAAGAGAAAGTAAAATAAAAAGCTCTGGTGAGAATCGGCAGCCAGAATGCGCATGGCGTACTCTCAACCAGAAATGGGGGGGACAAAAAAACCCCCGCCATTGTTACCACCATTTTAAAAAATAGCCTCACTGAGGCTGTAGCTCATACCGGCCACTGTTGTTGTGTGTGAGTTTGAAATCTGATCAACCCTGTAGGAAGAGTAGTGATTTTTGTGAAATTGTATATGACCCATCTGTTGCCTCATCCATGGTAGGTGGTGAACAATTCTTGTTAGAATATGTCTTTAGTGTCTTCTGGGTGAATTTCAGTGAAAACATCCTAGCAGGGCGGCATGGTGGTGTAGTGGTTAGCACTGTCGCCTCACAGCAAGAAGGTCCGGGTTCGAGCCCCGTGGCCGGCGAGGGCCTTTCTGTGCGGAGTTTGCATGTTCTCCCCGTGTCCGCGTGGGTTTCCTCCGGGTGCTCCGGTTTCCCCCACAGTCCAAAGACATGCAGGTTAGGTTAACTGGTGACTCTAAATTGAGCGTAGGTGTGAATGTGAGTGTGAATGGTTGTCTGTGTCTATGTGTCAGCCCTGTGATGACCTGGCGACTTGTCCAGGGTGTACCCCGCCTTTCGCCCGTAGTCAGCTGGGATAGGCTCCAGCTTGCCTGCGACCCTGTAGAAGGATAAAGCGGCTAGAGATGATGAGATGAGATGAGATAATTATTATACAATGCAATATTATGTAGATTATGTAAATGTAATTTACATAGACTGATCCGCCCCGACACACCAGCCAGATCCCGATGCTCCGCTGCTACTGGTCGCTTGGCCCTTCCTCCTCTCTGCTCCTGCTTCGCCTTGTCTGTCTTGGTTCCCCGTTGGTGGAATGACCTTCCCATCAAGGTCAGAACTGCCGACTCCCTGACCACCTTCAAGCACAGACTGAAGCCCCTCCTCTTCAGGCTGCACCTCACCCAATGATGATGCACCTTGAAGTAGAAAAGCATCCACTCGATCCCTGATATTATCAATCTAATGCCGCTTTTCCACTACAAACGCGGCTGAGCCGTGCCGTGCTGAGTCGGGCTGAGTCGAGCTGAGTGGGGCTGTTGGAGTTGCATTTCGACTACAACCGCGCTGAACCGTGCTGGCTGGAAGTGGGTGGACACATTGGGTGGAGTTAGCGAAAGTGGGTGGACGTCAGGTGATGTCGTTAAGCGGCGCAAACAGTGACATCAGTGATCTTTTAAGCGGTAGTCTCACGACCCGAATAGTAAACAATAAACATGGAGGACATGGAGTCGTTAGTGTTGCTGGTCTTGGTGCTGTGGCTTGTTGTCACCGACAACGCGGACAGATACTGGCAAGAGCGTATAGATGAGGCGAGGCGCATAAAGCTTCAGAAATTCTCGTAATTCGTAATTCTTCTCCTTCCGGGTTTGCGGTGTTTACAGATCCCAGCGTGCTCGCGGGGCGTGTGTGGGCATGTGAGGACACTCCTCCTCACCAATCAGTGCACAGGGGAGTGTCTGCTCACGCCCCCAGCCTCACTCGGCTCGCTTTGGCTCGCTTCAGCCCCACTCCAAAACCGTGCGAGTTTTAGGGGCTGAGCAGGGCTGAAGCGAGCTGAGTTGTGCTGGTTTTTGGTAGTCGAAACGCGAGCCGTGTCGGGCTGAAGTGAGCTGAAAAAGGGTAGTGGAAAAGGGCCATTTATTAATCATAGGCTATTTTCAGGGTCTTTACTTTTAAGCTCATGGTCATTCTACAGGCCATCCATCTACATGCTATAATGATATAATCTATGTGTTTTGGGGTTTTTTTCAGGACAGTCTTGGTTATGATAATATTTGCATATTCGCATCAGGCTTTTCTATCAAGGAAAAACATTTTGCGTTTATGAATTTTCCCTGTTCCTGAATGCATGCCACTATAGGAAGCATGGCAACTGAAATATCTTTTCATACTTCTGTGGATTGGCAACATACAGTGGTGCTTGAAAGTTTGTGAACCCTTTAGAATTTTCTATATTTCTGCATAAATATGGCCTAAAACATCATCAGATTTTCACACAAGTCCTAAAAGTAGATAAAGAGAATCCAGTTAAACAAATGAGACAAAAATATTATACTTGGTCATTTATTTATCGAGGAAAATGATCCAATATTACCTAACTGTGAGTGGCAAAAGTATGTGAACCTCTAGGATTAGCAGTTAATTTGAAGGTGAAATTAGAGTCAGGTGGTTTCAATCAATGGGACGACAATCAGGTGTGAGTGGGCACCCTGTTTTATTTAAAGAACAAGGATCTATCAAAGTCTGATCTTCACAACACGTTTGTGGAAGTGTATCATGGCACGAACAAAAGAGATTTCTGAGGACCTCAGAAAAAGCGTTGTTGATGCTCATCAGGCTGGAAAAGGTTACAAAACCATCTCTAAAGAGTTTGGACTCCACCAATCCACAGTCAGACAGATTGTGTACAAATGGAGGAAATTCAAGACCATCGTTACCCTCCCCAGGAGTGGTCGACCAACAAAGATCACTCCAAGAGCAAGGTGTGTAATAGTTGGCGAGGTCACAAAGGACCCCAGGGTAACTTCTAAGCAACTGAAGGCCTCTCTCACATTGGCTAATGTTAATGTTCATGAGTCCACCATCAGGAGAACACTGGACAACAATGGTGTGCATGGCAGGGTTGCAAGGAGAAAGCCACTGCTCTCCTAAAAGAACATTGCTGCTCGTCTGCAGTTTGCTAAAGATCACGTGGACAAGCTAGAAGGCTGTTGGAAAAATGTTTTGTGGATGGATGAGACCAAAATAGAACTTTTTGGTTTAAATGAGAAGTGTTATGTTTGGAGAAAGGAAAACACTTCATTCCAGCATAAGAACCTTATCCCATCAATGTTCTTTTTGAGTTAGTGTATCTGTCCATATTTTGTTGTCTAAATGTCCATGCTTGTTGTCTAAATGTTTTTTCCTTGCTGTTTAAATATTTTTTGCTTGCAACTGTGTAGCACTTTGGCCCAAGACAAATTTCCTCATGGGGACAATAATAAAGTATATTCTTCTTCTTCATCTGTGAAACATGGTGGTGGTAGTATCATGGTTTGTGCCTGTTTTGCTGCATCTGGGCCAGGACGGCTTGCCATCATTGATGGAACAATGAATTCTGAATTATACCAGCGAATTCTAAAGGAAAATGTCAGGACATCTGTCCATGAACTGAATCTCAAGAGAAGGTGGGTCATGCAGCAAGACAACGACCCTAAGCACACAAGTCGTTCGACCAAGAATGGTTAAAGAAGAATAAAGTTAATGTTTTGGAATGGCCAAGTCAAAGTCCTGACCTTAATCCAATCGAAATGTCGTGGAAGGACCTGAAGCGAGCAGTTCATGTGAGGAAACCCACCAACATCCCAGAGTTGAAGCTGTTCTGTACGGAGGAACAGGCTAAAATTCCTCCAGGCTGGACCGACCTTAAGCTGGTAAATCTCATCTCATCTCATTATCTCTAGCTGCTTTATCCTGTTCTACAGGGTCGCAGGAGCCTATCCCAGCTGACTATGGGCGAAAGGCGGGGTACACCCTGGAAAAGTCACCAGGTCATCACAGGGCTGACACATAGACACAGACAACCATTCACACTCACATTTACACCTACGGTCAATTTAGAGTCACCAGTTAACCTAACCTGCATGTCTTTGGACTGTGGGGGAAACCGGAGCACCCGGAGGAAACCCACGCGGACACGGGGAGAACATGCAAACTCCGCACAGAAAGGCCCTCGCCGGCCACGGGGCTCGAACCCAGACCTTCTTGCTGTGAGGCGACAGCGCTAACCACTACACCACCGTGCCGCCCAAGCTGGTAAATAATATATATATTTTTTTTCTTTGCCAAATTCTAACAGAAAATGAGAGCACCCGAAAGAGAAACCATATTTCCAACAAACCTGCTCCAAGCTTGTTTTCGCCTTTCTCCTGAAATGTTTTCTTTTATTTCTTCTTCATCAGGGTAGTAAAACTCGCTTTCGCTGTGAACACTGTCGTTATCGCTATCCATGCTGTAAAATTAATGCTATTCTCCTGAGAAATGCGAAAATAAATGTTGACAAAAAAATTGCTAATATGTTTGTTGTTGTGAACAAACGAGTCGGCCAAAGGTCCGTAACCGGGGTTCGTATCGTAGGATTCCTGACCGCTCGCAAGCCAATCCGAGCGCACGATTTGATGGAAACTGGACTGTGAAAAAAATATATATATATATTACGTATAATATATATATATATATATATATATATATATATATATATATATGTGTTGCCACCTGTCCTGGTTTTTCCTGATTGTCCCGGATTTTCATGGTCTGTCCCGGAAAAAAAAAAAAAATCCGGGACACTGAATGTCCCGGTTTTTTGTACATAATGGGCAAAATGTATATTTCAACTTGCGAGCCAGCTGAGAACCAGTTTGCTTTCCCAAGCTCGCCGTGCTAAGCGGAGCCACGTCATTACGTCGCTGAATACGTCATTACGTCACTGTATACGTCAGTTACGGCGCTACGTTTGCATAAACCTTGGCGCGAATATCAAAGCAAAAACAACACGGAAGAAGCAGCAGCAGCAACAACAACAACAATAATAATAATGGATGACTTCACGTTTGTACAGCTGCTGCTTCTCATCGCCTAAAAATGGCGATCTTTTGCGGTCTTTTTATTGTTGTTGGTCTTAACAACTCCGCCCCCTGCTGACGTAAGCGGTTCTTTCCTCTGGCCCAGCAGAGAGTTGGTGCTAGCCTGGAACCGGTTTTTCTGGCCCCAGAGCCAGTTCTTTGTCAGTGGAAACAGAAAACCAGGTTCCAAACTAAACACTGGCCCCGAACCAGCCCTGGAACTGCTTTGGTGGAAAAGGGGCAATGGAGGATGCTTGGACTGATAAAAGAAACAGACTCTCTGTTGCAATGGTGAAGGCTGAGCTTCAAGTCAGGCTAAACTTTCAGTTGTCCTGTAGGGGAGAGCGGGGTAAGATGAGCCAGAGGGTAAGATGAGCCACCCCCTGTTTCTAAGAAACAGTAAACAAATGTGATCATGTGACCACATTCAAAGGGGGGCAGGACCATTTACTTACACTTGTGGAGAGGAGCACCACATGTCAAACTAGGTGAGGGAGATATTTATAAAAATGTGTTTTTGTGCTTTCTAAGTCAATTCCATGTTTGTCCACAGTGAAGATGATTTAGAGAAGACAAAAGTAGAATAATATTTAGACACATTAGGGTTAAGTTAGTGGCTTTCTAAGCTATGATATGAATGCTAATAAAAATAATTTTGATTAGCCTAATCCCCTTTATTAGCATTTTTCTACAAAATGGTGGCCACGGGGTAAGACGAGCCATTAGATATGGGGCAAGTTGAGCCACTGGCTCAACTTACCCCATTGGTGGCTGAGCTTACCCAATATGGATGACACTTAAGTTTTCACATTTACTGGTCATATATGACAACAACATATATATATATATATATATATATATATATATATATATATATATATATGACATCAGATGAGGAAGACCAGTTGTTAGATGTGGGGGATTATGTTGTGGCAAAATTCACGGGGAAGAAGAAAGTGCATTTCTTCATTGGCCAGATAATCAAATTGGATGTCTTCGAAATAGAGGCAAGATTTGTCAAAAGAAGCCGGTCATGCCATGGCTCTGCAAGAAAGCCAACCTTTGTCTTCAAAGAGAAAGATAAGGCTGTCCTGTCAAGACAGGATATTGTGAAAAAATTGCCCCACCCCTTTACTGTTGGGGGGACAGCACGGAGGGAGAGGCAAATGGTGTTCCCTTGCAATTTGAACGCTTGGAACATTGAATAATGATGAAATGATTGATGGAATGATTGCTGCATGTTTTAGCAATGTTTTAACCTACTGAAAGAAATAAGATTTTTTGGCACTGTTCTACTGTTTTAGTAATTTCCATAATATAGTATATCTCTCATTCCCTCTCTAACCATCCCTCTTTCTATCTATCTATGCATATCTCTCTCTATCTATCCCTCCCTATCCCATCTCGTTCTATCACCTCTCTCTTCATCTCCCCTTCTCTATGCAACGGCCCTATCCCCCACTTGATTGACTTGACTTGATTCACTGATTGCATTTCTAATAATAAAAGTTGTTTACTTTGTTAACCTAACATGTTTTGTGTTGGCTCAATTTACCCCACACAGTGGCTCATCTTACCCCGTGCATGGGGTAAGTTGAGCCACTTGACTTTTTTTTTTCAAGAGGTAATATCACTCTAACCATAAGAGCTTATCAATTATTTTTTGCTCAGATGGTAACAGTACACTTTGAAATTTGGTATGGTGTGTAGACTGGAAGCAAAAATGGCTTTAACATGTAGTTATGATGAAAAATGTAAAAAGTGGCTCATCTTACCCCGCTCTCCCCTACTGAGTTCAAGACATTCATTGAAAATCAGCCAGGACTCATAGCAGCAGCAAAGAAAAACACCAAATATAAATGGAAGATTAGGTAAGGTTTTGGTGAATTAAATGAGGTAAGGTTTTGGTGAATTAAATGAAAGTGTAGTGTAGTACATACTCCTGTATGTGCCCAGTTATATCAGTTACATGTCCTCCTATGTATTTGTTTAGCCAAGAGCAGCAGAGGCACAGGCAAGCACAAGCAAAGCACACACCACACTCTAAGCAATCAGGTAAGCTGTTGGACACTACACCTTACATTGTTACATTCAGGTATTCTTAGATACAATGAAAAATTAGATTATTTTTATTCCACATAAGCAAACAAACAGAACTTAATTACAGTATGTATTCCCCTTTTACCTGTGCCCACTACTGCCCCAGGTGTCCACAACCAAAAACTGTTGGAAATAAACCAAAATAATGAAGACCTGCTATATTATGTAAAGCAATTAACTAAACAAATAACTAGCAAAAGCGTCATTTTTACTAATTAGAGCAATACAATTTCAGCATAGAAGAGCGATTTTTGTCTTGGGTTAGATGTGCGAAGGGCGCCGTTGCTTACAAGCAAAAAGGTCGGTTGGATGGTCGAAATGTCCAGGATTTTTGTCAGACACAGGTGGCAACCCTAATATATATATATATATATATATATATTTTTTAATTTGTGTGGCTTGATACAATATGTCCTCTTCTGCTGCTGCAAACAGGAAATTCCCCCACTGTGGGACAGTAAAGGTCTTCTTATCTCATCTTATCCATCTCCTTCCTCATTTATTTATTTGTTTGTTTGCTTGATTTCACTTGTTTGGCTCTGTCACGTGATTAATTTAACCCAAACTGCTACGTCATTAGCCGGATTAGCTAATATTAGCAAGTCAATAAACTTAGCATGAGAGCTCAGAAGACTGAAAAATAGGATTACGATAACTAATTATAGCAATTAAATCGATGAAAAATATGTTTATTGGGTTTTAAAAAAATAATTATAATGATATAAAGGTTATTTTAAGAGTTAACCCAAATGCTTTTGTAACATCAGTTCACTTGGCGATTACTAGCCGGAAGTTGAGTTAGCAAAAAAAATAAATAAATAATCTGTTAGGATTTTATTTAGTGCTAGTATAGCTTTTTTTTTTTTTTTGCAATAAGCCACGTTTACATTCTGGAATTTTATTAATTAAGTCATGCATTTGCTTGTTTTTTTTTTTTTAATTCATTTTAAGCTAATTGTGAGCCTCGAGCAATTGTTGTGGGTGAGTTCAAAATCGCGGCATCGAGTCACGATCCAGGGCGCGAGCCCTTCTTCTTTGTCCTCTGCTAGCGCACTATTTTGACGCCATATTTAGTGGAGGGGAACGCGGATTGCAACGCACCCTAACAACTCCTTCTCATTCAAACGACAGTCCGAATCAGGTAAGCTGTCCACGTGTTCTTCTGTTTTTATAACTTTATCGTGTTTTTTTTCTCATGTAGGTGATCTTTAAAAGCGCGTATTGTTTTAATGCACTGATGCATAGTTAGTCAGGGTAATAAATAAATAATTTTAAAACGCATTTTTAATGAAAACTGCAGTTAAAATGCTCTTTTCTAAGTTTTAAAACAGGCTAGTCTGTTATTTGGAGATGTACGAGCACATTTATGATATAAATAAATGCACTGAGTCGGGAAATAAAATCCGAGTTGTGTGGTGAAGATGGCTAACTTGTGCGTTTTAATGAAAATATTGTTCTTAGTCGTCGAATAACACGATTTACATCCGTCAAAAAAAGTCATATATATCTAAAAATTACTGAATGTAATTAAAATAAAATAAAGGATAAAGTATGAAAAGTAATGTTAGCTGGTCTAGCTAATAATAGCTAACGGCGCATGCGCGACAGTTTAGTGATTTTATTAAACTTCCTCATCCGTTTGAGCTTTACAAAGCTTTAAAATAAACTTCACTAAACGTAAATGTGTATTTAGGGTTCATTTCTGTGTTGTGCTGCTATAAAACGACCAAATGGTCATATTCCATACAGAGTGGTGCATGCTTGGGTTCGCTGTTTCACATGTGAATTGATCAGTGAGGGTTTGTCATCGAGGAGAGCGGGGAAAGTTGGGACTGGGGGAGACATGGGACAGTTTGTTTTCGCATAAATTTATTTCACCCAATCAGGTTTTAGATGGGGTGGCACAGTGGTGTAGTGGTTAGCGCTGTCGCCTCACAGCAAGAAGGTCCTGGGTTTGAGCCCCGTGGCCGGCGAGGGCCTTTCTGTGTGGAGTTTGCATGTTCTCCCCGTGTCTGTGTGGGTTTCCTCCGGGTGCTCCGGTTTCTCCCACATACCCCTTTTCCACCAAATCAGTTCCAGGGCTGGTTCGGGGCTGGTGCTGATTCACAACTCATTCAACTTGCGAGCCAGCTGAGAACCAGTTTGCTTTTCCATAGCTCGCGGTGCTAAGGGAAGCCACGTCATTACGTCGCTGTATATGTCAGTTACGTCGCTACATTTGCATAAACCTTGGCGCGAATATCGACGCAAAAACAACACGGAAGAAGCAGCAGCAGCAACAATAATAAGTCAAGTCAACTTTGTCAAATATGCTATACATGCTCGACATACAGCACAGATGAAATATCAGTCCTCTCTGACCCACGGTGCAAACAGGCAATGCAATAAATAAAAATAGAATAATTGAAATAAACAAACAATATAAACAGTATAAACACTCTAGATAGGAACTAGACATAGATTAAACACTCAAACAATATAACAGTATAAATAAACAGTATAAACACTAGATAAGAACAAGACAGACTAAACACTCAATATAAACAGTATAAACACTAGATATGAACTAGACTAAACACTCATATACACACACACACACACACATATATATAAATTGGTTCAAATAACCAAACAGTCAAGGGCACTTGAGGTATAGCAGGTAAGCATGAAATAAGCAGTATAAACAAACTAGCAGCTGTTAAGGTGAGGTAGTGCGGAATAGTGCAAATAATGGATGACTTCGCGTTTGTACAGCTGCTGCTTCTTGTCGCTTAAAAATGGCGATCTTTTGTGGTCTTGTTATTGTTGTTGGTCTTAACAACTCCGCCCCCCCGCTGACGTAAACGGTTCTTTCCTCTGGCCCAGCAGAGAGTTGGTGCTAGCCTGGAACCGGTTTTTCTGGCCCCAGAGCCAGTTCTTTGTCAGTGGAAACAGAAAACCCGGTTCCAAACTAAGCACTGGCCCCGAACCAGCCCTGGAACTGCTTTGGTGGAAAAGGGGCAACAGTCCAAAGACATGCAGGTTAGGTTAACTGGTGACTCTAAATTGACTGTAGGTGTGAATGTGAGTGTGAATGGTTGTGTCTCTATATGTGTCAGCCCTGCGATGACCTAGCGACTTGTCCAGGGTGTACCCCGCTTCTCAGCCATTGTCAGCTGGGATAGGCTCCAGCCCGTCCGCGACTGCCGCCCTGTAGAACAGTTTAAATGGCTACAGATAATGGATGGAAGGTTTTAGATGACCTCATTTGTTGAAGTCAACATTCATAAGTGTCCTATTCCTTCAATTGCTTGCATAATCAAGAGCGGGGGATACGTAAGTGATCAGTAGCTCACAGCTGATCGTGTTTTTTCTTCGTAGGTATTCAAGGAAAAGAAAGCAAAAATGGATCCAAACAAGCCACCATTCCAACTGAGACTCCCTGGCGTTCGACATGTTCCAGTGGCCCGGGGTCGAGGGTTATTTGCAGACGAGCCCTTGTTAGGGCGAGCCAGAGGTTTGGGTGTAACTGCAGAAGAGCTCTCTGTTGGGCAAGCTCGGGGTTTGGCTGTAGCTTCAGAAGAACCTTTGCTCGGGAGAGCTCGTGGTCTGGCTCTAATCACAGATGAGCCCTTGTTCAGACAAGCCAGAGGTTTGTCCATGACGGTAGACGAGCCTTCAGTAGGTCGTGCCCGAGGTCCTCCTGTAACTCCTGCTGAACTGATTGCTGGGAGAGGAAGAGGTCTAGTGTCCACTGCTTTAGACGCCCCATTGTTTCCTTATGGCCGCGGAAGCCCAGGGTTCAGCAGTGACAAGCCAGTTAGCGTTACACGGGGAAAGGAGGAGGAGGAGGAGGAGAAGGAATATGACAATGGTGGAGGTGGGTTTGGCAGATCCGGAGGGCTTCTTCACCCATCTCAGGAACCTACAGTGGGGAAAGGAAGGAGCATGTCGCTGTTTGTGAAAGAATCCGAGCCTCCAGGTCAAAGTGAACGTGTGGACACGTCTGAAGCTATTCCCTGCTTACAGGAGGAAATGCGACCCAACGTTCAGGTACGTATGAAAGTGTGTGTGTTTTTGGGTGCACAATTTTTCGCCAGAATTAAAAATTGCCTTTGGTTTTGAATTAAAGGTCCACTTTTAGATGTCTGGAAAATATCGGAAATTTTCCTGACTGTCAATACATGAAACAGTCGTTGATATCCAGGGCTCGACATTAAGGACTGCCTGATTGCCCGGGGCAAGTGAAACACGCATTCGGACAAGTGGGATATGTCCCCGACATGCCTGACCAGGCAAGTTGGAACGAACATATATTAGGAACTAGCACCACAAAAATTAGGCTTTTTGATCTTTTATTTCAGTTCCTAAAAGCGTCCCTCGCTACGTATCGGCCATTATGTCCTGGCTGTTTTCTTAGTCTTGGTTTCATTTACTGCGTTACAAGTTATTTTATATCCCCCCCGCTGTTGTAGTATGGTACACGTACTGTTTATAGACCCCTTGCTCATGACATCATGCATCACGTGATAGTTACAGCTGGGGTCAGACAGACACCGTCTTTCATGCAAGCAGCTTAATCTGTCTTCAGTATGGTTGATTTTTACGCTGTTTTTGCTTGTTCAGACAGAGAAATAGATAAAAGGCATTACCGTCTCCCCGCTATCAAGAAAAATAATAAATAGAAGCAAATGCTTCAAGAACAGCGAGGAAATGAGCGGTTAAAGAATACGAGGAGAGGAGCTCAGCCTGAAAACTCCAGAGAAATTCACGATTGTATTTAAAGTGTATTTTACAAAAACAGAAAGTCGGAAGTGAGGGTGGAAGAGTTTAAGAATCTCATTTTATTTTTTTTTCCTGCTCGCATTCGAGTCAGCTCCTTCATGAAAGTGTTTGAGTTTCTTTAAGGTGAAGCCGCTTCCTTATTCGACACAGAAAACCCAGATCGGTTTCAAACAACTCGGGCATTAAAAAAAAAAACTCAACAAGGAGCGACATGAGCGATAAATCCTGACAGAACAGAACAAGAGCAGAGAGAGCAGTCCTGTGCAAAATATTTATGTATCTGATTTTTGTTATCTAATCCACCTCTAGGTTTATTTAATAAAAAAAAAAAAAAAAACCCTGCGCTGTGTCCTGACAGGCTGGCTGCACTGATTCAGTTACAGGTTGCCAGGTCTGTATAAAACACCCACAACCTACACACTAAACAATCATTTTAAACTCAAACATTATCCTGTCTGTCATGACTCGGGGGTGGGGTGGGGTTAACCTAGAGGTGGATAATATCACAAAAGACCAATATATAAATATTCTCAAACACTGTACTGTTCAAAAGTATTGGCACCCTATTGTTTTCTTCATCCAAACTTTGTTATAGATTTCTACATTATGGAGTAATGAACCTACAGTCTGAGAGAGAGTTCTACACAAACACGCCGAACTTTACAACAGCTGCACGCATGTGAAATGGAAATAAATTGGCAGGAAAATCTATTTTGGATAAAATTGTTATTGTCCATTACAAGTAAAAAAAAAAAAAGTAACCAATAACAAAACTTGATGATAAACTTAATCAATAACCAAACTTCAACGCAGTGTATGAGCTTCATTTTATGTTGCCATTCACAACTATTCTATGGCTTTCCTTAAAAAAAAAAAAAAGGTAGTACTCGCAAAATAGGGGGAAAGTGGAAATTGAATGTCAAGCCCTAATATCAAGCTTATTCTCCACCCTGTTGATTTATTTTCTTATTCCAGCATATATTATGTGTATGTATATATATATGTGTGTGTGTGTGTGTGTGTGTGTGTGTGTTTAGGCTGATGTTTCAGGTCCAGGGTCGTCCCTGGTGTCCTTATTCAGAGGAATGGGCATTAGCCCAGCCAAAACATGGGGCAGAGGAAGCACAGCGTTCGGTAAGCGATGCATAAATTGATTAGTGAAGAGTCTTGTCATCTTGTACTTCTCAAGATGAATAGTACACGTGTATAAATTTGGGCGGAAATCACGTACGAAAGGCAACAACGATCAAGAGAGTTAATTAAAGAAGTTGAACCATTCAATTTCAAACCTTTGCTGACATGAAGATGATGTGAAACTGGTGTGTGTGTGTGTTTTCACCTAAGGACGAGGTGCAGTCGGTGAAGACAAGGATGATGTTCAGGCCCTTGCGCCTCCTGTCGTATCTGCAGCTTTCAACGTCGGAGATTCACGCTACGGTATCGGGTAAAGGACACAAACGCTGTCATCATAGGGCTGGGTGATACTCCTCTCTGGGGAGGGGTAACAGGAGGACAGAGGACAGGAAGGGAAGGAGCAGTAGCCTAGCCTGACAATAAGCAATACTGGACAATGTGCAATATCTCTCTTGTTGGCTTTATTTATTTCCCCATATCTTATTCTTTTTTTATATTTGTATATGTAAATATTTAATTTATCTAGAAGTTTTTCTCTATTTTTTTTCTATTCTCTGTTTATCGCGTAATGATGCTGCTGGAATTTTAATTTCCCTGAGGGAACCCGCCCAAAGGGATCAATAAAGTTCTATCTAATCTGATGTCGTATCAGTATCGTGATAAGTTACGATATGTTACAGTAAACGCTTTCTGAGATTATGAGGATCGTGGTACTTTTCACATTTTTAAAGTTAGTTTAAAAACTCCTGACAGGAACGAGGCGGTGTTGTTGAGTTATAGTTAGCAAGAACGGATTTGGTGTTTTTAAGTGTTTCTCATTTTTACAGATTCCCCCCCCCCCCCCCCCCCCCCCCCCCAAGAAAAAAATTCAGTATTGATTGATTTGTTTTTGTCAGCTTTAAAGAAAAGAATCATTAAATCCTGACCTAGCAAAGTAAAACATCACATTGTGTGTTGTCGCATAGAAATATTTTCACATATCACAATCAGGGATGTGATTTTTCCGCGAATTCGCGGAATTCCGCTTTTTTCACCTCAAAACTTGGAAAAAAAATGTTTCCGATTTTTCCCTCAAATCCACATTCGTATCCTATTCGTTCCGACTTTGTTTGAAAGATGACAGCCTCGGATTTGCATCTTTATGCCTCGATCACGGAGGCTGCCATCTTTCAACTCTTTGTTTGAAGCGAGCGCGTTCATTGGTTGTTACAGAGCGATGGGCCAATCACGTACCTCGTTTCATCTCATTGATGTAATTATGTCATTTACGCAATTACGTCATTGAGATGAAACGAGGTACGTGATTGGCCCATCGCTCTGTAACAACCAATGAGCGCGCTTGTTAGATAGCTGTACGTAAGCTCGCTTCAAACAAAGAGTTGAAAGATGGCAGCCTCCGTGATCGAGCGTAAAGATGCAAATCGAGTTAAAGAAATCGACAGAATAGTGAAAAACAAGTTCCGCTGGGAATGGTTGGAGAAAGAGTTTGCTACAGACGTTGGACATAAGACTGTGAGACATTTGTTCAGCGATTTCGTTCTTTGGGGAGAGGGCAGAGGTCTCTGGCTGTCAAGTTTGGGGATACTGGGACCTCCCCTGCCCGAGCCACGAGCGTCCAAAGTCAGGCTGGAGCCCGGGATAGAAACGAAACCTAAGCGGAGCACCGCGGCTCGCCTCGGGGCGAATTACATCCCAAGGCGCGGGGCTAGCGGGCCCTGCTCGCGCTGGTTCTTTGGGGGGGGTGAGTGAGTGAGTGTGTGTGAGTGAGTGTGTGTGAGTGAGTGTGTGTGAGAGTGAGTGTGTGAGAGAGAGAGTGAGTGTGTGTGTCAGAGTTGCATGTTGACCATTAAATTGGCTTGAATTTGTTAATCATGACAAGTTGTTTTCTTGTGTGTTTTGCTTGCCATTTTAGTACAATTTTTAAGTCAGAAAACCCCAAAACCCAGGAGCTTCGGGGGGCTTCCCCCCTTGTCCCCCCACCAGGCCGCTGCCCTGGACCAGCTGGGGGCCTGCGGCCCCCAGACCCCCGCCTAAAATTTTCAGATAATTTCACCAGCCCCAAATCACATCCCTGCACAATATTTAAAAAAAAAAAAAAATTTCCGTCATGTTAAATCGCCCTGGCGCCATTTCTGTTTGTGACTTTTTGTTTATTTATTTTAAAAAATCTGACAGGAGAAAATGTGATTAATCGAGTCTTTGTCAATGTAGAAAGAGTCTTTATTCAGAAGACCGATGTCGTCATGCAGTATGATTTTCAGTAGGGCTGTGGAAAAATTGAGAAAATAAATATATAAAAATAAAATACTAATCATTAAAAACTACACTTAAGTAAACAATGAGTGTCATTCTAATAAATAATATAGTAAACATGATAATGACAAAAAAAAAGCAATGTCGATAAAATTAATTTATGGACATTATCGTTATTTGGTCTTAAAAAAAAAAGACACACAGCCTAATTATTCATTATGAAGGAATTTTTCACTGCTCTTTAAATTTCTTAACAGTTGACCGTGAATGTGATCCGGTCAAGAGTCCCAGCTGTGTACGCACAAGATCTGAGATCTGAACAGAACGCAGTCCGTGTCGGATTTAACTGTTCTCAACGTATTTTTATTGCGCGTATCGTACTTATGGAAATCTGTACCTTTAGAGAAACTGAATGCATCTTCAGATACTTTAATATTCTGCATGTGGAGCCAGTGATGGAGGTCTCTTCAGTGAGACAGGTCCAGCCACTCGAGTGCGTCAGTAGAGGAGGACCACGGTGATGGATTCAGGATTAATTTGGCCGCTTTGTGATTACTGTAAGTACTTGGAGCGAGTTCGTTAATGTTTTATTGTCCTTTTGACCCCAGACAGCGGCGCATAATCACCGTTCTGTTAAATTCCGAACACGGTACGTTATCAGATCATCACTGATCACAGCCGCGAGACGTCCAAAAAGTAATGCTAGCAAAACTAAAGATTTTAACATAAAATGTTACGCAGTTCTGTTTTTTTTCCCCTGAAATTAGTGTAAAGTTAAGTAAAAAAAAAAAAAAAAGAAATGAACTTTACACACCATATAGAACTTCAGCATACTCTAATATACTCTATTGTTACTACATCCTGTTTTTCAGTCCTCGTCTCACCTTTATTTCTTGGTTTGTCTTTCCGTCAGAAGTTTTATCATCTTTTCTTCCACCAAATGCATGACATCACAGTCGATCAGCTGAAGTTGGAGTTTTGCGGACTTCTTGTGTAATTTATCGCAGAATCACGTCGTGTACGATGCTCTGATGAACTGTGTTCCTCAGTTTTGCAGGGAGAGGACCGATTGGAGTCGGAAGAGCTGCTGGTTTTCCACTGGGACGAGGTTCCAGTGCCCCACTTTCACCCCTGATCCTGAAAGAGATCCCCGTGACCCCGGCGACCTGCACTCCGAAAGCAGAGCTGAAGATGGAAGCGGCGCGGTGAGCGTGATCACCATGGTGTCATCAAAGACCACGTGGCTTTTTTTTGTTGTTGTTGTTGCTTTGAAATGAAACGGCAGGCGTTTTTGGCCTCGTGCCATCCGAATCGCTCGACACGTCGCGATCTCTTGTGGCATCAGTTGCTACAGTTTCACTGGTGTGATATCTGGTGACAGAAGGAGATGTCGTATCACGAAAAATAAAATTCAGGAAGGAAGGGCTTGGAGATGAAAGGCATCCATGTGGTTCGTCGCTCTCGGCTGAGGTCACTGACCCGAGAAACAATGTTTTACTTGTCGCTGATAGAGAACGGCAAAAATACAGAAACAAAAAAAAATAATTATAGTGTGAGAAGAAACATCCTGCCGTCCTTCACTCTTATTTGTAGTTCACGAATCATTTTGCATCTAATTTGCATAAAACGTTTACACCACATGCCCCGCCCACTTTACCTCAAAATGGCTTTAAATCTTATCCTGCGTTCACACTAGTGAGCGAAAAGCACCCGTTCTGTTTCCAGTGTTTTCCCCAGAAAAAAATTAAAGCCCTAAATTCTGGCATGATAATACATAGACAAGTGAGCGCCAAAGGCGTGAAGCAAAACTAGGGGGGTCCGGGGGGGGGCAGCTGCATCTGCGTATTGATATTAGTACAGCAGCAGACTTTCCTAAATTGCAGTCGCGACCCCATGTGATTTTACAAATGAGGTTTCGCAGTTTAGTGCTTTGTTTATATTAGGAGTTGTGCTCGAACGATAAAGAAATGTAATTTAGAGTCACATTCAAACCAGCCATGTTTAACGTGCTATTTTGGCGAGCCAGCCAGGAGTGAAGATCTAAAGCAATCAAGAAAATCTGTGCCAAAGCAAACTGGAGAAACAGGAAGTTACCTGATTTGATTGCTTAAACACTTGGATTGTAAGCATACACAGTGTTTACCCCAGGAAAAGAATTAAAGCCCTAAATTCTGGCATGATAATACACAGACGATTGCGCGCCAACGGCGTGAAGCAAAACTAGGGGGGTCCAGGGGCATGCCCCGCCCCCCCGCGGAAAATTTTTTGAAATTCGATGCTCTCAGGTGCATTTTCAGGGTCTCTGATGCCCCTTTTCCACCAAAGCAGTTCCAGGGCTGGTTCAGGGCCAGTGCTTAGTTTGGAACCGGGTTTTCTGTTTCCACTGACAAAGAACTGGCTCTGGGGCCAGAAAAACCGGTTCCAGGCTAGCACCAACTCTCTGCTGGGCCAGAGGAAAGAACCGCTTATGTCAGCGGGGGGGCGGAGTTGTTAAGACCAACAACAATAACAAGACTGCGAAAGATCGCCATTTTTAAGCAACGAGAAGCAGCAGCTGTACAAACGCGAAGTCATCCATTATTATTGTTGCTGCTGCTGCTGCTTCCGTGTTGTTTTCGCTTCGATATTCGCGCCAAGGTTTATGCAAACGTAGCGACGTAACTGACGTATACAGCGACGTAACTGACGTATACAGCGACGTAACTGACGTATACAGCGACGTAATGACATGGCTTCTCTTAGCACCGCGAGGGGTATGAGACGTTTTAGATCCATGATTATAGGATAGATTTTACCAGTGGTTCAATGATTTCTGACCTAAATAGCATAAATGTATACACATTTGAAATTTCACCTTAAAGTTCACCATGCAAGTTAAACTGTTTTTTGTTATAGATTGAAAATCTACAGCGATCCCTTAATTATCTCTGATCAATTCGTGCTGTAACAAAAATGTGCGTGAAAATATGACCAGTGGTTTGCTCCGTCTTATGCAATCCAGTGAAGAGAATCGATCATCACGACCTCCTGTTGATCACAAAGGGATCTGAACCTAAGACCCGCCACCTTAAAATAAGTTGCTGTATTACTGTAACTGTAATGATTTAGAATGTTTCTGATGCAATTACCGTAATATATGTAGAACTAAGATGCACTGAAAAGAAAAGTAAGGCGATTGCATATTATAAAGTTTAAATTTTGGCACTTTATTAAATGGACTAGATTAAGATTAAAGCATGTTTAAAGGAAAACTTAACTCATAGATTTAAGTTTTCAGAAAGGTTATGTACTTATAAACACATTCATGAAGAGAATTTGTTAATTGGTGTCAAATGTAGCATAATTTCGAATAATAACGATAAGCGTATTTGGCAGTGTGATGTCACGGTGAGCCTTTAACAAAAGAATAATCCGGAGCCGCCTTTTGTTACCCTTTGATGCAAAACATGGGTCAAAAGTGACCCGGCTGAGTTTTTAATCTTCTATATCGTTGCAATAAAATTAATTCCATCATTCAGTATTCAAGGTATTCCTCAATTAACTTGTTTTTAGGGGTGTTCACACGGCACATATTTGCATCAATGCTGCACCGATGTATTTTGTTGCGATATATCTTACACCGGTGTAAATTTTGTGGAGCGTTCACACGTCACAAACCTGCTTACTAGAGAGAAGCGTGTTAGCACCGGTGCAGCCCCACTTGCGTTCACACGGCAGTTTTTGCGACCGTGCTATACGATAGTAATAATGCGGAAATGAAATATGCGCATGCGTGAAAATGTACTTCCTTTTCCCGGTTGTCATGGCATCACCAAGCGCCGGGAAAACAACGTGGATGAAGACACCAGTGTTGCCAGATACTGCTGACGTTTTCCAGCCCAAAATATGTTCAAATCCGCCAAAATGCACTTAAAACCGCCCAATCTGGCAACACTGGAAGACACGCAGTTCTGTTGTTGTTGTTGATATGCGCCATTTTGGAAGCGCAAAATACCAGGATGCAAATTATGCAATGCCCGTATGTAAGGCCAAAAAAAAAAAGTGTGTTTCCGGTAACATGAAATACTAAAATAAGGTCGGTAGGTAGGAAAAAGTGTTTTTTTTTTTTTTTTTAATTTTGTTTGAAAAAATTAACACAAGTAAACATCTTACAAAATAGTATTTTGGCACAGAATCCTTTATACCACACATCATAATAAAATAAAAGTGTTTTAAATCTTTAAACGAATAAAAAAAATATCGCGAGAGTTCGAGTTATGATCTACGGAAGCGTATTGCTGCCACACTCAAAAAAAAAATTGGCTTAGAATCAAGTAATTACGTGAAAAGGTATTGTTAACAAAGTTATCACGTTTTTACAATATATTTATCATGTAATAACATCACGTAATTTCATGATACGAAATTATCACGTTATTTCATGATATTTTCATGTAATAACGTGAAAACACCTTATCAAGAAATAACGTGAAAATAACGTCCTAGGCTACTTCCATTAAAAGCAGACGGCCTCGCCTAGCCTACTGTAGAACTTGGGTCGAGCAAAAACACCGAGCAAAAACATGGCTGAATCCTGAATGACTCCTATTTGTATAAATAGGGGACTACATAGGCGGCAAAACGTAGTGTTTTTCCCTGCCATGGAAGTGCACTTGTATACTGAAGAGGAAGCAATTTGCATTACAGCCTTGAATGAGGATTCAAAATGGCGGCTCGGCTCAGTTTTCCCTTCCTCCTTCAGTATACAAGTGCGCTTCCATGTTTATGCAGGAGGGCTGATAGAAGTGGCGAAACATTACTTTTTATCGTTTCTTTCACAACTTGAATGCGTTGAAACAAAAAATTATGACAAACTAACGCCGCTTACACTAAAATATCGAGGGAAATTTGTAATAAAAACTGTACGGTCGGCAATTTCGACGCGGAAATTCTCAATCGGTCGGGTTACCGGAAACACACTTTTTTTTTTTTTGGCCTAATCAGCTCTCCTCACGCGTAGCGAGTCTACCCCTGTAGCGTTCAGACGTCCCATTTTATATCGGTGCTGCCCCGCAAACTAACATTTACTCCGGAGTAAATTTCTTAAACCGCCTCCCGAGCAGGGTTAGATTTGCACCGGTTTAAGCAGCTTTCAGGGGCGACACCGGTATAACTTTGTACCGTGTGAACGCTCTACCGGGGCAGCCCCGGTGCTACACCAGAGTAAAAGTTGCCGTGTGAACACTCCTTTTGATCATCACACATCCTGATTTTATTTTTTCCTTTCTTACTTTTTGAATAAAACCCCTTTTTGTATCACTACCCTTCTAATGCACAACATGGGTCAAAAACGACCTGCATTCATTTTCCAGGTTATTTCATGCATGGCTGAGTGTTTCTATGATCTACTTTTGAAATAAATTCATTTTGTCATTTACTTTTCCAAATATGCAGTAAATATCTTGTTTTTGTTTAGCACAAATCATCATTTTAATTTTTCCTTTCTTAAGTTATGAACAAGCACAGCTTTTGTAATTCTACATCAAGTTTACGCACATGGGTCAAAACCGACCCGCATGCATTTACTCCAGCGTTTGGTGGGAACTGTGAATCGTGCTTGTGTCAGACATTTCACAGCTCAGCACAGCGCCCTTTGCCCATCTCATACATGGAAGGAATGTTTTTCAATTGTTCTAACATTACCTTAGAAAAAAATGGATTATGTTTAGGTTACCCTGAGAGTGAGTAGATTACTTGTCAGAAAGTTACGAGTAATTACTATTAGCTACCGAGCTGTTGACATATGTGTCAGATAACGTTATCCAGGGACAAATGTCGGCCCGGGGGCATTTTGAGTTATTGACAGATTCAGAAAGTACAGTTTCTAAGCTTTCCAATGATGCCTTCCATGTGGAGATCTGACAATATTTGAAGAATGTGTGGCCTTTTGAAAGTGTATACTTCTTAAAACAGAAAAGGGAGAAAATCGCCCTCAAAGTTTTCCATCTCAGCTACTCTGGGTGTAGGGCGGGCACATAATGCTGCTCATTTGCATGATATTAAAGAGAGCTCTACCCCCTACGAGCTAGCACGATACTACTTTCATGTAAACAAAGATCACCACGTCAATTTTCCTTCCATGCAAAGTATGCCCAACACAATTATGAAGTACAAAAATAAGTCCTAAAGTATACTTTAACGTTTTGTGGTTGAAAAATTACTCACACCGTAAGAAAGAAAGATAGCACGATGATGACACAACTAACACAACACTAGTTTCATGTAACCAAACCGCAACACTCTCCGTTACATGCAAAAATAACCACACAGCCTTAGATTAAT
This sequence comes from Neoarius graeffei, assembly GCF_027579695.1. Classification (NCBI taxonomy): domain Eukaryota; kingdom Metazoa; phylum Chordata; class Actinopteri; order Siluriformes; family Ariidae; genus Neoarius; species Neoarius graeffei. The sequence continues at coordinate 53,921,567 of NC_083592.1, forward strand.
AAACTTATCCCATCAGAAAGAGAAACGTCGCCTTGCACACACCAATGCCTCCGATGGAATATGTAGTCCTAGAACACTTCCTTTTGGTTGCATTTTTTTTTGCTAGAAATGGTCGTCTCCGATGTAAATACCGTGTCTGTTTGCTTCGCGGTGTTTCAGCTCCTCTGTGCTCTGTTTAGCTTGCTCATTCCATAGGGAAATCACACGCCTGTATGCAGGTTAAGTAGCCACGAGCTCAGCTCGTATCATACAGCTGATTCGCGAAAAAAAAAAAGACTTAAATCATCATGTGAATGGCCCATATGGTAATTTACCCACACCCCCCAGCAGGCTACAGTCCTGACAAAAACGAGACAATTTGCAACAAAAAATGTATGCTTTTCCAACAAAACAATCTATTATCTGAAATACTGATTGCATTCTTCAAGATCTCAACTTGCACATGATGGAAAAAAACGAAAATCACAAATTTGGGAAAAAAAATGTTTCTTTTGCAATTATCTCGGATTCGTTTCGGCCGACATGCGTCCCTGGATTCGGTGAGGTGTCACATATTCTACTTTCGTTAGCTAATTTTATTGTACACTGGCAGTCAATGAAAAAGTCCAGGTCAATAATTCAACATATTATGCAATACGGAGTTGGGGAAATGTTTGTTTTGAGATGTTTCTATTGAATAGCGTGCACAGAAGTCATTAATGAGTTCTCCTCAATCCAAACATTTTTCAATAGTCTTCAGGGAGTGGTCTTTAGGAATCAGCTCAAAGTGCTGTTTTGGAGAAAAACAAAAATTTGTACACGGTTGAAAGGATGGGTTGGATAGCCTTTATTAAGGCCGTGAAAAAGCCGACTTTTGTATTCCTTATGTCCAAGATGCCACGGTTAAATCCAGATGACAGATGGCGGGCCCTCAGCATGGTGCAAGCCGGCCTAAGTTTTTCAGAAGTTGGGCGTCGATTGAATGTCCAAACCCTGCCATGGCCTGCGTATTCACCTGATCTCAATCCCATTGAGCATTTATGGGATCACCTTGGTGTTCAGATCCAGAACCGTGCTCCTCGTCCCATGAACAGAGGTCAACTGATCCAGGCTCTTCAAGAGGAGTGGCAGGCCATTCCACAAGACAGGATTCGCCGTTTGATACGCAGTATGCGTCGCAGACTGCCGGCTTGTATTGCTGTCGGTGGGGACAATACTCGGTACTGAAGCTGCAACTTTCCAATTACAGGGTATCCATTTTGTTCGGACTGTACATCATCAAAGCTCACAACAATTGTGATTTTTTTGTTTATTCATCTCGACTTAAATGTCAGTATATTGATCTGTAAGCTTCTAGTACATGATTTCATAGCTTATGAATAAAATTATTTTCATAAATGTCACCTGGACATTTTCTTTGACTGTCAGTGTAGTTGGCTTAGCTAACTACATAGTTAATAAATAAATAACTGGCCCCATTCACTGCTAAAGTAATTACTTGAAACAAATTATTATTATTATAGTATTAAGACATTTAATTTTAAATCACACTTGGATGACCCATGTGTAGTAATATAAAAAGTATTTTTGTTCATAAAGTAGGAAAGAAAAAATTAAATTAATGATTTGTGGTAATTAAAAACAAGATATTTAAAGAATACTTGGAATATTCAATCATAAAATAAATTGATTTCAAAAGATGAGGCGGCACGGTGGTGTAGTGGTTAGCGCTGTCGCCTCACAGCAAGAAGGTCCTGGGTTCGAGCCCCGTGGCCGGCGAGGGCCTTTCTGTGCGGAGTTTGCATGTTCTCCCCGTGTCCGCGTGGGTTTCCTCCGGGTGCTCCGGTTTCCCCCACAGTCCAAAGACATGCAGGTTAGGTTAACTGGTGACTCTAAATTGACCGTAGGTGTGAATGAGAGTGTGAATGGTTGTCTGTGTCTATGTGTCAGCCCTGTGATGACCTGGCGACTTGTCCAGGGTGTACCCCGCCTTTCGCCCGTAGTCAGCTGGGATAGGCTCCAGCTCACCTGCGACCCTGTAGAAGGATAAAGCGGCTAGAGATAATGAGATGAGATGAGATTTCAAAAGATAGAGCAAAGAAAAACTCAGTCAGCATGAAATAAGCTGGAAAATGAATGCGGGTCATTTTTGACCCATGTTGTGCATTAGAAGGGGTGTGCATTAGGGTGGTCCCCCAATATATATATATATATATATATATATATATATATTTTTTTTTTTAGGATTTTGTTACGACCACCTTACCTTTTTTAAAGTTTTCACTCAAGACACAATATAAAATAATGTGGCTTATTAACTGTTTCATATTAATACAAGCAATACAGTAATATAACTTCCTCTGTTCAAAGTAACAATAGCTATTACGTGTCTGTGATTTTCTAAACCCTTCGGTATTCTGGTATCTTGTGGAGATAAAAGAACACACTAAGGACTTCCCGAGCAGAAGGAAGTTTTCTCCCAGACAGTTCCTTGGAAGTGGGACCAATTAACCAAACATACCGGTAATTGTCCTTTCTGGTTTTGTGCTTTGCACCACCGGTACTACTTGTATTGCTGTTGCTAGCCGTCTGAAAAACATAGAAAGAAAAACATTCACAACTTCATCAGCATATTACGATCAGTGCTCATTGTTTAAGAACCCCTTAGTGCATGAAAGTTAACCTTCTATCAGTCTATAAACTCTTCCTGCCTCTTCTTTTTCATAGAAGTGGCGTATTCCCTCTAGAACTGTGACTTTTTGGGGGTTTGAGATCTTCTCTGCAACAGTCTACGCACCAACTAATGTTAATGGCTTAACCTGATTTGCAACCTCGTGTGGCACCTCTAACACTACGTTCACGCTGCAGGCTGAAGTGACTCAAATCCGATTTTTTTCGCCCATATGTGACCTGTATCCGATCTTTTATTGACAATATGAACGACACAGATCCGATTTTTTTCAAATCCGACCCAGGCCGTTTGGATATGTGGTCCTAATTCCGATCCCTATCCGATCTTTTCATATGCGACTTCAGTCTGAACCGCCAGGTCGCATTCATCCGACTTACACGTCACAAACGTCACTATTCTGCGCTGAAGTAGGCGGCGGGTCTCTCAAAAAAAGTTACAACAACATGGCGCATGACATCAATGCGACTCCGCACCCACACGTTCCTTTGAACGGAGGTTGCAGTCACTACCCCGCAGAACGCCTGAGCCAAAACCCTTGCCCTCTTCCTTCTCAACCTCCTCCTTAACACCAGGCTATTGTGCATGTTCTGGCTCCGTCGCAACAACAACTGCATCATCGCCAGGTACTCCATGCTGGCTACTGTCATACACAGGAAACTTTAGGTTACTTCCGTAAACACTGGCCATGCTCACTGCGTGTGACGTTGTCGTATCCTGCAATGCGCATGCGGAACACTTTTAGGTCGCTTTTCGTTCATACTGAGGATCACATACAAGTCGCATATATTTGTTAATGTGAACGACCTCACAAAAAAATCGGATTTCACAAAAAAATCGGAATTGAGCATTAAGTCTTGCAGTGTGAACGTAGTGTAAATATTAACCAATTTTTCTGAAATTTTGCTTGTTGCCGCCTTTTAGCCGATGTAAAAAAAAATGGTAGGGTGGTCGGAATGTTTTGGTTAAAAAAAAAAAAAATTTCCCATACATTTCGGGACCACCCTAGTGTGCATATGTTTTGCATCAAAGGGTTAAATGGATTCCAGTGATGTCACACTGCCAAAAATGCTTATGATTATTATTTGAAATGATGCTGTATTTGACACATTTGGACAGCTTCAGTTTGTGAGTGTGTTTATAAGGACATAATTTTTCTGCAAACCCAAACTAATGAATTAAGTTTTCTACTCGTTTAAAGCAGATTAATTCTCCTCGGCTTTTGCTTGGCCCAATGTTGGGCGACCCTCTCATCGTCCATCTCGCTGCCATCCATGCTGATGTGGATCAAATTGTCCAGCGAGCACTTTTTGAGCCAGGCGCCGTGATCAAAATTGACGACGTTTTCGTTGTCTGGTTTTGTGCGCCATCGCTCACGTGGGTTTGTTAACATTTAGTCAACCAATCTTTGATCGAAGCCATAATGATAATAGACTAGGTCAAACTTTTTTGTGATTTAAAATCAGTCGGCTTTGTCCGTCTGGTGGGGGACGACATCGGCAGCCAGTGAGATCGCGTATAATGAATCGGAAAATTCCGGGATGTCCGACGTTTTCTTTCGATATTTTTATTGGACGGTTTGAACACGTGATCTTGACATAGCCAACAGATTACAGTTCGTTTACATCATACCACTCGGACATACACTACCGTTCAAAAGTTTGGGGTCACCCAGACAATTTTGTGTTTTCCATGAAAAGTCACACTTTTATTTCCCACCATAAGTTGTAAAATGAATAGAAAATATAGTCAAGACATTTTTCTGGCCATTTTGAGCATTTAATCGACCCCACAAATGTGATGCTCCAGAAACTCAATCTGCTCAAAGGAAGGTCAGTTTTATAGCTTCTCTAAAGAGCTCAACTGTTTTCAGCTGCGCTAACATGATTGTACAAGGGTTTTCTAATCATCCATTAGCCTTCTGAGGCAATGAGCAAACACATTGTACCATTAGAACACTGGAGTGAGAGTTGCTGGAAATGGGCCTCTATAGACCCTTTTCAGTCACGTGACCTTCGTAAACGCGACCGCCATTTTGGACATGTAGTGGACTTCGGCTCAAATCGGTTTGAATGCGAGGAAGGCGACAAACATAAAAGAAAAAGGAGCGAGATGCAGAAAACTGTATTTACTAGTTTACTGTAATTATGATCTGGCAGCTATTTACACCGGATCCAGTGTAAATAGCTGCCGGAGCCAAAGTCCGAGGTTCCGGAGCGCGCTGGCTCCGGCCGGGCCGCGAGCAAGCGCGCTCCGGAACCTCGGACGTTGGCTCCGGCGGCTATTTACACTGGATCCGGTGTAAATAGCTGCCAGATCATAATTACAGTAAACTAGAATGGAATGTTAACAGCAATGTAATGCCTTTTCTGGCTAATTTTATTCGTCTTACCTCCAACAAAGTGGTCACTACACAAGCGCTGGTATGCCGCTATCCATCTTCTCCGTCAGTCAGCATCTACCGGGATCCGATAAAATGATAACCCTTGCCTTGTTTGTTGATGGTTACTACATCCAGGTGCACAACAACATAGTGGCATGATGGAAGTCTTGCTGAAAATAAACACTTTCTTTGCTGCCGTTCCTCAATGTTGGCTGTGGTAAACTACTGGTAGTACATGTCCAAAATGGCGGCCGCGTTTGTCGTGACGTCACGTGAAAAGGGTCCATAGATAGTTTTCACTGACGTCACGGCATTCTGGGGAACGCCCCCCAGCCGCCATCTTGCGGGGCAAACAAAACGGACCATCGCCATTACCGGCTACGTTATCTCGGATGAATTTATGAAGTTATATAGTCAGTTTTCTAAAATAAAGATCAATGTCGGCAAAATCAAGCAAACAGAAGTCTGTCTTTGTCTCCATTTTGTATCTTTTTGTATATTCACAGCGCGCCTTTTGGCGGATGCCGCCTGAATCGCACAGATCCGATTTAAACTGTTTTTTTTCTCATCCTTATACTTCCTGTTTCATGGACTGTAACGGATTTGCTTATTTAGCAATTTTAATACAGAATTTACTTTGAAATTATAATCAGACACTCCAACGCCCCCCCCCCCCCCCCCCCCCCCAAAAAAAATCGGATCTGCGCGATTCAGGCGGCATCCGCCAAAAAGGCACACTGTTTGCATCCCAAACACAAATCAAATCATACAGAATAGACCTAAAATGTTTTTCAAAAATGACCCTTGCGTGAGTGAAGTGACAAGTTTCAAATAGAAACGTGACAAACGAGCGATATTAAGTGTGCATTACAATGTAAACGTACACTCAGCGGTTCCAGTTAGGCATTCTCCAGAGATTGTTCACACGATGTTTTGGTTTCCAAAAGCAAACTTAAACACAATTGATTATTTAAACAACTTACCACTTATAAAATGATCGGAGCAGACTTTGCTGTGTTCGGAAGGCTGATAATCCTTGCGGTTGATTCTCGCAAGCCATAGATTTCTCCTTTGTATGCTGAGTTTGTTTGCTCACCTTCGTGCTCCCGTACAGTGGGAATTCCATAAAAGCTCCGCTTGACTTCATCATCTGACCTATTACGACAGCCGTGAATACAACAGGTGTGCACCATTGCTAGCTTTAAATAGCCTGCTTGGGTTCTTTTCAAGACTTTGTACTCGCGCGTTACAATGTGTGCTCAGTGACCCGTACGGTAAGCTTGACCTGCAAGATGGCCGCCACTAGGGAATCCCCGACTCTGTGACGTCATGTGAAAACTATCTATACACCTATGGAGATATTGCACCAAAAACCAGACATTTGCAGCTAGAATAGTCATTTACCACATTAGCAATGTATAGAGTGGATTTCTGATTAGTTTAAAGTGATCTTCATTGAAAAGAACAGTGCTTTTCTTTCAAAAATAAGGACATTTCTATGGAATCAATTTTGTGCCAAAATGTTCATACAATACTTTTGAAATATCACACAAAAACGACAAATCAAAATACACAAAGAAAAAAAAGTCAGTTTTTTTAGACTGGCAAACAAATTATTCGTGTAATCGTGCAAAATATCAGTCTATTACTCTTCAGAAACCTTTTATTTTTGTTCCGCGTCTTTCTCAGTTTTGTTTGACGTAATTTATTTTGGTTGCGATTCCAGCTTTCTAGTTTGCGCTCCCTGACTTTTTGCTTGCAGTTTTGGCACAAACTTCACGTGTGGGCGGGCTGTCCAGGAATGCATTACCATTGGCTAACTTGTGTTTGACTGACAGCTACGCTCAGCCATTCCCTACTCGGATTCTGGCGGACTGTTTGACGAGTGACCGATCCATTGACGGTAAACAAGGATCGAGTGGACTTCAGTGGCGACTATGATATTGAATTTACCCTTTGTTGAATTAATTCAGTATCATAGTCGCCACTGAAGTCCACTTGATCCTTGTTTACCGTCAATGGATCGGTCACTCGTCAAACAGTCCGCCAGAATCCGAGTAGGAAATGGCTGAGCGTAGCTGTCAGTCAAACACAAGTTAGCCAATGGGAATGCATTTTCTGCAGTTTCTGAAATACTCAAACCAGTCCATCAGGCTCAAACCAACACCCATACCACAGTGAAAGAAAGTCACACTTCTTCACTGTGAGATCACAGTTTTTCCCATTCTGATGTTTGAACATTAATGAACCGAAGCTCTTGATTTGTATCTGTGTGATTTGACGTGTCATGCTGCTGTCGAGGGATCGGCTGATTACAGAACGGCATCAAACAGAACAGCAGGTGGGTGGATATTGTGAGAAACTACAAGCAAGACGAGCAATTTGGTGCTCACTAGAGGAAAGAAATGAAAGGGAAGTGTGTTCAGGTTGTTTTTTTTTTTTTTAACTGAAATGACTATGAGAGCATCCTAAGGAGAACGGAGGATGCTGTGTTTTTTTTTTTTAAACCTTGAAAAAGCCTGCAGTAAGCATTTTTCTTCCTCGCACCACTGACAGCCCTCACAGTTTTAGATTCTGCAGGTTTTGCTCGAATAACAGATTATTAAACTCATCCCCTCCTCCAAAGTGATGGAACAAAATAGCCTGGAGTACAGATGGTCGCGTTTCCATGTCATTATAATAATATTTAAGTATAATTGAGTGTAAGCTTTTTCTTGAATGTGATTTTTTTTTTTTTCCCCTCCTACCCACTTTCCTCTTGTTCCTGCAGCGAGCCGTTAAAGAAAGTCGGAACGAAGGGGGATCCGGTCTCCATCGGCTCGAACTACGTCCCCATCCGGTGCAAGAACGAAGCGGTGTTTCAGTACCATGTCATCTTCACGTATGTTTAATACGTGTGTGTGTGTGTGAGGGGCCGTGTGTCCCAAAAAATCTGGGACCCTCTGAGGTGAAGTAGGACAGTGTTCCATCTTCAAGACCAAACTGTCGTCCCTCATGTCAGAAATTATACTTTTTCATAAACCTACAGCGATACTTTACATTCTTGTTGATTTCATTGGTGCTGCCACTACAAAATAACTTCTAACTACTTCTGCGTTTAAGCTTCTGTCGATTCTACACTACCGTTCAAAAGTTTGGGGTCACTTTGAAATGTCCTTATTTTTGAAAGAAAAGCACTGTTCTTTTCAATGACGATCACTTTAAACTAATCAGAAATCCACTCTATACATTGCTAATGTGCTAAATGACTATTCTAGCTGCAAATGTCTGGTTTTTGGTGCAATATCTCCATAGGTGTATAGAGGCCCATTTCCAGCAACTCTCACTCCAGTGTTCTAATGGTACAATGTGTTTGCTCATTGCCTCAGAAGGCTAATGGATGATTAGAAAACCCTTGTACAATCATGTTAGCACAGCTGAAAACAGTTTAGCTCTTTAGAGAAGCTATAAAACTGACCTTCCTTTGAGCAGATTGAGGCTACATCCACACGGCAACGAGATTTTATTAAAAAAAAAATATCGCATCCACATGGGCAACGGATCAGTAAAATATCAGGTCCATATGGCAACGCAACGCTTGCTGAAAACAATGCAATACACATGCCACACCTCTAGGGGCGCTGTAAGATGGTCCTATCGGAGACACCAGAACAATAGAAGAAGTAGGACGCATGCGCATAAACCCCTTCTTCTACCCGGTGTGAAGCACTGTCAGGAACAAACACACAACAAGAAGAAGAAGATGGCTGCGACTACGCGAGGAAATCGTGCCTTCTGTGTGTACAAATTAGTTTTATTAGTGTGCATAGTTTTCTCATCATTATCTCTAGCCGCTTTATCCTGTTCTACAGGGTCGCAGGCAAGCTGGAGCCTATCCCAGCTGACTACGGGCGAAAGGCGGGGTACACCCTGGACAAGTCGCCAGGTCATCACAGGGCTGACACATAGACACAGACAACCATTCACACTCACATTCACACCTACGGTCGATTTAGAGTCACCAGTTAACCTAACCTGCATGTCTTTGGACTGTGGGGGAAACCGGAGCACCCGGAGGAAACCCACGCGGACACGGGGAGAACATGCAAACTCCGCACAGAAAGGCCCTCGCCGGCCACGGGGCTCGAACCCAGACCTTCTTGCTGTGAGGCGACAGCGCTAACCACTACACCACCGTGCCGCCCGTGCATCGTTTTATATAACTTAATTTTCTTATTGTGTGTGTGTGAACATTTTGAAAAGCATTTTTATATAATTTATATAACTTTTTATATTGTGTGTGAACATTTTGAAAAGCAGTCTTATCCAATAATAAAAAAAAAAGAAATTCAAGAAATGGTTCAGTTACTTGTTTATTTAAAAGAAAAGCTGTATACAAAAGTGAATGCAATGCAGTGGTTCATACAAAACAGCGAGAGTGACGCTTGTTCTAGTCATGTGGTTGTGACGTCATCGTAAACAAATCCGTTCTACTCATCCAGACGACTTCGCAACGGCGCCGTTGCCAGATTTTTCCACTTTGGAGCCCGTTCTCAAAAAATATCGTTGTGGGGCACCCAGAATGCCGGTGCCGTGTGGACGCCAGGCCGAAACGATAAACAATTTTATCAGATTCACCTGAATCCGTTGCTGTGTGGACAGGGCCTGAGTTTCTGGAGCATCACATTTGTGGGGTCGATTAAATGCTCAAAATGGCCAGAAAAATGTCTTGACTATATTTTCTATTCATTTTACAACTTATGGTGGGAAATAAAAGTGTGACTTTTCATGGAAAACACAAAATTGTCTGGGCGACCCCAAACTTTTGAACGGTAGTGTATTTCTTAGGCATATCAGGTGAAAATGCAGTCCAAGTTGCTTGAAACTGCTCTCTTTGAATTCAGAACTGACTGCAGAACAACATGCTTTTTACAGAATTAAAATATGTTTATCTGTTCTTGAGATGTTACGAATCAAAGATGGGGGGAAAAAAGTGTAATTTTTTAGAAAACTGCCGTAATATTCTGTCTGAGGGTCACATGGTCCAAAATGGGCCTCATTAACCAATGAGATCAAATGTTTTTTTTTTTTCTTAATAACTTTATTTTTCAAGATGTTTACATGGAAATTGGCAGTATATGGATGGCTGTATACCGAATACAAAGTTTTAAAAATTAGTAAAAACAAATTTAATTAGTATTAATTACGCTAATTAGGTAGACACATTAAATCGGTGCACTCTCTTCTTCAAAGTTTCACCAATTGGCTTTATTTGCGCAATACAAAGCTGAGCTTAACTCTCATTTATACATCATAAAGGAGAAATCAGTGTTTAATTATAAAATATGCATAAATAAGCACTGAATGTCTCACATCTACCATTCTCTATCCAAATAAAAAAGTAATAAGATTATTTCTAATCCCCTCTTTGTGCTCTGTAGGCCTTTGTATTTCTCAGTAGCGCCTACTAGTGTTTATATGAAAGAATATCAATGATTATTTCGATTAATATTCACAGCTGTCAAGGCGAACCTCTTATAAACAATTCACATTATAGACTGGTACCAAAATTCAAAAAAGTGCTTATTTAAGGAGTTAAAGGCGTTTTTGAGACAAAGTCGGCAAACAGTCTTATTTTGTCAATTTGGGTGTGCCGAATTCAAATCTGCAATATGCCGAGCTCTATCTGACCTCTGCTGACCTCTAGAGGTCATTGAACTTTGGGCCTGTAAACGTCTCAGCTGAACCCAGTTTCTCAGCTTTCTAAGGAATGAAATGTACTAAAATGATTAATGAAGTTAGCAAATGGCCTTGTTTGTTAAATGTTTGGGTGCTGAATTCATTTTTCATTTGTAAAACGACATATGACCTCTGATAACCTCAAGGTCATTAAACTTGGCCTATGGAGCACTTGCATGTGACATCACAGCCGATCCAGATTGTGACAGACGCCATCTTGTCGGTCAAACGCCATATTCCGCCTTCTACTTCTACTTCTGGTTCTACTTCTGCTTTTACTTCTACCTTTTCTTCTGGAAAACCCTACTATATACAATTCTACTACAACGGCTGCGGCTACAAGCTCTCCCTACCTGTGCAGGGTTTTTATGTTTTTTGTGTGTATTTTTGCGTGTTGTTCGTCTGTACCGGACTTCAATATCCACTACAACCGTATGGACTTACTGGACATTGGTTTCCAGCAGAAAATGACGGTTTGTAGCGATTTCCATCGCATGCACAACATTCCGGACGAGGAGAAAAAAAAAAACATTCCGGACGAGATAGCGAGACCAGCGGGGTCTCCGTGGATTGTTATCGGAAGCAAAGCGAAGGAGGCGGTGCCAGGAGTGGAAGCAAAAGCGAGGCTGCAGAGCCGGCCTGTTGACTAAGCTCAGAAAACAGCCACTCAAATCTCCACTGCCAAGCCTCTACCTCTCCAACGCCAGATCCATGTAAACAACACGGACGATTTGGAATTACAGCTGGAATTACCTTATTCTATTCTATAATCGGCTGGTCAGTGCTATACTCAATACTTAAGTGACTTACCCATCCAATGAGGATTCTTGTTTACAAGATGCCACATCTGAGTCGCTGACAAATCCTGAATTTCTGTAAAGATAACTGTCCAGAGATTTATAAGCACGCAGTGCTTCACCACTGAACAGCGAGGGAAAGTTAATGAGGTAATCATACACGTCCGGGTATTCCGCTGGCAGTTCAAAATCCGGTCGTGAAAACTCCGTCCGGTAAGCCATAAGGGTCACTAATCTGTAGATCGTTTATTTTAGACATATATCTAGTTATCTGTTCATTAGAAAAATGAGCCGTGTAGTCCGTCGGTTGAAATTGATCCATTCTGTACACGAGTGCAGCAGTATTCAGCGGTGTTTTTGACCGACAAGATGGCGGGTGTGTACTTTCCGGTCACGTGACTGCAAGATCTCTATAGGCCTATGCATTTAACGGCATTTTTAAACTGACTTTACTCCCCCAAAAAGAATATGAACAGACAAAAAAACAAATAGAAAGGAACAAATACAACATTAAATGCCAGCCCATGTACATGTGACTTACTTTTCACAATGAGAATGCCTCGGCGATCACCTTACATAACATTGCATTACATTTAGCGGTTATTGTTTATACAAAGCTACTGAAAAAAGGACAGATTCAGCAGCATACAAAATGTGGGGGCATACAGGGTATACAGGTTAATCAGGGTTAGTATAGATGAGAGTTTTTTTCTTTGTTGTTTGTTTTTTGTAAAGGCTTTACCCCGTTTAAAACAAAACAAAAAACAAGCAACAAAGAAAAAAACTCATATATACTAACCCTGATTAACCTGTATACCCTGTACGCCCCCACATTTTGTATGCTGCTGAATCTGTCCTTTTTTCAGTAGCTTTGTATAAACAATAACCGCTAAATGTAATGCAATGTTATGTAAGGTGATCGCCGAGGCATTCTCATTGTGAAAAGTAAGTCACATGTACATGGACTGGCATTTAATGTTGTATTTGTTCCTTTCTATTTGTTTTTTGTCTGTTCATATTCTTTTTGGGGGAGTAAAGTCAGTTTAAACATGCCGTTAAATGCATAGGCCTATAGGCCAAGTTTAATGACCTTGAGGTTATCAGAGGTCATATGTCGTTTTACAAATGACAAATGAATTCAGCACCCAAACATTTAACAAACAAGGCCATTTGCTAACTTCATTAATCATTTTAATACATTTCATTCCTTAGAAAGCTGAGAAACTGGGTTCAGCTGAGACATTTACAGGCCCAAAGTTCAATGACCTCTAGAGGTCAACAGAGGTCAGATAGAGCTCGGCATATTGCAGATTTGAATTCGGCACACCCAAATTGACAAAATAAGACTGTTTGCCGACTTTGTCTCAGAAATGCCTTTGGGCGTCACAATTCTGGATTTTGGTACCAGTCTATTAACTGAACTGAAATTGACGCTCGCGTTTCTGACTTATGTTTTTTTTAAATCTCATTCCGACCACTAAGATCTCAATATTTTTCATCAAAACAACTCCAGTTATATTCTAAAATAGTTATTTATTTACATGAATCAGTTTGATTTGAAAAAATAAGTAGGTAAAGCTGTGAAAACTCACTTCAAAGTCTCCCGTGAATCAGAACATCAAAACTAACAGACGGAAAATTTTGCTGAATCCTTCATCAGAAACAGTGAGAGCAAGAGAACATCCCTATAAAAGTGATCTGATGGATACTGATGAGTAATCTAGTGGGAAACCGATCAGGAGAGAGAGAGAGACTGAGCACTTTCCTGTGACTCAAAAAGAAAAGCACCGGCAGTTTCCCGACGTCCCGCGAGCAGAGTTTTTACTCTGTTGTACCGACTTCAGCCTGCCGTTACTCCCAAAGTACTGAACAGATCTTAACCAGATACATTTCTTTGGAAAGCAGCGATTATAAGCTTTTTAATGATAGGATTGGCGATAGAAAATATTCAAGAGTTAAGCAACGACAGATTTGGAAACTTAGATGAGCGTCCGCATGGACAATTTTCACAGTGCGGCCAGCGAGAGTCTGATCTGCCTACGATTTATTTATTTATTTATTTTTTAAAAAATGTTACTGATTTACATAATGTTAAAGTTAACCTAAACAAGTGGAATTTCAGCGAGTTAAATATTTTTGGCTCATCCGGATCCTGATATTTTTGCACTCCAAAACTTGGTGCTCCCAACACCATGCTTCACTTTAAGGGTGATGCTCTCCATTTGTTCAGTAAGTTTTAGTTAAAGGCACTGTCTGTGTGTGTGTGTGTGTGTGTCACGAACACTAAAGATGTTCTCTAAATAAAAGCATTGTTTGTTTATGTCAGGGGTGGGCAATTATTTTTTCCATGGGGCCACATGAGAAACAGAAGATTTTGTGGAGGGCCGGACCAAAAGGCTGAACTAAATTCTGCATAATATTAATTGTATTTCTTTATATAAAGCAGTAAATAACATTGTTTTTACAAGCCGCTAAGACTGGTAAGAGTCTGGGGAAAAAACGAGGTTGCCTTACAAAAAATGTCATTTATTCAATCAAATTTCCCAAAACAATGGTTAACAAAATGTGAACGTTTGTACCCTTTTTTTTTTCAGTCACATTCAGCCCAAAACACAATAAAGACATCACAATATTGTCTTTCTACTCCAAATATCAAGCAAGATACATCATATTATAATAATGATGCCGTGTCGATTCGGTGTAGGAATCAGATCTACAGATCGGCTCGGGCTCCGGCGCCTGCTGGTGACGTCACACTATGTGATTGGCTGGACCGTTTGAAGGATGACGTACAAGTTTGTGGTTGGTCTGGACAAATTACGGAAGTAGTTATCGCGGGATTAGGTTTCGTGGGATTTCATGTCATGTTCATGTCGTGCGCGTTGCGTTTTTGTTGAACACAACTTCAAAATAAAAGCAATGCACATTCAGTCCATGCATGAGGTAAAATTAGAAAATACGTTTATTTTGTAATTTCTAATTAACCTTACGCGGGCCGGTCAGAATGAACCAAAGGGCCGGATGCGGGCCGTAAAATGCCCAGGTCTGGTTTATGTAGTAACATTTGTGACTTATTGTGAATATCACTGTGTAGTCTAACAGGTTTAATAATCAGTTAACACCGTAAGCGCTGCTTCTTCCAACCGTGTGTGTGTAAAATGTTTTATAAAGATCTAACTGCTGAGCTCTCAATTAAATGGTCAGACTTGAAGCTTCAGTGAGAACCCTGTACAAGCCCCAGTGCTCCCATTAAACAAGCTGAAGGATTTGTTTCCCAAAAAAAAAGCCGTTGTAAATGGAAAGGGGAAATTAAAACGCAAAGGTCTTGAAGATGCAGGTGTTTAAATCTTGTATTATTCCAGTCACCTGCATGCTAATGTTGCTTGTTCTGACTGATGTGGATCATTATCATTTCCCTGGGTCAGACTCGCACATCCTGAGATTAAGATCATGTGGTGATTTTTTTTTTTTTTTCTTCTTTTTGTCGTCTGTGCTCTTGTGTCTAAAATAAGAAGATGGGTCTCTGAATGCCTGTTTGGCCTCGTGTTTGGTTAATGATGCTCACTGAGGTGTGTGTGTGTGTGTGTGTGTGTGTGTGTGTGTGTGTGTGTGTGTGTGTGTGTGTGTGTGGTGCATTTCAGGCCAAATGTGGAGTCAGTGAGCATGCGCTTTGGAATGATGAAAGATCATCGGTCCACTACAGGAGACGTCGTGGCTTTTGATGGTTCTGTACTTTATCTGCCAAAACGTCTAGACGAGGTGCGTGTGCATGCACCGTGATCTTAATCCTGGGTTTATACAGTGTTTTAGTAGGTTTTCTATCCTTGTAAGCATAAGTATTCACGCCCTTTCCTACATTTTGTAGTGTTACTGGAATTTCACTGGTTTTAATTGGGATTATAGGCTTAGCCAGCGAGCCGAGCTTTACTTAGACAACCTTTATTGTCATTCAGTATGCAGCAAGTGTACACCGAACGAAATTTCGTTGCAATTTGGCTCAGGACAGAAATAAATATGAAGTGTATTGAATTGAATTAAATTAAATTATGCAGCAGCAAAAATATTATAAAGTGCAATAGTATAAAGTGACCTGTGGAATTTGGAATGTTCAAATTATAAATAGAAGTTTGGGTTTGGAGTTGAGCTGTCTGGCGACCTGGGGGGAAAAAGCTGTTCCAGAACCTGGTGGTCCTGCACCTAATGCTGCGGAACCTCTTTCCTGAGGCCAGAGGGGAGAACGATCCGTCATCATGGATGCAAACGGCGCGCCTTTTGGCGGATGCCGCCTTTTTCACGGCTGTCTGGGGGACTTGTGTGAATCGCGCAGATCCGATGAGTTTTTTTTTTGGGGGGGGCGTTAGAGTGTCTGATTATAATTTCATCAAAGTAAATTCTGTATTAAAATTACTAAATAAGCAAATGCCGTTACAGTCCATGAAACAAAGGAAGTATGAGAAGAAAACAGTAAATCAGAAAGCTGCGCACGCAAAGCCAATTGGCTGCGCACCACTATCTGCTGCTGGCTGCACTTCACTGCACGCGCAAGGATTTCCATCAGTCCAACGTAAGTTACGTAATTGGCTTTGCGTGCGCAGCTTTCTGATTTACTGTTTTCTTCTCATACTTCCTATGTTTCATGGACTGTAACGGCATTTGCTTATTTAGTAATTTTAATACAGAATTTACTTTGATGAAATTATAATCAGACACTCCAACGCCCCCCCCCCCCCCCCCCCCCCCCCCAAAAAAAAAAAACCTCATCAGATCTGCGCAATTCACACAAGTCCCCCAGAGAGCCGTGAAAAAGGCGGCATCCGCCAAAAGGCGCGCCGTTTGCATCCATGCATAATGAGGGTGTGCGGGGTCACTGATGTTTCTGGCTTGAGACATGCAGCGCCTTGGTTACACGGCCAGTTCTGAAAAAACACAGCCATAAATCCCCAAACGCGGCCTATGAACTTTATGCTAACCAAAATTTTGTTTTGTGAAGTAATTTTGTGCATTTCTGTGGACATTTTTTGTCGACGGTCAGTGGTTTCCCGGTGCGCGTGCGTTCCATATATGGAAGTTAAATCGAGACTCAAATTTACCACCAAAAATGTAGCGTTTTTATTGGTCAGACTTCGAAACAAGGCTCGAATGGAAGCAAAATACTATGACTTTGAGAGCTTCGCCGGCGAGGCTCGGCAGGTTTAGAACGAACAGGTCATGTATTTAGATAAAGATCTTCGAGGGTTTTTTTTAATGCTTTTTTTTTTTTTTTTAATCGTACAACAGGCTTTCGTCTAAACGGGGGAACAGGGGCGCTGCGCCCTCTTACTCTCGGCGTGCGCCCCCTTGCCGACTCCGTGAAAACATCCCAGCAACACTACGTGACAATGTGTCTGATCATCAAATACGTTATAATTGTTCCAAAAATATTCCAATCATAGTAGATACACCGCCAGACGGTGCAGAAACAATCCAAATTGGCGTTTTCCAGACTGAGGCGCCATGTTGTTTAGTTGTCGCGGCTGCTCTCGCGAGATTTGACATGGGTTACATACAAGGTCAGCTGATTTGTAGAGCGAGATTTCTCGAGACTGAATGACCTTTCACCCACCGGCGCGGGAGCTTTTGACAGAAGTAGTTCGCGAGTTGTTTTTGTTGACACTTGGGCATTTAAAGATGTCATCCCGCGGCACGAAGCGGAAGAAAGCCAAAGACTGTCCGGGGCAGAAGAAGATTACTTCTTTCTTTTTCAATGTTGACAGACAATTTGTTACAATTTCCCTCTCAGATAGTCTCAGAATGTCCCATTGGAGCATTTTTCAAAGGCTTTGCACGGCGGGGGGACAACCGGCACCATCCGCCCCCCCGCTTCGCTCCCTCGCCATGGTGAGCGCCCTCATACTAAATTTTTCTAGAAAAAACCCTGATACAAGCCTGATAACACAAACTTTATACTTTTTTCCTCTGTGCTCACTACCAAATAATAATAATATAGTTTTTAAATGACCGAAATTAGATGAAACATAAAACTTGTCCGCTTCCTCAGTCACACCTGAGTCGACGCTCTGAGAGCCCACTTCCGCATTCATACGACTGTTCCCATGGTAACGGCACAATAATCACTTTCACTCTTTCGGTTTCGATTGCGTTCTCTTTCGCCAAGATTTACATTATCTTAAATAGTACTTTCATAAACTACCATTATTACTGAATTTTTTTTTTTTTCTATTGTTTACAGTATTTACATTTTAAGTAACGACAGGAAAATTTTCATTTGTAACTTACAGGGGAACTGAAGTCATTTTTAAACTTGCTTTATTTCTTAATTACGTGTTTATTCAGTTACATTTTCGGTTTTAGTAACCTTATATCGTCACTCGTATTGGCATATTATATTACACTTTTTCTGTTTTTAGCCATGTTGAATGTAGTTCGTATGGTCCACGGCAGGCGTCGCTTATCTGCGCGGTCTTCACGAGACTTCGAAACGTGAAGTATCAGCGCCGCCGTTTTGAAAACTGTTTACACAGCGGACAGATCGCCATTTAGATTAATTTTGAGATTTGCCAGCTTCATCAGCGATGGAGATTATTCCATACGACTTCAAACCAACATGGAGTAGAGAAGAGTTGGAAAGCCGACAGGATAAGGACGAGTCCGTCATGCTGGTGTTTACATCATTACTGTCGCACAATTAAAACGTGCCAGATCAGTCGGCTGGTGGGTTTTCAAAATAATAAATACGTGTGTGTTTTTGTGATAAATCCATATTGTACTGAGCGCATTTCCTACATAATCCTCACTAAGGTTTCAGACAGAGCTACAAACTGGCGTCCACACTATATAGTGCCCTATATAGTGAGTAGGGAGCGATTTTGGACATGGAAAACTTCCGGTTTGATTCCCTCAGCCTTCGAAAGAGGGCACATGCGTCTTTTGACAACGTTGGCAGATGTCGGTCGCTTTGATTTCCGCTGTATGTTTTACTTCCGTCCTACAATGTCTCGCACAGGTCTCAATGAATCTCGTTTACAGCCATTGCTTTGACATATGGACTGATATATTACAGAGCGTATTTCAAACACTCATAACTTGCTATAGCAGCGACAAAATTCTTCTTCTTCTCCGTGCTCTCACAGAAGGCGGTCGCATTTCTCTGCTCTCCTCTCCTTTTTTTCCCTGCTTGTGCTCTTTGTTTCGTCTCGTCTGCCTATACTTTTTTTTTTTGAGAGACTCTCTCTGCATTGAATTTCTAAAAAGCATGGATTTGATAAACTGGTCTCCTAACGAAATTGACGCAGTTTCTGGGTTCGGGCGAACCCGCCTGTCCTGCCGGAACGTCTGTGAAGGACATTGGAGATATCTACCTATTCGGAACCATGATTACCAGACTTTTGCTGATTGGATTAGGCATTGCCCTGGTATATCGAGGAAATCAGACAACGGTGACAGCTGTTCAAAGCCCCACAAAGCTGCCCGATATGATTGAAGCGGTGGGCAAAGCTGTCAGCACTCAGACTGTGGCAGAACTTGAACCACAACATGGTTGTCATCTGGGAGACGCTTTCGGCTTTGCAAGGAATAAGTATTTCAGAGACCGAATTGAATTGAACAGAAATGGACAGATATGGACGAGTGGTGTGGACGTGTAAAGACTGCGTCTGTTCGAAAGACCAAACAATCTCTATCTTATCGACATTCGGCTCCCTGAACAGCACCGGCCTCGATCAAGGCCGTTGCTGGGGCAACATTTCCCCTAGAAGGTCACTGCTGGGAGACACTCTCGCGTTCTTCGCATTCCTTCCCCAATTTTCCGCGGTCGCCGTTTTTCATCCCCAGTGTGACAAGCGGGGGCGTGACCAGCGCCGCTTGCATGGCTGCAGGAGCGGACGGCTGCTTGCTTGCGCTGGGTTACCTCTACCTCCTCCCCTCCCCTCCCTCAAGTCCCATGTTTTAAAGTGTACTTGTGTTATTGTGTGCTTTGTGCGGAGGTTTTTAAATGCCCCCACACTGTACTCCTGATAGGAGCCTAGTGGGGGGGGGTGTTCTTTTTTTCCTCATCTTTCCTCATGTTACTACTGTGTTTCTTTTTCTTTTATCCCTGTCTTCCTGTCCTGTTCCCCCTCTGTAAGGACAGGTTGATGGTCAATTTCACTGGTAACAGTGACAATAAAGGGTTCATACAATTGCAATCAAAAACACATTCCGTTATTTAATAAAATGAGAAATAGAATTTTGATGATAAAAAAAAATTTGCCTTCAGTTCTCCTTTAATTTCACTTATTTTTACCTCCTGTTTATTGCACTTTTTAACAGAATCAAAACGATTCCTAACGTTTTGTGGTGTAACATTTTGCATCATGTCAGACCGGATGAGTTTATGCGATCACGCGTTGTCGGTCATCCATCCGCAATTTACAAAAATCGCTGCTCCTCCTACAGGAGCAATCAGATTTCGATCAAACTCCTATGGAATGCTCCCCAGATTGGTCTGTCTAAAAGTTGTTGACGGTGGCACCACCGGTCATATTTACAATTTTACGGGCATCTGAAATTTTTGGGTGACTCGTCATATTAAACTCGACTCTTCGTAAACTGCTAGGATGTTTTCACTGAAACTCACCCAGAAGACTCTAAAGACATATTCCAACGAGAATTGTTCACCAGGTGGCGCCACCTGTCATGGAGGCAGCTACACGGGAGTCATATGCAATTTCATGAAAATCGCTACTCCTCCTACAGGATTGATCAGATTTCAAACTCACACCCAACAACAGTGGTCGGTATGAGCTACAGCCTCAATGAGGCTTTTTTTTTTTTTTTAAACTTTAGGATAATCTGGATGCTAATTTCAGTGTTTTTTTTTTTTTTTTTTTGTGCCTCCGCCACTGTAAGGTGCAGGAGGCATTACGTTTTCGAGTTGTCTGTCCGTGCGTCCGTCCCGAAACCTTGTGAACGTGATATCTCAAAGGCTAATGAAAGGAATTTCACCAAACTTTCACCATTTGTGCGCTTTGGGACAAACATGAACTGATTAGATTTTGAAATCAAAAGGTCTAAGGTCAAGGTCACTGTGAGGTCAAATATCTGTCCGAGAACCTTGTGAACACAATATCTCCAAGGCTGATACAAGTAATTTCACCAGGTCACGATTACTGTGAGGTCAAATGTCCATCCCTAAATCACAACTTAATAAGGCGTGTAGTCTACCGGGCGGAGGCATCCACATCGCCGCCGTTGGCGTTGACTTCTATCTAGTTGTTGTTGTTTTTTTAAATATTTTATATCATCTGGATCCTGATATTTCTGCACTCCAGAATATGATGCCCCCACCAGCATGCTTCACTGTCCTCAGTTTTGGTGCTATGGGAATTATGCTAAATACCAAACGCCGACATGGAAAGCACACATGAACGCCCCCTCTTGTGGTATTTTCCACTGGGCAACTCGTAGAAAATTTTGATACACGAGTTGCCGAGTAGAGATGAACTTTAACCTTTTCAACATGGCGGCGAGTGGTACAAGACACTTGAATGGTAAGCATTGTACGCTACTAGGGCTGTAACAATACACCCAACTCACGATTCGATTCGTATCGCGATTTTTGACCCACAATTCGATACGCCCACGATTTTTTAAAAATGTTTTTTTAAAGTAGTAAATTTGACTTATTAACATTTACTTACATTAATTATTTAATAACAAATAATTCAGACCACTGCAGAGAATGAGTAATATGTATGCAAAAATGAACAAATGTATATCCAAAGATTTGTTTTATTTCTCAAAATAATACTGTTGAGCCGGAAGCTCTGTTTTTTCGGTTCTGAAAAAGTCATTTTTCCAAATCGTGTAAATCCGTTAAGATTTTTTTTGGGGTGTGGCTCTCTCACTGTCTCACTCTCATAGGGCCAATGATTTTCTGTGATCGCGGAAAACAGATGGAAATTACGGAATTTTTATGGTGAAACATTGCTCGCGTGTCAAAATGTAACTGCCGCAGAAGGCTTCCGCCCAAGCAGACATGCCTTCAGTGTTGCCAGATATTGCTAACGTTTTCCACCCCAAAATATGTTCAAAACCAGCCAAAAAGCACCTAAACCCGCCCAATCTGGCAACACTGCATGCCTTTCCGGTCAAGTGATTGTGATTGGCTTGTGGCACACCTAGCCAGCCAATGAGCTGCTTGTTTACAGATTCGCTCCCCGCGTCGCAACCAGAATGGCGACCGCTTAAAAGAAACGAATGCTCTGCCAGTGGCAAGTGTGGACGTTGCGTGACTCGCCGAAGATTGTCGCAGGTCGGCGAAAAAACAACTTACTAATAGATATAAAAAAATAAAAGTAATTTAAGCAAGTTTAAAATGTAATTTAAATAAAAAGTAAAGTATTCATAAATTGAAGTTTGGAAGCGCCTCTGTTTTTGGGCTGAAGAGAAGTTTGAAAGGGTGTACCGCGATTCTGCCTTCTTGTATCGCGACACGGATCGTGGCTCTGCGTATCGCGATTTCGATTTCGATACGCATATTGTTACAGCCCTATACGCTACTAAAGGTTTTTTTTTACTAGTGGGTAGTTTTTGGTGTCTGTGCAATGTTGCGTCATTAACAAGTGTAATATAATACGTTAGAAATCCATTTCCTTTAAAAATGTGTTGTTATGGTTTGTTTTTACCTATCCAGAGCAGATGCTATTGCTAACGATAGCTAACTATTGCTAACTAGCAGCCCGCGTCCTTTGTCAACAGCAACAAAAGCATGTGAACACAACACACTGGTAAATACCACTTCCCAACTGGAAATTATCATCTTCCCATAGCACATGAACGCACCATTTGCTCAATAAGCTTTATTTAAAGGCACCGTGTGCCTTATTTATATAAAATTTTTCATGTCAAGGTGGTTAATAAATAATGAATACTGAAGCTGTTCTCTGAATAAAATGATTATGTAGTTTGCATGGTTTATTTTTTGCATGTATAACCATCTGTATCGTCAAACAGGTTTAATGATCAGTCAACTGCTTGTTAAAAGAGCGTCCTCTCACTCCCCCCCCCCCCCCCCCCCCCTTCCCTTAACCAGGTCGTTCATTTGAAAGCGGAGAGGAGAACCGACAATCAGGAAATTGATATTCAAATCCAGATGACGAAGATCCTGCCCCCGAACTCGGATCTGTGTATCCCGTTCTACAACGTCGTCCTGCGCAGGTGTGTGTGTGTGTGTGTGATCCTGTAATACTCCTAATTACACAGTACGCACTGACATTAACTGCGTTAGACGTGTCTGTCTGTTGCCATTTAACACACAAAAACTCCTGTGGAGGAATACGGAACAAACGAACACTAGCGAAGGAGACGCGAAACCTGCGGGGAGCTGAAATTCGATGGAGGGATCAAAGATTAAGGTTTTGAAAAGATCGAAACACTTTACAATTTTACACTTGACAGAATGAAAGATGAAGGAAGAAAAGGTAGAGAGAAGGAGACAGAAATAAATTAACACAAGCTACAATAGACAGCCACCTGATCAGTGGGCGTGGTCCTTACAATCAGCGCAAGATGCCGTGTGTGAGAGCACTTCGTATCTACGAGCACTGAGACGTGCACGCACTCTTGCTTTGGCAATCTGTGTATCGTGTTTTTGTTTTTAAATTCAAAGTAAAACAAGTTATAGTGAAAATGTGTGATTTTTTGCAATGTTTTTAAACCATCACCTTAAAAAAAAAAAAGTTATGATCTACAGTGTCCTTTACAGTTATTGCAGAGATGCCTACTAGTACGGACTGGCCGTATTTTGTACGGAAAAGTTACGTAAATACGATGTTACGGCAAACAGTGTTATTCTGTACGGAATTATTATAAAGTCTTAAATTCCAGTGAGTTGTTTTTAAATGTCCAAGCGACTTTTTCAATCCATGCGCGATTCACGGCTAGGCTATTTATTTTTACGACAACCACACATGCTGTGTGTGACATGCGCAGATTCCGCACGTTTGTTCGCGCTATTTTCGATACGGTAGAATGGCTGTGCATTACACCCAGTCAAAAGGGCAATGGATACACGCACTGCAAACTGTGTAGAACTGACATTAACATCACTCATGGTGGTCGCGATGACTGCACGCAGCATGTCAACTACAAAAAAAAAAAACATATGGAGTATGCTGAAATGGCGAGTCAGGCGGAAAGTAAATCTGGGGGTATCCAGCAGTTTTTTACGAAATCTGTGGATGAAAAGACACGGAGCGTGACGCGTGCTGAAGCGGTGATGGTTGACCTGTGCTTGGAGTTGAACTTGCCAATTAGACTACGTTCAGACTGCACCCTGAAACGACCCATATCCGATTTTTTTGCCCATATGCGACCTGTATCCGATTTGTTATTGACAATCTGAACGACACGGATCCGATTTTTTCACATGCGACCCAGGCTGCTTGGATATGTGGTCCTAAATCCGATGCATATCCGATATTTTCACATGCGACTGCAGTCTGACCGGACAGGTCGCATTCATGCGACCGACACGTCATCAACAAGAGACAAACGTCACTATTCTGCGTTGGCTAATCCCGCCTCTTTGGTGGAAAACAACAACATTTGTACAGTTTTCAGAATTTAAATAGACTTTTATAGAATTGATCAAGCTAATGGTGGATTTGGTAGGGACCTGGATGTTGATCTGTTAGCCTGATTAAATAAAACAGTTTCTATAACTGATTTATAACTTAAACCATCCTGTACCACATCGCCAGGTCTCGCCTCATCTCCATCGCAAACTGCACTGGTGTTTCTGCACCTTGAGCCAGCGCTGAGAGAAGTTGCAGAATTCAGCTGGCTATAAACAATCTAAATAAATATTTATAAAAATGTAGAAAAAGTTTATTAATATGACGAAATAAATATGTGCAAATTATTAAGCCTGAATTAAGAGTTTGGTAATACAGCGGCCGTATCCCAAATGACTGCCTACTGAAGCTCGAGTGCACTATATAGAGTTTAAAAATCCATTACTTCCTAGTAACATGTAGTGCACTTATATAGAAATTAGAGAGGCATTTAGGAGTCAACCCTCGTTACCAGGCTACACGTTTTCATTTCAGTTCAGAAACAAAAACACACACGAGACCTCACACTTTAACACTAACCAGATAATTAAACAAACAAACAAACAAATCATTAAACTTGAAGAGTGCGCTTTTTTTGTTTACGTGTTACGTAGATGTGCTTATTACGTGTCAATTTGCGCATGCGGGACACTTTTGGGTCGTTTTCCGTTCATATTGGAGATCGATTACAAGTCTCATATAATTGGTAATGTGAACGGCCGAACAAAAAAATCGGATTTCACAACAAATCGGATATGGGTCGTTTCAGGTTGCAGTCTGAACGTAGTGTTTGTGCCATGAAATGTGAGTTAAACTTGTTCAGTTTCTTTTTACGTCTGATTTTTATTCACTGAAATATCAAACACCGGCTGTACTTCTTTAATTCAAAGTCTTTTCAGTGTTGCAAGTGCAAATGTACATGCAGTATGATCAAAAACAGAATTTTATGATTAGTGCTGTTGGGATTGTGGCAAAAAATTGATCATTCCACTGTTTTAAATACAATTATAAATGCCATTTTATTCACTGTCTCTTCTGAAGCATTATGCTGAAGTATTTATATATTGGGACATTAAGAGAACAATGTCGGACTCTCTTTGGCATGAAATAAGAAATTTTTTTTAAATTTTATTAGAATCCGTTAACAGGTAGAACATTTTGCCAGGCAATATAATATAATACTTTTGAGGAGTTACATTCAATACCAATGATTGGTAGTCAACCGTAATGTCTGCAAACAGGGAACACTATTGTATTTATAAAAATGTGATCTATTGTACGCTCTAGAAATTTGTTGAGTGGGAATTCAGTTGAGATGGCTGCTCGCGTTTTGTTTATTCAATTCACACAAAACAGTTCTTTTTAATAATTTAAACGTTAAACATATTGGTATATATACACCTCTTTATAATGGAAATGCGCATAAATTAATGTTACTGAAAGTCATTCCAAAATACTGAAAAATGTTTTCAAGAATTCTGAAATTCAAAATTTGGGGTAGGCATCTCTGAGATTGGCACCCAATGCTGTTTTACTGCCGAAGTATTAAACACCGGGTGGGGGTGCCAATAATTTTGGAACAAGGTGTTTTTGTTCAATACTTTTCTTGATGAAGGATTTGTTTTTCTCCTGAATAAATTTTTCAATCAAGGGTTGGATATTTCTCAATTTTTTCCAGTGTGAGATGAAGTGACTTCTTCACCAAAAGGTGGATTTTTTTTTTCGCTCCCCCCCGACCCTTTTTACTAATTTTTGAATTTGAATTTATTTTATTTCGAACATGTATAAAAAAAAATGTATGTAACTAATTTGTACATACAAAAGAAAGAAAACGAGAAATTGACAAAAAAAAAATAAAATAACATAAAGAGCTAAGACCTTACAAAACACCGCACATTGTTCGAAAAAGGAGTGGGAAGAAGTACAATGCTAATCTTTACATGGGGTGCCAATAATTGTGGACGGGACTGTATATGTGTCAACACTTGGTGGAAATTAAAAGCAAAAGCACCTTGGCCTTCGCCCACGCTCAGGCGCGTGTTAGCACTCGTCCTTGTGTGTGTGTGTGTGTGTGTGTGTGTGTGTGTGTGTGAGAGAGAGAGAACCTTTTCCCAAAACACGATGTATGAAAAGCTCCGTGAATCAAGACACTCGGAGTCGGAGTGTGTGTTTAAACCTCTGCGGCCCTGAAGTGACTAAAAACCACACACACGGCTCAGTAGCGTCGCATTTTTCCTTTATTTTGTCGCATCTTTGAAACCGATGGGGGGGAACGAGTCGTGTTTAAAACCATAAATGCTCTTTTTAAAGATGGTGTGTGGTGGAGTGTTTTTTTTTTTTTTTTCTTTTCTCAACCCCCCCCCCCGTTTTCAGCGTTTGGTTTCAATAAATTGTATTAGTGCTCACTCTGTTGCCATGGTACCAGCAACAGGACATTAAGTTGCTGAAGAACGTGAAACGGTGCGCGTGATTTCAGGGGCGTCAGCCGTGCGAGATTGTTTCAGCCCACGTTCAGTCAGCGCCGTTTGTGACCCGACTGCTGTTTTTCATTCTGAGCTCACTGGAGGGTTTTTATTTATTTATTTATTTTAACTCACTTTCTCCCTCTCTCTAATGTCTCCTCAGTTCAGGTTTCTCTCTCTCTCTCTCTCTCTCTCTCTCTCTCTCTCTCTCTCTCTCTCCCCCCTTTCACCCTTTCCGTGTCTTTATTTTTGCATTTTCACTCTCCCCTCTTTTTGTGCTCTCTCTCTTCACCTTCTCTTGCTCTCTTCTTGTCTCTTTCTCGCTCCTCACTTTCTCCTGCTCTTTCTTCATGTCCCTTCTCTCTTTTTCTTCTCTTGCACACATTCTAATTCTCTTTCCCATTCATTCCTTTTCAGCTCCTTTTGTTTTTTTCTTTCTGTTTGTCCATCTTTTTTTTTAATCTCCTCCTGTCTGACCTTTTCTCTTCTGTGTGTACTTGCTGATTCTGTCCATCATGCTTCTTCTCCCATCCTTTCTATCTTTATTTTCTGTCTCTCGTGTACTCCTTTTGTACTTGCTTTTGTCCCTTATTTTTCCCCCTCTCTTGTTTCCCTCTCAACTCTCACCTTCTGTTTTACTTTTATTAATTTGCGCTAGCAGTGCTGGATCACGCACGAGCTTTCTTCTTCTCTATTATTATTATTATTATTATTATTATTATCCTAATGTTTTTAGGACGTTATTTCTCCCTCAGTTTTCAACCAATCATCACCAAATTTCACATGGAGAATCCCTCTGGGCTGAATTGACTTTTGGTGCTGATCTGGATCACTGATCCACAAAAACCAGGATTTTTTTTTCAATCACTTATAATTCTGTCAGTTTTCATGATTTTTGTTTTTTTTTTTTACCCCCCCAGTGTTTTTATATTTTGTTCAGGGTGGCTAGACGCAACTTTTTTTCACTAAGCGTCACTCTGTATCTCTTACCGTTCCAGATCTATAGGGTACGGTGACCAGACGTCCCGGTTTGTAACAGTGAGCGCAAATCACTGTGCCTTTAGTCACTATCTAGTTTCTTCTTTCTCTTCCGTCCCATTCTTTTCCATCTTCAGTGTTTTCAGTCTTATTTGCGTCGTTGTTCATTCTTTTTTTTATTTCTCGTGGTTCAGCATGTCTGATCACCATTCCGGCTCGGCGGGTCTAATCACACCGGCCTCTGAATGTACTGTAGCTGTGTTTTTGAGATTTAGCCACCTGATTTCCACTCCTTTCCCCCCCTGCTTTTTCCCCTAGAGCACAATTCATTCCTGATAGAAAACCCATGAGAGAGAGAGAGCTCGGCTTTTTTGTTTAAGGGTTGTTTTACAATCAGGGGACAAAGTTTGTGTCACAGGGGTCCAAAATTCAAATTGATTCAAACTGGTTCTTGTACCAGTTTTTAAGTGAAGGACAAATTAAAGAACAGATTTCAGGTAATTTTTTGACGTGTGTGTATGGTAGTTTTGTGTAATCTGCTATAAGATAAAGAAGATTAAGTGTAGCTTTAAGCCGGGCTGGGAGAAACAAATGAAGTGATTCTCGGAGAGGACGTGTTTTTTTTTGACAATTCAGAATCCACTACTTCCATAGTGCTTTTAAATATAAGGCTGTAAGCTTTGTGTTAGTTGTCTCTCATATTTATGTCCCAATATCTTGACCACATTTTAGGATGAAAATAATCATTTTAGATATGTTATTTTACATTGAAAAATTAGCTGTCTCGGAGAGGACTTTCTTTTTTACACAATTCCATACTAATCTGATCAAAATAGTCTGAAAACTTACTGGCATTCAACATTAAAACTTAACTATGAGTCCAATGATATGGAACCAAATATGTGTTTTATGGTATAAAGAATGATGTAAGTGCATCCCTTTTGGAGCTACCTGTGGTCAAAAAAGCACTTTTTCTAAATGACACGAGTAATTTTGTTAAATATGACATATATTGCCATACATTCACCAAAAATAACGTTATCACTAGGGATGTCCCGATCCGATCACGTGATCGGAAATCGGGCCCGATCACATGGTTTCAGACTCGATCGGAATCGGGCATTGCCTCCCGATCAGAGATCGGATATATATCTATGTAATATGTTCTCATTTTTAACACATCAATAGCTATGCGTTGGCACAGAGTGAGACCAGACCTCTTGTCTCAACACAGCAACATCAACGCGTGCGGCATGACATCACTTTGTAGCGGAGACGCTATTGGTTATTGGCTGCCTGTTGCCGGCAAAGTTGAACACGGAAGCAGTTCGAAGCGGAAAGCAAAGCATGAGATCTTTTTTTTTTTTCGTTGGATGACAAAAGAAACGGGCTCAAACCTGAAAGGGTAGAAATGCTTGTTTTCATCAAGAAAAACGTTCATTTCCTTAATTGAAATTACTGTACACCACTGTGAGATGCGTTCTTAAAAGCAAATTACTGGCACTGTGGCACTTTATTTTTTTTTTATTTGTTTACATTCCTGCCAGGTATTTTAAGGTTATTTTTTTAAATTTGTTATTTATTGTTCAAACTGCCTCACGTAAGTGCTCTGTTTGCTAACGGAGTTGTTGGATGTTAAAATAAGGTGTTAAATAAAAAATGAGGAACATCCTGGATCCGTTTCTTTCCTCGTCTTTATTTTTTATGGATTATAAGAAGTATCGGATCGGGACTCGGTATCGGCAGATACTCAAAATCAAATGATCGGTATCGGATCGGAGGGCAAAAAAACCTGATCGGGACATCCCTAGTTATCACCAAATTTTTTTTTTGCATGGTAAATAGAGCTATCACAGGGCTACAATAAACAACCAAGTTTATTTAGTCAAGCCTTTTGATATTGAAGATAATAAGTGTTAAATGGGATTTTTAGCTTGCGTACCCTGATTATAAAACAACCCTTAAAGGAACAGTCCACCGTACTTCCATAATGAAATATGCTCTTATCTGAATTGAGACGAGCTGCTCCGTACCTCTCCGAGCTTTACGCGACCTCCCAGTCAGTCAGACGCAGTCAGATGCGCTGTCACTCCTGTTAGCAATGTAGCTAGGCTCAGCATGGCCAATGGTATTTTTTGGGGCTGTAGTTAGATGCGACCAAACTCTTCCGCGTTTTTCCTGTTTACATAGGTTTATATGAGCAGTGATATGAAACAAGTTCAGTTACACAAATTGAAACGTGGCGATTTTCTATGCTATGGAAAGTGCGCACTATAATGACAGGCGTACTAACACCTTCTGCGCGCTTCGGCAGTGCATTGATATCTGAGCTCCGTATCAATGCGCTGTCGAAGCGCGCAGAAGGTGTTAGTACGCCTGTCATTATAGTGCGCACTTACCATAGCATAGAAAATCGCCACGTTTCAATTTGTGTAACTGAACTTGTTTCATATCACTGCTCATATAAACCTATGTAAACAGGAAAAACACGGAAGAGTTTGGTCGCATCTAACTACAGCCCCAAAAAATACCATTGGCCATGCTGAGCCTAGCTACATTGCTAACAGGAGTGACAGCGCGTCTGACTGCGTCTGACTGACTGGGAGGTCGCGCAAAGCTCGGAGAGGTACGGAGCAGCTCGTCTCAATTCAGATAAGAGCATATTTCATTATGGAAGTACGGTGGACTGTTCCTTTAAGGAATGTTCCATCTCCGTTTCCAATTTTGGAAACTCCCTCGGAGAATGAAGTTTGACAGTCATTGAACTTCAGAATCACATCAGTTCCATGTACCGTACACAGATGACCATGATTAATACCACTGACCTTTCCTTTCTTCTCTCTCTCTTTCTTTTTTAGAGTGATGAAGATTTTGGGGCTAAATCTGATAGGCAGGAATCATTATGATCCCAAAAGTGCAGTTGTTCTCGGCAAACACAGGTATTCATCCCTTCCTGAGAAACTCCTCAGAAAAGGAAAGTGCAGGAAACTGAATGAAATGATTGAGTTCTCCAGCAGACTCTGATCGGAGTGAAAAACAGTGTTGTTCAATGTTACTGTGTGATAGCTGGGTAAAATTATAGCCAAGGATGGATGAAAGGATGTTTGCATGCTTGGTTAGATGGTTGGATTGGAAGAACTTTGGTTTGCTTTGATGGAAGGAAGGGTGTTTGCATGCTTGACTGGATGGATGGAAAATGTTTTTCTGGCTTTTTTTTTTGTTTTTTTGCTAGATGAATGCTTGCATGCATGGATGGATAGAAGGATGTTTGTATGCCTGGTGTGATGGTTGGATTGGAAGAACTTTTGCTTTGATGGATGAAAGGAATGAAGGTTGTTTGTATGCTTGGATCAATGTTTGCTTGCTTGTTTGGATAGATAATTGGATGGATGTTTACATGTTTGGCTGGACATATCTTTGTTTATATGGATGGATGTTTGTATGGTTGGTTGGATTGGAAGAACTTTTGTTGCTTTGCTGGATGGGTGAAATGGATGGATGGAAGGTTGTTTTGCTTGTATGGATAGATAGGTACTTACCAGGATGGATGGATGAGTGTACAACCCCGATTCCAAAAAAGTTGGGACAAAGTACAAATTGTAAATAAAAACGGAATGCAATGATGTGGAAGTTTCAAAATTCCATATTTTATTCAGAATAGAACATAGATGACATATCAAATGTTTAAACTGAGAAAATGTATCATTTAAAGAGAAAAATTAGGTGATTTTAAATTTCATGACAACACCACATCTCAAAAAAGTTGGGACAAGGCCATGTTTCCCACTGTGAGACATCCCGTTTTCTCTTTACAACAGTCTGTAAACGTCTGGGGACTGAGGAGACAAGTTGCTCAAGTTTAGGGATACGAATGTTAACCCATTCTTGTCTAATGTAGGATTCTAGTTGCTCAACTGTCTTAGGTCTTTTTTGTCGTATCTTCCGTTTTATGATGCGCCAAATGTTTTCTATGGGTGAAAGATCTGGACTGCAGGCTGGCCAGTTCAGTACCCGGACCCTTCTTCTACGCAGCCATGATGCTGTAATTGATGCAGTATGTGGTTTGGCATTGTCATGTTGGAAAATGCAAGGTCTTCCCTGAAAGAGACGTCGTCTGGATGGGAGCATATGTTGCTCTAGAACCTGGATATACCTTTCAGCATTGATGGTGTCTTTCCAGATGTGTAAGCTGCCCATGCCACACGCACTAATGCAACCCCATACCATCAGAGATGCAGGCTTCTGAACTGAGCGCTGATAACAACTCGGGTCATCCTTCTCCTCTTTAGTCCGAATGACACGGCGTCCCTGATTTCCATAAAGAACTTCAAATTTTGATTCGTCTGACCACAGAACAGTTTTCCACTTTGCCACAGTCCATTTTAAATGAGCCTTGGCCCAGAGAAGACGTCTGCGCTTCTGGATCATGTTTAGATACGGCTTCTTCTTTGAACTATAGAGTTTTAGCTGGCAACGGCGGATGGCACGGTGAATTGTGTTCACAGATAATGTTCTCTGGAAATATTCCTGAGCCCATTTTGTGATTTCCAATACAGAAGCATGCCTGTATGTGATGCAGTGCCGTCTAAGGGCCCGAAGATCACGGGCACCCAGTATGGTTTTCTGGCCTTGACCCTTACGCACAGAGATTCTTCCAGATTCTCTGAATCTTTTGATGATGATATGCACTGTAGATGATATGTTCAAACTCTTTGCAATTTTACACTGTCGAACTCCTTTCTGATATTGCTCCACTATTTGTCGGCGCAGAATTAGGGGGATTGGTGATCCTCTTCCCATCTTTACTTCTGAGAGCCGCTGCCACTCCAAGATGCTCTTTTTATACCCAGTCATGTTAATGACCTATTGCCAATTGACCTAATGAGTTGCAATTTGGTCCTCCAGCTGTTCCTTTTTTGTACCTTTAACTTTTCCAGCCTCTTATTGCCCCTGTCCCAACTTTTTTGAGATGTGTTGCTGTCATGAAATTTCAAATGAGCCAATATTTGGCATGAAATTTCAAAATGTCTCACTTTCGACATTTGATATGTTGTCTATGTTCTGTTGTGAATACAATATCAGTTTTTGGGATTTGTAAATTATTGCATTCCGTTTTTATTTACAATTTGTACTTTGTCCCAACTTTTTTGGAATCGGGGTTGTATCAGTGTCTGAATGCATAAAGAATGGGTGGATAAATCGGTGTACAGATACAGGACTAAAATGCAGATAAAATGCAGACAGAAGCTTCTGTCAGAGATTATAGCCATGTGATCAATACTAAACATCTGTTCTTTATTTCACTCTGGTGTGTGTGTGTGTGTCAGGCTGCAGGTGTGGCCAGGTTACTCCACCTGTATAAAGCGCACAGATGGAGGTTTGTACCTGTCTGTAGATATTTCACACAAAGTGCTGAGAAACGATTCCGTCCTGGACGTCATGTAAGTACATAACAGGCTTCAGTACCACATGATTAGTCGAATTAACTGATCTGGATTAAAATGTGGATATTTCAAGGCGAGTTACACTTATGGTGATTATCTACGATAAAATTATTTATTTGACGCCGAATGAGCACTTGTGTGTTGGTCCTGAAGTTTTGCTGGATTTTTTTTGGCGGTTCTAAGCTCATCAAATCCAAATATACACGATATATTTATTCAGGGAAAGAATTAAATTATTTACCAGCAAGTGCGTATAGTTCATTTTGAAAGCTGATGTAAGGTCGTGTGTGCTTGTGTAGGAACGTGATCTACCAGCAGAGTCGAGAAAGCTTCAAGGACGAGTGCACCAAAGAGTTAATCGGCTCCATCGTCATCACTCGCTACAACAATCGAACCTACCGCGTCGACGACATCGAGTGGGCCAAGTGTCCCAAAGACACCTTCACCATGGCCGACGGCTCCGAGACCACCTTCGTGGAATATTACAGGTTTATTTAGGGACATGTAGCGTGACGGAGATGGACTTTTCTGCGTTGTGACCACTGACGGGAAACCATTGACCAGTCATTCCTTTACGGATTCTCTGTATTACTGTGCTCTTCTTCTTCTTTTTAATCGTATTGTTTCTTTTCTTCTTGAATCTGATCGCAGAAAAAACTACGGCATCACCGTGAAAGAACTGGATCAGCCCCTGTTGGTCCATCGACCAAAGGAAAGGTCCAAACCCAGAGGAAAGGTGAGGCACGTCATTACCTTACTGAGTACGAGCTAAGATCAGCGTTCGTAAAGACATGAATCGCACCAATAAAGCAACAATTCCTCGCTGATTCCCCACTTTTATGCAACGTTAGCGATGGTACTGATGACAGGTTTTTCTAGAAAAATTTGGTATGAGGGCGCTCACCATGGCGAGGGAGCGAAGCGACGATGGGGGGGGGTGCCGGTTGTCCGTCCCCCCCCTCCGCCGTGCGAAGCCTTTGAAAAATTGAGGCTACAATGGGACATTCTGAGGCTATCTGACAGGGAAATTGTAACAAATTGTCAACATTGAAAAAGAAAAGTAATCTTCTTCTGCCCCGGACAGTCTTTGGCTTTCTTCCGCTTCGTGCCGCGGGATGACATCTTTAAATACCCAAGTGTCAACAAAAACAACTCGCGAACTACTTCTGTCAAAAGCTCCCGCGCCGGTGGGTGAAAGGTCATTCAGTCTCGAGAAGTCTCGCTCTACAAGTCAGCTGACCTTGTATGTAACCCATGTCAAATCTCGCGAGAGCAGCCGCGACAAGTAAACAACATGGCGCCTCAGTCTGGAAAACGCCAATTCGGATTGTTTTTGCACCGTCTGGCGGTGTATCTACTATGATTGGAATATTTTTGGAGTAATTATAACGTATTTGATGATCAGACACATTGTCACGTGGTGTTGCTGGGATGTTTTCATGGAGAAAAGATCGTTTTGAGAAAGACTGCATGTTGTGCAGTAGCCTGAGTGTGTCTCGGGGTTGAATCAGCATTTCGGTAAGGGGGCGCACGCCGAGAGTAAGAGGGCGCAGCACCCCTGTTCCCCGGTTTAGACGAAAGCCTGTGATGAGGCGTCACTCAAACACTCGGTGCTCAAGAGCAAAGCAGCATCTTCTCCAAGCCCCCATGATTTTTTTTGTTTTTTTTTTATTTATGGACACTTGTTTCAAATAAAAGTTATAGGTTAACAAACGGACATTGGAAACAACACCTGAAAGTACAGATGGCACGGATCTGATTTCTAGGATCGATATCGGGCTGATACCAGCAAAAAAAAAAAAAAAAAAAAGATTGGCTATCACAGGGTTCCCGCGGGGTTTTAAAAGGTAGTTAATTAAAATAGGCTAAATTATGGCCAGTAAAAAGTAGTAAAAGGTAGTAAACGTAATCTGACGTGGTAGTAAATTTTTTTGACCCCCATCCAACTGGGCCTGTGTGTTTTCTAATTCGTTTAATTAACCTGCATGCCATAATATCCATAAATTACTACATTTGGGCGAATTTATTATTATTTTTTTTTTTTAAGATATTTTTTTGGGCTTTTTGCACCTTTATTGGATAGGACAGTGTAGAGACAGGAAATGAGCGGGAGAGAGAGAGACGGGAAGGGATCGGGAAATGACCTCGGGCCGGAATCGAACCCGGGTCGCCCGCATTCATGGTATGGCGCCTTAACCACCTGAGCCACGACGCCCCCGCGAATTTATTTTTATGTATCAAGGAGGACCGCAGTGAGGAGTTGGTGGCACATGCGCATTGAATTCCAATAACGGTCGAATCCAGTATAAATTTATACCAGAGATTGTTTAGTACGAGACTGACTTTGTTTATACGGCTCTAGTCGAATCTATCTGTTGACCCGACTGGCGACATCTGCACGAGAATTAAACAATGGGGAAATGCAAATTTTCAGACCTCTGGCTGGAGGAACCTGATTTTAAAGACTGGCTAAGGCAGCTGGGCCATAGAAGGTTCACGCTACACGTTCACGTGAAGAACCGGACCCTGGGCCATTAAACTTCATGCTTGGATGTTCACGTGTTGCGTCTGTTCTACTTTGACCGAGTAACCAACAATATGGACTCTTCGGATGACGCCGATTGCCTCATTCTGCTTTTACTGAGACAGAGGAAGAGAAAAAGGAACAGAATTTGGAGCCGAGAACACTTCCTTCTGAGAGAAACCCGTGGTGAATTTCACCGAACATTCTATAATCTGCTTGACAATCCCGATGAAGAACTATTTTTCAATTATACCATTCAATTATATTTTTTCTGAAGTTTTCCCCTGAAAGCATAGAGTTATCTCCCTAGACCCGTTCTGATTGGCTGGCGCGGCAGTGACCGCATGCATTGACTGGAATTTCCATCTTCACGCCTAGAAAAAAGTGTGCATGTTCATTTCTCGCTTCACGCGTGAAGTGTGCAGCGTGCAACGTGAACGCCGTTCTATGGCCCAGAGCAAGTCATGCTACGTTTGTCCACTTTTCTTTACACGCGTGTAGCGTGCAGCATGCAGCGTGCAGCGTGAACCTTCTATGGCCCAACTGCCTAAAGGCGGTAGATGGCAATCGGTGAGAGGTGTTCATTGAAAAGTTGATCGAGGCACATGTAATGCGTTGTGTGCGTGCGCGCGCCTGGCGTGTTGTGCGCGCGCCATTTGAGGCATCCAAAATGTGATGAGCAAATCTGTTGAACTGTTCAAATGATTAAGATTAACCCTCTAAAACACTGATCTCTGGGAGGAAGGTGTTGACTCTGCCCATGGGCCTTCACGACTACAGGACTGGTGCAAATGACTATCTTAAGCAAACTTGGCAATGTGTTGAGAGACTGCCAAAATAGGGCTTGGGTTATGTGTGTTTTGTATCTTTAGGGTGTGTGTCTTGTCTTTGTCATGTGTGTGTGCGCTTTTTGTGTGTGTGTGTGTGTGTGTGTGTGTGTGGGTTCGTGTTTGCCATTTGACCTGATTTAAATGTAATGAGTTGATGTACCTAAGCACATAAGATTTTTTGTGCAAATCTGTTCACCTGTTCAAAAGATTATTCCACAAACAAAATGTAATCAGATCTTGTACCTAATGTGAAGTGTTGACACACAAGGTTTAGTGCAAATCTGTGTACCCGTTAAGAGGTTATGGGCCACAGTTTCACAGTTCAATAAAATTATAACTTATATGTGGAAGTTTGTTTTCTTTTATGCAAATATGCATTACTCCATGTGTAGCCCTAGCAATGGGAGGTTCTATTATGCGTCCAAAGGGAAAGAGTTACACTACCAGTACGTTCAGATTTTCTTTCTATCTTGTCTCATCAATCCAACTCTTTGGGTAGAGTTGTCACTAACTTATGTAGCACATTCACTTGGACTAACACGCATACACTCAAAGATTACCTTGTTAAATTGTGAGAAAATGTCCAAATCCAAATTGTCGCTGTGGTAGTAAAAAAAATTGTGAAGGTAGTAAAAAGGTAGTAAATTCAACATAAAATATCTGTAGGAACCCTGCTATCAGACGAGGCGGGAAAAAAATAAATTTGGTCCGATCATGTAACACGTGAAGAAGATTGGATTTGGAAAGAATTGTGTGGTGGGGTTTGTTTATTTATTTATTTGGGGGGGGGGCTGTAAATGTTAACATAGCAACCGTTTTACAATTTCTAACATATATTATTTTGTTTATATTAATTATAAGTGATTTCTGCTTTTATTTATTTGTTATGTAACGATTCATTCAATTCAGTCCACGATATTGGGTTCATGGTTTGATATTTTTTGAAAAGGTATTAAATGAAGATGATTTTGTTACCGAAAACTGCAACGATTATTGTCGTATTCTTTATCAACTCAAATATCCCTTATGTTTAAAAAAAAAAAAAAATCCTTTTGCAGAGATGTCCACAAGCGCCGGTGACTGGCGGTTTTCTCCGCCTACACAGACAGTCAGCGCCGGCTACTCGAGCCCAGAAAAAAAAAACTTGCGTTTCAGTGTTCAAAGCCCATAATTTGCTGCAAATCCAATTATTCCACCACCAGGAAACTAGTCTTCGATTCAGATCTAGCATGACCGGAAGCGACACCATATTTGTTGATCGATTCTCGTGCTCTGATTGGCTGAGCCGGACCACGTGACCACGCTGTAGTGTACCGTATGTAGTTATGTTACAGAGCCAGGCAGCGTACTACAGAGGGGAACTGAGAAAGCCAAGCGCGCACGCACACGTCTGGAGGGACATTTTATATATATTTTGCAAGTCTTTTATGGTTAGTAATTTATTAGCGGAGAGTGCACCAGAAGGCATGCAAGTTTCATTATTTTGCCACCACAAATTCCAGAGCTGCCTACTGGGTTTTTTATTTTTTAAGCCGGCTACTTCAGATTTTCTGGAGATCGCTGCTTTTAGTTTCATGTTTTTAACAACCAACTAATTATTTATCCACATTTGTAAAGTTTGGAGTAAAATACAGTCGCCTGTTAACTAAAATATTCCTTATTACAAATGAAAAACATCAACAAATAGGCCTTTTCATAATAAACTTTAAACATTTGCACAACTTCCATTTGCTTCTCTTTTTTTATCATTCAGCAGTCTGTAAACGGAGAGCTCTGATTTCTTGTTAAACTTATTTGTACAATCAATCATACAACAGCTCTTTCCCAAATTTTTGTTTTCGCAGCATTAGAGCTGTGTTACTTCTGCCTACGGTGAAGTCACGTGTATTCCTGCTATTGTAAGTTTTTGTGCCCTCTGATGTTTAAACAGCGCAATTACTGCTAGGAAAAACCGAAGAGTTTACACAGCTTTAGGATCACAATTTTTTTGTTTTAATTCATCGATTTGAATCGTCATAAATTTGTATCACGATTGATCATCACACAGTATATCGTTACATGCTTAGTGCTCATGTTAACCCCAGTCCACCTTTAAAAAACACCTCCAAGGAGCACACAAACATCGATGTAGGGTGGTCATCTGACGAGTCTCGTTTTGTTTTACGTCATGTGGATGGTTCGACGGTACACTTGCACCGTTTACCTGGGGGACTGATGGTACCAGGATGCACTGTGAGAAGAAGAAAAGTTGGTGAAGGGAGCGTGATATATATATTAGTGCTGTCAAAGTTAACGCGATGATAACGCGTTAACGCGATCTCAATTTAACACGATTAAAAAAAATAGTGCCGTTAACGCAAATTCTAATTTGGCCCTGCGAGTCACCCGTAGTTCCTGCTGAGGCTTGTCGCACGCTGTGTTTAACTGTACCAACAGGTTTACCATCCAAACGAGATCACATGGGATTACCTTTCACAGGTGAGACTGGAAAAATACTTTTCAATACTTTTCCTTCAGTCTTCAGTTTCCCAGCTCATCTCCACCGGGGGGGTGTAGAGTTATAAGCAGTGAGCATTAGATAATACAGTGCCACACTATGATGAACGTTTTTGAACGTATGATGAATGTTTTTATTTTTGTTATCTGTTTTTTTCTTCTTTTATGGCAAATACTTCTCTTCAAAAGAAACTAATGAAGAGTAAAATAAAACTTTTTTATTTTCACAGTGATATGCACTTTATTTTTCATCCCTTGGTTTTCTCATCTAATATGGAAGTTATGGATGTCAGTGGCTGTGACAAGACGTGTTATGCTCTGCAATAAAAAAAAAAAACCAAAACATTGGTACAAAGCAAGCCCATTCACTTTTTTATGCTGATAAGAGAATTACAATGGCTTTTCATGTGACAAAAATGTGCGATTAAATTGCGATTAATCGCGAGTTAACTATGACAGTTGCGACATTAATCGCGATTAAATATTTTAATTGCTTGACAGCACTAATATATATATATTTATATTTTTTTAGATCAGCTTGTTCTCTTTTTGTGTGTGTTTGCAGCATTGGAGCCGTGTTACTTCCGCCTATGGTGAAGTCATATGCATTCCCTCTATTGTACGTTATTGTGCCCTAGGAAATGAGATTGCACAGCCTGATGATGATGATGTCGATTCATTTTTCAACTATTTAAATCATTGTAAATTTGTATTGTGATTATTGCACTATATATCATTACATACCTAATTATGCATCTTTTTGTGCTTCAGTCTGAAAGTATAATTTTAAAGCTCAGTTTTTACAAAAAAAAAAATCAGATGGGTATCGAGCTCAACTGATCCTCAAAGTTTCCATATCAGGATCTCTACCTAAAAGGTCTGAAGGGAAATCGGAGGTGTTTTCGGACGGGTTTAAAGGCGGAGGATGTTGCTGAAGGAGAAAAGGGCTCCAGTCAGTCAGAATCGTGAAGCTGTGTGAAAAACTTTGCAAAATCCATAGCGGAGGACTCAAGGGTGCGACTCGGCCAGTACAGAAGTTCAGAGAGAGATTATCGAGGCCATTTTGAACGTTTAATAAGAATTTAATGTGACGTCAGTGTGGAGTGGTGCTTTATGGGATGTCATGGAGGTTAAGTGGAGGTGTGATTACACCGAGGAACCAAGAGGCTGCATTTTTAACAGTCTGGTGTTTATGGATTGTTGGAGCTACTGATAGCAATATGCAGGGGATTAACTGAAATCCGTGCGTCTACACACGAGCATAAAGCGGGGATTTGAGCAGCAGGAAGATGAACAGGCTCTGAGCTTTGATATTTATGAGCTCAAAGAAAGGACAAGGTTCCCTATTGTGCTGATGTTATGGAGGGTCAAATGAACGAGGGAGAGGGAGGTGAAATGTTTTTACAGCAAAAACAAACAAACCAAAAAAAATGGCGTGAGAACTCTTGGTTAAACTTTTGAGCTGGAAATTGCACTAGTGCCGGAAAAGTGGCAAATAAAATGGGTAAATAAGAAACTTTATTCATCGCTCTGTGAGGAAATGTACGTTACAGCGGCTCACAAATAGAAAGGGAGCCAGGAACAAAAATAGTGCAATATAAGTATAAAA
Organism: Neoarius graeffei; assembly: GCF_027579695.1. Taxonomy (NCBI): domain Eukaryota; kingdom Metazoa; phylum Chordata; class Actinopteri; order Siluriformes; family Ariidae; genus Neoarius; species Neoarius graeffei. The sequence continues at coordinate 53,962,069 of NC_083592.1, forward strand.
AAAAAAGCTAGAGGAAAAATACACTACCGTTCAAAAGTTTGGGGTCACCCAGACAATTTTGTGTTTTCCATGAAAAGTCGCACTTTTATTTCCCACCATAAGTTGTAAAATGAATAGAAAATATAGTCAAGACATTTTTCTGGCCATTTTGAGCATTTAATCGACCCCACAAATGTGATGCTCCAGAAACTCAGGCCAAGTTTACATTAGACCGTATCTGTCTCGTTTTCTTCGCGGATGCACTGTCCGTTTACATTAAACCGCCGGGAAACGGGAATCCGCCAGGGTCCACGTATTCAATCCAGATCGTGTCAGCTCCGGTGCTGTGTAAACATTGAGAATACGCGGATACGCTGTGCTGAGCTCTAGCTGGCGTCGTCATTGGACAACGTCACTGTGACATCCACCTTCCTGATTCGCTGGCGTTGGTCATGTGACGCGACTGCTGAAAAACGGCGCGGACTTCCGCCTTGTATCACCTTTCATTAAAGAGTATAAAAGTATGAAAATACTGATGCAAATACTGCCCATTGTGTAGTTATGATTGTCTTTAGGCTTGCCATCCTTCCACTTGCAAGTGGTAAGTGATATGCGCTGGGATCACACACACAGCGGCTCAGTCCCGAATCACTGCTTGTGCACTTCACTCGCGCGCTCTGTGAGCTGCGCAGGGCCGGAGTGCGCACCCTCCAGAGGGCACTCGCTGTTCAGGGCGGAGTGATTTGGAGCGCAGGATGCCTGCGGAGCCGAGCGTATCCGTGTATTGGCGTTGCTATGTGCACGCAAATCGTGTATTGGTGTTGCTGTGTGCACACTAATCGTTTTAAAAACGTTAATCTGATGATCCGCTGATACGGTCTAATGTAAACATGGGCTCAATCTGCTCAAAGGAAGGTCAGTTTTATAGCTTCTCTAAAGAGTTCAACTGTTTTCAGCTGTGCTAACATGATTGTACAAGGGTTTTCTAATCATCCATTAGCCTTCTGAGGCAATGAGCAAACACATTGTACCATTAGAACACTGGAGTGAGAGTTGCTGGAAATGGGCCTCTATACACCTATGGAGATATTGCACCAAAAACCACACATTTGCAGCTAGAATAGTCATTTACCACATTAGCAATGTATAGAGTGGATTTCTGATTAGTTTAAAGTGATCTTCATTGAAAAGAACAGTGCTTTTCTGTCAAAAATAAGGACATTTCAAAGTGACCCCAAACTTTTGAACGGTAGTGTATATGTATTAAAAAAAACAAAAAGCAAAAAAATGGGCTTTATACGTAACTAACTCAGAATGGGACTTGAATAAGAATAGTACTTCAACTGGAAGATAGATAAATAAGCTCTCCAGTTTTACTTTCTTTACAAAAAAACAATCGTAGAACTTTGCTTTCAGTCTTTTAACCCTCTGGGGTCGAGAACTTTTGAGCTGGAAATTGCACTAGTGCCGGTTGAGCTTTAGTGCACTAAGCTCAACAGGTTTAGAATGAGTAGGCCGTGCATTTAGATAAATATCTTCAAGTTTTTCATCATACAAGCCAACTGACAAACTTTATACTTTACACTTCCCTGTGTGCCCACTGCCAAATATTATAGTTTTTAAATTACCTAAATTAGATGAAACCTAAAACTTGTCACCTTCCTCAGTCACGCCAGAGTCGGCGCGCTGAGCGCACATTTACACATTCATAAAAGACTGTTCCCATGGTAACGGCATGATGATAATCACTTTCAGTTTTGATTGGTTTCTCTTTCGCAGTGGGAACGCCCCCCGTAAACAGGATAAAATCTGTCAGATGTAGTTTAGGATATTTGGAGGTAAAACCTGTTGTGAGATGGCACACAGATTTTATGCACTTCGGATGATTCAGGACAGCGATTCAATTCATGATTAATTTTATGATTCAGGATAGCGATTCGATTCAGTCTTGAGAACAGTGACACTGATGATGAACAGTGCCTTTTTTGTTGTTGTTTGTTTGTTTGTTTGTTTGTTTTTAAACTTCAACTCGATCCAGCCAAGGATCCACTCAAGTAAGTGTAATTATTTTTTTCGCGGTCCGGTTTCCATCAAATCCTGCGCTCTGATTGGCTGGCGAGCGGGTCCATATCCTACGGTACGGACCCCAGTTACGGACCTCTGGCAACTTGCTTGTTCAAAACAACAAACATAGTAGCAATTTTTGTCAACGTTTTTTTTTTTTTTAAATAAGATTTATTTATAAGATTATCAAAAATCTGAAATTTTTTGCCAGCATTTCTCAGCATAATATCATTAATTTTACAGCATGGATAGCGATAACGACAGTGTTCACAGCGAAAGCGAGTTTTACTACCCTGAGGAAGAAGAAATAAAATAAAACATTTCAGGAGAAAGGCAAAAACCTGTAACTTGCTAACGCCGAGCAAAAACATGGCTGAATCCTGAATGACTCAATTTTGTATAAATAGGGGACTACATAGGCGGCAAAATGTAGTTTTTTTCCTGCCATGGAAGTGCACTTGTATACCGAGGAGGAAACAATTTGCATTACAGCCGTGAATGAGGATTCAAAATGGTGGCTCGCCTCGGCTCGGTTTTCCCTTTCGGGCGCTCTCGTTTTCTGTTAGAATTTGATAAGGAAAAAAATAAATATATTATTTACCAGCTTAAGGTCGGTCCGTATGGTGAAATACCGTGACCTCGGCCTTGAATACTGACCTCAGCTCAGAGGGCCTCGCTCAGTACTTTCAAGACCTCAGTCCTTTCAAGACCTCAGTCACGGTATTTCACCATACGGACCTCCCAGCTGGGAAATAACATATATATATTTCTTCTAGTCTATTTCTGATGAGCAGATCGGTTGATGTGTACGCTGTAGTGCATACACAGAAAAAATGACAGCAATTTTTCCAGAGTTAAAAGTATTTTCCTCAAAAATAGTTAATTTTGCTCTATTTTGAGTTTAGAGAGTAAAATTTGGAGTTGGAACAAAATTAGAGTAATTGTGTAACAGAGTTGATTGTGGCACTGAACAGAGTAAAATAGTACAAGAGTTAATTTCAAGACCCACTGAATAGTCAAATACCAAAATAAAGTCAAATACCAGATAAATGAAGGTGTTGTAAAAAGCAGTTTTAGAACTGTGTTGGAATGTGTGTGTGGGGGGGGAAACATGACCTTACCCATTGTGACTTGACCTGATGGGATTAAGAGTTGGCAGTAGGAGGGGTTTTCACTCTTCTCATTAAATGGCATGGAATTTTTTACTCCTCTCATTGAATACCCCTCCCACTGCTAACCCTTTATCCCAAAACAATAGGACACACATTTTTTTGATGGCCAATTATTTGTCCAAACCAACGGAGCAGATTTAAGTTTCTGTGCTCAATCCATTCCTCAGACTGAACAGAATCACCTCAAGTGACCAAAACGGTTCAACACAATGGGTACGGTCACTTTTTTTTTTTAAAACACATTCCAACACCGTTCTAAAACTGCTTTTTACATCTTCATTTATCTGGTTTTTGTTTTGTTTTTTAAGTACAATCATGACATACATACTACACAGATATTATTGTAGCTGAACTTGTGCTGAATACAAACGTCATATGACTTTGAAAATACCGCTTAGATTTGTTGAAATTGACGACAAAATCGGAGCATTCCAAAATCATTAGAGCGCCAGAAAATACCCTCAGACCCCCGAGGGTTAAAATCCACCGAGGGGGGGGAAAAAACACAACCTGATGCGAATTCTAACTCTACCTTTCTCCAGTTCGATTCACTGAGCTGCTTCCTGATCCGGATGTAATTCTCCATCTCCTGAGAATTTCGTCATCTCTTCTTTCTGCTCAGGCTGTCCTGCCTCGACCACCTGTTACAGAAGATAACGGTTCTTTGTTTCGTTCCAACGACTGACAGCGTTATCAGCGTGTCGCAGATTTATTTACATTTTGCATGACTGTGCTTGAGGACATACATGGGGGAAATGTGACCTGTTTGATATTACGCACTAAAGAATAACGTTTTACCAGAATACATAGTTGTTCGCAGGCTTGGAGTACTCGAGTCCTACTCGTGCACTAATTTTAAGGACTCGTGACTTGACTTGGACTTGAGCACTGATGACTCAGACTCGTACATTAACTGCATTCGGACTTGTGTGGTTTTTTTTTTTCTCTTTTATTTATTTTTTGTACCATGCCATAAGATATTATCTCATCTCATTATCTCTAGCCGCTTTATCCTTCTACAGGGTCGCAGGCAAGCTGAAGCCTATCCCAGCTGACTACGGGTGAAAGGCGGGGTACACCCTGGACAAGTCGCCAGGTCATCACAGGGCTGACACATAGACACAGACAACCATTCACACTCACATTCACACCTACGCTCAATTTAGAGTCACCAGTTAACCTAACCTGCATGTCTTTGGACTGTGGGGGAAACCGGAGCACCCGGAGGAAACCCACGCGGACACGGGGAGAACATGCAAACTCCGCACAGAAAGGCCCTCGCCGGCCACGGGGCTCGAACCCGGACCTTCTTGCTGTGAGGCGACAGCGCTAACCACTACACCACCGTGCCGCCCTAAGATATTTATATCTACATTTAATTTTTATACTAATTTTCTGCAAGAGAATCCTCATTCACCTGTTCATACGTCATGTTCAGGAACAAACTAACATTAATGGCGCTAAAATGCCTGGAGAGAACGGCGCTAGGATTGTCCGATTTGCTTATACAGACTTCTCGTGCAGTGGGAAAAAAATGCACTGCTATGTGTTCCATATGTAGAAGAACTGTTGAGGAGACGACGCGGTTCAACCTCGAACTTCAATCGTCATTTGGCAAGACGCCACCCAGAGCAGGAAGTGACACGCTATGGTCATTGCTCTGCTGATGTGCCGGACTCGACTCAGATCAGTAGTGGACTCGACCTGAAATTGTCTTGAACGACTTGAACCCTGGGGACTTGAGACTGGACTCGGACTTGAGGTTTAGTGACTCGACTACAACGTTGATTGTTAGCATTATTAAAAAAAAGTAATAATAAAATTGGATATAATGGCAGACATTTGCTCATTCGGAGCTTCAGTTGTAATGACAGAAAAGCAGTTCAACCTTAAAAGTAGAACGAGTAGTAAAATCAGTGGATTGATGGAGACATGAAGGAATGAATCGAAGGATGAGAGAGGAGTCATTAGTATGAAAAGCAGTTAAGTGCTGTACTTTTGCAGTTGCATTGATCGGGCTAGTTTAGTGACGTTGTTGGGACGCTGTATAAACTGTAAATAAAAACAATGAAGATTTGCAAATCATGGAAACCCTATATTTCATTGAAAATAGTACAAAAACAGCATGTCAGATGTTGAAACTGGGGCGGCACGGTGGTGTAGTGGTTAGCACTGTCGCCTCACAGCAAGAAGGTCCTGGGTTCGAGCCCCGTGGCCGGCGAGGGCCTTTCTGTGTGGAGTTTGCATGTTCTCCCCGTGTCCGCGTGGGTTTCCTCCGGGTGCTCCGGTTTCCTCCACAGTCCAAAGACATGCAGGTTAGGTTAACTGGTGACTCTAAATTGAGCGTAGGTGTGAATGTGAGTGTGAATGGTTGTCTGTGTCTATGTGTCAGCCCTGTGATGACCTGGCGACTTGTCCAGGGTGTACCCCGCCTTTCGCCCGTAGTCAGCTGGGATAGGCTCCAGCTTGCCTGCGACCCTGTAGAACAGGATAAAGCGGCTAGAGATGATGAGATGAGAAATGTTGAAACTGAAGAATTTTATTGTTTTTGAAAATATATATGCTCCTTCTGAATTTGATGCCTGCAACACGTTTCAGAAAAGTTGGGACGGAGCAACAAAAGACTGAAGAAGTTGTGTAATGTGGTGTTTTTTGTTTTTTTTTAAATAAACTAATTAGGTTAATTGGCAACAGGGTCAGTAAGATGATTGGGTATAAAAAGAGCATCCCAGAGAGGCGGAGTCTCTCAGAAGTAAAGATGGGGAGGGGTTCACCGCTCTGTGAAAGACTGCGTGGGCAAACAGTGCAACAATTTTAAGACTAACGAAACATTTTCAATGTAAAACTGCGAAGAATTTGAGGATCACATCATCTATGGTACATAATATCATTAAAAGATTCGGAGAATCTGGAGAAATCTCTGTATGCAAGAGGCAAGGCTGAAAACTGACACTGGATGCCTGTGATCTTCAGGCCCTCAGGAGACACTGCATTAAAAGCAGACACATGTCTGTAGTGGAAATCACTGTACGGGCTCAGGAACACTTCAGAAAACCATCGTCTGTGAAAACACTTAATTACTGCATCCACAAATGCAAGTTAAAACCAGATATAAACAATATTCAGAAACACCGCCACCTTCTCTGGGCCCGAGCTCTTTTACGATGGACTGAGGCGAAGAGGAAAACTGTCCCGAGGTCTGACAAATCAAAAGTGGAAATTATTTTTCAAAATCATGGACACCACATCCTCCAGGCTAAAGAGGAGAGGGACCATCCGGCTTGTTATCAGTGCACAGTTCAAAACCCAGCATCTGTGATGGTATGACGGTGCATTAGTGCACATGACATGGGTAGCTTGTACATCTGGGAAGGCGCCATTAATGCTGAATGATATAAACATGTTTCAGAGCAGTATGCTGCCATCCAGATAAGATCTTTTTCAGGAAAGATGTTCCTCCTTTCTGCAAGAAACCGCTTTCTGTACATATTAAAACTGCATGGCTCTGTAGTAAGAGTACAGGCGCTAAACTGGCCCACCTGCAGTCCAGGCCTGTCTCCCATTTAAAACATTTGGCACATTATGAAGTGTAAAATATGACAAAGACCTGTTGAGCAACTGAAATTGTATATCAGGCAAGAATGGGACAACATTTCTCTTTCAAAACTACAGCAATTGGTCTCAGTTCCCAAATGTTTACAAAGTGTTGTTAAAAGTAGAGGTGCTGGAACACGGTGATAAACATTCCCCGTCTCAAGTTTTTCTGAAAAGTGTTGCTGGCGACAAATTCAAAATGAGCATATATTTTTCAAATAAACAATAAAATTTCTCAGTGTCAACATTTGATGTTGTCTTTGTACAACCCTAAATCAGAAAGAGTCGGGATGGTGTGGAAAATGGAAATGAAGAATTAAAAAAAGGTTGTTGCTGTCAGAGTTACTATGAAAGAAAAAATCAATCCCCTTCTGAGCAGTCAGAATGGAGAGTTCGACAGGATGAGCTGGAACTGCTTCTTTACATTGCTAAATTTAATAGTTGTGTTTTTGGTTTGTACATGACTATCTGAAAAGCAGGTTGTGGAATTTCAGTCTAGAAATTTTAATCACATACCGCCCCCTTATGTTTGTTTTAGGAATTGCAGTTTACTCTTGAGTTTAACTCGGCATTGCAGTGGGAATTTAGTTCCGTCCATCCATCATCTCTAGCCGCTTTATCCTGTTCTACAGGGTCGCAGGCAAGCTGGAGCCTATCCCAGCTGACTACGGGCGAAAGGCGGGGTACACCCTGGACAAGTCGCCAGGTCATCACAGGGCTGACACATAGACACAGACAACCATTCACACTCACATTCACACCTACGCTCAATTTAGAGTCACCAGTTAACCTAACCTGCATGTCTTTGGACTGTGGGGGAAACCGGAGCACCCGGAGGAAACCCACGCGGACACGGGGAGAACATGCAAACTCCCCACAGAAAGGCCCTCGCCGGCCACGGGGCTCGAACCCGGACCTTCTTGCTGTGAGGCGACCGCGCTAACCACTACACCACCGTGCCGCCCGGAATTTAGTTCCGGACTGTGTGTAAACAGCGACTTCGTACAGCATGAGCTTCATCACATAAAGAGCAATAAAAAGAAAATCAAATCCTGTAAAATGATGAAGGGCGACATGCTGAATAACCAAATGCATTCAAATTACAAGAAAGGTAATAAAAGACCGAACAGTGTATTAGTGTTAGAAATCACAAAAGTTAATGCAATCACGTACTGTATTAAAAGGTTAAAATGAAAGAGAAGTGCTGTTAGATCAGGAAAAAAATTAACAGGACAAATATAATGTTGTACGGATTAAAAAAAAAAATTTTTTAGACAGGACCAAAAATGCAGAAGTGCTACGCAAAGGACAATGATGTAATGCAGGGGTTTTCAAAGTGTGGGAGAGTCAGCCCCCCCTCGGAGAGCAAATAAACAACAGCCCCCCCCCCCCCCCCCCCCCCCCCCCTACAATTTTTGTTGTTGCTATACTTAATGTTCCATTCGTATTTTAAAAAAAAAAATGGTTGGTTTACACATTATTTTTTTCTTTTTCACATTTTAAACATCTGTGCTTTTTAAAACATCTTGTTTTACACATTTTAAACATCTCATAGCATAGTTAGCTAGCACCTCTTGGCAGACAACACACTGTAGCAGTGGAGCATCTTCAGATCCAGTCCATGAAAATCCAAACTTTAAATAATTGTGGTCATACTTCCTTCTTTTTTCAGTCCCCCCAGGATTCCGCGGGCCTTTTTTGTGATTGTTGTGGGCTAAAATGTCTGCTGTTGCGGGGGTTTCCAAAAAAATTGCGATGAAAGTTGCGGTGTTTAGGTTTTTGTTGCGATTACATTGCAGGAGGAAGTGAAAGTTGTGAGAAATTGTTGCGATTTTCTCTTTTTGTGATTAAAATTGAGTGATATGTTAAATATTAAGTTATTACTGAAAAACTATTGATTAAAAAAAAAAAGACACTGAGAAATGGTCCTATAAACAACTTTACTAATATAAAAGATTACCAGGACTACAAAAATGCAGAAAAATAGGCTTTACTTATCCAAATGCACCTGTTGGTTCAAAAGTTAAAGTGCAGAGAACCTCACAGCACAACATGAAGTTACCTTAAAATACAATATAAATGCCTCAGCTTTCATGTAAGAAAAAAAAAACTATTAATACTAGTACTGTGTGCAGGCAGTCTCTCCTGAAGACTAAATTAAACAATAAACTAATAAAATAAATGGCTCAGGCTTCATAGAAGGAAAAAAAAAACAATTTGAACAGAATCTCACAGTATGATGCTGAAGCTGCCGAAACAATGGAAAATAAAATACCATTTTGGCAAAAATGTTGGCATCCATTAATTTCTTGTATTAAGTAAAAAAAAAAATAAAGTGCACACAGTCCTTCACTGTAAACATAACACACTTTCAGTAACAGAATTTAAGCCTACAGAAACACTGACTCGCACATCATGCAATGTTGCCAGATACTGCTGACGTTTTCCATCCCAAAATATGTTCAAAACCCGCCAAAATGCACTTGAAACCACCAATCTGGCAACACTGCGCGCATGCTGCTTCTCTTGAACATAGACATCCGGAAGTAAGGCGGAAGGTAGTTTGTCGATGTCACCTCAAGACGACGCCAACGATTGGCCAAATTTGCGGGAAAGTTGCGGTGATTGGATATAATTGCAGCACCGCCCTGAATTCGTGGGGATTGGTTGAATTTGCGCTGAAATTGCAAATCGCAACATCCTGGAGGCTCTGTTTTTTTGCTTGGCCGTCTCCTCACTCCCTGTAGCTTTAGGTACTAAAAATCGATCCATTTTGTCTCTCACGTTGCGCCCCCCCTGAAGAACTCTGGCGCCCCCCGGGGGGGCGCGCCCCACACTTTGAAAAGCCCTGATGTAATGGAACGGATTCGGAAGATAAATTTAGATTTGCGTTTCCTGAAAAACACTCGTGCTTGCAAAGCTAAAACTTACAAAGTAAAAGACTGGAAAGTTTCAAAGATATTTAACGCAGGAACACATGCAGAGAGAGATTTTACTTTTCCTTGAGCTAATATAAACTGAGATTAGTTCAGACGGATCAGTGGGTTGGTTGTTGGTTTGATCGAGAGCCTGGGCGAACACAAACAACCGAGTACATAATGCCTAATAATGGCGGTTGGCAAACAGCTTTTAGGTACATTACTTACTACCTACCAGGGGCCTTGGCTCTGGGTTTTTAAAAAATATGTTTTTGTTTTTAAGACAATACAATAGTCGCATACTCATTAAGTTTTTCGAATGTCTGAAAATCATGACCCGTTCCTGATAGGTGGTGGTGCAGTGGTTCATTCGCCTCACAGCAAGAAGGTTCCGGGTTCGAACCTCACAGCCGGCGGGGAGTGTGGAGTTTGCATGTATAATAACATCTGATATAGCTGATCACGGAGGCAGGTTCATCCTCTTTCTGCCTCATATTCGTGCAGGGATGAAAGTCTTCCGGATATTTGACAAAACTCTTGAAAATCTCCAGTTTTCCAAATGGAGAAATTTATTTTTCGGATTTTTCACGTTCATAGACGCGGCGTAATACTTCACATTGTCCTTGCCTGGGCGCGGTCCTTAAATAGCCCAAACATAGTTCATTGATTAAAGACAGGTGTTCTTTGTTAACGGCGCGCGTGCCGGAGCTCGTTAGGTGCGCCTTCAGGTGCACGTGCTAAGGCGCGCAGGACTGACACTGTTCTGCGCAAGCGCAACACGATCGCACTAAAAGCATGTTCCAGCTGCCAGTGTAGCTGCGGTCTTTTTAGTTGCAAATTACAAGTATTTCCTCGTGTTAATAATTCTCCATGTCAAAACAAGCAAAACTTTCCTCCTTCTTTCGACGTGAAGAGAGGTCAGCAATTTATTATATATCTTTTTTTTTTTTTCCATCAAAGTTGCATTTTGTGGTTTCGAAGCTGAGTTTTAGTGCCGTTTCTAGAACACAACATCAAGAAAACGTGGAAGAAACAGCAGTAATGGAAGAGCCGGTTTCTAAGCTGCCTAAAACTAGCAATGGTAATTATTTTTTATTACATAATGCACTCAGGCTGTCAGTCAGTGTGTGACCCTCCCCGTAAAATCTTAGCTACGCCCCTGATTTACATGAGAAATTTGGTATTCATTGGTGTGTTTAAATTTACAGACAATACGAACTAATGTAAACAATTGGCTTCAACTCGCATAAATATGAATTGGAAATTTTTAGAAGAAGAAAGAAGAAACCTTTATTCGTCACATGCACACTTCAAGCACAGTGAAATTCATCCTCTGCATTTAACCCATCTGAAGCAGTGGGCAGCCACACCAGAGCGCCCGGAGAGCAGTCAGGGGTTCGGTACCTTGCACCTCAGCCCAAGGCCGCCTCACGTCAACCTAACTGCATGTCTTTGGACTGTGGGGGAAACCGGAGCACCCGGAGGAAACCCACGCAGACACAGGGAGAACATGCAAACTCCGCACAGAAAGGCCCTCGCCGGCCGCTGGGTTTGAACCCGGAACCTTCTTGCTGTGAGGTAGAGCCCTGCACTCCCGCGGGACCCGACGCAAAGCAGTGCGGCACAGGACAAATTTTGAAAGCTCATTGCGGGCGGGAGGGGGAGTGCACAATGCGGGAGCGGGTGGAGTCCCGCTAACTAAAAATGTGTTTAAAATAAAATTTATAAATGATTAATTTATGTCTATCATATATAATTTGTGCTGAATATTTTATTTGGCATTAATAACATTTTAAGATGCCTAAATTTGCGGATGTGGTCTAATCTCACGTACGTTTCCGATTCCTTTCCGCTCTTCCGTGTTTGAGATCTCCGATCATGGCAGAAGAGCAGAGCTCCTCTAGTGAAGCTCACAGTGCTTCAGAAGTAAGTGCTGCTTTAAAAAGAGGTACATTTACCGTTAAAAAGTCAAGAGTCCTGAAATCAGACATTTGGAAGTCGTTCTCACCCGTGCACGATGCAGAGGGAAATCAGCTGCCCTTTGCTTGTTGTGATAAGTGTTGTGAGCTGTAGATGTTTATGCTCAAATCCACTCAAAGTAGGGGGCGGGGCACCATCACACTGTGTCTTTTTAAATTATATTAATTTCTTATAGGCCTACTTGTATTTCCTAGAATGTAAATGTGAGGAGTGACATATAAGCTATGTGCAATGTACAATATTCTTAATATCCACTGTAGATTTTGGTAGGCGTGTTGGGTATCTCTGTAAAGCCTCAGCTGCGCATGCCGCCTGGCAACGCGCACCCTCGCTACATGCGCTAGGTGAAGGATCGGTCAGTGGAGAGCCCAGCTAAGCTCAGCATGTTTAATTCCCCAAGCCAATGACAAGAACTTTCGTGAGAAATAAAGCGAACGTCTGCATCATGCGGGATTTGCGGGCAGGAGCGGGACAAAATATGGCGGGCGGGAGCGGGACTGAAAATCATAATTCTTTGCAGGAGCGGGACTGCACAATGCGGGAGCGGGACTGAAAATTCTGTCCCGCACAGACCTCTACTGTTGCCCCTTTTCCACCAAAGCAGTTCCAGGGCTGGTTCGGGGCCAGTGCTTAGTTTGGAACCGGGTTTTCTGTTTCCACTGACAAAGAACTGGCTCTGGGGCCAGAAAAACCGGTTCCAGGCTAGCACCAACTCTCTGCTGGGCCAGAGGAAAGAACCGCTTATGTCAGCGGGGGGGCGGAGTTGTTAAAACCAATAACAATAACAAGACCACGAAAGATCGCCATTTTTAAGCGACGAGAAGCAGCAGCTGTACAAACGCGAAGTCATTTATTATTATTATTGTTGCCGCTGCTGCTTCTTCCATGTTGTTTTTGCTTTGATATTCGCGCCAAGGTTTATGTAAACGTAGCGCCGTAACTTCCGTATACAGCAACATAACTGACGTATACAGCGACGTAATGACGTATACAGCGACGTAATGACGTATACAGTGACGTAATGACGTGGCTCCGCTTAGCACCGCGAGCTATGGAAAAGCAAACTGGTTCTCAGCTGGCTCGCAAGTTGAACGAGTTGTGAACCAGCACCAGCACTGGCCCCGAACCAGCCCTGGAACTGATTTGGTGGAAAAGAGGTATGTGAGGCGACCGTGCTAACCACTACACCACCGTGCCATTCACTTTAGCTTATGCAAACGCACAACTCTACTAAAAGATTGATAAACGAGGCTCAGTGTCCCCAACATTGAAACCTGAAAGCTTTAGAAACTCTAACAGACCTTTACTTTTTAACAGGACTGTTTTGGGATTTTGCTGCGTTTACCTTCAACTGTCTGATATTTTTCAAAGTAATGAACTGTGTAGCAGGAAAATAACCCCATTTTCTAAATACACTCCTGAAAATTACTCATTAACGAGGGGAATTAAAGGTGGGGTATGAGATTTTTTTTCAGGAGTATTTTTTACCATATTGCTTGAAAAGCTCCTCACACCCATGTTGCAAGCAGTACAATAGAAGGTTTGACCCAAAAACGAAATATTTTAATCCAGTCTACAGTGTAAAATAAAGGAAAAACGCCATCCAATCATATCGAGGTACCACCTCAAAATGATTGGATACTGACACGTCAATCAGACTGAAGCCCACTAGCAGCCCGTCCCTTCTGTGTGTGTGTGAGGGAGCGAGCAGCCCCTCCCCCAACCCGCGCTCAGCAGGGAGAGACAGAAATGCACAGAAAAAGGTCCCTCCAAACAACGGGGATTTACACGAAAACGGAAGGAGATATTCACAAAATTCTTTCACAGTGAGCGCCACAAGGCTCTCCTGAACACACTGATGTAATTTTTTTTGTCTGTAGTGTAAAAAATGAGGTCACTAGAGCGAGTTAAAAACGAGTGACTTTTCTGCCAAGTTTATAATGGCAGTCTATGTGGCTGCGCGGCTGTCCTCTCCTCACTTTCAGGCTTCTCATTCAAAAACTGCAAGTCCTATCGTGTAGGTAGACACATTGTGTGAATCAGGACAAGTGTGGCTACTACTTTTGAGAAAATTATGTGTGTGGAGTGAAAATTGGGGCTGAAAACACAGTTTAAATGAGAAAGTTTGAGCTATTTTCCCAAGCTCTCTACACTCTAACTTAATGAGACGCGGGGGGTGGGAGCATGGCGAGGGCGGGCTTGTTTCTTTTCAAAATATGGCTTGCGGGAACCGTTATTCCAAAATCTCGTACCCCACCTTTAAATATGATATTTTTGACATGTTAATCATTAATGTACATGAAAGAAAAAGGCTTAAAAGTTATAACTTGTTTTAGTGAAAATAAGTACTAAAATGCACTAGAATGCAGAGTTTTGCGTGGTGTTGTTAAAATATTTTCGGGGGACGTTGCCTTTTTTAGTTTGACTTTCAAAAGTTCAGGGTTTTTTTCTTTGCTCCACTTTCATCTCTATTCGTGGTGTTTTTGTTTGTCAGGAGAGTTTGAGCAGGGCCTTCCCCAACGCGCGGATACACAGCGCTCTGCCGCGCGGTGTGATGTCAGTGCCGTGTTGTCACTTGCACGCCAAAAAAAAAAAATCAATACCATACATTGAACAATGCAGAGTACTTTCTGGACCTAAATATCTCTGAAAATGAGTAAGTATAGAAATAGGAAGATATTGTAATCTATAGGTAGAGACTATCCTGGATCTCAACCCAGAAGTGAAAATAAAGGGTTTCGCTGCGTGCACTGACGGCCGTTCACAACCCTACATAAAACCATGTTCTAGGCGCTGGTCGCTAGATGGCGCTGTTGTGTGATTTGACCTCGATTCTATGTATTCTTAGCACTATCCTTGACTTACAAGTGACATCAGAGCAAAATAGAAACCTGGATGTCGGCCATGTTGGTGGAGATACAAACGCAGGGTCAAGCAACATTCTATCCAAAACATCGTCACGCGTGCGCGACTCTTTGTTTTTCCGCTGCTTTAAGTGTTCTTTTAGCTCTGCCATGCCTTTATGGTCGCGGTCACAACAGTACTCGTGACCGTGGCACGTTTTAGAATTCCGTCCGTGGTTCGGAAAGAGGGCGAGGAAACTCTGAGGCTTAGTACGGAGAGGACACGAGGGAATCGGGACACTTCGTCCAGTAGTTAAGATGTTTCGTCCAAAGCCTTTTTCAGACAAACTATCAATTATTTTATGTTTCAGGTGTTTTTATGTTCGCGAACGAAAGCCCCGCGAGAGCGCTGCTCCGCACTTAAAGATTTAACATGATCCAGCCAGATTTAAAAATGAATAACTCTGCCAACGGCGCTCACAGCGAAGCCAAATTTTACAGCCACCTCCCTCTTGGAAAGAGCACGGTCTCGGGCCGGAGGACCACACCTCGGCCCAGGATTTGCGAACAAAGCTCCTGCGAGAGCGCTGCTTCCCGCATAAATATTTAACATGAGCCATACTATGGCACTCAGTTGCGTTACAAAAATGTTTGTTTTGGTCAAATTCCATTAAGAATTCCTCCTTTTTATGCCTCGGCCACCGTAAGGTGCAGGAGGCATTATGTTTTCGGGTTGTCCGTCTGTCCGTGCGTGCGTCCGTCCCGAAACCTTGTGAATGTGATATCGCAAAGGCTGATGAAAGGAATTTCACCGGACTTTCATCATTTCTGCGCTTTGGGACAAACATGAACTGATTAGACCAGGGGTACTCAACTAGAAACTGAAAAGGTCCACTCACCAAATTTCCAATGTTTCCATGGTCCGAAACAGTCGCAGTGTAACAGTCGCAGTGCATCCAAAATTCGAACTCCCAACGAAAAAGGTAATAAATTCACAAGGAACATTTGAACTATGCACAAAGGATGGGTTCTGTCCAAGTCAGTGTGAAAAGTTACACTTCTTCTGTGCCACCAGTTCTTTAAACTTGGGCACAAAAGGTGTGAAAGCCAGGCGTAGGCACTGGTGCAAATGTTCATTGGTAAGTTTGCCCCTGTATTTGTTCTTCACCATTGTCATTGTTGAAAAGGCTGACTCGCAGGAGTAAGTTGAAAGAAACATAGTAAGAATCTGCAGGGCCATTTTCTGCAAGACACCTGCAGGGGCCATCTTTGTCCAGAAGGTGGCAGGGTCACAGAGAAATTCCTGCAGGGCAAGGTTTTCTTGAAGCTCAATCAGCTCTGATTGTAGAGAAGCAGCACTAGCCCGTGGGCAGACCTTCAGGGCTTCATTTGAGAATTCTGTCACATTTTTCACCAGGAATGGGTTTTCAATACACAGCAAGACCTGTTTTCCCACAGGGAAATCTCCAAACCGGGTTTCAAAATTTTCAATCAACTTGTCCAGGAATTCCACATAATTGTAGTGATGTGGATCTGAAGCTTGGCTTTTCAGATTTGGGAAGTGAAGCAGGCTCCCCTCCTGTAGGTCACTTTTGAAGATTTCCAGCTTCCTTTGAAAAGCACGGATAGCTGACATGAGATTACACACTGTGTTATTTTTGCCCTGGAGCTTCAAATTCAAATAATTGAGGTGGGAAGTGATGTCTGTCAGAAATGCAGCAATTTCCATATTTTCATTGTTTTGGAGAAATTCCACATATGGTTTTGCTTTTGGACTGGTCTGATTCAGTAGAAACGTTTCTAACTCCTTCCTCAGTGCCCAAAAACGCTCCAACACCTTCCCCTTACTAAGCCACCTGACATTATTGTGGAGAAGTAACTCATCAAATTCTGCATCCACCTCTGTGAGGAATGAACGTAGCAGGCGATGCTGCAAAGCAGAGGATGCCCTCAAAAAGTTGATGAGCTTCATCACTGTTGACATGATTTCTGAAAACTCCTTTCCCAGGCTGGCACACAAAACCATCTGATGAATGACACAGTGGCATGCGATGAGGTCAGGGTGATGTGCCTTTAAGAGGGAGACTAATCCCCTCTCTCTCCCAGTCGTACTTGGGGCTCCATCAGTAGCAATTGAAACAACATGCTTCAGGTCTATGCCTTGGTCTTGCAACATCTGCATCACTGCATCATAAATGTCACTGCCTCTTGTATGACCATGAAGTGTTTTGAGACCTAACACATCTTCAATGAATTCCCCCTTTTCTGCATCAAAAAATCTGACAAACACCATCAGTTGGGCATTATCTGTGTTGTCAGTAGATTCGTCCAAAGCCAATGAAATGCAATTAGCATTTTTCACCGCAGTTTTCATTTGGTCCAATAAATCGTTGGCAAGCATTTCGGTTCGTCTCGCTGCAGTGGAATCAGAGAGGGATATTTGACTTATTTTTTGGGTGATGTCATCTTTTAACGGGGTTCCCTCATATAGAGCGATCGCCATCTCGCTCATGCACTCTTTCACAACTTCGGCATCAGTGAATGGCTTTTTGTGCTTGCCTAAGACCCATACCACTCGCAGTGAAGCTTCAGTCGTGCGCTCTTGCTGGGTTGCTGACCTGACTATCACAGTTCGTGACGCTTGATATGATTCTTGCATTTGATTTATTTTTCTGGTTCTTACCGCAGTGTTTTGTGGATAGTTTTGTTCGAAGTGCCCATGCTTCGTTTCATAATGACGTTTCACGTTTCCACTTTTGATGAGTGCAACCGTCTCATTGCAGATTAAACACATTGGTTTTGTGCTCCCCGCAGGCAGCACAAATGCATATTTGTCTGTCCACTCCACCTTAAATTCTCGGTTTTCTGAATCCACCTTTCTTTTCTTTTCCAGTTTGGAGCACGCCATGTTTATTTCTGTTTGAAAACTAACTGATAACTCGTAAATCACTGACCGACAGACAGAAAACAAACTCGCACGCTGACCTCATGTTCGCTGCTTCACTGAGTTGTCATAGTGATGATAAACAATCTTATATTTTGTTTTCTTCATTTGTCGCGAGATTGGCTACGCGGAAATACATCCAGAAATAGTATGGCAATTAATTATGCCTGAAACACTATGAAAATAAAATAATAATAATAATAATAATAATAATAATTTAATAGTAATATTTATTAAAGACAGCTTTTGTCTCGGTCCGGATGACATTGCGTTTGGGTCCGTACGTGGACCCAGATCCGCCAGTTGAGTAAGTCTGGATTAGACCTTTTGATCTCAAAATCTGAGGTCAAGGTCACTGTGAGGTCAAATGTCTGTCCGAAAACCTTGTGAACACAATATCTCCAAGGCGAATGAAAGGAATTTCACCAGACTTTCACCATTTGTGCATTTGGGGACAAAGATAAACTGATGAGATTTTGAGATCAGGGGGCGTCGTGGCTCAGGTGGATAAGGCGCCATACCATAAATCCGGGGACCCGGGTTTGATTCCGACCCGAGGTCATTTCCCGATCCCTCCCTGTCTCTCTCCCGCTCATTTCCTGTCTCTACACTGTCCTCTCCAATAAAGGTGGAAAAGGCCCAAAAAAAATCTTTAAAAAAAAAAAAAGATTTTGAGATCAAAAGGTCTAAGGTCAAGGTCACTGTGAGGTCAAATGTCTGTCCGAAAACCTTGTGAACACAGTATTTCCAAGGCTGATACAAGTAATTTCACCAGGTCAAGATTACTGCGAGGTCAAATGTCCATCCCCAAATCACAACTTAATAAGGCGTGTAGTCTACCGGGCGGAGGCATCCACATCGCCGCCATTGGCGTAGAGTTCTATCTAGTTTTTTTTTTTTTTTCAACAAACAAATACCTGAAATGTAAAATACCCGATAGTGCGTATAAAAAAGGCTTTGGACGAAATGTCCATGGGACGAAATGACCTGTATTCGTACTCTGGTCGGTAGAATCATCTTATCTTCAGAAAAGTCTGACTTTTATTTTATTTTTTTAATAATATGGGTCAAAACCACACGTGTATCTTCATTCGATCGTTCAAATCGTGGTATTACTGAGAAAATTCACCATCGTTTACAGACACGCTTTTAGCGGCTGCCATCCGAGTTGCTTTGTATCTCCACCATCATGGCGGACGCTCATGATGTAGTATACTAGTGCATCTCAAACAATTAGAATACCATGAAAAAGTTCCTTTTTTTCATAATTTAATTCAAAAAGGTTAACTTTCATATATTCTATATTCATTACATGTAAAGTGAAATATTTAAAGCCTTTTTTGTTTTAATTTTGATGATTATGGCTTATAGCTCATGAAAATCAGAAATCCAGTATCTCAGATTATTAGAATATTCCCTAAGATCAATCAAAAAAAGGATTTACAATTCAGAAATGTCCAACTTCTGAAAAGTATATTCATTTATACACTCAATACTTGGTTGGGGCTCCTTTACCATGAATTACTGTATCGATGCGGTGTGGCATGGAGGTGATCAGTCTGTGGCACTGCTGAGGTGTTATTGAAGCCCAGGTTGCTTTGATAGTGGCCTTCAGCATATCTGTATGTTTGGGTTGGGTGTTTCTCATCTTCCTCTTGACAATACCCCATAGATTCTCTATGGGGTTCAGGTCAGGCAAGTTGGCTGGCCAAACACACACAGTAATATCATGGTCAGCAAACCATTTGGTAGTAGTTTTGGCACTGTGGGTAGGTGCTAAGTCCTGCTGGAAAAGGAAATCAGCATCTCCAAAAAGCTCGTCAGCAGATGGAAGCATGAAGTGCTGTAAAATCTCCTGGTGGATGGCTGTGTTGACTTTGGACTTAATAAAATACAGTGGACCAACACCAGCAGATGACACGGCACCCCAAATCATCACAGACTGTGGAAACTTCACACTGGGCTTCAAACACCTTGGATTCTGTGCCTCTCCACTCTTCCTCCAGACTCTAGAACCATGATTTCTAAATTAAATGTAAAATGTACTTTCATCTGAAAAGAGGACTTTGGACCACTGAGCAACAGTCCATTTCTTTCTCTCCTTAGCCCAGATAAGACACTTCTGACATTGTCTCTGGCCCAGGAGTAGCTTGATATTAGGAATGCGAAAGTTGTATCCCCTTTTTTGAAGATGTCTGTTCGTGATGGGTCTTGATACACTGACACCAGCCTCAGTCCACTCCTTGTGAAGCTCTCCCAAGTTCTTGAATCAACTTTTCTTGACAATCCTCTCAAGACTGCGGCCATCCCTGTTGCTTGTGCACCTTTTCCAGCCACCCTTTTCAGCAATGACCTTTTGTGGCTTACCCTCCTTGTGGAGGGCATCAGTGATCATCTTCTGGACAACAGTCAAGTCAGCAGTCTTCCCCATGATTGTGGTTGTGTGTACTGAACTAGACCGAGAGATACACTGTGTTCATGCTGTTTTACTTAAACTCGAAATGAAATATTCTAATATTTTGAGGGTTTTTTTTTATGTTTTTGTACTGTATGCCATACTGATTAAAATTAAAATAGAAAAATGCTTGAAACATTTTAGTTTATGTGTAATGAGTCTATAATACATAACATTTTCACTTTCTTAAATAACTGATGGAAAATATTGAACTTTTTCACAATATTCTAATTTTTTGAGATGCACTAGTATGTTGATCTTGTAGTTGCAAGTCATCTATACTGCAGGCTTTTGTGTGAGATTTTTTCACCTGTTGGGTTGCAGGTCTGGAGTTGACAGCTGTATTGGTAATATTCTAACTTCAGCTACTATATTATGCTTTTTTTTGTGCAAAAAATGTGAAATATTTCTCTAAAGGAGAACTGAAGTCATTTTTAAACTTGCTTTATTTCTTAATTAACGTGTTATTCAATTACGTTTTCGGTTTTAGTAACCTTATATCGTGACTCATATTGGCAGCTAATTGCAATTAAATATTATACTTATCGGCCTAGTCGGTTTTTAGCCGTGTTGAATTTAGTTCATTTGGTCCACGGCAGGCGTTGTTTATCCGCGCGATCTTCACGAGACTTGTGCAAGACTTCGAAATGTGAAGTGTCAGCCAGGTGTCAGTGCCGCCATTTTGAAAACTGTTTTCCAAACGAAGTATTGCACAAAAACGAGTTTAAATGACGATTACTGCCTACTTTTTCCAAACTTTCCTGATTGCTATCAAAACAAACAAAACTTCCGGCTTGATTACGTCAGCATTCGAAAGAGGGCGCGCGCGTCTTTTGACAATGTTGGCAGATGTCGGTCACTTTGATTTCCGCTGTACGTTTTACTTCCGTCCTACGATGTCTCGCACAGGTCTCAACGCATCTCGTTTACGGCCATCGCTTTGACATATGGACTGATATATTACAGAGCGTATTTCAAACACTCATAACTTGCTATAGCAGCGACAAAATAGCGATCAAATATGCATTCCGATATTTAATAAAATGAGAAATAGAATTTTCATAATAAAAAATTTCCCTTCAGTTCTCCTTTAACAGTTTTTTCATTTTTCATTTCAAATCTAATTTTGCTCTTTAAATTTTATCCCTTGTGTATTTGACAAAGTTAAAAAAAAAAAAAAAACCCAGCAACTTTTATAATGTTGTTGAATTGTACCCAAGTCATCCCTAAATGCCACCAGAATGCACCATTTGAAGTCTCTAATTTCAAAAATTTCCGGAGGAGCGTGACCCCGGACCCCTCTAGCAGCCTTTGGGCCCTCTTGGCTCCGTATCGGTAGCATCACTAATATTTTTTTTCTGCAGAAAGCCCTGATGAGCGCTTTTTGGATGATGATGATGATTACTTGAATTGAAATCTTTCAAGAGACATCATGCAAAAAAAAAAATGTCAAAGGGCGGTATCGTCAGGATAGCAGAAGACGGAGCAGACAATTTCCCGCCAGATCAGAATGACAATGACACGCTAAATCAGTTCATAGATTGAAAACCATAAGGCTCTACGATCAGGTACCTGCGTCGGCGAAAAGATCAACATGCGGAATGAAAATAAGGCAGCGATACAATCAGGGACCCGCCCAGTAATGGCGGCGAATCAGATCAAGATCACAATTCAGTAAGGCTGCATCCACACGACAACGGCAACGAGATTTTTTTTTTTTTTTTAAATATTGCGTCCACATGGGCAACGGATCAGTAAAATATCAGGTTCATATGGCAACGCAACACTTGCTGAAAACGATGCAACACACATGCCACACCTCTACGTGCGCTGTAAGACGGTCCCATCGGAGACACCAGAACAATAGAAGAAGTAGACGCATGCGCATAAACCCCTTCTTCTGTAGCATCAGCCACATAAAGTTTTGATTATTAATCAGTAGCGTAAAACGAAAGACGCAGAAAGAGGAATGAATGGGGGTAGATGGAAGCCGGTACGCCAACATTCTGATATCCTCCAGAATTCTTTAATGGTCCGGAATAAATTGAATGCTACACGTTGATGGATTACTTTGTTCTTCTACGCCCTTTTTGAGGAATGTATTGTCGGACTTAAACCAACATCTGAAGAGGTGAGATCTCTCCTTTTTTTTTTTTCCTATTTTTGCTGGCGGGATTGTTTTTGTTTTTGGAAAGCACACGGGCGGTGCGCGGTTTGGTTATACTGCTTACGCAGTGTTTGGACTAAAGACTCTGCCCTAAGGGCTATTCTCTCTCTCTCTCTCTCTCTCTCTCTCTCTCTCTCTCTCTCTCTCTGCACCATTACACAATAAATATTCACAGTGAAAATATTTTGTAAGCGCGTTTCATGAACCAAGTTATAGGATTTGTTGACAACTCGCATCGAGTTCGTTACACTTCTACCCGGCGTGAAGCACTCACAGTTATGTGGTTGTGACGTCATCGTAAACAAATCCATTCTACTCATCCAGACGACTTCACAACGGCGCCGTTGCCAGATTTTTCCACTCTGGAACCCGTTGTCAAAAGATTTCGTTTTGGGGCACCCAAAACGCCGGTGCCGTGTGGACGTCAGGCCGAAACGATAAACAATTTTATCAGATTCACCTGAATCCGTTGCCGTGTGGACAGGGCCTAAGAAGAAAAGTTTTGCTCTATTTTTGTTTGTTTTATTAATTACTGTAAACAATCGAAAACAAACCGATGAACCGGATCGTTTCACGGTCTGTGCTTGTTTTATCCGAGGAGAACGTGAAACTCCACGCAGACGGAATCTCCTCATCGAGTATCTCATCATGGCAGCTGTGAGACAGCGATGCTGCCTGCGTTGTAATGATTTTGTGACGTCTTTTGCATCAGGTGATAACAGGCGAGATCCTGCTGCTGCCTGAGCTCTCCTTCATGACCGGCATCCCAGAGAAAATGAGGAAAGACTTCAAGGCTATGAAGGTAAGATGAAGAAATCACTATCAGTGCGAAAGTGCTGTAGGACCTGTTTTTACTGCCACTGATGGATCAGTTCGCAATGTTTTTTTTTTTTTTTTTTTACAGTTCATGACCCTGATATCTGACACACTGTACGCTTTACCGAAACTGTGCTTTATGACAATTGTCATGGTAACGTTCCGACGTGCTTATGCCGTCCTACGGTAAAATAAAATTACGCACAGCTGCCTGACGGTCACAGATGAGTGAGTGGTGTAAATATTTCCTTGTTCTTACGGTGGTGTGTTTTCTCGATGAGGATCTGACGGTGCACATTAACGTGAGTGTGGAGCAGCACACACACTCGCTCAAGCAGCTGCTACACAACATCAGCACCAATCAGGAGGCAATGAAGGAGCTGTCACGCTGGGGCCTCGAGATCAGCTCGGATATACTGGTGGTGAGGACACACACACACTTTATTTAGGAGTTTGACGCTTTTCTGTCGTCTTGCTATCCTCCACATCATCACATGTTTGTGTTGGGTTTTTTTTGTTTGTTTGTTTTTTAAACTGTTCAAGGGACGTCTGCTTCGATTTCTCAGAGTCGATCCAAAGTGCAGGCTGTTGCTCCGGAGCACACGTGGTGCAATATAGACTTCTGATCTCACACCGCGCTGAACAAACGCTCTGAAATCTCACGCTGTCAGAACAGCCGAGGCAAAACCGAACCTTTGCAGAATATACACTACCGTTCAAAAGTTTGGGGTCACCCAGACAATTTTGTGTTTTCCATGAAAAGTCACACTTTTATTTCCCACCATAAGTTGTAAAATGAATAGAAAATATAGTCGAGACATTTTTCTGGCCATTTTGAGCATTTAATCGACCCCACAAATGTGATGCTCCAGAAACTCAATCTGCTCAAAGGAAGGTCAGTTTTATAGCTTCTCTAAAGAGCTCAACTGTTTTCAGCTGTGCTAACATGATTGTACAAGGGTTTTCGAATCATCCATTAGCCTTCTGAGGCAATGAGCAAACACATTGTACCATTAGAACACTGGAGTGAGAGTTGCTGGAAATGGGCCTCTATACACCTATGGAGATATTGCACCAAAAACCACACATTTGCAGCTAGAATAGTCATTTAGCACATTAGCAATGTATAGAGTGGATTTCTGATTAGTTTAAAGTGATCTTCATTGAAAAGAACAGTGC
Source organism: Neoarius graeffei (assembly GCF_027579695.1). NCBI lineage: Eukaryota > Metazoa > Chordata > Actinopteri > Siluriformes > Ariidae > Neoarius > Neoarius graeffei. The sequence continues at coordinate 53,986,180 of NC_083592.1, forward strand.
TTTTCTTTCAAAAATAAGGACATTTCAAAGTGACCCCAAACTTTTGAACGGTAGTGTAAGTTTATTGTAGACGTGAGTCTTTTACTGGGTATTTTTCATCCGAGCTCCATCTGGGACACGGAGAACCAAAACCATGACATGAATCTCCGTTACTCGTGAGGAAATCGATAAGTGAATTGTTTTGATAAATTTGGGGACTTTTTGTTTGTGTCGATATCATAAAAAGAAAATCACACAATGGCTGGAAGACATGAAGTTTATCTTCTCGTGTTGAGAAACCTTGCTTTTTTTATATGAAATACATCACGGATCTGAGCGACATATTTAAATAATACTTGCTGGTGTTGAGTGGTATATCAGATATATTCCGTTCAGCGAGCATGATACTGAACGAGCCGAAGACGAGGAGCTGAATGGAATACATCTGATAGACCACGAAATAAAGCCAGCCAATATTATAATAATTAGATTAGATAGAACTTTATTGAGGGCGGCACGGTGGTGTAGTGGTTAGCGCTGTCGCCTCACAGCAAGAAGGTCCGGGTTCGAGCCCCGGGGCCGGCGAGGGCCTTTCTGTGTGGAGTTTGCATGTTCTCCCCGTGTCCGCGTGGGTTTCCTCCGGGTGCTCCAGTTTCCCCCACAGTCCAAAGACATGCAGGTTAGGTTAACTGGTGACTCTAAATTGAGCGTAGGTGTGAATGTGAGTGTGAATGGTTGTCTGTGTCTATGTGTCAGCCCTGTGATGACCTGGTGACTTGTCCAGGGTGTACCCCGCCTTTCGCCCGTAGTCAGCTGGGATAGGCTCCAGCTTGCCTGCGACCCTGTAGAACAGGATAAAGCGGCTAGAGATAATGAGATGAGAACTTTATTGATCCCTTTGGGTGGGTTCCCTCAGGGAAATTAAAATTCCAGTAGCATCATTACAGATAAACAGAGAATAGAAATAGAGAAAAAACTTCTAGATAAATTAAATTAGGTATTTGCATATACAAATATAAAAAAGAATAAGATACGGGGAAGGGGCGGGGGCGGGCCAACGGAAGCGGTATTGCACATTATATTGCACATTGTCCGGTATTGCTTATTGTCAGGCTAGGCTACTGCTCCTTCCTGTCCTCTGTCCTCCTGTTACCCCTCCTCCCCCCCAGAGAGGAGTTGTAGAGTCTGATGGCGTGAGGGACAAAGGAGTTTTTGAGTCTGTTCGTCCTGCACTTGGGAAGGAGCATTCTGTCACTGAACAGGCTCCTCTGGTTGCTGATGACGGTGTGCAGAGGGTGACTGGCATCGTCCATGATGTTCAGTAGTTTGTCCATAGTCCTCTTCTCCGCCACCGTCACCAGAGAGTCCAGCTTCATGCCGACCACAGAGCCGGCCTGCCTGATCAGTTTGTCCAGCCTGGATGTGTCCTTGGATGTGCTGCCCCCCCAGCACACCACGGTGTAAAACAGGACACTGGCGACCACGGACTGATAGAACATTCACAGGAGTTTCCTGCAGATGTTAAAAGGACCGCAGCCTCCTCAGGAAGTACAGCCTGCTCTGTCCCTTCCTGTACAGGTGGTTGGTGTTGCAAGTCCTGTCCAGCCACAGCCCGAGGTACTTGTAGGAATCCACAGCCTCAACCTCTACTCCGTCAATCAGAACTGGTCGTAACCTTGGTCTGGACCTCCCAAAGTCAATGACCAGCTCCTTGGTCTTAGCAGCAAAGTCCCTCACCAGGCTCCTATACTCCTCTCTGTCATCCCTGATACACCCGACGATGGCTGTGTCATCGGCGAACTTCTGAATGTGACACAGCTCCGAGTTGTAGCAGAAGTCCGCGGCATACAGGGTGAAGAGAAGAGGGGCCAGCACCGTGCCCTGGGGTGCTCCGGTGCTGTTAATCACAGTATCAGACGTGATGTCCTTCAGCCTGACGTACTGCGGCCTGTTGGTGAGGTAGCTGGAGATCCAGGTGACCAGGCAGGGGTCCATTTATCTCATCTCATCTCATTATCTCTAGCCGCTTTATCCTTCTACAGGGTCGCAGGCAAGCTGGAGCCTATCCCAGCTGACTACGGGCGAAAGGCGGGGTACACCCTGGACAAGTCGCCAGGTCATCACAGGGCTGACACATAGACACAGACAACCATTCACACTCACATTCACACCTACGCTCAATTTAGAGTCACCAGTTAACCTAACCTGCATGTCTTTGGACTGTGGGGGAAACCGGAGCACCCGGAGGAAACCCACGCGGACACGGGGAGAACATGCAAACTCCGCACAGAAAGGCCCTCGCCGGCCCCGGGGCTTGAACCCAGGACCTTCTTGCTGTGAGGCGACAGCGCTAACCACTACACCACCGTGCCGCCCAGGTCCATTTATTAATAATAATAATAAAAGTCCGGAGCTCTTTATTTTATTTTCTCTTGTTTTTGTTTGACTGTTTTGCGCGCCGGTTGTGGTGTAGCTCTTGACCCAGTTTTGGGCGTCGGTTCCCTCCAGGCCTTGGTTCGCCGTAGGTGATGCCTATGCTCCTCACTATGGACTGCAGTGAGCTCGTTGCTCATTTTAACATCGTGGATGTCCAGCGCTCTGAGCTTTAGTGCTTGGCGTGATGTTCCGAGCGATGTTGCTCGGTGGTGTCGCGGTGGCTGTGCAGGCGGTTTGGTACATACCAGCGCTCTGCGTGGCGGTGTGTCTGTGCTCGCTTTGTGGATCCATGGCGCGGTGTTCCAAGCGATGTCGTCCGGCGACAGCTGTGCAGGCGGTGTGGGGCTTGTTTTCGTGCGCCTTTTGGTGGGACTGTGGCTGCTACACCACTGGAATGACATCCTGACCTTTTTTTTTTTTCGTTTTCCTGTCCTATAATTGTAAAGCGACCTTGGGTTTTGAGAAAGGCCCTATATAAATTGAACTTGTTATTACACATTCCTTTTGGGTGTTCAACGCGTCGTTTGGCTTTCAAAATCTTCCGTATTTAACGAAGCAAACCTGGCAGCCATGTTTTATTTACAAATTGTCCCAGTCGCTCGCTAGCGTGGAAGTTTTACATCTCTGACATGTGACGTCGTGTCGTCTTGACAACCATGCAATATCGTAAACCATATTCAGCACTCATTCTCCATTGGGTAGAGTGATGTAATACACGTAGGATAAGCGATATGCGAACAATATTGCATGCTATCAAACCAAATGAATGAAACTTGCTAGAAGGGAATACTGGAGAACACGTGTTTATTCCATCAAAAAAAAAAAAAGAGTCCTGTATGTTAATAATTCCCGATATTTCACTCCGATGACGTCACTCCCAGTGTTTTCCTGCTGACTCGAAATGGCGAACCGGTTCAAAATTAAAATAATTTCAATTGATTAACTTGCGCCTTTTTTGTGGATGCGTCCATATAATCTAAAGAACGTTACACGGTGGCACAAAGACGTGAAGTTTATCTTCTCGTGTTGAAAAATATTCACTGGTGATGGATCTGTTCACCACTGGAGGGTAAACTTGACATCTTTGCACACCCGTGTAATATCCTTTCTGTATTTAAGTTGTCTTGGCAACATGTTTTCTACGTCACACAATATTAAACTGTTTAATATGCTGTTGATGATTTCATCTGCCGGGCTCCTCCGAATGACATGACGCTGGCTAACACAAACCCTGCTAGGCACAGAACGTGCATTGCTTCTTCCTGCTGGTTAAAAACGGTGTGTTTGGTCTTTGCATTTGGAAACGATGGACGTGTAGAGCAGGGAAGGGAGATTCGATCACAAGTGCTTCCTCAAGACTCATTTGGAGATGCAGTAAAAGCCAGGTGTGAGGTACAGAACAGAAGTCCCTCGAGCTGTCCTGATCACACAGGGCACGTGTTAATAATGCACTCACACACTTTCTCTCTCTCCTTTTCTCTCTCTCTCTCCATAGGTTCAGGGAAGAACTTTGCCCATGGAGACGATTTGTCTGCAGTCTGCCACTTTCGTCACGCCTCCGACTGTTGATTGGTCGAGAGAGGTGGTCAGAGACTCGTCCATCAGCTGTGTGAGTGAGACCCGGTCCTCAGTCTTTTAGAACCTCTTTTATTTTTATTTTCCTCCTTTTTTTTATGTTCTCAAGCCTTTTGTTGGGTTGTTGATGGGAGGTGAATTGGAAATCCTCAGGCGTGCACACACACACACACACACACCTTTTACAGGGTTTCATGCTCCTTTTTTTTTTTTTAAACAACCTGACTAAAAGCACAAGGTCAAACCTTTAAAGGAACAGTCCACCGTACTTCCATAATGAAATATGTTCTTATCTGAATTGAGACGAGCTGCTCCGTACCTCTCCGAGCTTTGCGCGACCTCCCAGTCAGTCAGACGCGCTGTCACTCCTGTTAGCAATGTAGCTAGGCTCAGCATGGCCAATGGTATTTTTTGGGGCTGTAGTTAGATGCGACCAAACTCTTCCGCGTTTTTCCTGTTTACATAGGTTTATATGACCAGTGATATGAAACAAGTTCAGTTACACAAATTGAAACGTGGCGATTTTCTATGCTATGGAAAGTCCGCACTATAATGACAGGCGTACTAACACCTTCTGCGCGCTTCGATAGCGCATTGATACCTTCACTCGGAGTTGTACCATTTTTTTTTTTAGACAGGGCGGACGGACGGACCAGGGCATTCGCCTGCCTGGCCGTGCCCGACGAGAAGCGCTCTCGGCCGGCTTGGGAGGCAGACGGCAGCCCCTCCTGGAAGTGTGGTTTTACCATGGGCCTGATGCGGAAAAATGACAAAGTCCCAATTTTACCATGGGGCTCGAGTTGTACCATTTTTTTAGACAGGGCGGACGGACCAGGGCATTCGCCCGCCTGGCCATGCCCGAAGAGAAGTGAAGGTATCAATGCGCTGTCGAAGCGCGCAGAAGGTGTTAGTACGCCTGTCATTATAGTGCGGACTTTCCATAGCATAGAAAATCGCCACGTTTCAATTTGTGTAACTGAACTTGTTTCATATCACTGCTCATATAAACCTATGTAAACAGGAAAAACGCGGAAGAGTTTGGTCGCATCTAACTACAGCCCCAAAAAATACCATTGGCCATGCTGAGCCTAGCTACATTGCTAACAGGCGTGACAGCGCGTCTGACTGACTGGGAGGTCGCGCAAAGCTCGGACAGGTACGGAGCAGCTCGTCTCAATTCAGATAAGAACATATTTCATTATGGAAGTACGGTGGACTGTTCCTTTAACACTCCTTTTCTCTCCAAAGTGTTTGTGTTGTGGTTGTTTTTTTTGTTTGTTTTTTTTTCCCCCCTCGGTACTTTGAAATCTGACAAGAAATGAACCTGTTTCACACCTGTACAACATTGAGGGCAGGTGATTGTGGTGATTTTCAATCAAATAAATTCTCAGCGATCTGTTTTTAGAAAGCGATCGTGAGTCCCATGACACTAAACACGTTTTGTCGTTGCTCGGACACGTCTCCATTACTTTACTTTCTGACAGACACGCAAACAAACCCATACTAATTAAGAGCAGGCTGTTGTGTAGCTCACGCTTCCTCACTGATCCTTATTGGCTTTATTTAAAAGGGGAACTGAAGGCAAATTTTTTATTATCAAAATTCTATTTATCTCATTTTATTAAATATCGGAATGCATTTTTGATCGCTATTTTGTCGCTGCTATAGCAAGTTATGAATGTTTTGAAATACGCTCTGTAATATATCAGTCCATATGTCAAAGCGATGGCCGTAAATGAGATTCGTTGAGACCTGTGCGAGACATCGTAGGACAGAAGTAAAACGTACAGCAGAAATCAAAGTGACCGACATCTGCCAACATTGTCAAAAGACGCGCGTGCGCTCTTTCGAATGCTGACGTAATCAAGCCGGAAGTTTTGTTTGTCTTGATAGCAATCGGGAAAGTTTGAAAAAAGTAGGCAGTAATCGTCATTTAAACTCGTTTTTGTGCAATACTTTGTTTGGAAAAGAGTTTTCAAAATGGCGGCACTGACACCTGGCTGACACTTCTTCACGTTTCAAAGTCTCGCACAAGTCTCGTGAAGATCGCGCGGATAAGCGACGCCTGCCGTGGACCAAACGAACTAAATTCAACACGGCTAAAAACCAAATAGGCCGATAAGTATAATATTTAATTGCAATCATTTGCCAAACAAGTCACAATATAAGGTTACTAAAACCGAAAACGTAATTGAATAACACGTTAATTAAGAAATAAAGCAAGTTTAAAAATGACTTCAGTTCCCCTTTAAATGACTGGATTGCAGTTTTTTGAACACCACCGTTACGCAGAATTTCCAACATTAAATTTGTAAATTTCAGAGAAGATTATTTATTAATTAGATATTATTAAAGCCATAAATTTGCAAGAAAAAAAACTCAGATTCTGAGATTAGAGTCACAAGTTTATGGGGGCGGGGATAGTTGTTGGGTTGTAGGTTTGGTTTGGTTTGTGTGTTTTCAGTCACGGAACCAGATCATTTCACTTTTGCAAGGTCGGATCAACATCACCACGGCTGAGCCGAGAGCTGTAGGAAACAGTCTTTCCTTCTCAATCACATAAAAGAATAAAGTGGTTAGAGATTTTTAACTCCATTTCCCAGAATGCACTGCAGCCAGGAAGCATGTGATTGTTGCATCAGAGAATATCCGAAGTTGTTTTTTTTTTCCCCATGACCCCCCCATCCCCCCCCCCCCCCTTTTTTTTTTAAATAAATACCGATGACGCTGGCCCCAATACGCTGTCATACAGAATTCAGAAAGTAGTGAAATATGTACAAGGTACCCGCGGGGTCTTAAAAACTTGAAAAAGTCTTAAATTTACTATTAGAAAATTAAGGCCTTGAAAAAGTATTGGATTTCGTTTGCAGGTCTTAAATTTTGTGCATCAAGTATTATTTTCCCCCTCTCTTATTTTCAGTCCCACAAACGAACAGTATTCCGTTTCTCGTGGTTAATGTGTTCCGCCCAATCAGAAGTGGCTGCTCTGTCACGATCAGGGATGAGAATTTTCCGCCAATCGGCGGATTTCCGACTTTTTCAGACCAAAATGATCGTTTTTGAGATCGATGTAAATCCGTTGATAAATTTTCGGGGGGGGGTGTATGATTAACGATCTGTGGTCACCTTATAACGCAGACATCCCAAGTCTCCCGGAACTTCCGGGAGTCTCCCGCATATTGATAGAAGCGAGCAAGAGCGTGCGCGCGCAACATTAAGGTCTGCATCACGCATCTTAGAATGTGCGCGCGCGAGGGAGACTGTATGCAGTGTTGCCAGATACTGCTGACGTTTTCCAGCCCAAAATATGTTCAAAACCCGCCAAAATGCACTTAAAACTGCCCAATGTGGCAACACTGCCTGTGTGCCTGTTCATATAGCGCATGCCAGGCAAAGAGCATCCTGATTGGGTTACTCAGCAAAATAAGCCAATCAGCTTTCAGTGTGGGCGGGCTTTTATCCCTTTTCTCGAGGACCGGAGTTTTCAGTTGAGTCAGTGCAGCCTACAGGATCGGCATGGCAGAGAGAGAGCGCGCCCCAAAAAAACAAAGCACAAAACCCACTTCAGCTCAGATTACATAAAAGAATCTCCCTGTCTAATAATAATCTCCCCGTCTGATAATCTCCCCGTCTGATAATCTCCCCGTCTGATAATAATCTCCCCGTCTGATAATCTCCCCGTCTGATAATAATCTCCCCGTCTGATGATAATCTCCCCGTCTGATAATCTCCCCGTCTGATAATAATCTCCCCGTCTGATGATAATCTCCCCGTCTGATGATAATCTCCCCGTCTGATGATAATCTCCCCGTCTGATGATAATCTCCCCGTCTGATAATAATCTCCCTGTCTGATAATAATCTCCCCGTCTGATAATCTCCCCGTCTGATAATCTCCCCGTCTGATAATCTCCCCGTCTGATAATCTCCCTGTCTAATAATAATCTCCCTGTCTAATAATCTCCCTGTCTAATAAGGGTAAAAAAATAATGAGAGTTTTGCGCGATGTACTGTTTGCAGCAGTGGTTTCAGCATTGCCCATGGTGGCTTAAATGAATGTAAAGGACATGTTGAGGTGAGGAGTGTCAGTTCATGTGCATTATATTTAGGTCTACAACAGGCCGGCATGAAAAGACCAAACTTACTGAAGATTTCCGTAAAGTAACAGTGTATGAATATACATCATATATATCAAATACACGTCATATATAAGTGTGTATCTTTTATAAATGAGGTTTGCTTATCTAATGTAGCATGTTGGGGAGAATCATAGTATCATATCTATATTTCTGATAAAATTTTAGGTATGATACCGTGTATAACTCTCCTACTTATTGCTCATTTCATAGGGGGACGGGGGGGATTGCTGGCATGTGCCGCGCGGGAGCGTCTGCCCAAATTTTTTAGGCCGAGATGAACTTATAGTTTTTGATTTTAAAAAATTTTCCAATATCTAATGCCCATTGTACATGCCTGTTCTTTAACTCAAAATCACCATCTCGATCTTCAAATTGACCGTATGGTATATGCATTACGTTACACAACATCCTGTCCAGATAAAACCTAGTTAGTTCACACAACAGTTGAAAGGGAAGTGATGAGTGATGTTGAATGTTGCCTGCTTAATATGCAAAACCTCCTGCTACCATGATAACGTCAGAAGAAAGCTTAAGAGAATTATATGACAGAACTTTTTTCTGGTTTGCACTTCATTGTAAAGGATTAGAGTATTCAAAGACATGAATAGCAAAAATGCAGAAATATAATACTGTAGAGCTCGTTTATATTAAAAGGTGCATTGATTTTTTTTTGAAATCATCAAATGTGAATTGATTAAAAACAAGTCTCTTGTACCATATTAATCATTTTCACCTGGGAGTCCACCAAGAAGGGGAATTTATTTCCAAATAAATTGCAACTTTTTGCTGATAAAATTAATGGTTTTGGGGTAAAAAAAAAAATAGCCAAAAATCATTAGCCCCTGGGCCCCGGGCCATGGGCCCCGCCCTGGTTTTTTCAGACTTTTTAAATATTTTTCATTCTCATCCTTGTCTGTAGCAATATTGTTGTAATAAAACCGCACAGGGGTGCACCCCCAGATGTGTGCATGTTTGCGTACACTCTTTGCACCATTATTATGTTGTGTTATGTTGAGAGATTGCAGCTGATATTTGTCGAGCTTATTGTTCATTAAAGTTATTTGTAAGCTTGATTTGATTGATTTATTTTCTGATATTTCATTCGTATAGTAAGTAAGTAAGTTTAATTTGTATAGCACATTTAAACACAGCATACACTGACCAAAGTGCTGTACAGAGTCAGTATTAAAAGACAAATGATCAAAAAGGAAAAAAAAAACTATTATAATAGCAACAATAACAATAAGCTGATGGTTAGGGAAAGGCCAAGGAGTAGAGATGGGTTTTTAGTAGTGCTGTCAAAAATGTCGCTTTATTAACGCGTTAACTTGACTCAATTTTAATGGCGATAATTTTTTTTATCGCGAGATTAACGCTCTGTGACATGATGCCACGCCCCGCACAGCCAGAGTCCTCTGCCCTCCCCCGAAGAGCCACGGTGCTCGGCTTAGGTTTCGTTTTCCCATCGGCGGCTCCAGCCCCACTTTGCAGTGGCTGTGACAAGACGTGTTATGCTCTGCAATAAAAAAAAAAAAAAACATTGGTACAACCAGTGTTCGAACTATGCCGATATTTTCGGGGGGGGGGGGTCCCTTTTTTTTTTCCCTTGGGGGGTGCTTGCGCTTGTCTCAGAGAATCTCAGATCTCCATCGCGCGCTCACTTCAGATATGCAAATGCTTCCCCTTACACACGATTGCTATGTCAATAAACATCATTTTGCCAATATTTTAGAGACCCCCCAACATTTCCCAAATCATGTTTTCAAGGGATCTCATGTCTGTTTCAGGGGATCTCGGATCCCCCGAGTACCCCCGTAGTTCGAACGGTGAGCAAGCCCATTCACTTTTTTATGCTGATAAGAGAATTACAATGGTTTTTCATGTGACAAAAATGTGCGATTAAATTGCGATTAATCGCGAGTTAACTATGACAGTCGCGACATTAATCGCGATTAAATATTTTAATCGCTTGACAGCACTAGTTTTTAGCCTAGATTTAAAGGCAGAGATGGAGGGAGCAGATCTGATGTCCGGTGGGAGCTGATTCCAGAGGCGTGGAGCAGCAACAGAAAAAGCTCTGTCACCTCTCTGCTTCAGCCGCGAGCGAGGTACATGAAGAAGCCCTGTGTTAGAGGATCTTAGAGACCTTCGGACTGAGTGGGGCTGTAAAAGGTCATTGATGTAGGCTGGGGCCAGCCCACTGAGTGCTTTAAAAACAAATAATAAGACTTGATATTGTATTCTGAAAAAGACTGGGAGCCAGTGCAAGGAGGCCAGAATGGGAGTGATGTGCTCACGTCTCCTGGTGCCAGTTAACAGACGTGCAGCTGCGTTTTGGACCAGCTGTAAACGTCTAAGTGAGGTTTGAGGGAGGCCAAGATAAAGAGAATTGCAGTAATCCAGTCGTGATGTGATAAAAGCATGGATGACTATTTCAAGATGGTTACGAGATAGGAAGGATTTGAGACGGGAAATCACTCCGAGTTGGTAAAAACTATTTTCGACCACAGTGCTAATCTGTTTGTCAAGACAGAGATCGGAGTCAAGGAAGACACCCAGGTTGCTAGCAGAGGGTGTGACATGAGGAGTGAGGCGACCTAAATCGTTCACTGTAGTGCATCTTGCCTTGGAGGGACCAAAAATAATGACTTCAGTCTTGTCATCATTTAGCTGGAGAAAGTTGTTAGCCATCCAATTTCTGATGTCTTCGAGACAGACAAGGAGAGATTGGATGGAGTCCCTAGATTTTAAGGGCAAATACAATTGAGAATCCTGTATATGCCAGGAAAGGTGCGAGTTTGGTCTTAAAGGCGTCACGCAGTGGCGATAAAAGTCGCATTATTCTGCACCAGAATGCTTTCAAGATTCGAAATAAATTGACCGTCGATTTTTCAAAAGCTTCCCACGGTTGTAATCGGTCCTTATTTGGTCATGCCCATCACTTGAAATTTCCCGCGTTCGCAGCGCCCCCTCTCGGTCAATGGAACAGCTGCGTGACGTCATACCAGTAACCACTCGGTGCAGTTGCAATGGCAGACACACCAGAAAATAGGAGCGATGCTGAGGAAATTAGCTTTGATTTTACCGATACAGAAGAAGAAAATGGCCCACAAGTAGAGATTTTGACAGCTGAATGGTATCCAGCCTTACAGATTTGAACCTGAGCGCTCATCTTCAGAAGAAAATGAGGACAGTTCTGACAACGACAGAAATGAAGACGAGAATGAAGAAGACCGGCGACTTGAAGACTTGTTTTGGTTGGTTTCTCTGACTAAATCACTACTTGTGTGTATTTTTAAAGACCATTTTCACTTGAATTAGAATGCTGTGTGATTAATCTATGATTGTGTGTAATACTGATAGCTGTAGGGGGTGAAAGTATAGCTAGAAAGATTGAATTCTAGCAACTTGACAGCTTGCGATCTCGCGAAATGCAGTGGGCCTTCTGATACAGTAGACCCCTTGATATTCCAGTTTTCATCATTTTCCTTTTATTGCGGTTGATTTTAACTTGATATTCAGTATGTTATAGGCTGGGAGTATTGAGCTTTGTATTGTATTGTTTAGTAAACGTACAATCGTCAGTAATAAGTGATAATTATTAGTTAAAGGCAGCTCTGTGGCATAAATCACTGTAAAATTTGGACACAAGTCCAAATTTGGCCTTTTGGTTTCTATCCTATAGATCTATTTTGCTCTCCCATGATGATCTTAGACCTGTTAAAAGCGACATGGGGTGTTGTACATAATATTGCAAGATCATGGAGGTTTAATTGGAGTTTTGTGAAAATGTTTTTAAAAAGCTAGTAAAGGTGGCTTGGGAAGCTGGAAAGCAGACATTATAAACAAACAAAAAAATTTATTTTTAACGCATGTTTTCCAGGTGCAGTTGTGGAAACTGTAGAATTATGCCAACTGCACAGGAATGCAGATGTTGTCGGGAGCGACCCCAAGTCATTGCACAGTTTGAATATTAATACATCATTTCATAGTGTTTTGAGTGTTCAAAACTATCCACAAACTGAATAAATCCACAAAATCCGCAATGTAAACAACTCTGCAAAACGCACGCTATAGAGAAAACATGGCGACAGGCCAGCATCACCCAAGGGAGGTTACTGGTATGACGTCACACATAAGTTGACCTAGTTAACGGCTGGCTGCCTAAATTTGGCTGTGCGCGTCAACTTTAAATGCTTGTAGCTGGCGCATCGTGACACTGAGATCGCGGGAAACCGAGGGGCTTGAATAACCCACCAAACCTGACATTTTGACACATGATATAGCCTGATTGCTGAAATTACCGCACGACGCCTTTAAATTTCATTTACAGTGGTCTTAAAAAGTCTTAAATTTCAGATTCAAAATCCTGGGGGTACCCTGATGTAAGCCGTCAGTTAAAAGCGAGACGGCCTTTCAATTTCATGAAATCGGTGAAATTTAGTTCCCTCTGAAATGTGGTCATTGTGAGATGTTTCTGTAATATCTCTTTTTTTGTATTCCCTTCTTTTTGTGCAAAAGTGCTTTATGCATGAGCAGGATTTGTTTGTCTGTGTTTTTTTTCCTCCCCTCTTTACCCTCCTCAGATCCCTCTGCACTGCTGGGCGGTGTTCTACCCTCGCAGGGCTGCGGATCAGGCGGAGGAGCTGGTGGCCACGTTCGGGAAGGTGGCCGGGCCGATGGGACTCCGACTGGACCGTCCGATTCGGGTGGAGCTGCGTGACGATCGCACCGAGACCTACATAAAGAGCATCCACTTACAGCTCAGCAGCCAGGTGCAGAAAGCCTCCTCTCCTGCTTCTTATGGCCCGGTCACACCGCCCGAACTTTGCTGGAGCGTTCCTTGAACGGTAGGGAGGGGGGGCTGAATTTCGACAACGCTCGTCACCGCGCACAAAATGGGGAAAAAAATCAAAAACACGGGCATTGGCTTAGCGGTGCACCGCTGAAGCCGGCGTTGCTTTAGCATTGGTTTAGCGGTAGCGAGCATTGGTTTAGCGGTGACGCGAGCGTTGGTATAGCGGCGTTCTGCGCATGCGGGCTTTGGCTCGGCGGGGGTATAAAGTTGGTTTAGCACCAATCATAGCAAGTCTCTCAGCATCCATGGTGATACAGTTTTACTGTAACTTTGAGCAAATTCGATATAGATGAGGTCTGAACTCAACGGCAGCTCGATTCCAAATGAGCTCCTGGTCCATTTCTCCCCGTATTTATAGCCAAATTCTGGTCCTGCTCCGACACCTCTATACCAACGCCAAACCAAAGTTCATCGCCGCCATGGATAGCTGCTTCAACGCCCGACACCGTTCCAGCAACCCCGTGTCCGCTCGTAAAACGCTTACAACCGCTCCACCGAAGTTTGTGCGACGTTTAATCGCCGCCCGGGCAACGCTGGCGAAGCAGCGGTGGTCCAGCGTTCAAGATTTCTGCGTTGGCCTAGAGGACCCAAGCGTCCACGAACTTGCGTCTAGCGGTGCCAAACTTTGACTGGGCGTTGGTGGAGCGGGGGTGAACTTTGCCGGGGCGGAAAATTGCCCCCTCCTCACCGCTCGCAATATTTTGTGCAGCTCAAAACTTTCGGAGCGGTAGCAGAGCCCCTCGAGAAACATCAGCGGTGGCCGAGCGTATACGGCGTTGCTTTAACGGGGGCCGACTTTTGTTAAACGGTGGTGAACGGTTACGAGCGGTGATGAATTTTTTTCACCGCTCCAGGAACGCTCCAGCAAAGTTCGGGCGGTGTGACCGGGCCATTACGCCAGCCTGTGCCGTGTTAACAGACGTGTGTTCTCATACACGCACGATAAGGCGACGTTCCTTCCTTCCCATTCAACATCGTTATACGTTTTAGTTCATAAACGTACACAGCTGTATCTTACAGAGCTTATACACATGGGTGTGCTGTTGAAGGAAAATAATTAGCGACCGGACGGTGGGATGATCTCCTGATGCCAAGCTGCTTTACTGGCACCACGTCCGAGTAAATCGTTTTCCAAAAAGTGCATGCTGTTAAATTTTTTTTTTTCTCTTATTCCATAGCAGTTAACAAATTTTAATTTTTTTATGAAAGAAAATTATACTTTTTTTTTTTTTAATATCCATTTATAGTTGTAGAAAGTCCATGAAACACGTCGGTTCTCCCTCACCGGCCTCACTTACAGAGAAACCACTAAATGGCTGCGCTGCGTACCCAAAAGTATGTGCACCCCTGACCATCACACCTATATGTGGTTCTTCTCCAGTGTTCCCTCTGGGTTCTGAAAAAAATTCTCCACTTTTTTTCCTTGAAAAATCAAGTCAGAGAAGCTTGCTTCTTTTTTTTTTTTTTAAATATCCTACGCTGTCCAAAAGGCCTGAAGGGGGATTATGTCGTGGCGATGTCTGTCTGTCTGTCTGTCCATCCGTCCGTCCCAGGAAAGGTACTCACTTTCTGAAATCAACTCTTCTCACCATTTTTGGAGGAATTTCACAAAACTTGGCAGGATTCTTTGTTATACACTACTGTTCAAAAGTTTGGGGTCACCCAGACAATTTTGTGTTTTCCATGAAAAGTCACACTTTTATTTCCCACCATAAGTTGTAAAATGAATAGAAAATATAGTCAAGACATTTTTCTGGCCATTTTGAGCATTTAATCGACCCCACAAATGTGATGCTCCAGAAACTCAATCTGCTCAAAGGAAGGTCAGTTTTATAGCTTCTCTAAAGAGCTCAACTGTTTTCAGCTGTGCTAACATGATTGTACAAGGGTTTTCTAATCATCCATTAGCCTTCTGAGGCAATGAGCAAACACATTGTACCATTAGAACACTGGAGTGAGAGTTGCTGGAAATGGGCCTCTATACACCTATGGAGATATTGCACCAAAAACCAGACATTTGCAGCTAGAATAGTCATTTACCACATTAGCAATGTATAGAGCAGACCTGGGCATTTCACGGCCCGCGGGCCGCATCCGGCCCTTTGGTTCATTCTGACCGGCCCGCGTAAGGTTAATTAGAAATTACAAAATAAACGTATTTTCTAATTTTACCTCATGCATGGACTGAATGTGCATTGCTTTTATTTTGAAGTTGTGTTCAACAAAAACGTAATGCGCGCGACAGGAACATGACATGAAATCCCACGAAACCTAATCCCACGATAACTACTTCCGTAATTTGTTCAGACCAACCACAAACTTGTACGTCATCCTTCAAAAGGTCCAGCCAATCACTTTTGCCGCTTTTCCACTACCAACGCGGCTGAGTTGGGCTGAGCCGTGCCGTGCTGAGTTGGGCTGAGTCGAGCTGAGCGGGGCTGTTGGAGTTGCATTTCGACTACAACCGCGCTGAAGCGTGCTGGCTGGAAGTGGGTGGACACATTGGGTGGAGTTAGCGAAAGTGGGTGGACGTCACGTGATGTCGTTAGGCGGCGCAAACAGTGACATCAGTGATCTTTTAAGCGGTAGTCTCACAACCTGGAGAGTAAACAATAAACATGGAGGACATGGAGTCGTTAGTGTTGCTGGTCTTGGTGCTGTGGCTTGTTGTCACCGACAACGCCAACAGATACTGGCAAGAGCGTATAGATGAGGCGAGGCGCATAAGGCTTCAGAAATTCTCGTAATTCGTAATTCTTCTTCTTCCGGGTTTACGGTGTTTACAGATCCCAGCGTGCTCGCGGGGCGTGTGTGGGCGTGTGAGGACACTCCTCCTCGCCAATCAGTGCACAGGGGAGTGTCTGCTCACGCCCCTAGCCCCACTCAGCTCGGTTTGGCTCGCTTCAGCCCCACTCCAAAACCGTGCAAGTTTTGGGGGCTGAGCAGGGCTGAAGCGAGCTGAGTCGTGCTGCTCTTAGATAGTCGTAACGCGAGCCGTGTCGGGCTGAAGTGAGCTGAAAAAGGGTAGTGGAAAAGGGCCAATAGTGTGACGTCACCAGCAGGCACCGGAGCCCGAGCCGATCTGTAGATCTGATACCTACACCGAATCGACGTTGTTGCAAGCAGGTCACAAGAAGACTTTCGTCCCCAAAATGTCCACAAAAAGAAGAAAGGTAGATACCGAATGCAGGGCTTTCAACAAAACATGGACTGTTAAGTATTTATTTACTGAAGTCAGAGATAAAGCCGTGTGTTTAGTTCGTGGAGAGCAGATCCGAAAAACCAAAAAACACCAAATGAGGTGATTAGACTACAAATGTGGGCGTCATTATTATAATATGATGTATCTTGCTTGATATTTGGAGTAGAAAGACAATATTATGATGTCTTTATTGTGTTTTGGGCTGAATGTGACTGGAAAAAAAAGGTACAAACGTTCATATTTTGTTAACCATTGTTTTGGGAAATTTGATTGAATAAATGACATTTTTTGTAAGGCAACCTCGTTTTTTCCCCCATACTCTTACCAGTCTTAGCGGCTTGTAAAAACAATGTTATTTACTGCTTTATATAAAGAAAGACAATTAATATTATGCAGAATTTAGTTCAGCCTTTTGGTCCGGCCCGCCACAAAATTTTCTGTTTCTCATGTGGCCCCATGGAAAAAATAATTGCCCACCCCTGGTATAGAGTGGATTTCTGATTAGTTTAAAGTGATCTTCATTGAAAAGAACAGTGCTTTTCTTTCAAAAATAAGGACATTCCAAAGTGACCCCAAACTTTTGAACGGTAGTGTATGTTGGTAATACGCAGATTGTAATTTAGTTAAATTGGGTCGCATTTTACCAGAGTTCCAGCCCTTGATTACTAAAATTATACTTTGACAATTTCATGAGTGTGTGTGTGTTTTCCTTCTGAAATCAGCTCCTCTCACTATTTTTGGACGAATTTCTCGAAGACCTTGTTGTATTACGGTAATACGCATGTTGCGATTTAATTTCGTTTGTGAAAAATTTCCCAGAGTTTTGACCCTTGATTAAATAACTTTGACAATTTCATGAGGGTGGACGTTCTTCTGAAATCAACTCCTCTCACGATTTGTGGAGGAGTTTCACCAAACTTGGCGAAAGGCTTTGTTATATGACAGTTATACGAATGTTGAAATTTCGTTTAATTTGGGCAAATTTTCCCAGAGTAAAATTGATTGATTATTAACAAACTTGTACTTTGGCAGATTCATCAAGGTGTGCTCGCTTTCTGAAATCAACTCCTCTCACAATTTTTGGAGGAATTTCACGAAACTTGACAGGATTCTTTATTATATGTCGGTAAGACGCATATTGCAATTTCGTTCAATTCAGTCACATTTTATCAGAGTTACAGCCCTTGATTACCAAACTTGTACTTTGACGATTTCATGAGAGCGTATTAAGCACTTATAGCATCAATATAGGCCCACTTTTTACACGGGGACGGTCTGAAACAAAAACGCAAAAGTCCATTTTCGTTCTCACTTTTTTCCGCGTCTACACGACCGTTTTCAAGGAGGAAATCTGCGTCTATACGGTGACGCATAAATGTGTGGAATTCAATTGGATGTGCATGCCAGGCGGCTAGGTGGTGCTGTGAAAGACCTCCGCTATGTCTGCACGCATGCGCAACGTCTTCCGTTTTGTCTGATCTGCACATCTGCGCTGTGAAAACTTTGACTACTCTGGCTATGGTAAGTAAGAAAGTAAGAGCATACTATACCCGCCTCTGTTCATTAACGGTATATGTGCAGATTCGGTATAGATGTTCGAAGGACTCCTGGACGTTTATTAAAGCTGCCAGAGCAGCTTGAAGGTCCGTTGGATCGATGTAATCAGACATGCTCTTATTTTTTTTTACTTACTTTCTTACTTCCCGGGCTGGCATGTACAGTATATGACATATGTATGACGTAAACGCGTACCCGATGTGAGCAGATCCGAGCAGAGTTTCGGGTATTGGGTAGTTTAGACAGATATGCAACGGGGGCTGTTTTTAACTTATCCACTCTGGAAGGCGTTTTCAATTTTTTCTGTTTTTCAGCCTCGGAAACGCCGTCCCCATGTAGACGAAAGGCACTTCCGATAAAATATTTAGTCGTTTTTACCCGACAGCGTCCTCGTGTAAACGGGCCCATAGTTGCCAGCGGGGGATATTGTGCTCTCAGAGCACTTTTGTCTTTTTTTTTTTTCTTAGTTACCGACACATCAGAGTGGACTTAATACAGGTTTATACCAACCAAACTGGCACAATTCAAATATCTGTAGAGATACAGCTCGCCCTCTCGATTCCATATAAAATTTAGGCTCCACTCCAGATTCTGATAAGAGAGACTTGATTTTGGGCCCCTGTGCACCATCAAGCTCGAATAAACCTCTTTAGTTTGAGCTCACTGAAGGTTATTTTAGCAGAGAATTATTCAGAAGAGGTATTAGGACTTGCTTTAGCCTTTACTTCAACACACAACTTGATTTACAATTGAACAGAGTTGAGAAGAATCTTGGAACAATGAAGGAATCGCCACGGGGACTCGACACGCCACACCGCTGGAAATAGACCCCGAAGCCGTTTGTTTTCAGGATAATGGCTGGCTGATGAAATTATTGGCTGGCTAGCTGACTCAGCCAAAACCTTAATGGCTGCTGCAGCCACCAAAATGTTTATGGCTACAAATGGCTGATACTGTTTCTTCACGCCTATGGTCTACGTTCAATTGATTATAAGATGCAGTGCACTGGTTACACAGATACATAGGCTATTTCCACAACACAGTTTGGTTAAAAAACTGATTGTACTACAACAAATGGTGTATTTATGATAGCATTTATTGATTATAAGTTATTTATTTATTACATTTATTTATTATAAGTACTTAGATGTATTATTATTATCTCTCTCTCTCACACACACACACACACACACACACACGGGTCATTTAACGTGAAATCATATTTACCACAGGTCCCCTGGTCTCTTACTTCATTGTAAATATAAATCTAGCAAGATTGTAGTTCAATGCTAATAATAAGCTAATCTGGATTGTTCGAGGAAGGCATCTAGCTATCTACTCTCACTAGCAATGACCAGTGAAGGACTGGCAGCTATCTTACTATGATGAAAGTAGAGTGGTGGAGTACTTTTTTTTTTTATCAATCTCGAAGTATGTGAAACAAACAAAATACCTTTACACTTTCCCTCAGCAGCGGCAAAGAATGCAGCCATCTCGTCGATATCGGAGTCGATTGATGCTCTGGGTGGGTTCCCGGGTTCCCCAGTGTATCGTGGTAACGGTGTGAGGGGCGGGAAGCCAGACAGGTAGTCACAACGGCAAGCTTGTGGTGGCTCTCTGTGCTGTGATATCAGTTCTAAATCTCTACAGTGTATGCCTATACATCTCTATTGTGTTACTACTAGTGTGTACAGTTGATCATGTTTGTGTCACTTTTCTTGTAGCTCATGATGTGGATAAACCCATTATTTGATGTACACAATTCTTAGTGGCTCAGCCAAATTTTATTAGATAGCGGCTCAAATTGGCTTACAAAATTATTGGCTGGCGGCGGCTCAAATTCTAAATGGCGGTTTTAGCAGCGCCTGGCGGCGGCTTCGGGGTCTAGCTGGAAACACCGAGCCCTTCAGTCACTGACCGGCTGACGGCACTTTCACTTTGGCGCTTTTTTTTTTTTTT
Organism: Neoarius graeffei; assembly: GCF_027579695.1. Taxonomy (NCBI): domain Eukaryota; kingdom Metazoa; phylum Chordata; class Actinopteri; order Siluriformes; family Ariidae; genus Neoarius; species Neoarius graeffei. The sequence continues at coordinate 54,005,884 of NC_083592.1, forward strand.
TTAAACTGACGCTGTCTGATGTGCTCGGGGATGGGCGGAGCTCTGAGTGCACCTCCTCCATGGCTGTTTCAGCCCTTAAATCATCTTGAAGAAGCTCGCTCAAAAAAAGCTTCCCCAGCTTAGACTGCACCATTGTTCAGCTCATGCAGAGATATAATCACACCACGCCAGGCCGAATAAGACGCACTGCAATTGGTCAAAAGCTTGGCGCGCATTTGGTCATTATGTGGAGTCGATTTTTATTGGTCACAAGCACGTGCTCATTGTTTGCACTCTGGCTTCCTGCCATCGCTTCACTGGGGTTGGATTTCAGCAAACGGAGGGATTTGTGGAAGGATTTCTATAAAAGATGACTTACGATAGCGACGCGTGTATGTCGTCTTTGTGACGACTGCTAGTAATTTTCTCTTGGTCCGTGATATTCGTCAATGACGAGCAGTGTTGTAGTCGAGTCATTAAACCTCGAGTCCGAGTCCAGTCTTGAGTCACCAGTGTTCAAGTCTGAGTCATTAAAGAAAATTGAGTCGAGTCCACTATTGATCCGAGTCGAGTCCAAGGGTGTATTCAGACCAGGATAGTTCGATAGTTCACTTGCTTTGGTCCGAACCAAATGGTTTTTTTTATTTTTTTCATTTTGGTGCGGTTCGCTTTCACACTGTACATTTTAGTAAGCGGACCAAAATCTGTCAACAAAGCCACGCGCCCTGAGGTCGTTCAGCTATTGGTCAGAGACGACACGCACACAAGGCGCTGTTCTGGGGAGCGCGTGAACCCCTTCTCCTTCATTTTCTCACTGAATACAGCAAACACGTCGGCATTTTTGTGTGTTCTCTCCAAAAGCTCAGATATGTGGACATCTGCCCATATATCCACAAGGGTGCGCGTTTCTTCCTCGGCCCACGTTTGCCCCCTACTCATTTTTTGTACTCTGTAGTCTAGCCTACCACTGGTCTGAATGACTGAACGACTGTTGTAAGGTTCCCTTGACAACCGAAACAGTGTTTGCACTTTGCGGTGGAGTGTCAAGACTCTGTTTCCCATAATGCTCGACAAACGACGGAAACTCCCGAGGTACAAAAAAGCAAAACTGTCGGATTAGGTCCGGTCTGCTTTCACACCTCCAAAAGATCCGCACCAGGGTTCCTTTGGTCCGGACCGAGTCCGACCTTGCAGCTCGGTCTCGGTCCGCTTGTTTGGTCCGGACCAGAGTTCGGTGGTTTGTATTCAGACCAACCCAAAAGGTCCGGACCAAGGGAAATTTGGTTCGTTTGGTCCGGACCAAACAACGTAGGTGTGAATACGCCCCAAGACTGCAACCGCACCATTTGACGGTGGCTGTTTGTTTCAGCGCCGTTAACATTAGTTTGTTCCTGAACATGGCGTATGAACAGATGAATACGCTTCTCTTTATCAGGGAGCGTGAAGTATTCTGTCAGAGATGGTTGGGAGACGGATGTACAGTGCCTTGCAAAAGTATTCATACCCCTTGAACTTTTTCACATTTTTCCACCTTACAACCATGAACTTAAAAGTTTTTTATTGAAATTTTATGTGAAAGATCAACACAGAGTAGCACATAATTGTGAAGTGAAACGAAAATGATAAATGGTCTTCAAAATTTTAAACAAATAAAAATCTGAAAAATGTGATGTGCATTAGTATTCAGCCCCCCTGCGTCAATACTTTGTAGAGCCACCTTTTGCTGCAATTACAGCTGCAAGTCTTTTGTGGTATGTCTCTACCAGCTTTGCACATCTAGACGCTGAAATTTTTGCCCATTCTTCTTTGCAAAATAGCTCAAGCTCAGCCAGATCGGATGGAGAGCGTCTGTGAACAGTAATTTTGAAGTCTTGGCACAGATGCTCAATGGGATTTAGGTCTGGACTTTGACTGGGCCATTCTAACACATGAATATTCTTTGATCTAAACCATTCCATTGTAGCTCTGGCTGTATGTTTAGGGTCATTGTCTTGCTGGAAGGTGAATCTCCTTCCCAGTCTCAAGTCTTTTGCAGCCTCCAACAGGTTTTCTTCCAGGATTGCCCTGTATTTAGCTCCATCCATCTTCCCATCAACTCTGACCAGCTTCCCTGTCCCTGCTGAAGAAAAGCATCCCCATAGCATGATGCTGCCACCACCATGTTTCACAGTGGGGATGGTGTGTGCAGGGTGATGAGCAGTGTTAGTTTTCCGCCACACATAGCGCTTTGCATTTAGGCCAAAAAGTTCAACTTTGGTCTCATCTGACCGAAGCACCTTCTTCCACATGTTTGCTGTGTCCCCTACATGGCTTCTGGCAAACTGCAAACGGGACTTCTTATGCCTGTCTTTCAGCAATGGCTTTCTTCTTGCCACTCTTCCAAAAAGGCCAGATTTGTGGAGTGTACGACTTATAGTTGTCCTGTGCACAGATTCTCCCACCTGAGCTGTGGATTTCTGCAGCTCCTCCAGAGTGATCATGGGCCTCTTGGCTGCTTCTCTGACCAGCGCTCTCCTTGCTCGCTCTGTCAGTTTAGGTGGACGGCCATGTCTTGGTAGGTTTGCAGTTGTGCCATACTTTTTCCATTTTTGAATGATGGATTGAACAGTGCTTCTTGAGATGTTCAGCGCTTGGGATATTTTTTTATAACCTAACCCTGCTTTAAACTTCTCCAGAACTTTATCCCTGACCTGTCTGGTGAGTTCTTTGGTCTTCATGATGCTGTTTGTTCTTCAGTGTTCTCTAACAAACCACTGAGGCCTTCACAGAACAAGTGTATTTATGCTGAGAGTAAATTACACACAGTAGGACTCGATTAACTAATTGGATGACTTCTGAAGGCAATTGATTGCACTGGATTGTATTTAGAGGTATCAGAGTACAGGGGGCTGAATACTAATGCACACCACATTTTTTCAGATTTTTATTTGTTTAAAATTTTGAAGACCATTTATCATTTTCGTTTCACTTCACAATTATGTGCTACTCTGTGTTGGTCTATCACATAAAACCTCAATAAAAAACTTTTAAGTTTGTGGTTGTAAGGTGGAAAAATGTGAAAAAGTTCAAGGGGTATGAATACTTTTTCAAGGCACTGTAAGTGCAGAAGGTGTGTTTATTAATACAAGTGAAGACGGTAAACAATCCAGAACGGCAGGCAATAGGTCAGGCGAGGCACAAACAGGCTATCGTAGACTCGGCAGGATCAAAGACGAGAAACAGGAAATCAAACAAGGAAATAAGGCTCGGTAACGTGTCAGCAACTCAATACTTCGTAAAGTAAGTGTGTTTTCACAGTTTTTATATAGACGTGCTGATTGCGCCTTAATCCTGTGCAGGCGTGAGTCATTTACGGCGCACATACGAGAGTCCGCTTTGCGTGCATGCGCTGTCCGGAGCGCGCCCGAGAGTCTATCTGATGCACGAGCCAGGGTGCGCAAGTGTGACACTCTTGCATGAAATTAGTATAAAAGTTAATATAGATATAAATATCTTATGCCAAATTATTATGGCATGTTACAAAAAATAAAGAAAAAAATCCAAGTCCGAATGCAGTGAATGCACAAGTCCGAGTCACGAGTTCTTAAAATTAGGGCACGAGTTGGACTGGAGTACTGCAAGCCTGATGACGAGCGCCAGTAGGAACCCTGCGTCTCCAAACCTTTGCGTCAAGTTGGACGCACACAATTGTGTAGAATGTCTTTGTATGCTCTCGCAGTACAATTTCCCTTCACTGGAACTAATCTGTTCCAGCACTATGGAATCAATTTTGTGCCAAAATGTTCATACAATACTTTTGAAATATCAAACAAAAACGACAAATCAAAATAAATTAAAAAAAAGTCAATTTTTTTAGACTGGCAAACAAATTATTCGTGTAATCGTGCAAAATATCAGTCTATTACTCTTCAGAAACCTTTTATTTTTGTTTGACGTAATTTATTTTGGTTGCGATTCCAGCTTTCTCGTTTGCGCTCCCTGACTTTTTGCTTGCAGTTTTGGCACAAACTTCACGTGTGGGTGGGCTGTCCAGGAATGCATTCCCATTGGCTAACTTGTGTTTGACTGACAGCTACGCTCAGCCATTCCCCCGGAGGCTGTTGCGGCCATTTCCTACTCGGATTCTGGCGGACTGTTTGACGAGTGAGCGATCCATTGACGGTAAACAAGGATCGAGTGGACTTCAGTGGCGACTATGATATTGAATTAATTCAACAAAGTGTAAGTACGGGACAAATGTGTTGTATGTGTTGCAGTAGTGCACATTATGCAGGTGTTTCGTGGCAAGTCAAATGTTAGACTTCGCTCCACTACCCAATATAATAGCTGTCTTGCTAACGTTAAACACGCCTGCATAATGTGCACTACTGCAACACATAGAACACATTTGTCCCGCACTTACACTTTGTTGAATTAATTCAATATCATAGTCGCCACTGAAGTCCACTCCATCCTTGTTTACCATCAATGGATCGGTCACTCGTCAAACAGTCCGCCAGAATCCGAGTAGGAAATGGCCGCAACAGCCTCCGGGGGAATGGCTGAACGTAGCTGTCAGTCAAACACAAGTTAGCCAATGGGAATGCATTCCTGGACAGCCCACCCGCACGTGAAGTTTGTGCCAAAACTGCAAGCAAAAAGTCAGGGAGCGCAAACGAGAAAGCTGGAATCGCAACCAAAATAAATTACGTCAAACAAAACCGAGAAAGACACGGAACAAAAATATAAGGTTTCTGAAGAGTAATAGACTGATATTTTGCACGATTACATGAATAATTTGTTTGCCAGTCTAAAAAATTGACTTTTGTATTTTGATTTGTCATTTTTGTTTGATATGTGACCCCTCACCAAATCCAGGGACGCATGTCGGCTGAAACGAATCCGAGATAATCGCAAAAGAAGCTTTTTTTTTTTTCGAAATTTGTGATTTTTGTTTTTTTCCATCATGTGCAAGTTGAGATCTTGAAGAATGCAATCAGTATTTCAGATAATAGATTGTTTTGTTGGAAAAGCATACATTTTTTGTTGCAAATTGCCTCGTTTTTGTCAGGACTGTAGCCTGCTGGAGGGTGTGGGTAAATTACCATATGGGCCATTCACATGATGATTTAAGTCTTTTTTTTTTTTTTTTTTTCGCGAATCAGCTGTATGATACAAGCTGAGCTCGTGGCTACTTAAGCTGCATACAGGCGTGTAATTTCACTATGGAATGAGTTACTAAACAGAGCACAGAGGAGCTGAAACACCGCGAAGCAAACAGACACACGGTATTTACATCGGAGATCACCATTTCTAGCAAAAAAACCGCAACCTCGTTTTCCAGATTGAATGGAATACTTGAATGATCGGATGATACACGGACCGTTCTAGGACTACATTCCATCGGAGGCATTGGTGTGTGCAAGGCGCCGTTTCTCTTTCTGATGGGGTGAGTTTATTAATCTAAGGCTGTGTGGTTATTTTTGCATGTAACGGAGAGTGTTGTGGTTTGGTTAAGCCTAGGTCACAACCGGACGTACGATTTTTTGGCCGTGCGATTTTTGGCGTTTCCCAAATTGCTGCGTTTTTTTTTGTTTGTTTGTTTTTTTTGTTCATGGAGAAAGACGCGCGTTGGCCGTAAGTTTGTCTTGCAACCTGAAAAAAAACGTAAGCGCCCGTAGAGTTTGTTTGACATGACAAAGAACCTCTGCGGCCGGTCTGCGGCTCGAAAATCAGCACGTCACACGCGCGCTCTCGTGCGTTTCATGCACGCTCTCCGTGCGTTTCTTGAGTTTTTTGCATGTAGACCGGCCGGTTGTGACCGAGGCTTTACATGAAACTAGCATAGTGTTAGGCCGAATCCCATTTCACCCCTTGGACCAACCCCTTGGCCCTTCCCCTCCATTTTGCGCGTTCACGTGAAGGGGTAGGGGTATCCCAATCCCAGTTAACGCGGAGGGGTAGGGGAAGGGGTAGGGCTTCTGTACCCCTCCAAACGGAGATTTTCCTGGAGCTGACTCCGAACGAAGGGGTTTGAGTGATTTCCCACAATGCCATGCGGATTTCAGTGAGATTTCATGCGGATTTCAGAAAGATGGCGGTTCCCGCGGCGAAAGATTGTCATAAATGTATTTTCTCCATTATTTACGTGTTTTAAGTTGTTATCCAGAGGAAACACGCCGCTTGATTCGCTTTCGAGCTGAGAATGAGCAGCGATTTCTGAAATCCAAGCTGCTGCTAAAAAGCTTTGGGAGTGAGTATTGTTTTCGGTTGCTTGTCTGCGTACGTTTTGTTCTATTATTCTCGCTTTTATTGTTTACATGAGTGTTCTGACACCTCATTCTGTCGGACGTGGTACACGAAGCACCAAAGATATCCCATTCAGTGGTGTTAGTTAAAAAATCACACCCTGCCAGCAGAGATTTCTGGTTCTGCCTCTGGCTCTGACTGTAGCGGCTGGTCGCAGCCAATGACGCATTTGGTCGCGTTTTGCTAACGTAAACGCTGACGGAGGTACGCGATGACGTATGCGATCGTTGAAGGGCTATCCCAATACGTAAGGGTTGAATTTCAAGCCCTATCCCTTGTAGCTCAGTTTCAAGGGGGAGGGGTAGGGGTAGAAATTAGAATTGGGATTGGGCCTTAGTTGTGTTATCATTGTGCTATCTTTCTTTCTTACGGTGTGAGTAATTTTTCAACCACAAAACGTTAAAGTATACTTTAGGACTTATTTTTGTACTTCATAATTGTGTTGGGTATACTTTGCATGGAAGGAAAATTGACGTGGTGATCTTTGTTTACATGAAAGTAGTATCGTGCTAGCTCGTAGGGGGTAGGGCTTTCCTTAATGTCATGCAAATGAGCAGCATTATGTGCCCGCCCTGCACCCAGAGTAGCTGAGATGGAAAACTTTGAGGGCGATTTTCTCCCTTTTCTGTTTTAAGAGGTATGCACTTTCAAAAGGCCACACATTCTTCAAATATTGTCAGATCTCCACATGGAAGGCATCATTGGAAAGCTTAGAAACTGTACTTTCTGAATCTGTCAATAACTCAAAATGCCCCCAGGCAGACATGTGTCCCTGGATAACGTTATCTGACACATATTTCAAAAGTATTGTATGAACATTTTGAAACAAAATTGATTCCATACAGCACGACAAAGCTCCTGTGCACAAAGCAAGCTCCATGGATGTTGGAGTGGAAGAACTGGAGGATCCTGTACACTGTACAGAGCCCTGATTTCAACCTCAACCTCACTGAACACCTTTGGGATGAACTGCACCCCAGGCCTTCTCACCGATCATCACTAATGCTCTTCCCCACAGCCACGGCTCAAAATCTAGTGGAAAGCCTTCCCAGAAGAGTGGAGAGTTTTATAACTGCAAACGGGAAATAAATCTGGAACGAGATGTTCAACAAGGACATACGGGTGCAATGGTTAGCTGTCCACAAACTTCATAAGCGCTGTTTAGTTGAATGGTGTTATTAAGTACCAAAGGAGCTAGTGTTTATCTCAGGTGATTATATGTAATAAACGTTTTTTCTTCTCTGTGAGGGAGTCTCTGTAACTGATCTGTGTCTCGTTGTATTTTCAGCCCAACGTCCAGCTGGTGGTTTGCATCATAACCGGAAACCGAGACGACCTGTACAGCGCGATTAAAAAGCTCTGCTGCGTTCAGAGTCCGTGTCCCTCGCAGGTTTGCTGTTCCTTTAAAATCCGTGCGTGTTAAGTAAAGCGTGCACGTTGTATATTGTATCGAGACTCGTGTTGTGAGGTAACTGGATTTCTGCCACTCTGCTTCCTCGTTTCAGGCGATCAACGTGCGCACGATCTCGCAGCCGCAGAAACTTCGCAGCATCGCGCAGAAGATCCTCCTGCAGATCAACTGCAAGCTGGGAGGAGAGCTTTGGACGGTCAACATTCCCCTGGTGAAAAATGTTTATGTTCAGTGTATTTGCTGATTTGGAGAAAGAGGGTTGGTCAAGTTTCAAAAGATCAGCACAGAAATAATTACAGACTTGTAATCGTGATCATGTGGAACAAAAGTGACCGAACGGGATGAGGTTTGGTTGTTTAACCCATGTGAACGTCACCATCTTTACTGGACGGGACGGATGGTGGTTAAATGGTTGGGACAAAATGGCGAGAATGATGCAGTTGCACTGCGTTCGACTTAACTCGGAAGTGGGAACTCGGAATTACATCATTTTCAGCTTCTGTGCTTTCAAGTCACAAAGTGGGGAAGAAACACTCTTCATTCATGAAGCATCAAGATTTATCAAGCAGAAATGTTGCTCAGGGTTCCCGCGGGGTCTAAAAAAGTCTAAAATTCAGAAAGTTAAATTTTAGGCCTTAAAATGTCTAAAAAACACACACATTTTCATCCCAGGTCTAAAATTTAATTTATCCAAGTCTAAAATTCTTACATCCGCTCAGTCCGTTCCTAGAAGTGCCTGCAAAACATTAATAAAAAATGTGCCGGTTGCGTTGTTGTCTGCCTGCTAAAAAACTTCAATCACCGATGATCGCGGCAAGTATGCAACGGTCCAGTTTGTCCACTACGCCTACCGTAGTTCTACCTTCTAAGTTTCCGCCGAGTTTATGCAGTCTGTGGCAGTCAGAGAAGGTTAGCGGTTGTGTTGGCAGTGCGACGAAGAGTGTGGATAGCGCGTCGAGTAATAGTGAGTAAAATGGGAAAGTGTCAGTTTAATGAAGCTTGGCTTGAACGTGAAGAATTTCGAAACTGGTTAGAAGCCACAGCAGGTGATGGGTATGCGGCTCGCTGCAAAGTCTGCAGGAAAATAATTCAGTTGGGGACTTCAGGCGTGAAGGCCCTGGAGTCCCACGCTAAAGCTGGAAAACATCAGATTGCTGTGAAGAGCTCGCAATGTCGCCAGCCGATCTCAAGCTTTTTGTCAGTATTCCAGCCAACATCGCTGCTTGGTCCAGCTGTTCAACATTCGCCAAATAACATCACTCTATTGTCTTGTACTTTTGTTGCTATGTGACATAATGTACTAATGTTGTACTAATGTTGCCATATGACATAAATAAGAACACAATTAGTTTGTATCCCTGATAGTCAGTTTACCAATACAAATGACTTTGTTTTGAGAATTGAACTCGATTGTCTTTTTTGGGGAAGGGCGGGGGTAGGGCAGGTTGTAATGCTTCGTGTTGGTCTAAAAAATGTTTCATAATGGTCTTAAAAAGTCTAAAAAAGGTCTAAAATTTAACTTGCTGAATCCTGCAAGAACCCTGGTTGCTGCATGTTGATGGCTTTAAAGCAAATACCAGTGTAGACAGCATGTGTTTTTTATTATTATTATTATTATTATTATTATTATTATACTATTTTGTTTTTGGTTCATGCTGTGAGCTGCGATGTTGGAGGGAGGACGGAAATTCCAAGTTCCTTCCCCGCTAGCTAATTAACAGTTATTCCACGAAATCGAGTCGTACATGAGCTGATGGCCGAAGAGGTGCGTAGCACCGAGTTGTCTATAATCCATTTACGACGAGATTGAGTGGAATAACTGTTTTATTCTATCCACATTCACTGTGTTTTGAGAAACGGAGTTTTTTTTTTTTGCAAATTCGATAAATAAAAACTTTTATACAAAACGTCCAACAAAAGGGGTGTTCACACGGCACATATTTGCATCGATGCTGCACCGATGTATTTTGTTGTGATATATCTTACACCGGTGTAAATTTTGTGGAGCGCTCACACGTCACAAACCTGCTTACTAGAGAGAAGCGTGTTAGCACCGGTGCAGCCCCACTTGCGTTCACACGGTAGTTTTTGCGACCGTGCTATACGATAGTAATAATGCGGAAATGAAATATGCGCATGCGTGAAAATGTACTTCCTTTTCCCGGTTGTCATGGCATCACCAAGCGCCGGGAAAACAACGTGGATGAAGACACCAGTGTTGCCAGATACTGCTGAAGTTTTCCAGCCCAAAATATGTTCAGATCCGCCAAAATGCACTTAAAACCGCTCAATCTGGCAACACTGGAAGGCACGCAGTTCTGTTGTTTGTTGATATTCGGCATTTTGGAAGCGCAAAATACCAGGATGCAAATTATGCAATGCCCGGATGTAATCAACTCTGCTCACGCGTAGCGAGTCTACCCCGTAGCGTTCAGACGTCCCATTTTATATCGGTGCTGCCCCGCAAACTAGCATTTACTCCGGAGTAAATTTCTTAAACCGCCTCCCGAGCAGGGTTAGATTTGCACCGGTTTAAGCAGCTTTCAGGGTATACACCGGTATAACTTTGTACCGTGTGAACGCTCTACCGGGGCAGCCCCGGTGCTACACCGGAGTAAAAGTTGCCGTGTGAACACTCCTAAAATCATTTCCACTTCGAATGTAAAGAAACCAGCGAAACGACAGGAGCAATTTCTGGAAAAATGTGATGATAATTCTTGAAAAATAAGAAAGATGCGTTCTTGCTATCAAATACTTTCATTCCATATTTTGTTGCTTTTGTATTTTTTGTGGTTTTGTTTTCGAGTAGTTTTTGTTTCGTCCTCGGTTGGTTCAGCAACACGTGCTGCCATTTTGTTTTTCTCTACTCACAGTATATGAGCTGATATCCTAGTGGTAGAGTAGCCAATCAGAGCGCACGATTGCTCATATCCAGTGACCGTGGACAGAATAAATAACTACGCCATAAACGGCTAGGACTTCATTTGTGTCATCATTTTTTTTTTCCAGATCAAATGTCCTTAACTGTCCAATTAAATATGAACCAACTAAATTAATTGGCGCCTTTTTACCTTTTGCACAGAAACACTTGATGGTGATCGGCGTGGACGTCCATCACGACACCAGCAGGAAAACCCGATCTGTGATGGGATTCGTGGCGAGTCTGAACAGGTACCAGTCAAAAGTTTGTACACCCCTACTCTCCTCATTCGTGGGTTTTTCTACATTGTAGAACAATACTGAAGACATCAAAACTATGTGAAATAACACAGGACATGCACTCGCTGGCCACTTTATTAGGTACACCCATCCGTCCACCTACTGTTCTGTTCGATGCTGTTCTGTAATCAGCCGATCCCTCGACAGCAGCACGATGCGTCAAATCACGCAGATACAAATCAAGAGCTTCGGTTCATTAATGTTCAAACATCAGAACGGGAAAAACTGTGATCTCATAGTGAAGTGTGACGTTCTTTCTTTCGCTGTGGTATGGGTGTTGGTTTGAGCCCGATGGACTGCTGGTTTGAGTATTTCAGAAACTGCTGATCTCGTACTATTGTTCTTAAGTTTACTTTATTATTGTTATTATTATTATTATTATGAATAAAGTAACTTTAAGAAGAACTATAGTGTGGTTCTTGCTGCTTTGTGCTTAGCAAGCACACTAATAACTCTCCTTACTGTTGTCCCTAAGTAGCCATGAGCAGTGTTGGGCACGTTACTTTCAAAAAGTAATTAGTTATAGTTACTAGTTACTTTTCCCAAAAAGTAACTGAGTTAGTAACGGAGTTACTTTGTCATAAAAGTAACTAATTACCAGGGAAAGTAATTATTCCGTTACATTTTGTTCCCCCTCAAAAAAAAAATCAAATTCAATTAGTGTAATCATAATAAAAGTGAATGTTAAATGTGTTTAATGACTGAAATGGACACTTAACAGAACCAATTAGTAACGTTATCCACACTATATTAATATTTTTGTGGGACAATGTGAGATAAGACATCTATCAAATGTAATATATTTTTGCAGTTATTAAAATTATGTTACTAATTACTGGCCACTGACGAGGACAAACGCTTTGTTCCTCGACATAATGTGCATTGCACGTAAACACACTTGCCTTTTATTTCAAGTAATGAAAAGTACTGGCTGTATTTCCAATGTGAAAGCGCAGTGTTGGGCTGACCGCTCGCCATCGCTGTGTCTTCCGATTGAAAGAGCGCGCAGTAGTGCAGTAGGCGTGGCCTACCTACATATGTTGTCCAAATCTACTCTGATTGGCTTACTGTGCTGTTGTCTCGTGTCTCCCCGCCCCACACGAAAGCAGAGGAAAGAAAGGCTGAACGAGCAGCGTGCCAGATGAGAACAGCGTTAATAAAGTAACGCATAGTATTTTATTGTAAGTAACGGGAACGGCGTTATAACGATGTAAAAAGTAATTAGTTAGATTACTCGTTACTAAAAAAAGTAACACCGTTAGTAACACCATTTATTCTAACGCCGTTATTCCCATCACTGGCCATGAGTCCACGAAGTGAGTTGCCTGTAAACTGCGTCGTGCAGAGACCTGTAAAATGAAAAGTCTTTGTCTTAAAAAAAAGATAGCGACACCATTCCAACTCTGACATGTCCAGAGTTGGAGCAATATAGTGCGTTTGTATACAGCTCTTGGATAGACGCCTCTGTTCTCTTGTTCTTGTCATTTTTCTGTCTTTTTTTTTTCTTTCCAATAGAGAAAATAAAAATCTGTTTAAAATGGCTCAGCTCAAAGGGTGACATGATGCTTTGTGCTTGAAACCCCCCTTTTTTTTTTAACAAGAGTTGGTGCTGGGCAGATTAAAGGGCTGATGACACGAACATGACTCTATGCTATTTCTTAAATAAACTATACAACATGGCAAACATGTTAGATTTCTGTTATAATTACGTGAAAAGAAGCTGTTGTTACGCGAATATCCAACTTTTAATTGCACAGCGCAAGAAAACTGGGTCCGTGGCTCGCGGCCATGTTGTGACGTCAGCGGAAGAACACGCTGCGGTTCACTGGCTGTTCTACTCTGGTTCTACTCAATGGAAATGGCGCATGAAAACGCCGGTGAACACTCTAGTGCTAGCTCTTCCTCTTCTGGGAGTCTAGAATTGTGTTGATCTCTTCCGAATAGAATCTATGATAGCCTACCCTCTTTACCCTTTGCCTCTCGTTGCTAGGCGGCAGTTACATGAAAGCCGCAAGCTTTCACAAGCAAATACATGACTGATATCACGCCGACTTTATGATTACATTTATGATTATCATGTAGAATCTACAGCTCTACGTACCTTTATCTTATGTCGTTTCACAACACATGTTCTGACAGGAGGACTGTCTTTGGATCCGGCATAGCTACTAGTAGACCCCCTCCGGAATACTGGCAGTGTTGCCAGATTGGGAGGTTTCCCGCCCAGTTGGGTGGTTTCAAGTGCATTTTGGTGGGTTTTGAACATATTTTGGGCTGGAAAACGTCAACAGTATCAGATACTGCTGACATTTTCCAGCCCAAAATATGTTCAAAACCCACCAAAATTCACTTGAAACCGCCCAACTGGGCGGGAAACCTCCCAATCTGGCAACACTGTGTAGGCACTGCTGATGGTAGTAACACACGTTTGTGCTGAACTGAACACCCAAGAGATTCTTTTAAGCTGGGAAGGGTGTCAAAACAATCCAAATCGAAGTGTTCAGAGCACAGGACGGATGTTGGTGAGGGCTCCCACTTGTCACGAGTGCGCCTGACTTGCTTCACCCACTTCGCATGCAGCTCGGGATCTCTGGGAAACTTGAATAAACTTACCCCATCCTTGTGGGTTTTGGAGCAAAAGCCGGCAACACAACGCGAAGGCATAATAACTATATATATATATATATATATATATATATATATATATATATATATATATATAATTATAATGTATAATAAAAATACTAATAATGACAAACTGAACACCTGTCGCATCAACAACAAACTGGTAAGTTAGGAGGAAGGTTCTTTCGCTGATGTCATATAGCTCCTCCTCCTCTTTCGTCTCCTGGGTGCTGCAGCCCCGTCAAATTTGCCCAAATAGCCGCGTTTTTTATCATAACTTGTAAAATAGGCGCCTTCGTGAATTAATATATGGATCATCGGGAATTACTTTTTATGTTATAAAACATCGCCAAAGATGTCAAAAACGTGTCATCAGCACTTTAACAGAGAGTGTGGCATGATTTAAAACCGATTTTAGAGCATGAGGTGTGCAGCATGGCACGACACTAAGTTTTTCTCCCAAAACTCCCATTAATTTGAATTGAGGAGGGAGGGGGGGAGAGATGAATGGAAGTCAGTGGGGGGAATGCCACACACACTCTAGGGGTGTTCACACGGCACATATTTGCATCGATGCTGCACCGATGTATTTTGTTGCGATATATCTTACACCGGTGTAAATTTTGTGGAGCGTTCACACGTCACAAACCTGCTTACTAGAGAGAAGCGTGTGAGCACCGGTGCAGCCCCACTTGCGTTCACACGGCAGTTTTTGCGACTGTGCTATACGATAGTAATAATGTGGAAATGAAATATGCGCATGCGTGAAAATGTACTTCCTTTTCCCGGTTGTCATGGCATCACCAAGCGCCGGGAAAACAACGTGGATGAAGACACCAGTGTTGCCAGATACTGCTGACGTTTTCCAGCCCAAAACATGTTCAAATCCGCCAAAATGCACTTAAAACCGCCCAATCTGGCAACACTGGAAGACACGCAGTTCTGTTGTTGTTGATATTCGGCATTTTGGAAGCGCAAAATACCAGGATGCAAATTATGCAATGCCCGTATGTAATCAACTCTCCTCACGCGTAGCGAGTCTACCCCTGTAGCGTTCAGACGTCCCATTTTATATCGGTGCTGCCCCGCAAACTAGCATTTACTCTGGAGTAAATTTCTTAAACCACCTCCCGAGCACGGTTAGATTTGCACCGGTTTAAGCAGCTTTCAGGGGCGACACCGGTATAACTTTGTACCGTGTGAACGCTCTACCAGGGCAGCCCCGGCGCTACACCGGAGTAAAAGTTGCCGTGTGAACACCCCTTCTGTTAATCTACCCAGCACCAGCTGTAGTTCATGTAAAAAAAAAAAAAAGATTATAGAGCACGCAGGCGCATACATGCACACTACACACACTTTGCAACACACTTTCTTCGATCATGTAAAAAAAATAAATTAAAAAAACATCAGTGTGAGGTCTCATGTCTGATCCAGTTTCTGTCGGTGACCCTCTGTCCCAGCTGATCAAGCACACTTTGCGTTTTCTCTGTGGAAATGCAGTCTAGTTCCACCTTGTGCTTTCTTTTTAGCGTCATTGTGGCATTTGTATGTATACTTATTTAAAAACTGATAAATGCGGTAAAATAGTTGTAAAACTATGATGTAAAGAGAATATAAACAGCTGAGTTGCTCCAAGCGGCCACTACCTGACGTCATCGTATACGTCACCACCACAGGAAGCCTTTCTTTTTTTTTTTTTAAGATTTTTTTTGGGCTTTTTTCACCTTTTTATTTGATAGGACAATGTAGAGACAGGAAATGAGCTGGGGAGGGATCGGGAAATGACCTCGGGTCGGAATCGAACCTGGGTCCCCGGATTTATGGCATGGCGCCTTAGTCGACTGAGCCACAGCGCCCCCACAGGAAGCCTTTCTGACTTTTTAAAGAAAATTCATTTTTCTTGAAGTCTTCCACTCTGTCTTTCAGCCTGATGACAAAGTGGTACTCCAGAGTTGCGTTCCAGATGCCCAACGAGGAGATCATTAACGGCTTCCGAGTCTGTCTTCTGGCTGCCCTGCAGAAATACTACGAGGTAAAAGATTCACGCACTGAGGCGTGCATATGTACGTGTGTTTCTCCGAAGAGTTTTCATGTGCTTTATTTTCCATTGTGTGTAATCTTTTTTTTTTTTAAACGTACAAAGGTCTTAAACATGAGACTCATGTCATTAAAATACCACAGAATTCATCTTAAGGCTGGATAAGAGGATGGAGCGACTCTTTATAGCCGCTAGTGACAACTTGTTTCACAGACATTCTTTTAACAAGATTAAATGTAACTAAACAGAATTTAAAAAAAATACGATGTCATGATGATGAGAAAAAAATTGTAATCGTGGAATAAAACACTTCGTCTCATCTCATTATCTCTAGCCGCTTTATCCTGTTCTACAGGGTCGCAGGCGAGCTGGAGCCTATCCCAGCTGACTACGGGCGAAAGGCGGGGTACACCCTGGACAAGTCGCCAGGTCATCACAGGGCTGACACATAGACACAGACAACCATTCACACTCACATTCACACCTACGCTCAATTTAGAGTCACCAGTTAACCTAACCTGCATGTCTTTGGACTGTGGGGGAAACCGGAGCACCCGGAGGAAACCCACGCGGACACGGGGAGAACATGCAAACTCCACACAGAAAGGCCCTCGCCGGCCACGGGGCTCGAACCCGGACCTTCTTGCTGTGAGGCGACAGCGCTAACCACTACACCACCGTGCCGCCCCATTAATTTAATGTGTTATTTATTTTGAAAGAGTGGCTCTGGTTTAATTTCATTTCATTTGCACATGTATTTAATGTTTGTTGTGCTTTTCAAAACGGAAGGAAGTTCCCAAGAGCCATCAGTAACAGTTTCCCAAAGTCTACCAATCGGAATGTTTTACAAAACTGGACTATGTTCCCAAGGTCAATCAGTAAAACTGGATTGAAAGTGTGTTTTTGGTCTGCTGGTTGTGGTCTGTGGGGACGCATGCGCGCCGGGGTGGGGGGGTACTCATGAAATTGTAAAATTGTACTCATAAAATTTGTTCAAGGTTGGCAGGTATGAAATATTCCTTTTATTAAAAATGGAAAAGTTAATCACAAATATTCCTTTTCTGTCGCCACAAAAACGGTTGCCGATAGACAGATGTTTACTATTATGAGCATATAGGAACTCCCATATGGCCTTTCATTTGGTACCATGATATTTGACCTTGAGTTTGAACTTGAAAGGTCAAACTCAAGGTCACGGATTTTCCGAGGGCTGTACTGTAACTTGAAAACGGTTGATGGTAGACAGACGTTTACCGTTATCAACTTATAGGAAGTACCATATGGGCTTTCATTTGGCACAATGACCTTTGACCTTGAATGACTTTGAAATGTCAAACTGGAGGTCATGGATTTTCATTGGACTACAACCTGACAGCTGATGATTGAGAAATATTACCGTTATCAACATATAAAATAAGTGCTGCCGGGCGAGGTTTGTTTTGTCTGGCAACACTTGTCTTTTTGTTTTATCTTTTTTTTTTTTTTTAGCAAGTTTACTTATATTTATTTAGAAATGTCCTGGCATGGTTTGTTTGTTTGTTTGTTTGTTTGTTTGTTTGTTTGTTTGTTTGTTTGTTTGTTTGTTTTGAGAGCCCAGGACTTGCTCATGAAAACAGTGAAGCTTTTTTGAGCTAACAGGACAAACGCTAACCTGCCCATGACCACTAGGGGGCACTAAAGTGACATTTTAGAAGTAGGACATGCATGAAATCATGTCTCTGCTTCATTAAAACAAAATAACCATTTTGTTTCTAAGCAGTCAGACTTTCTGAAGGTGTGTCTTAAGATCCAGAGAATTATAAAAAAAAATGTCTAGAAACTTCAATGAACAAGATTATAAATATCTATCTTGTTTGAATCTCCTCCAGGTGAACCACAGCTTCCCGGAGAAGGTCGTAATCTACCGTGACGGAGTTTCAGACGGTCAGCTGAAGACCGTGGAGCTTTACGAGATCCCGCAGATCCTCAAATGCTTCGAGACGTTCCCCAACTACGAGCCGAAGCTGGCTTTCATCGTCGTGCAGAAGAGGCTCAACACGACCCTGTACACATACGGAGGCGATCGGTTCGGAACACCTCAACCAGGAACCGTGCTTGATCACACCGTCACACACAGAGACTGGTAGGTTCTGGACAAATCAAGGCTGGGGTCGTTGCTGTCCACTTACATGTCCGAGTGCAAAGTGTTTTTTATCCCGGCTGAGATTTCGCCAGCCGTGCCAAAAATCAAACCGGTGTACTTTGGACACGTCCCAAATCACGTCCTGTTTACTGTACAGTCCACAAACACTGTGTTTGCACTGTGCGGTGTGTCACAAGTCATGTCCTGTTCACTATATAAGCCACATAAACGCCGTCAATCCAAAGTGGCTGTGTCCCAAATCACATCCTATTCACTATATAGGCCACAAACACCACTGTTCTCCTGTGGGTGTGTCACAAGTCATGTCTTGTTCACTGTACAGGCGACATAAACATTCAGCGCACTGTGGGTGTGTCTCAAACCACATCCTATTCACTATATAAGCCACATAAACACCACTGTTGTCCTGTGGGTGTGTCACAAATCATCCTTTTCACTGTACAGGCGACATAATCATGGTCAGTGCACTGTGAGTGTGTCTCAAACCACATCCTATTCACTATATAGGCCACATACTACATCCTTGATGTTCTGTTTGTTGTTAATAATAATAATATTATTATTATTATTATGTTGTGGGTTTTTTTTTTAGGGTGGATTTCTATCTCATGGCTCACATGATTCGTCAAGGCTGTGGCTTCCCTACGCACTACGTGTGCATCTACAACACCGCGAATCTCACACCGGACCACCTCCAGAGGTAACACACACTTGTGCATGCGCGCACACAAACACACATTGGTACAGAAAAATGTGTGAATAAAGATAAAAATATTGTTACATAAAGTACCGGCAGAGAGAAATGCTGCCTTAGATATGAGTTATAGCTCTGGCTGTCAATCAATTAAAATATTTAATCGCATTATTGTCCATAGTTAACTCACGATTAATCACGCACGGGGTGGGTTTTTTAAATTTTTGGGCGGCACGGTGGTGTAGTGGTTAGCGCTGTCGCCTCACAGCGAGAAGGTCCGGGTTCGAGCCCCGTGGCCGGCGAGGGCCTTTCTGTGTGGAGTTTGCATGTTCTCCCCGTGTCCGCGTGGGTTTCCTCCGGGCGCTCCGGTTTCCCCCACAGTCCAAAGACATGCAGGTTAGGTTAACTGGTGACTCTAAATTGAGCGTAGGTGTGAATGTGAGTGTGAATGGTTGTCTGTGTCTATGTGTCAGCCCTGTGATGACCTGGCGACTTGTCCAGGGTGTACCCCGCCTTTCGCCCGTAGTCAGCTGGGATAGGCTCCAGCTTGCCTGCGACCCTGTAGAACAGGATAAAGCGGCTACAGATAATGAGATGAGATGAGTTTGATTTGAAAAAAATAAGTAGGTAAAGCTACGCAAACTCACTTCAAAGTCTCCCGTGAATCAGAACATCAACACTAGCAGACGGAAAATTTTGCTGAATCCTTCATCAGAAACAGTGAGGGCGAGAGAACATCCCTATAAAAGTGATCTGATGGATATTGATGAGTAATTCAGTGGGAAACCAATCAGAAGAGAGAGAGAGACTGAGCACTTTCCCGTGACTCAAAAAGAAAAGCACCGGCAGTTTCCCGACGTCCCGCGAGCAGAGTTTTTACTCCGTTGTACCGACTTCAACCTGCCGTTACTCCCAAAGTACTGAACCGATCTTAATCAGATACATTTCTTTGGAAAGCAGCGATTATAAGCTTTTTAATGATCATATTCATGATAGAAAATATTCAAGAGTTAAGCAGTGACAGATCTGGAAACTTAGATGAGCGTCCGCATGGACAATTTTCACACCACAGCCAGCGAGAGTCTGATACGCCTACTAACATGTTATCGCTTTAACTTCGACAGCCTTAGTTATAGCTAGTAAGTGTGATGTTTCGATTTTTCTTAACCCTGTATGACATGATATTTTAGGACTTAAAGGAGCAGTAGATCATGTTTACTAAAGCCCTCAGAACCTCAGTTCTAGCTGAGGGCGGGGCTTATTTCCGGGTCAGATCCATTACACGGTGATCTTAAATGACTGTCAGTATGTCGTATGTAATAAAGAAGACACTGATGAGATGATTTTGACGTTTCTCCCACAGGTTGACGTTTAAGATGTGTCACTTGTACTGGAATTGGCCCGGGACGATCCGTGTGCCAGCCCCGTGCAAGTACGCGCACAAACTGGCCTACCTGTCAGCGCAGTTCCTCCACTCGGAACCCGCCATCCAGCTCTGTGACAAACTCTACTTCCTGTAGATTTTTCGCAGTACTTTCTTCGCAGCACTTTTTTTGCGGTTTTTGTTGTTGCTGCTGTTGTTGTTGTTGTTCCTGTTTGTTGAAGTTTTATAGCCTTTAGAGAAATTGTTCAGTAATTGTATGTACCATGCCCAGTTTGTTGGAGATGTGAAATAAAACCTGTTTGCACCCTTATTTGTCTTGGTGATGGTTTTGTAAAATATCCCAAACGTAGCGCGGCCGAGCGGCCCAGGACACACGGATGGAGATGAGGAATCAAACGCGTAACACACTGGTTAAGTAATGCACAGTTCTTAGAAAGGGACAAAATGAGATGGAAGGTACGTTTAGGACGCCGTAAACCAGCGGTGTCGATCTCTCACATGGAGGACACTGTGGGAAAGGAGAAGATCCAACAATCAGACTTGCACTGTGTTGGGTTCGTGCTCCAACACAACACATCGGATTAAACTCATTAACACCCTTTTGAGGAGAAACTGAACAAGTGATTTAATGAAATAATAAGATTCGATACAAATCATGAACATTTTAATGTTTTTATGCTCGAACACCGGAATATTGAGAGAAGAGCAGGCACTGGCTCACAGCTAATGCCGCTTTTCCACTACCAACGCGGCTGAGCCGTGCCGTGCTGAGTCGGGCTGAGTTGAGCTGAGTGGGGCTGTTGGCATTGCATTTCGACTACAACCGCGCTGAAGCGTGCTGGCTGGAAGTGGGTGGACACATTGGGTGGAGTTAGCGAAAGTGGGTGGACGTCACGTGATGTCGTTAAGCGGCGCAAACAGTGACATCAGTGACCTTTTAAGCGGTAGTCTCACGACCCGGATAGTAAACAATAAACATGGAGGACACGGAGTCGTTAGTGTTGCTGGTCTTGGTGCTGTGGCTTGTTGTCACCGACAACGCCAACAGATACTGGCAAGAGCGTATACATGAGGCGAGGCGCATAAGGCTTCAGAAATTCTCGTAATTCATAATTCTTCTTCTTCCGGGTTTACGGTGTTTACAGATCCCAGCGCGCTCGCGGGGCGTGTGTGGGCGTGTGAGGACACTCCTCCTCACCAATCAGTGCACAGGGGAGTGTCTCCTCACACCCCTAGCCCCACTCGGCTCGGTTTGGCTCGCTTCAGCCCCACTCCAAAACCGTGCGAGTTTTGGGGGCTGAGCAGGGCTGAAGCGAGCTGAGTCGTGCTGTTCTGAGGTAGTCGAAACGCGAGCCGTGTCGGGCTGAAGCGAGCTGAGAAAGGGTAGTGGAAAAGGGCCATAAGTGAATCCGAGGGTCTCGCTCGGCTCCAGGCTGGCTGCCAACACGTTAAATAAACAGCCGTGACGGAGTGTCCGTGAGGACCTGCATTGTGTTGGCTTGTTTTTAAACAATCAAGATAAACACGTGAAACATTAACGCGGTGTACAATGTCAGCACCAGAAGCGGTCAATTCTGTCCTAATAAAAACTCAGTCTTACAAATGGTGCGTTTTCATTTTTATCCCCCGCTGGCCAAAAGGCCCGAAGGGGGATTATGTCGTGGTGATGTCCGTCCGTCCGTCCCAGGAAGGGTGCTCGCTTTCTGAAACCAGCTCTTCTCACAATTTTTGGAGGAATTTCACAAAACTTGGTAAGAGGCATTGTTCAGGGATGAGAGTTTTCCGCTTTTCGGCGGATTTCCACTTTTTCTGAGCAAAAATCGATATTATGCCAAATCCGTTGAAATTTTTTTTTTTCATTGAGGGGGGTTGGGGTATGTTCCTTCGTGATACTCCAAGCGTACGACGATGTTACATGTTTACATTTTCGCCATCTTTAGTCTCGCTAAGTCTCGCGGTAGAATACGTGTTATCTACAATGTAATTGGCCAAAACATCGCTGGCGAGAGCATGATAGCCAATCATAACCGTTCTTACAAGAGTGTGGGAGAGAACAAAAGCCAATCATAACAGTTCTTACAAAAGTACCCGCATCGTTCTATTTTATCGAAACTTGCACATGTTCATCGTCGCTGCGCTTCAAAAATACGTTTCTCTTTCGTATCGGCTTTTTTACTCAAAATGCCGAATACAATTGACGAGCGAGACGAAGCGAAGGTACGTGAAATCGATGCTGGTATAAAAAACAGAGAGAGGACTGACGAGCTCTTGTCTTTGGCCAAAAGGCTGAAGAAGTCGTCAAAATGATTAAATGAAAATGAGAAGTGACTGTGAACTATAAATAATTGTATAAAGTGTACATAGACATTATCCCATAAACTTAGCATTCGTTTGATTTAATACATTGAACATGTATATGACGGTCAGTAAATCTGAATTAATGCTGACAGTTTTGAAAACTTAAATATTTCAAAAGACTTTGAAATCATATGCAACTAATGAGGACATAGGGTGACTGACCTTTTCTCCCTAAGAAATTTTATTTAATATATGAACATTTTGATAATTAATAAAACTTGCGTTTAATGTGAATTTAGTTTGTCATTTTTGTTGATCATAAATTATAACCATACCCTTGAATGTAGAATGTGATTTTATTTTGAATTCAAACAATACTCCTATTGATTTGAAACATATTTTCATGTAAATATATAAAAAAGACAACAGATTTTTTTTATCTACTACAGCTCAGATTGCAGGAAAAGTGGTTTGTAAGGCCTTATTTTTCAAAATGTTCCTGGGGGGGGGTATCCCTCCCAGACCCCCGGCTTCGGGCGCCATCTTGTTTTCTGCTTTTTTGGTGACCACCCACTCTCATCCCTGATTGTTATATGTCGGTAGTCCGCATGTTCTTGTTTTGTTCAATTTGGTCACATTTTACCAGAGTTGTGGCCCTTGATTAACAACCTTGTACTTTCACAATTTCATGAAGGTGTGTTTGCCTTCTGACATCAACTCGTCTCAAAATTTGTGGAGGAATTTCACCAAACTTGGCAAAAGGCTTTGTTATATGACCGTTATACGCAGATTGAAATTTCGTTTAATTTGGGCAAATTTTATCAGAGTGATGCCCTTGATTATTAACAAACTTGTACTTTGGCATTTCATCAAGGCGTGCTTGCTTTCTGAAATCAACTTCCCTCACAATTTTTGGAGGAATTTCATGTAATTTGGCAAAAAGTTTTTATTCTGATTTTGTCGCTGTTATAGCAAGTTATGAGTGTTTGAAATACGCTCTGTAATATATCAGTCCATATGTCAAAGCAGTGGCCGTAAACGAGATGCGTTGAGACCTGTGCGAGACATCGTAGGACGGAAGTAAAACGTACAGCGCAAATCAAAGTGACCGACATCTGCCAACATCGTCAAAAGACACGCGCACCCTCTTTCGAATGCTGACGTAATCAAGCCGGAAGTTTTGTTTGTTTTGATAGCAATCAGAAAAGTTTGAAAAAAGTAGGCAGTAATCGTCATTTAAACTCGTTTTTGTGCAATACTTCGTTTGGAAAACAGTTTTCAAAATGGCGGCACTGACACCTGGCTGACACTTCACGTTTCAAAGTCTCGCACAAGTCTCGTGAAGATCGCACGGATAAGCGACGCCTGCCGTGGACCAAACGAACTAAATTCAACACGGCTAAAAACCGAATAGGCCGATAAGTATAATATTTAATTGCAATTAGTTGCCAATACGAGTCACGATATACTGTAAGGTTACTAAAACCGAAAACGTAATTGAATAACACGTTAATTAAGAAATAATAGTTTAAAAATGACTTCAGTTCCCCTTTAAGCCTGTTCCGTTTTGTTTGCCTAGACTATGTAGTTTCTGGGATATTTACATCTTAAATAATATCACATTTTTTGAAACACTGTGTATTGTAAGATAAAATACTGGAAAAAAAATTTTCCACAGCGAGTTCAACATGTCTGCAACAGAGGACAAGGATGTCATATGATGCTGGTTACAACACACGATGTTGGGACAAACCATTTCTGAGTTGGTGGGGAGTGAGGAAGGGGAGTTCTGTTAGTAACTTAGTTGACAGAACTTTTGTAGACTTTAGTAAGAAAAAAAAAGAAGCCTTTATTTGTCACATGCACACTCAAGCACAGTGAAATTCGTCCTCTGTATTTAACCCATCTGAAGCAGTGAACACACGCACAGCGCCCGAGAAGCAGTTGGTGGTTATGTACCTTGCTCAAGGGCACTTCAGCCCAAGACCGCCCCATGTCAGAGCATTTTTTAAGGATTTTCCACTAGGAGACTAGCCTAGTAAACTAGACCCACCCGCCTAGCGGCCAAAAATATTTTTGCCTAGCGAGTGGGTCTAGCCTCGCACCATATCAACAACACACCCCGGGCATCAAATCGTGCCCGCCAATCACAACGCAAGGTTTTTGTTTGGATTCTTTGGGCGGGCTTTTGCAGGAGTGACGACAAAGCTGCCCGACGCTGGAGAAAGCGCAACAGGAAAGATGGCTACGGCTAGTGAACAGCGCACGTTTGACTCCGCTTTGGAATCAGTTTTAGAAGAATTAGACTTGGAGTTTTCGTTGAAACATGAGCAGGAAGAGGCTCTCCGCTCATTCCTTTTCAAGAAGGATGTTTTCGCTGTTTTGCCGACCGGCTATGGCAAAAGTCTGATCTACCAGCTGGCTCCGCTCGTAGCCAAAAGGATGGGGCTAGCTTGTGCAGTACGAAGAATTAATAAACAGCTTTGAAACATTACTTTTTGATTGTTTCTTATTTTCCCGTTATTTTAAATTTAAGGGAAATTATTTCACCAAACACCACTAAATTAAAACTCTCAAAAACAGTTTAAGCAAACCCTTGAAAAACACTTGGAAAAAAAAATGAGTGTATGTGGTACAGACTCCAAACTTGTGGTCATTATCTCCAAACTTCTTAATATCTAGAACCTGTTTATTAATTAATACGCATTTTGAAAAATTATTTCTTTCAAGGCCTCCCCCACTGCTTTCTGTCGCTCTGACTACGTCACAGTCACTGTTGCGCTGATTGGTCAGAGCGTTGGCCTATACGCACAGAGACAGTTTGAAAGACAGCGGGTTGTTCCTCCCACACCCTTCGGAAATGTCTACGGATTGAGGCCAGACTAAATATTCACATTTAGTCTGGCTTGCCGGCTACTAGGAGACCAACTGGTCTGGGCAACACAATCACAGGCCCCAGACAGAGTCCATGCGGCTGCACCGCTGCGGCATATTCTGTGATGCAAAATGGTTCACCAATCACCATACAGACAAACCCACTACAGTGACTACACAGCTATCAAGAGCAATTACCAAGCACAAATGTTATGCCAAAGACACTCAAAGTTACACAGTAATGACATCGGATTCTGACATCAGCCATCTCAGTAACCAAATTTTAGTTTTGTTTTTCTTAACCAACATGATCTTCGTTTTCCTTGTTAAATGTATACTTACATGGTACTTGGTTAATTAATTGCAACTGATTGAACCAAATGATAAGACATAACTTGGTTTAAAATTTGGTCTCCCAGTGAAGCTGGTTTGGCATTGACTAGGAGACCAAATCTGGCCACTGGGAGACCCCCAGTAACTATGTTTAAAAAATGCTCTGCACGTGTATGTCTCTGGGGGAAACCGGAGCACCCGGAGGAAACCCACACAGACACGGGGAGAACATGCAAACTCCACACAGAAAGGCCCTCGCCGGCCACTGGGCTCGAACCCAGAACCTTCTTGCTGTGAGGCGACAGTGTTAACCACTACGTCGCCCAAATAATACAATAAACTAATAATAACAACAAATTAAGATATTTACTTCCATGAGAAAATCAATTAAAAATATTATTCATCATGACATATTTCAAGCTAAATGATGTGCAGGATGGATGGACATCATGTTTGTATGATATTATAACATGCTTTCCATAAACAGGTAAAATATAATGTTTTAGAATAAATATAATTATCATCCATCAACATGGAATGCACCTCAAATCATAGACTGACTCCCCAGAACTTTGCTAACTCTTATTTATGAACAAAAAAGTGCACGATGAACAATTTCTTACTCGTTTCAATCTCTCACTAGCTGTTAGTGATGCCTTTTGATCATTGTAATCATTAAAATATTCCTGCATGACTAATTAAGAGGAGAGTCCTTGGCTTACATTTCCATTTTAGCAGCTTATTGGGGATCAAAACATTGTAAAAAGACTGCTTTATTATTTAGACTGACACATTGAGAGCAGCTTTACTCCCTGAACTAGAGCTAAAGTACAAATATTAACAATAAAAAACACTTTAGTTACTTTTTGCACGTGCACATGATTGCTTTTTAAACTGTTCAGAAAAATGCATTGCACGTTTACATCGAGTAGCCAGGCTTGGGTTGCCAGATTGGGAAGAATCAACAGATCAGGCTATGGATAACCCAGGATAAATACTGATTTAAAACTTGAACTCAACTCATATCTCATTATCTGTAGCCGCTTTATCCTGTTCTACAGGGTCGCAGGCAAGCTGGATCCTATCCCAGCTGACTACGAGCGAAAGGCGGGGTACACCCTGGACAAGTCGCCAGGTCATCACAGGGCTGACACATAGACACAGACAACCATTCACACTCACATTCACACCTACGGTCAATTTAGAGTCACCAGTTAACCTAACCTGCATGTCTTTGGACTGTGGGGGAAACCGGAGCACCCGGAGGAAACCCACGCGGACACAGGGAGAACATGCAAACTCCGCACAGAAAGGCCCTCACCGGCCACGGGGCTCGAACCCGGACCTTCTTGCTGTGAGGCGACAGCGCTAACCACTACACCACCGTGCCGCCCCTAAAACTTGAACTGATTGCTATAGTTAAACACGGTTATACCTAGCATAATCACTAATAAACCTACATTTTAAGTGTTAACGTTTATAAGTGTTGAATTATAAATGTTTAATCCTTAAATCAGTATATTCATGTGCAACAAAACCTTGTTTTGTTGTTGTTTACACAACAAAGAGGCAGTGTTTAGCTTTGCTGCCATCACAATGAATCCTAAACTGTTTGTATGGAGAAATTAAGTGACAATAACATCCAGAAATGTACGATTTAACTCTCAAAACTGATAAGCCTTAACGACAGTTCATACAAGAATACACACTTTTACCTTAAAGTTATGAGAGCTATAGTGGTGTAGATAGCTATGATGAAATGTACTTTGCCACACACACACATGTATGTTTTTATATACTACTGAGGACCAAATGTCCCCACAAGCATGGGTGCAGATCCCGGGGGGGACGGGGGGAAATCCCCCCCCCCCCCCCCCCCCCCCCCCAATTTCTGAAAAACATGAATTGTCCTCCCCAATAAAAATCCCCTAAATTATTCAAAATTGTACAAACAAATGTATTTTCAGACTTCACATTCTTCACATTTTAGATAGAAATGGTGGAACAAATAATGTTTGACAAATATATTTCTGACTCTGCATTCCACCTCTGCATGGTATGAATTGCATACGGGCAAAAAAAAAATCAGTTTTGTGTCCCCCCCAATCCTGACATCGGATCTGCACCCCTACCCACAAGGATAGTAAAGTCTGACAATTTCGACCTTGTGGGGACATTCGGATGGTCCCCACAAGGAAATTGCTGTTGTGTTTTTTTAAAAACAAAAATTGAAAAAATAAAAGAGCCAAAAAGTTTCCTTTTAATTACTGAGGTTAAGGTTCTGGTTAGGTTTAGGTGCAGGTACAGCATTAATTAACCGCAATAATAATTATGTCAATGGAAGGTCCTCATGAGGATAGTGAGACAAACGTGTGTTGCACGCACACACACACATACACACACATTAGATGTCCAAATGGTGTCTTCACTTGAGATGCTTTGCCAGGCCTTTACTGCAACTGCCTTCGGTTGCTGCTTGTTTGCAAATCTTTCTGCCTTCAGTTTTGTCTTCAGTAAGTGAAAATCAGCTCAACTGGATTGACTGACTCGACCATTTATAAAAACATTCCATTACTTTGCCTTGAGAAGCTCTTGGGTTGCTTTCGCAGAATGTTTTGGATCATTATTGAAGCACTGGTCTATCAATTTTACAGCATTTGACTGAATCTGAGCAGAAAGTAGATCTCTGTCTACATCAGAATTCATCCTGCTACTTCTATCAGCAGTCACATCATCGATTAACACCAGTGACCCAGTTCCATTGGCAGCCATACATTCCCATGCCATGTCCACCATGTTTGACAGATGATGTGGTAAGCTTTGGATCATGAGCCCTTCCTTTCCTTCTCCATTCTCTCCTCTTCCCATCATTCTGGTACAAGTTAATCTTGGGTTCATTGGTCCAAAGAATGCGGTTCCAGAATTGGCCAGGCTTTCTAGCAAAGTCTAATCTGGCCTTTCTGTTCTTGAGGTAAATCCTCTGTATTTACATTTGTGAAGGTGTTTCTTGATTGTAGACTTTGACAATGATAGGCCTACGTTCTCTTGACTTGGCTAGATGATGTGAAGGAGTTTTTCTTCACCAAGGAAAGACTTCTACAATCACCCACTTTAGTTGTTTTCCATGGTCTTCCATGGCTTTTGGTGTTCTGGTGAGTTCAGCCTTCTTTTTGGAAAGTACGGTACCAAATTGTTGATTTGGTCACTCCTAAAGTTTCTGCTACGTCTCTGATAGGTCTGTTTTTTGTTTGTTTTTTCCATGTATGGTTGCCTCCTTCTTTTGCATTAACACCTCTTTGGACTGCATATTACTGAGTGTTCCCATGAACAGCTGGGAATAGTCAACTCCAGCCTTTTTTTCTTTTTAAATCTCTTTAATTTGTCATGAAATAACAAGGTAACAAGCCATAACTGGCCATGACTGCTTATCCCTCAACTGTCCAATTATTTTTGAGCCTGTGAAAATTGAGGGGCGATGTGAAAAATGGCTGTAATTTTTTTTGTTAAACTCCTTGAATTAATTCTGAAAACCTGCACTTCAATCACATCTTGATGGCTTCATTTCAAATCCATTGCGGTGGGGTACAGAGGCAAAATAAAGAAAATTGTGTCGCTGTCCAAATACTTATGGACATGACTGTGTGTGTGTTTGTGGATATATACACACTGACCACATGAATGAATCTTAGTGTGACTTGTGACTAACACAGGAACTGTTTATAGCTGCTCTCATGAACAGGGTTTAACTTGTTTCATGGACTTCACACAATATTGTGTATTATTATACATACAGGAGACTTTTTCGATGGAATAAAAACACGTGTTCTATTCCCCTCTGGTGGGTTTCATTCATTCGGTTTGACAGCATGCAGTATTGTTCGCATATCGCTTATCTTACATGTATTACGTCACTCTACCCAATGGAGAATGAGTGTTGAATGTGGTTTACAATATTGCATGGTTGTCAAGACAAAATGATGTCACGCGTTGGAGACGTAAAACTTCTGCACGAGCGAGCGACTGTGACAATTTGTAAATAAACATGGCCGCCAGGTTTACTTCATTAAATACGGAAGCTTTTGATAGAATTTTGAAAGCGAAAGATGCGTTGAACACCCGAAAGGAATGTGTATGGATAATAATAATAATATAGGCTGGGTTTTTTTGTGGTGTGCCAGATATATTCCATTCAGCTACTTGTCTTTGACTCATTCAGTATCATGCTAGCTGAATGGAATATATCTGATATACCACTCAACACCAGCCAATATTATTTAAATATGTGCAAGTGTAATGATCAGTGGATCAAAAGTATCTCCGATGTGTCTCGTACAAACTGTGGTAGAAGAAGAAAAAAACACTTTGAGATGCATTACAGGAAAATAATCAAATTTGGTGTGGTAACAGTAGCTCTGCTTCATCACACACCCCTGTTGTTGATTAATTTCCTAATACAGCATTACACCAAGTGTTCTACAGTGGTGCTTGAAAGTTTGTGAAACCTTTAGAATTTTCTATATTTCTGCATAAATATGACCTAAAACATCATCAGATTTTCACACAAGTCTGAAAAGTAGATAAAGAGAACCCAGTTAAACAAATGAGACAAAAATATTACACTTAGTCATTTATTTATTGAGGAAAATGATCCAATATTACATATCTGTGAGTGGCAAAAGTATGTGAACCTCTAGGATTAGCAGTTAATTTGAAGGTGAAATTAGAGTCAGGTGTTTTCAATCAATGGGATGACAACCAGGTGTGAGTGGGCACCCTGTTTTATTTAAAGAACAGGGATCTATCAAAGTCTGATCTTCACAACACGTTTGTGGAAGTGTATCATGGCACGAACAAAGGAGATTACTGAGGACCTCAGAAAAAGCATTGTTGATGCTCATCAGGCTGGAAAAGGTTACAAAACCATCTCTAAAGAGTTTGGACTCCACCAATCCACAGTCAGACAGATTGTGTACAAATGGAAACCATCGTTACCCTCCCCAGGAGTGGTCGACCAACAAAGATCACTCCAAAAGCAAGGCGTGTAATAGTCGGCGAGGTCACAAAGGACCCCAGGGTAACTTCTAAGCAACTGAAGGCCTCTCTCACATTGGCTAATGTTAATGTCCATGAGTCCACCATCAGGAGAACACTGAACAACAATGGTGTGCATGGCAGGGTTGCAAGGAGAAAGCCACTGCTCTCCAAAAAGAACATTGCTGCTCGTCTGCAGTTTGCTAAAGATCATGTGGACAAGCTAGAAGGCTATGGGAAAAATGTTTTGTGGATGGATGAGACCAAAATAGACCTTTTTAGTTTAAATGAGAAGCGTTATGTTTGGAGAAAGGAAAACACTGCATTCCAGCATAAGAACCTTATCCCATCTGTCAAACATGGTGGTGGTAGTATCATGGTTTGGGGTCTGTTTTGCTGCATCTGGGCCAGGACGGCTTGCCATCGTTGATGGAACAATGAATTCTGAATTCAATCCAAAGACATGCAGTTAGGTTGACGTGGGGCGGCCTTGGGCTGAGGTGCCCTTGAGCAAGGTACCGAACCCCTGACTGCTTCCCGGGCGCTCTGGTGTGGCTGCCCACTGCTCTGAGTGTGTGTGCGTGTGTTCACTGCTTCAGATGGGTTAAATGCAGAGGATGAATTTCACTGTGCTTGAAGTGTGCATGTGATGAATAAAGGTTTCTTCATTATACCAGCGAATTCTAAAGGAAAATGTCAGGACATCTGTCCATGAACTGAATCTCAAGAGAAGGTGGGTCATGCAGCAAGACAATGACCCTAAGCATACAAGTCGTTCTACCAAAGAATGGTTAAAGAAGAATAAAGTTAATGTTTTGGAATGGCCAAGTCAAAGTCCTGACCTTAATCCAATGGAAATGTTGTGGAAGGACCTGAAGCGAGCAGTTCATGTCAGGAAACTCACCAACATCCCAGAGTTGAAGCTGTTCTGTATGGAGGAACGGGCTAAAATTCCTCCAAGCCGGTGTGCAGGACTGATCAACAGTTACCGGAAATGTTTAGTTGCAGTTATTGCTGCACAAGGGGGTCACACCAGATACTGAAAGCAAAGGGTCACATACTTTTGCCACTCACAGATATGTAATATTGGATCATTTTCCTCAATAAATAAATGAATAAGTATAATATTTTTGTCTCATTTGTTTAACTGGGTTCTCTTTATCTACTTTTAGGACTTGTGTGAAAATCTGATGTTGTTTTAGGTCATATTTCATCTCATCTCATCTCATTATCTCTAGCCGCTTTATCCTTCTACAGGGTCGCAGGCGAGCTGGAGCCTATCCCAGCTGACTACGGGCGAAAGGCGGGGTACACCCTGGACAAGTCGCCAGGTCATCACAGGGCTGACACATAGACACAGACAACCATTCACACTCACATTCACACCTACGGTCAATTTAGAGTCACCAGTTAACCTAACCTGCATGTCTTTGGACTGTGGGGGAAACCGGAGCACCCGGAGGAAACCCACACAGACACGGGGAGAACATGCAGACTCCGCACAGAAAGGCCCTCGCCAGCCCCGGGGCTCGAACCCAGGACCTTCTTGCTGTGAGGCGACAGCGCTAACCACTACACCACCGTGCCGCCCTAGGTCATATTTATGCAGAAATATAGAAAATCCGAAAGGGTTCACAAACTTTCAAGCACCGCTGTAGTCCTGTTTATTCCATGTTTACTGTACACTGAGTGCAGAATTATTAGGCAAGTGAGTATTTTGACCACAACATCCTTTTAATGCATGTTGTCCCACTCCAAGCTGTTTAGGCTTGAAAGCCTACTACCAATTAAGTATATCAGGTGCTGTGCATCTGTGTAATGAGAGGGGGTGTGGTCTAATGACATCAACACCCTATATCAGGTGTGCATAATTATTAGGCAACCTCTTTTCCTCTGGCAAAATGGGTCAGAAGAGAGATCTGACAGACTTTGAAAAGTCTAAAATTGTGAGATGTCTTACAGACGGATGCAGCACTCTTGAAATTGCGAAGATGTTGAAACGTGATCACCGAACAATCAAGCGTTTCATTGCAAATAGTCAACAGGGTCAAAAGAAGCGTGTGGAAAAAAAAAAGGCGCAAAATAACTGCACATGATCTGCACAAAATCAAGCGTGAAACTAACAAGCAGCCATTAGCATCCAGTTCTGCCATATTCCAGAGTTGCAACATTCCTGGAGTGTCAAAGAGTACAAGGTGTGCAATACTGAGGGACATGGCCAAGGTAAGGAAGGCTGAAAAACGACCACCACTGAGTAAGGCACACAAGATAAAACGTCAAGACTGGGCCAAGAAATATCTTAAGACTGATTTTTCTAAGGTGCTGTGGTCTGATGAGATGAGAGTGACTCTTGATGGGCCAGATGGATGGGCCTGTGGCTGGATCAGTAATGGGCACAGAGCTCCACTCCGACTCAGATGCCAGCAAGGTGGAGGTGGAGTACTGCTATGGGCTGGTATCATCAAAGACGAGCTTGTTGGACCTTTTCGAGTTGAGGATGGACTCAAACTCAACTCCCAGACCTACTGCCAGTTCCTGGAAGAAACTTTCTTCAAGCAGTGGTATAGGAAAAAGTCAGCATCTTTCAAGAAGAACATGATTTTCATGCAGGATAACGCTCCATCTCATGCGTCCAAATACTCCACTGCGTGGCTAGCCAGTAAAGGTCTGAAAGGTGAAAAAATAATGACATGGCCCCCTTGTTCACCTGACCTAAACCCCATAGAGAACCTGTGGTCCATTATAAAACGTGAGGTCTACAAAGAGGGAAAACAGTACACCTCTCTGAACAGCGTCTGGGAGGCTGTGGTTGCTGCTGCACACAATGTTGGTCGTGAACAGATAAAGAAATTGACAGAATCTATGGATGGAAGGCTTTTGAGTGTCCTCATGAAGAAGGGTGGCTATATTGGTCACTGATTTTGTTTTTGTTTTGTGTTTGAATGTCAGATATGTTTATTTGCAAATCTGGAGTTGTCATATCAGTGTACCTGGTGAAAATAAATAAGTGAAATGGCTACATATTTGGTTTTTATTAAGTTGCCTAATAATTCTGCACAGTGAAAGTTACCTGAACACATACATATTCTCCTAAAATGGCCAAAACTAAAAACACCCCACTCTAACTTCCATACATATTCAGCTTTGATATTTATGAGACTTTCTGGTTGATTGAGAACATAGTTGTTGTTCAATAATAAAACTAATCCTCAAAAATACAACTTGCCTAATAATTCTGCACTCAGTGTATATGTTTATGGCTGAGCCTTCAGTTCCCTTGTACACTTGTAACAAAACACACTTTTCTCAGTTGTTGAATAGTTTTGATGAATCATTTGACGACTAACATTTGAAAGTGAACAGATTTTCCTCACAGGAGAATGTTGTAATTTAGGATGACCTTTAAAAAACAAACAAACAAACAAACAAACATGAGCATTACAAACAATCTAATTTGCACTCAGACAATTCTATCCATTTATATATTCAGTCTTACAGTATATTTACATATTTTGGGAATTGAATTGATATATTCAGACTGAGTCTATATTTACACTACCGTTCAAAAGTTTGGGGTCACTTTGAAATGTCCTTATTTTTGAAAGAAAAGCACTGCTCTTTTCACTGAAGATCACTTTAAACTCATCAGAAATCCACTCTATACATTGCTAATGTGGTAAATGACTATTCTAGCTGCAAATGTCTGGTTTTTGGTGCAATATCTCCATAGGTGTATAGAGGCCCATTTCCAGCAACTCTCACTCCAGTGTTCTAATGGTACAATGTGTTTGCTCATTGCCTCAGAAGGCTAATGGATGATTAGAAAACCCTTGTACAATCATGTTAGCACAGCTGAAAACAGTTGAGCTCTTTAGAGAAGCTATAAAACTGACCTTCCTTTGAGCAGATTGAGTTTCTGGAGCATCACATTTGTGGGGTCGATTAAATGCTCAAAATGGCCAGAAAAATGTCTCGACTATATTTTCGATTCATTTTACAACTTCTCATCTCATCTCATTATCTCTAGCCGCTTTATCCTGTTCTACAGGGTCGCAGGCAAGCTGGAGCCTATCCCAGCTGACTACGGGCGAAAGGCGGGGTACACCCTGGACAAGTCGCCAGGTCATCACAGGGCTGACACATAGACACAGACAACCATTCACACTCACATTCACACCTACGCTCAATTTAGAGTCACCAGTTAACCTAACCTGCATGTCTTTGGACTGTGGGGGAAACCGGAGCACCCGGAGGAAACCCACGCGGACACGGGGAGAACATGCAAACTCTGCACAGAAAGGCCCTCGCCGGCCACGGGGCTCGAACCCCGGACCTTCTTGCTGTGAGGCGACAGCGCTAACCACTACACCACCGTGCCGCCCCATTTTACAACTTATGGTGGGAAATAAAAGTGTGACTTTTCATGGAAAACAAAAAATTGTCTGGGTGACCCCAAACTTTTGAACGGTAGTGTATATATTTAGGCTTATATTTACATATTCAGAGTTATATTGAGGAATAATCAGGAATTGATTTTATTCAGAGGTACATTTATATCCACGAATTATATTTATATATTTCCTGTTTGGCTCCTCATAATAGCCGGCTAGCAAGCTAACTAGCTAGTTTAAAACACGTCATTCTCTCTCTCTGCCTCTCTCTCTCTTTTTTTTTTTAACTATCTGGCAACCCTACACCTTTCCCAATCCGGAGGCGGTGTAAAAGAGATGACGTCATCTAAAAGAGGCGAACCAAACGTGGCTGCTTTAGTTTAAAGTGCAGTGCGCATGCGCGGTCTGTTTCACACGCTCAGTTGCTGCGTGAATGGGTCCGAGGTGGCAGCTGCAGAACCAGAACACACACTGGGAAGCTTTAAAACCGGTTCTGTTCGAACCGAGATCACTTCACGGACTCATTAAACATCCAGAAATCACCGGAACTGAAGCCAGACGCTCTGTGGAAACCGGAAGAGAGGTAAATAACAACAATAACAACAACAATAATGATAATAACAGTCCAAATCAGCATAATAATAATAATAACAGTCCAAATCAGCATAATAATAATAATAATAATCCAGATGAGCTCACCTGTGCAGGTTATTTTAGGTGATAATAACGCATTAGTTATGCATGTACATGTTATATGAGGTTATAACCTTTAGTTTGGGTTAGTGAATAGGAATAAAAGTGGGATTGTTGATTAAATTGAAGCCTGATTAGCTCATGAAGCTAACCTGTGCTATATGAGCTGTACCTGTGATGCTGACCTGGATGCATATCATCATCATCATCATCATCATCATCTCAAATGCATCATACCTGCGAGTGTTATGATCATTTCTCTCCCTCTTTATGACCTCTTATCACCTTATGTTAACCTTTCTGCTTAATTTCACTCTCTAAAAGTCTTGAGAATTAAGTAATTCAGGATTAAATTTCATTTCGTTCTGTTGAAAAGGCTTGAGATGATCTCACTTCGGCACATTTTGACATTTTGTCCCACCTTGTAGAGGCAACATTTCTGTCCCAGGTCTTTAATCATTTCCCTTCTTTAGCGTGCTGTTTTCTACCTGTCCGCTGTAAGGAAACGGGTCTGCGGTGTTCCAGGTCAGTGCTGCTGTATATAAAACGCCCTATTTGCACTGGATTAGTTTTACATTACATTACAGATATTTAGCAGACGCTCTGATCCAGAGCAGCCTGGGGAGCAGTTAGGGGTTAAAGTGCATATTATACGTGCATATTATAAGTGCAGTTATACCACTTTTGTACCGGTATAAGTGTGAACACAGCATAAACTGCCTGTGCACTGTCTGATTTATTTGTTAACATCGATACTGTGATTGGATGTAAAACTTCCTGCTTCAAATGCAACCAATAACGTGACTCATTGCTACTTTGAAAATTTTCTCTGTTAAAGTGCATATCATGGGTAAATTCAGGAGCAAGATCAGTGTAATTCTCCTATTTTCTATTAAACTTTGGTCAAATATCTGTCACATTTTGCATTTTGTGCAATTTTTTTTACCTTGCGCAATACCAGAAAAATTCAGCTGAAATCGAGCCATTTGAGGCGAATTGGTCCGCCTCTGAAAAAACTTGGCATTTGGATTTCCCGGCAAACGACGCGGTACGCAGTGGTCCGGACTACCGTTGTGGTCCGGACCACGCCGTTTTCAGGTGTGGTCCGGACCACCAAGTTCAGAAGACAAATAAATTTTAAATTTTCAGCTACTTCTTCCCCTAATTTAGAATAAATTCTTTCCTTTGCCCTTTCTTCTGTTGCTTTGTAGTCTCTAGCACATTTTTTCTTATTCCTTAGAAGCTGTTCATAACCACCCTGAGACATAATGACGAAAGTTGGTAAAATTATTTTTCACTTCCCTCGTGGCAGCTCCCGCTTTTTTACATGCGTTAGAACTGGTATCTTTTATTGCGCGTGTGTTTTACGCATGCATTTCTCTTCCGGTTTGAGAAAAAATAACAAATGATGTACGACTTTGTAAAAAAACTCGTATTAAATGACAAACACAGTATGATTTTGGTAAGTTTTTATTTATATCGTAATATAATACAGCATACGGTGAACCGGACCACAATCCAGGAAAAATAATTAATTAATGCCCTCGTTTTGTATGGAAAATACGGTGATCCGGACCACCGCGTACCGCGTCAAACGTCGATTTTCGTGACATCGCGTGTGGGACGCCTCCTTCTGAATGCTACGTCAGCGCTGGTTTGTTTATGAGAAAACAACCTGATGGTTTTGTGCAAATTTCTTCAACGTTATCGCGTAATTATTAAAATGGTTAACAGATGTATCGTAGGAGGGTGTAGCAACACCAGTCTTGATGGGATTAGTACTCATCGTTTCCCAAAAGACCGGGCAATGAGAGAGAAATGGGAGCGCTTGGTCTACACAGGCTGCGCACTGAAACCGTGCAAAGCTCTCGCAGCCTGCTGGCGCTTCCGCAGGTGACGTCACGAATCTGGCTCCAGACTCCCTTGGGATTTTTCCAGATGTGTTTTGTTATTTTATTTTTTTCTGCTGTAGACAGATGGCCTTGTGCAAAATTACCCTTCTGGATGAGTGTGTAAAGGGACATACTTTCATATAAAAAAAAACCAAAATTGGTCCAGAATATACACTTTAAAGGTAGACTGCTAATTATTTTTGTTTAGTGGACTGAAAGCTATTGAATTCAAATCACAGACTTCCAATTTTATAAATTTTCTTAAATAGAACAATTAATGAATTTATCTCCACGTGGCCCTAAATTCTCCGCTATTTTTTCCTGCTTCACCATGACCCAATTCAAGATACTACGTCATGCATCGCATCATGTGGTGGGCTTTTCCCGTTCACGCAAGGCATTGTGGGATACAAATTTGAAACAGGAGAGAAAAATGGAGGACGTGAGTGTGCGAATGAAACGTGAAAGAGCGACTACAGTAACGGAAAGAAAGCGAGAAGAAAAGACGTTATGTTCTATACGAAGGAAAGGAAACGCAGGACCAAACTAATAAATATCGGCGCTCAGCGAGCACCTCGGTGTGATCAGCTGTTCGTTTAGCGACAGAATGATGGAACTGTCAGTGCACGCTCAAAGGGAAACCTTCGCATACGCACACACACACGGACTTCCTCTGTCTGCTTGACTACACGAAGCGAGCGATTTCACGCACGTTATTTGCTTTAATCCCTTCAAATTAAATAACTTCCCAGCCACAGAATGGCCTGATATTTTGTGTGATATTACAGAAATAAACGTAAATCACAATGACCACATTTCAGAGGGAACTAAATTTCACCGATTTTATGAAATCAAAAGGCCGTCTTGCTTTAAGTGCCTTGTTTAATGGCATTTCAGCTGCTCCAGGGAATTGAACCAGCAACCTTTTGGTCCCAAAGTTGCTTCTCTAACCATTAAGCCATGGTTTCCTCTTTAATGTAATATTATTATTATCATCAG
Source organism: Neoarius graeffei (assembly GCF_027579695.1). Taxonomy (NCBI): domain Eukaryota; kingdom Metazoa; phylum Chordata; class Actinopteri; order Siluriformes; family Ariidae; genus Neoarius; species Neoarius graeffei. The sequence continues at coordinate 54,044,176 of NC_083592.1, forward strand.
AGTCTCTCTGGAATTTTAGTCCCATCCAAATCTATAATATCAGACATTTTTAATGCTGGGATTTGGAGTAAGATAACACTGTTTGTTCACCTGGCCTGACCTGGCGAAATGTCCCGAGGTGATAGCCTATATGCTGAATGTTATTATCAGAACTGTATTTACATCCTGGAGTTTAAGGACACACCACGAATGCTGTCTATCATCTCGTGCCAAAACCAAAATGAAACCTGAGTCGAGTTTAAAATGAGTATATACGTGGAGTGTATAATATAATATATGAAAAGAAAATTTAGTGTAACATTTTGAATATCAGAATTGGGTATACGGTACGAGCAGACAGTGGATTAGGTTAGGGTTCGTTATCCTGGTCCTGGGTCGGATTGGGATCAGGGCACAGAATGATCCATGTGAAGTTATGTTTACAGTTCTGTACCGCAAAAGTCTTAGGCGCACGTAAAGAAATGCTGTCGACCAAAAACGGCTTAAAAATAATGAAATGAAATGTTTCAACATGAAAAAAATACTATAAACAGTAATCAGTAAGCCGTAATAAATGAATATAACAAAGTCAATATTTGGTGTGAGACGACCGTTTGCTTTAAAAAAAAAAAAAGTACTCTCAGGTCCAGTGAGGTCAGTTTTATGCGGAAATGATCTGTAGGTTTTACTGAGCGTCTTCCAGAACCAGCCGCAGTTCTTCTGGACACTTTGACTGTCACACTCGCTTCTTCATTTTACACCAAAACCCAGCAGCCTTCATTACGTTTTTCTTTTTTAATCTGAAAAGTGGTCTCTTATGGAATACGCTGCTCAGACATATGACAAACAATTTTTTCCTGTAACATTTAATTTTGTGCTGGGAAATAAAACCCCGAACATTTTGAACTCTAAAATGTTTTCGTAATGTTTTGACTCGATAATGTAGAAGTCATAAGATAGAAATCTCATCTCATTATCTCTAGCCGCTTTATCCTGTTCTACAGGGTCGCAGGCAAGCTGGAGCCTATCCCAGCTGACTACGGGCGAAAGGCGGGGTACACCCTGGACAAGTCGCCAGGTCATCACAGGGCTGACACATAGACACAGACAACCATTCACACTCACATTCACACCTACGCTCAATTTAGAGTCACCAGTTAACCTAACCTGCATGTCTTTGGACTGTGGGGGAAACCGGAGCACCCGGAGGAAACCCACGCGGACACGGGGAGAACATGCAAACTCCGCACAGAAAGGCCCTCGCCGGCCACGGGGCTCGAACCCGGACCTTCTTGCTGTGAGGCGACAGCGCTAACCACTACACCACCGTGCCGCCCTAAGATAGAAATCTATAATAAAATTTGTATGAAAGAAAAAAAATAGAGTGCCTCAGACTTTCATAGTACTGTATGATTGTGTGTGTGTATAATATACACACACACACACACACTCCCGCCATCCAGACTCTCTGTACATAATGTTGGACCTGAATCAAAACCTCAAAATCTTCCAAACTATTCAGCCCATGAGGGATGTTATCCCAATCCGGAGTCTCCCAGGATCACGGAATGATCCGCTGGCATGGAATAATCTGCTTTAATTGTCAGAAAATGCCAGTTTTTGGTTCAGGCTCAGCATTGAGTTTTCTATCTGTATACCAAAATAATCAAACCCTTTAAAAACAAGAGTGCTCTGAGAGCACAATATCACCTGCTGGCAACTCGGCCATAACTCTTTTAAAATGTGAATGAAATGAACGAAATTAGAATATGTGTATTACTGACATATAACAAAGAATCCTGCCAAGTTTTGTGAAATTCCTCCAAAAATTGTGAGAGGAGTTGATTTTAGAAGGTGAGTACCCTTCCTGGGACGGACGGACAGACGGATGGACATCGCCACGTCACAATCCCCCTTCGGGCCTTTTAAAAATTAGACCGCTTTCTTTTGACATAAAGAAGCTGGAATATACTTGTTCCTTTTTTAAACACAGTCATATAATACCCTTATAATTAACATATATCTCATCTCATCTCATTATCTGTAGCCGCTTTATCCTGTTCTACGGGGTCGCAGGCAAGCTGGATCCTATCCCAGCTGACTACGGGCGAAAGGCGGGGTACACCCTGGACAAGTCGCCAGGTCATCACAGGGCTGACACATAGACACAGACAACCATTCACACTCACATTCACACCTACGCTCAATTTAGAGTCACCAGTTAACCTAACCTGCATGTCTTTGGACTGTGGGGGAAACCGGAGCACCCGGAGGAAACCCATGTGGACACGGGGAGAACATGCAAACTCCGCACAGAAAGGCCCTCGCCGGCCACGGGGCTCGAACCCGGACCTTCTTGCTGTGAGGCGACAGCGCTAACCACTACACCACCGTGCCACCCCATTAACATATATATAATTATTATTATTATTGGTGACATTTTCCAAGGCAGAGATTTCTCTTGTGAAGTTATAATCAACTCTGCTGCTTTTTCTCCTTCCATAGTTCAGGATCTGTAAGATTTGTTTACGTTGTATGTTGTTGCTTTACATTTATGTTAAAAGTTGCTTCATTGATACAAGAGGCTCCTCAGGGATCCGTTTTAAGCCCCTTATCTTTTCCGACTTTATTTTGTAAGTCGTGTTTTGTTTGTTACGTTTACGGTGATGGTGTTTGTGTCCTGTGTTTGTTCTAGGCTCCGTTACGCCTCCAAGCAAACGAAGGTTTATTGGTCATAACAACATGTAAGTTGTTGGATTTTAAATATATACTGTACGTGGCTGTAAATACGCGTGGCTTCATTTTCCGTCCTTTTCCGTGTCGTATAATTAATTAGCAGAGATGTTAAGGTGTTATTAAATTTATAGTTCTGGGTTTTTTTTTAATAGGATTTTTTTGGTAGTGATGTAAATACATTGATGTGTGTTATTTGTCTTGAAATTGCCTCTCAGGACCGGAGTCTTTTCATCACTGTAGTGGTTTGGTGGCTAGATATGGTATCGGACAACACTGTTCTGCCTGATGAGTGATGAAAATATATTCTGTACCTTCCTGATTACTGATGGCCCTCTAACCTCACGGATCTGTGTGTACCCTGTGTACCGAGTCCCATTTTGCTTTTCTTCGTCCTAGTTCCACGAGCTGTAAACCAGAGAGCTGGTGTGGACCCAGATTTCTGTAAAGCTGCTTTGTGACATTGACAGTTGCTTAGTGTTGTAGTTAAGAGCATCAAAACCGAGACCAAGTCATGATCAAGACCACAGTGTATCAAGACCAACACTTTGAGGGGTTGAGATCAAGTCAAGGCCAAGACCAAGGCAGGGCGAGACTGAGTCAAGACCAGGACCAGATCAGTGGGTGTGAAAGGAGTGGGGGAGGGGCGACGACGATTAAAGTGCATATTCTGGACCAATTTCGGGTTTTTTTATATGAAAGTATGTCCCTTTACACACTCATCCAGAAGGGTAATTTTGCACAAGGCCATCTGTCTACAGCAGAAAAAAATAAAATAACAAAACGCGTCTGGAAAAATCCCAAGGGAGTCTGGAGCCAGATTCGTGACGTTACCTGCGGAAGCGCCAGCAGGCTGCGAGAGCTTTGCACGGTTTCAGTGCACAGCCTGTGTAGACCAAGCGCTCCCATTTCTCTCTCATTGCCCGGTCTTTTGGGAAACGAAGAATACTAATCCCATCAAGATTGGTGTTGCTACACCCTCCTACGATACATCTGTTAACCATTTTAATAATTACGCGATAACGTTGAAGAAATTTGCAGAAAACCACCAGGTCGTTTTCTCATAAACAAACCAGCGCTGACGTAGGATTCAGAAGGAGGCGTCCCACACGCGACGTCACGAAAATCAACGTTTGCCGGGAAATCCAAATGCCAAGTTTTTTCAGAGGCGGACCAATTCGCCTCAAATGGCTCGATTTCAACTGAATTTTTCTGGTATTGCGCAAGGTAAAAAAATTGTGCAAAATGTGACAGATATTTGACCGAAGTTTAATATAAAACAGGAGAATTATATTGATCTTGCTCCTGAATTTACCCGTGATATGCACTTTAACTGGAAAAAAAATTTCAAAGCAGCAATGAGTCACGTTATTGGTTGCATTTGAAGCAGGAAGTTTTACATCCAATCACAGTATCGATGTTAACAAATAAATCAGACAGTGCACAGGCAGTTTATGCTGTGTTCACACTTATACCGGTACGAAAGTGGTGTAACTGTATCGATACAAAGTATACCGGTACAGTTTAGTGCATCTGTCCACACTAGCGAGAAATGTTTGCGGTTTTCTTTCACGGTAGTTGAAATGCGCGTGCGCGAAATGTTTCCGTGGTTACCGACTAACTTCCTTCCGAGAATATATGGCATCCGTTATTCCGTGATCTCGAGAAAACAAAACAATTATTTCATGATCTCAGCTGGATCGCTGTATCTCCGTCGGTAGAGACGAAGCCGGGCCAGTCTTCTGCGGAGGTGCCGTGGACTAATTTTGAAATGATCCCTTATTAAAAGACTTAATGCGATCTCTCCCTGTGTCAACCCATGATCAAAATATTGCCTTATTAGGTGATCGATTATTCCAGACATTCTAATGACCAAAGTTGCGTCTATACAGAATGAGAAATAGCCCCAAAGTCAGCATATCACAAGTCTCTTGGCGCACCTGAATGAACCATTTCTCAGCTGTTTACTCGAGATCATGAAATACTAATTGTTTTGTTTTCTCGAGATCTCGAATTAGTTGTGTTGTTTTCTCGAGATCCTGAATTAATTATGTCTCGGGATAACAAGGTGAATAAAAAAAAGGATTATATGAAGGGCCTCTGTCGGCTTCCGTACGGATGAAACAACGTGTGCGTGCTTTTTGTTGTCAGTGTACAGTCTGTATTTCCGGTGGTCATTTATTCAGTCGAATCGTATAAAACGCGCGAGGCAGTTGAGAAAGAAACAAACGAATCTCCGTTCTTCACTATTTTATTCAGCGAAGATATTGATTGAGGTGTGGGACTTTGCGCATGTGCATTATATTTGTATCGATACAGAACCGCTTCATCTGTCCACACTACAGCGAAGCGCTACAGTACCGATACTGTACCGGTACGAAACCCATACATTTGTGGGTTTCGTACCGATACAGTTATACCGCTACAGTACCGGTATAGTTGCTAGTGTGGACAGGTGTTGCGGTACGAAAGTAGTTTCGTATCGGTACAAAATCCCTAGTGTGGACAGGGTATTAGTGAAATCCCCCTTACAGTCGTGGTCTTGACCGGTCTTGGAATAAAATCCTGTGTCTTCTAAGTCTGAGACCTTCAAAAAGCGGTCTTGAGACTGATCTCAAGTATTAAAGCACTAGTTGTTCAAGGTTTTTGGTCTCATTTATCAGTCTTTAGTAGCTCCTGAGTGGCGCAACAGAAAACTATCCTCCCTGTCGTCTGGAGATCGTGAGTCCGAATCCTGCCGACCCGTGTCAAAACCATCCCTGGCTGCAAGTCCAAGAAAGCATACATAGCTGAGCATCGAGATTGGCGTTGCTCATTTCCCTGTCAGTCAGAGCAAATCATAGGAATCTGTGAGCTCATGTATGTGGAAGAGGGCTGATAGCACTGCTCTGTGATGTAGCAGTTCGGAAAGATACGCTTGACTGGCTTATACGTACGTGTCTCGATGGAGCCAAGGTGAATGATTAGATTGGGGAAAAAATGGAGTAAACGTTTTTAAAAAAATTCAGTAAAGTTGTGTGTGAATATTTTCATCTGCAAACTGAAAATTCCTGCCAGATTTACAACCATTTCCATAACGTGCGCTAACAGCAGAGCTCCATACAAGACAAAACTCTCTATAAAAGAGATCTGAAAATATAATTAAAATAAAATAGTGACTAAATAATAATCAAAGACACCTCCTACACTCCGTATGCGCTGAATTTTTCAGTAACGCAGCTCCGCCGTTGCAGTACGTCGGCTCCGACAGACACGCCCAAACTACCGAGTCCTCCTTTTACAGCGTGCCATTACTTTTCTAATAATTAATTGAATGGCTTGTCATGTTATTTGTCCTATTTTATGGATTTGTTGTGCGTTGTTTTCGTCCAGGTCATAGAATTAGAAGAATCAAGTTTCAGAAATCCTTCATAGAATTCTGATAATTTATCATAATTGTGCGATCAGGTGAAGTTCACATGAGCGAGTCTCGTTAGATATATTTGTTTGTATCTCGTGTGATAAATAAGGTTCAGCGTTTAAAGCGTGTCGAATCTGGTTTTCTCGTCCTTCCCTTTGCGGTTATTTGGATTGCGTCAGGTGACGTGTTGAAGGAGGATACGCTTAGGGTTTTGTGTTTGTGCGAGAGTCAGGGGGTCAAAGTGCAACCATGGTATTTCACCATCACTCCCCAGAGCGTCTTCGTGTCATGCGGTGTGACTTAATAATCAGTATGTGTTATTACACATGAGCATCATGAGGTAAAGTGCTCATTTCTCACATTACAATCTTCTTTAATAGCAGGTTGGTTTGTGTAATGACCGTTTTCTGTCACGCTGCGTTCTTATAAAGACCTTTCACCACCGAGTGTCTGCTGTCACATCGGGACTGCACGAGGGGGCACTTACTTTTGTACCGTGTCTGCTTGGAGGGTAAGTGGAAGATTTCTCGGTCTGGTACGCAAGACGTTTATAAACCCTGATTTAACTGCGTAACGTATTGCGCTTTTGGAAATGACTGGTGTTTAGAGATCGTTAATTGATACAATACGGACCAATCAGATCAAAGATTTAGGGTAAAAAAAACGAAACAGCTTGAGGGGTTTTTTTTTCGACAGTACTGAATGTTTCTGTTGGAAAAACGCAGCAGGTTCGAGCTGCTGAATCGTACTTAAACTCAATTAAATTAATAATTTGACTTGAGTTTGTTATTAAACTGGACAATAAAACTCGTTTGTAGCTTGCTGATGCGATTACGGAGAAAGTGTCGTGATGGCGATGTAATGTTTTGCTGAGATTTTGCTTACAAGATATTTATCCAGCATTTATGAAAAGCAAAAGGAAACAAGTTGAA